>NC_064851.1:148808761-150008761 GCF_024139225.1 Suncus etruscus | reverse complement strand
CTCAAGACTTACTTCTGGCTTTGTACTCAGGGATCACTCTTGAAGGACTCAAGGGGCCAGATTTAGCTCCAGGGACCAAACCCCAGTTAGTCATATGCAAGGTAAATAAATGCCTACCTGCTATGCTATCACTCCAGCCCCCTTTTTTCTCTCTAACCTCACCACTGACCCCTCCAACTATCTGACCATTCTACGGGTACAGTGACTAATTTCCTGCCTCGATACTAGACTGCTGTTTCTCAGAGCCTAAACATTTACTGTTGACCATTGCTCTTTTGCTCTGTTCTACTGAATTACTCTGCTCCTAAATATCTCTGTAGTCAACTCCTCCACCTTCTTTAAATTTATTTCAATTTTCATCTTTAAATTGCATATCCTAATTCCTCTATTAGTACTGGACTGACCCTTACCTATTGTCATCTCCATTCAAAGTATTCTATTCTACTTTATTCTTTTTCTATTACTACCCACTAGCACCTATTAATATATTCATGTAACATATCACTATTTATTCATATATAAGTGTACTTTTGAACTAGATAGTTCATGTTATGTGGTTTTGTTTGAAGAAAAGAAACAATAAAATGGGGTAAAAATCAAATATGCTGAAAATGGGCGAAGTCCTTCCAGAGGCTCTCCACCTCAGTTTGAGAGAGGACAGGAAAAAAGGAATTGAAACACCATACCAATACAAAAAGAAATATTATATAAAATATCCAGTGAGCATTACATCAATAAAGACAAGCACCACATACTAGTCTCGGTCATGAAAATAAAAATATGCCAGAGTGCAAAAAGAAAGAGAAAGATAAAATATATTTCTATGGAATCATTGTACTATAGACAACTTGATTCTTAGACTGTACCTCAATCTGGCTGCCATGAGTCTCCTATTTCCTTTTTTCTGATTGTTTGGATGGTTAACCAAGTAAAAGTTCACTTGGCCCCATGTCAGTGAAACTGGCCTCTTCTGGATTTTTTAAGCAGTTTCTGTTTGTGCCTGGCTGTGTTGATGAACTTTAGTAGACTTTGGTGCCAGTAGCATTATTAAAACTAGAAGGAATAGATGGGGACCAGTTAGAGGTCTGATGGCTTTCGTTCCATATAGGCCTTACCTAGTTCACAGGCTTATTCTCCCTAGGCTGATTCAACTACACAATAAAAAATGCCTACAGAGACTTTGGTAACATTATGATTTATAGCCACCTGGTAATACAGAAGATTCATTTATGTAGACTCAGCTCTCCTAAACATGAAAACAGCAACTGCTACCATCTGCTGAAGCCTCTCAATGTTTGCTTAGTTACTTCAAAAGAAAGAGATTGACCAGAGTCCTAAAGTGCAACCGGGTTTAGAAGCAGTTTCCAGATGCCACCAGGGTAGGGGTGAGGAGGTGAAAAGCTTAATTTTCATCTATTATCTGCCATTTACTGACCTCATGACCTTAGGGAAGTCACCTTCCTTTTCTAGCCCTCAATGTAATTCAATTCTGCTTTACTAACATAACTTTTTAAAAGGTATTTTACGGGAAAGCCAAGTACATTGTTATTACAGAGCCAATAAAACACAATAAAAGCCTGCACTGAATGTAAAGGGAGACATTGGAATTGTCCATACCATGAATTCAAAATGTGTAATTCAGAGTGTCTCCCTCCCTCCAACGGGCATGCAGGTGGTCCCTTGGTATCTTCACTCAACTTTTTGACTTTGCATAGTAGTGGGAAGCCCCTAGATGAGATGATCTTTAAGACCCTTGGTTATTTTCAAAGTTCAAACTGCTATAGGGCTTCTTGAGGAGTGGATAGTTGGGAATGAATTCACAGTAGTAGATATAGAGAAAAATGATGGAGTTATGTAGAGGTGGAATGAAATAACAAACCACATACTTTCAGAAAAAATGCAATTCTTGGCATTTCAGCCATCCTGTTTGTAAGTTGTATATATGACTAGGCTCCCAACCTGGGATTTCAACCTTTAGAGACGTCTTTCAGCCATCCTGCTCTTTAGGAGGCCTTTCCTGTCAGGAACCCCTCCTCTGTTACAGCAGATGCACAAGAATTTGCCAGCTGGTGTTAAAACCTTTTATTTCTTATTGCCTGATGTCACAGTTGGAGATGAGAAGATGAATATGACACAGCCCCACCCTGAGGCACACAGGATCTGGCAGGAGACTGTCAGAAAAGGTGGGAATGATTTGATTTGTATATCATTTTGGTGTACTCTGTGGAAAGTCAGCACAAAAACCACTCACCAAGGGAGATGCCACTCATAGATAATGAGCAACACTTTGGGATGTGAGTAAAGACAGAGTAAGCCCTTAGTAAGCCAATTTAGATACAGGAGAGACAGTGGAGAGAGTGATGGATTTCAGGTTCTAAACTCCTGTGGTACCTATGCTATAGAAGAAAAAGGTTCTTTAATGTAATCTTTGGTGAATGGTTGTACAGTATTCATTTAGTGAAAATAATGATATTAATTCATGACTAAAATGATTATACTCTCTGCACAATGACTTGTTCTCAGAATAAACAAAGAAGTCAGACAGTCTAAATATTGTTTTGTGTTGCTAGGTATTTCTTCAAAATACCGCTTGTATTAAAATTGTAATACAAAATTACAAAATACAAGTGGAACATTGCTATTTATTATTTTACTGTAGTTCCAAAACTTACCCTTTATAGTTGTAATGTTAATATTACTACATCATTCCTACTAGAGCATAAATATCCATTCATCATTATCCCACAGGTTCTCCCCTTAATCCCATCCCTTAGCATCCACAGATCATTGATCTATTGTACTTAGGGTTTGTTTCCATTGGAATTGTCTAGTACATTTGTTTGTTTGTTTTTTATATTCCACAGGTGAGCAAAATAATTTGGTTTATTTTATTTTTATTTGTTTTGCTTTTGAGCTATATTTTATTGTCCTAGGGAATGACTCCTTGTTTTGTGCTCAGGGATCTCTCCTGATGGGAGAACATATGCAGTGCTGAAGACTGGATCCAAATGAGTCTTTTCCTAAGCTTTACTCACTGTATAATCTTTCTGAACCCAGTTAGCATGTTTCTTTTTTTTTTAATGCATAATTTTTTTTATTTAAACACCTTGATTACATACATGATTGTGTTTGGGTTTCAGTCATAAAAGGAACACCACCCATCACCAGTGCAACATTCCCATCACCCAAGTCCCAAATCTCCCTCCTCCCCACCCAACCCCCGCCTGTACCCTAAACAGGCTCTACATTTCCCTCATACATTCTCAATATTAGGACAGTTCAAAATGTAGTTATTTCTCTAACTAAACTCATCACTCTTTGTGGTGAGCTTCCTGAGGTGAGCTGGAACTTCCAGCTCTTTTCTCTTTTGTGTCTGAAAATTATTATTACAAGGGTGTCTTTCATTTTTCTTAAAACCCATAGATGAGTGAGACCATTCTGCGTTTTTCTCTCTCTCTCTGACTTATTTCACTCAGCATAATAGATTCCATGTACATCCATGTATAGGAAAATTTCATGACTTCATCTCTCCTGACAGCTGCATAATATTCCATTGTGTATATGTACCACAGTTTCTTTAGCCATTCGTCTGTTGAAGGGCATCTTGGTTGTTTCCAGAGTCTTGCTATGGTAAATAGAGCTGCAATGAATATAGGTGTAAGGAAGGGGTTTTTGTATTGTATTTTTGTGTTCCTAGGGTATATTCCTAGGAGTGGTATAGCTGGATCGTATGGGAGCTCGATTTCCAGTTTTTGGAGGAATCTCCATATCGCTTTCCATAAAGGTTGAACTAGACAGCATTCCCACCAGCAGTGGATAAGAGTTCCTTTCTCTCCACATCCCCGCCAACACTGTTTATTCTCATTCTTTGTGATGTGTGCCATTCTCTGGGGTGTGAGGTGGTATCTCATCGTTGTTTTGATTTGCATCTCCCTGATGATTAGTGATGTGGAACATTTTTTCATGTGTCTTTTGGCCATGCGTATTTCTTCTTTGTCAAAGTGTCTGTTCATTTCTTCTCCCCATTTTTTGATGGGGTTAGATGTTTTTTTTCTTGTAAAGTTCTGTCAGTGCCTTGTATATTTTGGAGATTAGCCCCTTATCTGATGGGTATTGGGTGAATAGTTTCTCCCACTCAGTGGGTGGCTCTTGTATCCTGGGCACTATTTCCTTTGAGGTGCAGAAGCTTCTCAGCTTAATATATTCCCATCTGTTAATCTCTGCTTTCACTTGCTTGGAGAGTGCAGTTTCCTCCTTGAAGATGCCTGTAATGTCCTGTAGTGTTTTGCCTATGTGCTGTTCTATATATCTTATGGTTTTGGGGCTGATATCGAGGTCTTTAATCCATTTGGATTTTACCTTTGTACATGATGTTAGCTGGGGGTCTAAGTTTAATTTTTTGCAAGTGGCTATCCAATTGTGCCAACACCACTTGTTGAAGAGGCTTTCCCTGCTCCATTTAGGATTTCCTGCTCCTTTATCAAAAATTAGATGGTTGTATGTCTGGGGAACATTTTCTGAGTATTCAAGCCTATTCCACTGATCTGAGGACCTATCCTTATTCCAATACCATGCTGTTTTGATAACTGTTGCTTTGTAGTACAGTTTAAAGTTGGGAAAAGTAATTCCTCCCATATTCTTTTTCCCAATGATTGCTTTAGCTATTCGAGGGTGTTTATTGTTCCAAATGAATTTCAAGAGTGTCTGATCCACTTCTTTGAAGAATGTCATGGGTATCTTTAGAGGGATGGCATTAAATCTGTATAATGCCTTGGGGAGTATTGACATTTTGATGATGTTAATCCTGCCAATCCATGAGCAGGGTATGTGTTTCCATTTCCGTGTGTCCTCTCTTATTTCTTGGAGCAGAGTTTTATAGTTTTCTTTGTATAGGTCCTTCACATATTTAGTCAAGTTGATTCCAAGATATTTGAGTTTGTGTGGTACTATTGTGAATGGGGTTGTTTTCTTAATGTCCATTTCATCCTTATTACTATTGGTATATAGAAAGGCCATTGATTTTTGTGTGTTAATTTTGTAGCCTGCCACCTTGCTATATGAGTCTATTGTTTCTAGAAGCTTTTTGATAGAGTC
The DNA here is from genome assembly GCF_024139225.1 of Suncus etruscus. Lineage (NCBI taxonomy): Eukaryota > Metazoa > Chordata > Mammalia > Eulipotyphla > Soricidae > Suncus > Suncus etruscus. The sequence continues at coordinate 150,003,667 of NC_064851.1, read as the reverse complement.
TTTAGGGTTTTCTAAGTAGAGTATCATGTCATCTGCAAACAGTGAGAGCTTGACTTCTTCCTTTCATATCTGGATTCCCTTGATATCCTTTTCTTGCCTAATCGCTATAGCAAGTACTTCCAGTGCTATGTTGAATAGGAGTGGTGAGAGAGGACAGCCTTGTCTTGTGCCAGAATTTAGAGGGAAGGCTTTCAGTTTTTCTCCATTGAGGATAATATTTGCCACTGGCTTGTGGTAGATGGCCTTCACTATATTGAGAAAGGTTCCCTCCATTCCCATCTTGCTGAGAGTTTTGATCAAGAATGGGTGTTGGACCTTATCAAATGCTTTCTCTGCATCTATTGATATGATCATGTGGTTTTTATTTTTCTTGTTATTGATGTTGTGTATTATGTTGATAGATTTACGGATGTTGAACCAGCCTTGCATTCCTGGGATGAAACCTACTTGATCGTAGTGGATGATCTTCTTAACGAGGCATTGAATCCTATTTGCCAGGATTTTGTTGAGGATCTTTGCATCTGCATTCATCAGTGATATTGGTCTGTAATTTTCTTTTTTGGTAGCGTCTCTGTCTGGTTTAGGTATCAAGGTGATGTTGGCTTCATAAAAGCTATTTGGAAGTGTTTCTGTTTGTTCAATTTCATGAAAGAGTCTTGCCAAGATTGGCAGTAGTTCCTCTTGGAAAGTTTGATAGAATTCATTAATGAATCCATCTGGACCTGGGCTTTTGTTTTTCGGCAGACATTTGATTACTGTTTTAATTTCATCAATGGTGATGGGGGTGTTTAGATATGCTACATCCTCTTCCTTCAACCGTGGAAGATTATAAGAGTCCAAGAATTTATCCATTTCTTCCAGGTTCTCATTTTTAGTGGCGTAGAGTTTTTCAAAGTAGTTTCTGATTACCCTTTGAATCTCTGTCATATCAGTAGTGATCTCTCCTTTTTCATTCCTGATACGAGTTATCAAGTTTCTCTCTCTCTCTTTCTTTGTTAGGTTTGCCAGTGGTCTATCAATCTTGTTTATTTTTTCAAAGAACCAACTTCTGCTTTCGTTGATCTTTTGGATTGTTTTTTGAGTTTCCACTTCGTTGATTTCTGCTCTCAACTATGTTATTTCCTTCTGTCTTCCTATTCTTGGGTCCTTTTGTTGAGCATTTTCTAGTTCTATTAGCTGTGTCATTAAGCTACTCAGGTAAGCTCCTTCTTCCTTCCTGATGTGTGCTTGCAAAGCTATAAATTTTCCTCTCAGTACTGCTTTTGCTGTGTCCCATAAGTTCTGAGAGTTTGTGTCTTTATTGTCATTTGTTTCCAGGAACCTTTTTATTTCCTCCTTGATTTCATCTCGGACCCACTGGTTATTGAGCATGAGGCTGTTTAACTTCCAGGTGTTAAAGTGTTTCTTCTGAGTCCCTTTGGAGTTCACAAATAATTTCAGAGCCTTGTGGTCAGCGAAGGTAGTCTGTAAAATTTCTATCCTCTTGATCTTATGGAGGTATGTTTTATGTGCCAGCATGTAGTCTATCCTGGAGAATGTCCCATGTACATTGGAGAAGAATGTGTATCCAGGTTTCTGGGGATGGAGTGTCCTATATATATCCACTAGGCCTCTTTCTTCCATTTCTCTCCTCAGGTCTAGTATATTCTTGTTGGGTTTCAGTCTGGTTGACCTGTCCAGTGTTGACAAAGCCGTGTTAAGGTCCCCCACAATTATTGTGTTGTTGTTGATATTATTTTTCAGATTTGTCAACAGTTGTATTAAATATTTTGCTGGCCCCTCATTCGGTGCATATATGTTTAGGAGAGTGAATTCTTCCTGCTCTACGTACCCCTTGATTAATATAAAATGTCCGTCTTTGTCCCTTACAACCTTCCTGAGTATAAAGTTTGCATTATCTGATATTAGTATGGCCACTCCAGCTTTTTTTTTTTTTTTTTTTTTTTTTTTTTTTTTTTTTGGTTTTTTTTTTTTTTTTTTTTATTTTTTTTTTATTTAAACACCTTGATTACATACATGATTGTGTTTGGGTTTCAGTCATAAAAGGAACACCACCCATCACCAGTGCAACATTCCCATCACCCAAGTCCCAAATCACCCTCCTCCCCACCCAACCCCCGCCTGTACCCTAAACAGGCTCTACATTTCCCTCATACATTCTCAATATTAGGACAGTTCAAAATGTAGTTATTTCTCTAACTAAACTCATCACTCTTTGTGGTGAGCTTCCTGAGGTGAGCTGGAACTTCCAGCTCTTTTCTCTTTTGTGTCTGAAAATTATTATTACAAGGGTGTCTTTCATTTTTCTTAAAACCCATAGATGAGTGAGACCATTCTGCGTTTTTCTCTCTCTCTCTGACTTATTTCACTCAGCATAATAGATTCCATGTACATCCATGTATAGGAAAATTTCATGACTTCATCTCTCCTGACAGCTGCATAATATTCCATTGTGTATATGTACCACAGTTTCTTTAGCCATTCGTCTGTTGAAGGGCATCTTGGTTGTTTCCAGAGTCTTGCTATGGTAAATAGAGCTGCAATGAATATAGGTGTAAGGAAGGGGTTTTTGTATTGTATTTTTGTGTTCCTAGGGTATATTCCTAGGAGTGGTATAGCTGGATCGTATGGGAGCTCGATTTCCAGTTTTTGGAGGAATCTCCATATCGCTTTCCATAAAGGTTGAACTAGACAGCATTCCCACCAGCAGTGGATAAGAGTTCCTTTCTCTCCACATCCCCGCCAACACTGTTTATTCTCATTCTTTGTGATGTGTGCCATTCTCTGGGGTGTGAGGTGGTATCTCATCGTTGTTTTGATTTGCATCTCCCTGATGATTAGTGATGTGGAACATTTTTTCATGTGTCTTTTGGCCATGCGTATTTCTTCTTTGTCAAAGTGTCTGTTCATTTCTTCTCCCCATTTTTTGATGGGGTTAGATGTTTTTTTCTTGTAAAGTTCTGTCAGTGCCTTGTATATTTTGGAGATTAGCCCCTTATCTGATGGGTATTGGGTGAATAGTTTCTCCCACTCAGTGGGTGGCTCTTGTATCCTGGGCACTATTTCCTTTGAGGTGCAGAAGCTTCTCAGCTTAATATATTCCCATCTGTTAATCTCTGCTTTCACTTGCTTGGAGAGTGCAGTTTCCTCCTTGAAGATGCCTGTAATGTCCTGTAGTGTTTTGCCTATGTGCTGTTCTATATATCTTATGGTTTTGGGGCTGATATCGAGGTCTTTAATCCATTTGGATTTTACCTTTGTACATGATGTTAGCTGGGGGTCTAAGTTTAATTTTTTGCAAGTGGCTATCCAATTGTGCCAACACCACTTGTTGAAGAGGCTTTCCCTGCTCCATTTAGGATTTCCTGCTCCTTTATCAAAAATTAGATGGTTGTATGTCTGGGGAACATTTTCTGAGTATTCAAGCCTATTCCACTGATCTGAGGACCTATCCTTATTCCAATACCATGCTGTTTTGATAACTGTTGCTTTGTAGTACAGTTTAAAGTTGGGAAAAGTAATTCCTCCCATATTCTTTTTCCCAATGATTGCTTTAGCTATTCGAGGGTGTTTATTGTTCCAAATGAATTTCAAAAGTGTCTGATCCACTTCTTTGAAGAATGTCATGGGTATCTTTAGAGGGATGGCATTAAATCTGTATAATGCCTTGGGGAGTATTGACATTTTGATGATGTTAATCCTGCCAATCCATGAGCAGGGTATGTGTTTCCATTTCCGTGTGTCCTCTCTTATTTCTTGGAGCAGAGTTTTATAGTTTTCTTTGTATAGGTCCTTCACATATTTAGTCAAGTTGATTCCAAGATATTTGAGTTTGTGTGGTACTATTGTGAATGGGGTTGTTTTCTTAATGTCCATTTCTTCTTTATTACTGTTGGTGTATAGAAAGGCCATTGATTTTTGTGTGTTAATTTTGTAGCCTGCCACCTTGCTATATGAGTCTATTGTTTCTAGAAGCTTTTTGATAGAGTCTTTAGGGTTATCTAAGTAGAGTATCATGTCATCTGCAAACAGTGAGAGCTTGACTTCTTCCTTTCCTATCTGGATTCCCTTGATATCCTTTTCTTGCCTAATCGCTATAGCAAGTACTTCCAGTGCTATGTTGAATAGGAGTGGTGAGAGAGGACAGCCTTGTCTTGTGCCAGAATTTAGAGGGAAGGCTTTCAGTTTTTCTCCATTGAGGATAATATTTGCCACTGGCTTGTGGTAGATGGCCTTCACTATATTGAGAAAGGTTCCCTCCATTCCCATCTTGCTGAGAGTTTTGATCAAGAATGGGTGTTGGACCTTATCAAATGCTTTCTCTGCATCTATTGATATGATCATGTGGTTTTTATTTTTCTTGTTATTGATGTTGTGTATTATGTTGATAGATTTACGGATGTTAAACCAGCCTTGCATTCCTGGGATGAAACCTACTTGATCGTAGTGGATGATCTTCTTAATGAGGCATTGAATCCTATTTGCCAGGATTTTGTTGAGGATCTTTGCATCTGCATTCATCAGTGATATTGGTCTGTAATTTTCTTTTTTGGTAGCGTCTCTGTCTGGTTTAGGTATCAAGGTGATGTTGGCTTCATAAAAGCTATTTGGAAGTGTTTCTGTTTGTTCAATTTCATGAAAGAGTCTTGCCAAGATTGGCAGTAGTTCCTCTTGGAAAGTTTGATAGAACTCATTAGTGAATCCATCTGGACCTGGGCTTTTGTTTTTCGGCAGACATTTGATTACTGTTTTAATTTCATCAATGGTGATGGGGGTGTTTAGATATGCTACATCCTCTTCCTTCAACCTTGGAAGATTATAAGAGTCCAAGAATTTATCCATTTCTTCCAGGTTCTCATTTTTAGTGGCGTAGAGTTTTTCAAAGTAGTTTCTGATTACCCTTTGAATCTCTGTCATATCAGTAGTGATCTCTCCTTTTTCATTCCTGATACGAGTTATCAAGTTTCTCTCTCTCTCTTTCTTTGTTAGGTTTGCCAGTGGTCTATCAATCTTGTTTATTTTTTCAAAGAACCAACTTCTGCTTTCGTTGATCTTTCGGATTGTTTTTTGAGTTTCCACTTCGTTGATTTCTGCTCTCAGCTTTGTTATTTCCTTCTGTCTTCCTGTTCTTGGGTCCTTTTGTTGAGCATTTTCTAGTTCTATTAGCTGTGTCATTAAGCTACTCAGGTAAGCTCCTTCTTCCTTCCTGATGTGTGCTTGCAAAGCTATAAATTTTCCTCTCAGTACTGCTTTTGCTGTGTCCCATAAGTTCTGAGAGTTTGTGTCTTTATTGTCATTTGTTTCCAGGAACCTTTTTATTTCCTCCTTGATTTCATCTCGGACCCACTGGTTATTGAGCATGAGGCTGTTTAACTTCCAGGTGTTAAAGTGTTTCTTCTGAGTCCCTTTGGAGTTAACAAATAATTTCAGAGCCTTGTGGTCAGCGAAGGTAGTCTGCAAAATTTCTATCCTCTTGATCTTATGGAGGTATGTTTTATGTGCCAGCATGTAGTCTATCCTGGAGAATGTCCCATGTACATTGGAGAAGAATGTGTATCCAGGTTTCTGGGGATGGAGTGTCCTATATATATCCACTAGGCCTCTTTCTTCCATTTCTCTCCTCAGGTCTAGTATATTCTTGTTGGGTTTCAGTCTGGTTGACCTGTCCAGTGTTGACAAAGCCGTGTTAAGGTCCCCCACAATTATTGTGTTGTTGTTGATATTATTTTTCAGATTTGTCAGCAGTTGTATTAAATATTTTGCTGGCCCCTCATTCGGTGCATATATGTTTAGGAGAGTGAATTCTTCCTGCTCTACGTACCCCTTGATTAATATAAAATGTCCGTCTTTGTCCCTTACAACCTTCCTGAGTATAAAGTTTGCATTATCTGATATTAGTATGGCCACTCCAGCTTTTTTATGGGTGTTGTTTGCTTGGATAACTTTTCTCCAGCCTTTTATTTTGAGTCTATGTTTGTTCTGACTATTCAGGTGCGTTTCTTGTAGGCAGCAGAAGGTTGGATTGAGTTTTTTGATCCATTTAGCCACTCTGTGTCTCTTAACTGGTGCATTTAGTCCATTGACGTTGAGAGAAAGAATTGTCCTGGGATTTAACGCCATCTTTATTTCAAAATTTGGTGTGTCTTTTGGGTAGTCTTGTCTTAGATTAGGTCTTTCAGTTTTTCTCTTAAGACTGGTTTTGTGTCTGTGAAGTTTCTGAGCTGTTTTTTGTCTGTGAAACCATGTATTCTTCCATCGAACCGGAAAGTGAGTTTTGCTGGGTATAGTATTCTGGGTGAAGCATTCATTTCATTCAGTCTTGTCACAATATCCCACCACTGCTTTCTGGCATTGAGCGTTTCTGGTGACAGGTCTGCTGTAAATCTCAGGGAAGCTTGCTTGAACATGATTTCCCCTTTTGATCTTGCTGTTTTCAGAATTCTGTCTCTATCTGTGGGATTTGTCATTGTGACTAGGATGTGTCTTGGGGTGGTTTTTCTGGGGTCTCTTTTGGTTGGTACTCTTCGGGCATGCAGGATTTGATCACATATATTCTTTAGCTCTGGGAGTTTCTCTTTAATGATGTTCTTGACCATTGATTCTTCCTGGAAATTTTCTTCCTGGGTCTCTGGGACTCCAATGATTCTTAAGTTGTTTCTGTTGATCTTATCATAGACTTCTATTTTCGTCTGTTCCCATTCTTTGACTAATTTTTCCATTGTCTGCTCATTTGCTTTAAGTTTTTTGTCCAATCTCTCCTGCTGTATGGAATTGTTATGTATCTCATCTTCCACAGCACCAAGTCTATTCTCAGCTTCTGATACCCTGTCCCAGAGCTTATCCATTTTGTCATTCACTTCGTTTACTGAGTTTTTCAGGCCTGTTAGTTGACATGTTATTTCAGTTTGGAGTTTTGTCATTTCTGCCTTCATATTTTCTTGGTTCTTATTAGTGTTCTGTTCAACTCGATCCATGGTTTCTTGGAGTCTGTTGAGCACCTTCCATATTGCTAGTCTAAAGTCCTTATCTGAGAGGTTGATTAGTTGTTCAGTCATTATCTGGTCCTCAGAATTGTCATCTTCATTCTCTATGTCTGATGCTGGCCTGCGCTGTTTCCCCATTGTCACATTTGTATTGTGGGTTTTTCTACGTGTTGTAGTGGTATTCATTGTCTATATGATGTAGGCAGCACACTCCTCTGGCTCCTCCCTTTCTGGATGGGCTGACTTGCCTCTAAGGGAGGGGAGTCCTCCGTGGATGAAGCCTCACACTGGGTCAAATCTTAGGCCCGAGCATGTAACAGAGAAGACAGTCCAGAGAGAAATGTTTGCTTCTGTGATATAGCGCCGTTCTTAGTGTGATTTTTCCTTCTTGTTGCAATGGAGTTCTTTCCTTAGAAAGAGTGCACGGCCGCGTAGCGAAGCGGAGCGGCCGTGCTCCTCTGAGCCTCTTTTTGCCCCACTCGCAAGAGTTTCACGCAAGAGGACAGTAGACAGACATAGACAGGTCACACTCACAGTCTTTCACAGCTGAGCCCCACTGGGCCGGTGTACTTTCGCGGATTTTCCCCGCCTGGTGTCACACACAGGGAGCCAGCTTTTGCAAAGGATAGCCGGTTTTTATGCTCTGAAGTCCCTCCCTGAAAATGGCGTCTGGGCGAGCGAGGTTTCTGGAGGCTCTTTTTGCCCCACTCGCAAGAGTTTCACGCAAGAGGACAGTAGACAGACATAGACAGGTCACACTCACAGTCTTTCACAGCTGAGCCCCACTGGGCCGGTGTACTTTCGCGGATTTTCCCCGCCTGGTGTCACACACAGGGAGCCAGCTTTTGCAAAGGATAGCCGGTTTTTATGCTCTGAAGTCCCTCCCTGAAAATGGCGTCTGGGCGAGCGAGGTTTCTGGAGGCTCTTTTTGCCCCACTCGCAAGAGTTTCACGCAAGAGGACAGTAGACAGACATAGACAGGTCACACTCACAGTCTTTCACAGCTGAGCCCCACTGGGCCGGTGTACTTTCGCGGATTTTCCCCGCCTGGTGTCACACACAGGGAGCCAGCTTTTGCAAAGGATAGCCGGCTTTTATGCTCTGAAGTCCCTCCCTGAAAATGGCGTCTGGGCGAGCGAGGTTTCTGGAGGCTCTTTTTGCCCCACTCGCAAGAGTTTCACGCAAGAGGACAGTAGACAGACATAGACAGGTCACACTCACAGTCTTTCACAGCTGAGCCCCACTGGGCTGGTGTACTTTCGCGGATTTTCCCCGCCTGGTGTCACACACAGGGAGCCAGCTTTTGCAAAGGATAGCCGGTTTTTATGCTCTGAAGTCCCTCCCTGAAAATGGCGTCTGGGCGAGCGAGGTTTCTGGAGGCTCTTTTTGCCCCACTCGCAAGAGTTTCACGCAAGAGGACAGTAGACAGACATAGACAGGTCACACTCACAGTCTTTCACAGCTGAGCCCCACTGGGCCGGTGTACTTTCGCGGATTTTCCCCGCCTGGTGTCACACACAGGGAGCCCCACTCCAGCTTTTTTATGGGTGTTGTTTGCTTGGATAACTTTTCTCCAGCCTTTTATTTTGAGTCTATGTTTGTTCTGACTATTCAGGTGCGTTTCTTGTAGGCAGCAGAAGGTTGGATTGAGTTTTTTGATCCATTTAGCCACTCTGTGTCTCTTAACTGGTGCATTTAGTCCATTGACGTTGAGAGAAAGAATTGTCCTGGGATTTAACGCCATCTTTATTTCAAAATTTGGTGTGTCTTTTGGGTAGTCTTGTCTTAGATTAGGTCTTTCAGTTTTTCTCTTAAGACTGGTTTTGTGTCTGTGAAGTTTCTGAGCTGTTTTTTGTCTGTGAAACCATGTATTCTTCCATCGAACCGGAAAGTGAGTTTTGCTGGGTATAGTATTCTGGGTGAAGCATTCATTTCATTCAGTCTTGTCACAATATCCCACCACTGCTTTCTGGCATTGAGCGTTTCTGGTGACAGGTCTGCTGTAAATCTCAGGGAAGCTTGCTTGAACATGATTTCCCCTTTTGATCTTGCTGTTTTCAGAATTCTGTCTCTATCTGTGGGATCTGTCATTGTGACTAGGATGTGTCTTGGGGTGGTTTTTCTGGGGTCTCTTTTGGTTGGTACTCTTCGGGCATGCAGGATTTGATCACATATATTCTTTAGCTCTGGAAGTTTCTCTTTAATGATGTTCTTGACCATTGATTCTTCCTGGAAATTTTCTTCCTGGGTCTCTGGGACTCCAATGATTCTTAAGTTGTTTCTGTTGATCTTATCATAGACTTCTATTTTCGTCTGTTCCCATTCTTTGACTAATTTTTCCATTGTCTGCTCATTTGCTTTAAGTTTTTTGTCCAATCTCTCCTGCTGTATGGAATTGTTATGTATCTCATCTTCCACAGCACCAAGTCTATTCTCAGCTTCTGATACCCTGTCCCAGAGCTTATCCATTTTGTCATTCACTTCGTTTACTGACTTTTTCAGTCCTGTTAGTTGACATGTTATTTCAGTTCGGAGTTTTGTCATTTCTGCCTTCATATTTTCTTGGTTCTTATTAGTGTTCTGTTCAACTCGATCCATGGTTTCTTGGAGTCTGTTGAGCACCTTCCATATTGCTAGTCTAAAGTCCTTATCTGAGAGGTTGATTAGTTGTTCAGTCATTATCTGGTCCTCAGAATTGTCATCTTCATTCTCTATGTCTGATGCTGGCCTGCGTTGTTTCCCCATTGTCACACTTGTATTGTGGGTTTTTCTACGTGTTGTGGTGGTATTCATTGTCTATATGATGTAGGCAGCACACTCCTCTGGCTCCTCCCTTTCTGGATGGGCTGACTTGCCTCTAAGGGAGGGAGTCCTCCGTGGATGAAGCCTCACACTGGGTCAAATCTTAGGCCCGAGCATGCAACAGAGAAGACAGTCCAGAGAGAAATGTTTGCTTCTGTGATATAGCGCCGTTCTTAGTGTGATTTTTCCTTCTTGTTGCAATGGAGTTCTTTCCTTAGAAAGAGTGCAAGGCCGCGTAGCGAAGCGGAGCGGCTGTGCTCCTCTGAGCCTCTTTTTGCCCCACTCGCAAGAGTTTCACGCAAGAGGACAGTAGACAGACATAGACAGGTCACACTCACAGTCTTTCACAGCTGAGCCCCACTGGGCCGGTGTACTTTCGCGGATTTTCCCCGCCTGGTGTCACACACAGGGAGCCAGCTTTTGCAAAGGTTAGCCGGTTTTTATGCTCTGAAGTCCCTCCCTGAAAATGGCGTCTGGGCGAGCGAGGTTTCTGGAGGCTCTTTTTGCCCCACTCGCAAGAGTTTCACGCAAGAGGACAGTAGACAGACATAGACAGGTCACACTCACAGTCTTTCACAGCTGAGCCCCACTGGGCCGGTGTACTTTCGCGGATTTTCCCCGCCTGGTGTCACACACAGGGAGCCAGCTTTTGCAAAGGTTAGCCGGTTTTTATCTTCCCGGGGCTCCGGGTCCGCCTCGCCCTTCCTTCCAGTTTGCATGTTTCTAATGACAACTGGTTGATCTCTTATCAAAACAGCATCAAAAAATGTTTTGGTCATACTATGTTCATGTCCTGAAGGAAGGAGATAGAATCTTGGAGAAGTCTTACAAAGGTATTAGAGTCAAATCAGCAACTTCAATTTAGCAACTCCTCTCTTTAGATCCAAAACAGACTCACAAAAGTTAAGCAGGGCCTGAATGGAATGAAGAATATCTAGGGAGAAAAAAAAATCTTTCCACACACATTCCCCTAGGCTGGCTTTTACTTCCTTGAGAGAATCTTGACTATCATGCAGGGGTCTCAAACTCAATTTACCTGGGGGCCGCAGAAGGCAAAGTCGGGGTGAAAAGTCAGTAGTAAGCCTTGAACATTGGGGGGTGTGACCCAAACAACTAAAACAAAACAAAACAAAACAAAAAAAGATTCCTCTAGGACAGGGCCACAAAATGTTGTACAGAGGGCCGTTTGTGGCCCACAGGCCTCGAGTTTGAGTTCTCAGTGACCCTCTCACCCCTTCTCAAGGAGAGGCGGGGGACCTCTATTATGTTCTTATTTCTTACACTCAAACTGGTAAAAGTATGCATAACTCAGAATTAATAAAAATGTAATTCTGGGCCTGAAGTACAGCAGTCAGTGTGCTTGGTTGCATCAGCTAATCTCGCTTGATTTCCCCCCACTCCATATGGTACATCCTAGACCATCAGGACTGATGCCTGAATATAGAACCAGAAATCAGTGCTTATCACTGCTAGTTATATCTCCTACCAAAAGAAAAATATTATTTTGATATATTCTCACTAACAACCTACCATACTACTTCCATTTCTGCAAGTGGCCCATTAGAAGAGCTAAAAGTGCTAAAAGTCTTGTCATTAAAAGGGAATATTCAAGCATCTCTGTCTCCTCACTAGATGTTACCTCTGGGGATGTTCAAATGCCTGAGTTTGACTCTCCTTTCAAATTTGATACAACTAATCTTTAATATCATAATCTTTAAAACTGATTTTGTGTCTGCTGAGATATAAATGACAAAATAAAGATATACACAGATATACACATCTTTCTTTCTTTCTTTCTTAACATTCCTTGTCTGTTCCCACTTCGAAATCTTTTGGAAATTGGCTAGTTGTAGAGTATAAATCATAAAAGTATGAGTCAAACAGAAACTGCTGACATTCCCATCTGTTGAGGTGAGCAACTGTAGATGTTGACAGACTACAGGCTTGGGTCAGAGAAAAGCCATCTTTCTTGTTCTTTTTCATGTGCCTGGCACAGAGTATGTGTTCAATAATTGAAAGTTGAATCAATGTGATCCCTTGACTATTTAAAGCCATATGTTGACTAAACAATGAGAAGCCGACACAAGTCTTGTCACAGAAAAATAGAGGGCTCAAGATCACAGTCAAGCATATGTGATATGGCTTCTTAAATGCAGCCCTTTAGGTCCACGGAAATGTCCTTCTAGGGTTGTGAATCAGTGGAAACTAGAAAATAATAGCCACCCTGGAGGTGATGAGGAACAAAAGAAGACAGTTAAATTTCTCCCAGTAAGCGAACCTACATTAGATCCACAGGAAAAAAAAGCAACTGTTCACTAGCAGTCTTTCCCTCAAAATTGCTGATTGTCTTTTCCTCTATCACAACATCTTAAGTCTACAAGTGCTGCTAGAAAGAGGAAAGTCATTTTTTCAATTCTTGTTGGTGGAAAAGATGAGTCTACACCAAATTTGCTGTTATGTATGGAACTTGCCTAAACAGACGAAATTCCTGAAAGAGGCCCAGATGTTTTGGAGGTTAAGGAGAGAAACTTGGGTTATCAACACTTTATGCAGAAGCAGAGGAATGGCAAGGTCACTTGCAAAGTCAAACATTGACATACTTTTTCTGTGAGGTGTCAAACAGTAAATTGTTCATTTTTTATGGGCCACACAGTTTCTATTGTAAGGACTCAGTTCTGCTCTCTTAGTATGAAAGCAGCTATAGTTCATAGGTAAATGCATGGGGGGTGGCTGAGTGCCAGTAAATTTAATGACAAAAATGGCAACAGTCCAGATGTGGCCCTTAGGCTATAATTTGCTATTGCTATTTTCTAAGGTCTAACTCTGAATTGACAAGTTGATTTTGATCTTTGTGTTCTGCACTTGGTTTTTCTTCCTTTCTTCTTCCTTTTCTTTTTCTTTTTTGCATCTCTAGTTTTTATTAATTAAATACTTTATATAGATACTGTAGTTATAGAGCTGTTCATGGTTGAGTTTCAGTTATAAAATATACACCACTTTACTAGTGTCCAGTTTCCCTCCAGCCCTCACCCTGCCTGCCTCTGGGACAGACTTTCTTTCTTTCTTCCTCTCTTTATTGTCCTTACTTTTTAGACACTGTGGTTTATACTACTATTGATGAAGGATTATCATGCATATGGAAAAACCAAAGTGTATGAGAAAAGAAAAGATGAGTGGGTAAAGAAAATATGGTACATCTACACAATGGAATACTATGCAGTGTTTTTTTTTTATTTTCTGAATCCTCCTCCTAATATTAACTGTATGTTTTGAACTCATTTTGATCACCTAGCCACCAATTCTTGCTGTGACTTCTTCTCAGGTTGGACTATGACTTCAATTGACCCAGCCACAATAATACATGTGGAAATCAAGAACGGGACAAGGATACTGGTTAAGAGCCATGCTTGAGAAGATAGTGGAAGTACCCCAAAAGGAAAATGCAAGTGTCTATCACCAGAGGAAAGTGAGGTGGAAGACTGTTAAGTTCAACAAATTTTCTTTTCTTTATTAAACATTTTATTTAATTAAAGAATCATGGTTTAGAAAGTTATTGATAGTTGAGTTTTTTGCATGTCATTCAACACCAATTCCATCACCAATGTCAACTCCCATTACTGGTGTTCCCATAATCAGTCATGCCCTACCACTGAGCCTCCCTCTCCACCCCACCTGCTACATTGACAGATGCATTGCAAAGTTCAGTGACTTCAGTTTAGATCTCATGCATTCAGTGAAGTTCAACAGATTTTTCAAGGCTTAATTTAGAGACCCCTTAGCATAAAAGCAAAAACAAAAAGCATGTTTGGAATGTTAGGAAAGTACCTGAGGGACATTTAGAACAGGGCTTCTTAAACCTTTCCATTTGCAACTTTTTCACCCAAGAATTCTTCATGCAATCTAGAGTTTGTAAAATAGGTATATAGACCAATTATTTTTGATACTAAATCACAAATTTCTTTTTCTTTCTTTCTTTCTTTCTTTCTTTCTTTCTTTCTTTCTTTCTTTCTTTCTTTCTTTCTTTCTTTCTTTCTTTCTTTCTTTCTTTCTTTCTTTCTTTCTTTCTTTCTTTCTTTCTTTCTTTCTTTCTTTCTTTCTTTCTCTCTCTCTCTCTTTCTTTCTTTCTTTCTTTCTTTCTTTCTTTCTTTCTTTCTTTCTTTCTTTCTTTCTTTCTTTCTCTCTCTCTCTCTTTCTTTCTTTTTCTTTCTTTCTTTCTTTCTTTCTTTCTTTCTTTCTTTCTTTCTTTCTTTCTTTCTTTCTTTCTTTCTTTCTTTCTTTCTTTCTTCCTTTCTTTCTTTCTCTTTCTTTCTTTCTTTCTTTCTTTCTTTCTTTCTTTCTTTCTTTCTTTCTTTCTTTCTTTCTTTCTTTTTTTCTTTCTCTCTCTCTCTCTCTCTCACACTCTTTCTTTCTTTCTTTCTTTCTTTTTCTTTCACCTTTTTTTTTTTTTTTTTTTTTTGGTTTTTAGGTCACACCCGGCAGCACTCAGGGGCTATCCCTGGCTCTAAGCTCAAAAATTGCTCCTGGCAGGCTTGGAGGACCATATGGGATGCTGGGACTTTAACCATCATCCTTCTGCATCTAAGGCAAACGCCCTACCACTGTGCTATCCCTCCAGCCCCCACAAATTTCTGTTTCTTTTTTTCTTCCATTTTTTGTCCCCCAATTCACAATACAGACCAGGTAAAGGGCCTGGGTTGAGGTGTATATGGGGTACATTTACTGTACCACCTCTTTTACAGTCAGTGTAAAGAACACAGCCTGCGGTAAGAATTGGAAGGCCTTATCTTTTCTTTTTTTGATTTATATATATATATATATAATCCTTCACCAGTGCAACATTCCCATGACCAATATCCATGTGTCCTTCCTCCCCACCGCACATAGGCCTGTACTCTTGAGAGGCTTTCTACTTCTACTTTCTACAAATTTATTTTTCAACCTTTCCATTTCCCTATTTCATTATGCTATCCTAGAGCTGTCATGATTTGCAGCTTAAGAAGCTAGAGTTTAGGGACAAGAGTGAAAGCTCTCGATCTGGTAGAGTATTTGCTTGCCCATGACCAATACTGATTCTATTCCTCGCATCCCACATGGTCCTCTGAGCACTTCCAATATTAATTCCTGAGTTCTAAGCAAAGAGTAAACTCTGATTATTGTGAGTATGCCTTAAACCAAACAAACAAACAAACATAAAAGTTAGGCCTTAGGAAACACTGTTCCCCGTTGGCTTATTTTTTTGAGACTTCAAGATAAAATGTTTTGACTTTTAGGTATTGCACTGAAACCTATGGAGACCCCCCCCCCAGAGGAATGCACATCCATTTTCCCTCCTTCTGTGAGTGAGTCACTATCCCTCCTCTAGGACCTCAAGGATGTTACCCTTCCTTTGCAAGCTCAGTTCGAATTAGAATGGGATGAGATCCTTCAATTCATGGAATCTAGTTCTTGTGTTCTTACTGATAAAAAATATATATAACTTAAAAGAGACAAAAATAACTCATCCCATATTTCATTGCAGAAATGAGACTGAAACCAGGTATCTGGATTCTGGCAGCATATCTTCCCAAATGCTCTTTTCTTGGTGTCTTTCTCCAGAATTTAGCTTTTGACTTTAGTTGAGGGGCCGGAGTGGTGGTACAAGTGGTAGGGCATTTGCCTTGCACACAGCTAATCTAGGATGGACTGCAGTTTGATCCCCCAGTGCCCCATATGATTGATCCCCCAAGCCAGGAGTCATTTCTGAGAACATAGCCAGGAGTAACCCCTGAGCATCACTGGATGTGATTCCCCCCCCAAATAGAAAAAAGAAAAAAAAAAGAGTTGCACACATAAAAAAGACCCCAGAAAATCTTCAATTACAATAACTCTATTATGATTGGTTCTATCTTTCCCTTATCTTTTACACTGAACCTATCTTATTCCACTCCATAACAGCATGTTGGTTTACATTCTTGAAGCATCTAGTTCTTGATGCTTCTAGAATAAGAGCTCATTAGGAAAAGCAATTATTTACATGCCTTCAGCAAAATGCATTCTACATTTCCCTATTCCTCTACCTCCTGTGAGCCATTAGGATTCAGGGTTCTTTTTTCTATAGTCTTTCCATGATATGTGCACTCATGTGGCATGAGCTGATAGTCTGGTTCCTTTATTTTCAAAAAGCCAAACATGAAATAAAAACAAGAGAACTTGGACAGTCTAATTAAGACTCCATAAAACAGAGATTGGTATCTCTGTGATCTGGCTGAAATAAGATTGCTGTTTTCTTTTCACCCTGTCACTTCTAACTGAATTCTTAAATCTTCCTTTTATGAAAAGCAGGTTGTCATGGTCCTATCCATTAAGTTACTTTGAGGCCCTGCAGCAGAGCTTAATGAATGTCGAAATTAGCATCCTCTGCCTTTGGCAAAATTTGTCAAGCAAAAAGTAAGAGCTCAGGAAGGAGAATACATTTGCCCAGTATTTGGGTGTTAGAGCCAAAGGCAGTCCCACTGATACCCTGCAAGCACCTCAGCCCCACCATGCTGGATTGTGAGCCTCTTGCTGCAATTAAGTCTCTCATTCTTTTCTCTGTAGTTTTTTTTTTTTTTTCCTCTCTCAAGTATCACAGATCTTTGCTATCTCCCAGACAAGCACATTCACTGATGATAGGATCTGTTCCAGAAGCTAGCTGTTCTGGATTGCCCTTCTCTCTTCTGTATTTATTTCAAGGTTCACCTTAAGCATTTCTCCCTTCGGGACAATATTTCCAACTTCCTATCTTACACTCATCAGAGACTTTGAAAACACTAACAGAACCCATCATACATCTTTCTCATCTTGTCAGGACCTAACCACTGTGAATAAATTTTGCTTCTGATTCATAAGACATGACTGGATGTTTGACACACAGAAGTTTATACTTACATAGGAAGGTAAGAAGGAACTAGAAAGAGGAAAAGGAGCGAATGAGGCAGGGCTGACTGTGAAGATTAGGAAAAAAAAACTCATTTTTTAGCACTTTGGGAGCCAAAACAACTGACAAAAAACTAAGACAAAACTGTATAATGCAAACAACATCAAATAGTGGTTTTGAATACTTTATTCTTCTGCAGTTTTTGTCCTCCATCAACCTTTGGACTTCAATAAACTATTTTTATGTCCCCACCCTTACACATTGTTGGATTACCCAGTGAGGGCATACATTTAAACATGCCTCAAAATTCTGGAAAGGAAAATCATGTTAAGCTATATGAGATCAATCTTAAAAGAATCCCCTTTGGCAGAGGCCAGCCACGCCAACGGGGAGTAGGGACCCCCGGCGTCCATGGTGAGTGCACTCTTTTAGGGCGCTCACACGTGGACAACCCGCAGCCGCCAGCCACCCTGCCCGCGACCCCCCCCCATAGACTGCAGAGGCCAGACGCGCCAACGGGGAGTAGGGACCCCCGGTGTCTATGGTGAGTGCACTCTTTTAGGGCGCTCACACGTGGACGACCCGCAGCCGCCAGCCACCCTGCGCGCGACCCCCCCCCCCATAGACTGCTGAGGCCAGCCGCGCCAACCGGGGAGTAGGGACCCCAGGCGTCCAGGGTGAGTGCACTCTCCTAGGGCGCTCACAGGTGGACGACCCGCAGCCGCCAGCCACCCTGCGCGCGACCCCCCCCCCATAGACTGCAGAGGCCAGCTGGTTGGCACAGAGACCACACCACCCGTTGCCTCAACTTCCAGGCCCCAGAGTTCATCCCACCTGACCCGAGCGTAGACTGGGGAGGACATTCCCTAGTACCTAGTGGGCCGGAGTCACCTGCCCAGCTGGGACAGGTGGGACGAATAGACTAGGTGAGCTTGGGCCTGCCCCCTGGACCTTTAGGTAACCTAGAGCAACCTAGCCCCGAGCCCCAGAGTGGACCGGAGACCCCCCCTAGGGCTGAGAGCAGCTACCGGGAGGGCTTGACTGGGGGAATTTCTTCCGCGGTAACTCGGAGGAGCAGAGCTTCATTGACCCCCAGATAAGGGAGGGAACAGAGAGTCAGGCTCAACAGCGCCCGCAACCAGTGTGGCCAGAAGCGGAACTACACCTGCTGACAGAAATTAAGAGGAAGACTGACTTCCAAGTAGTAGAGGAGAGGAGAAAAAGGAGAGGAGAAACAGTGCCCCCCACCACTGTGGTCAGGAAAGGGCCAGTACTAGCTGCCAAAAAAAGGGGAAAACAACTAACCAGGCCACATAAAGAGTACAGGAGGATCAAAACCTCAGCGAGTTCACCCAAAAGTCCCTCTAGAACCACCCTCAGGGAGGGAACCAACTCCCACACCACAGGGGATCAAAACAGGTGAAAATTAGAAGCACAGCACTCTAAAACACACCATTAAATACAAAGAAGTATGCGTAAATCAAGGAGATCACTAATATCTGGAGATATGGTGACAAACTCTTGCAAGCTTCCAAGTCCACCAAAACGCACAGATACACGCGATGAAGACCTAAAAGCAGCCATGAGGAAGGAAATGCAAGAATTAATAAAAGGAATGAGAGAAACCCTAGCTATCGAGTATAAGAAATTTATGGATGAACAAATCAGCCAAATTAAAGAAGAAATGTTAAAGAACATGAGAGATTCCATACAAAAAGAAGTGAAGGAATTAACAGACAAAGTAACAAGCCTTACAAGCAGAAACACAGAATTGGAGAAACACATTGAAGAACTCGAAGGAAAACTGCAAACAAAAAATGATCAAGAAACCAACAAAGAAATAAAAGGCAAAGCACTGGAAGGAAAGGTCCAGTATCTAATGAACAAGGACAAAAGAAACAACCTAAGAATTGTGGGTATACCAGAAGGGGAGGAAGTAGGGAAAGGGGAAGAACAAGTAGTCAGAGAGATAATAGCGGAGAACTTCCCCACCCTCTGGAAGGATACTGCAATGCCAATACAGGAAATAAAAAGAGTTCCCAATAAGATAGACCCCAATAAACAAACACCAAGACACATGGTAATCCAATTGGCAAAAAACAAAGAGAAAGAAGAACTCCTTAAAGCAATAAGGAAGAAAAGAAACCTCAAGTACCAAGGTAGGGACATAAGAATCAAACCAGATCTCCCATTTGAAATAATTCAAGCAAGAAGACAATGGAATGACATATTTAAACGACTGAATGAAAGAAATTTCCAACCTAGGGTCCAATACCCAGCAAAACTTACATTCATATGGGAGGATAGACTAAAAACATTCTCAAACAAGAACGAATTTGAACTATTTGTGCAAACAAAACCGATCCTAAACGACTTACTCAAAGACAAATTACACAATCCAAACCCCCGATTGTAACAAAAACCACCCTACACAACACAACTACACAACAATCCTCTCTCTCAATAATCTCCCTAAATGTTAACGGACTAAACTCTCCAATTAAAAGACACATAGTAGAGAACTGGATTAGGAAAAATAAACCGGACTTCTGCTGTCTGCAAGAAACACACCTACAGATGCAGGATAAGCACAGGCTTAGAATAAAAGGATGGAAAGTAATTATTCAGGCCAATGGAAAACAAAAAAGAGCAGGGACAGCAATTCTTATATCAGACCAAATTGCATTCAACCTCAAGAAAGTGATCAGAGACAAAGAGGGTCACTACTTACTGATCAGGGGAACATTAGATCAAGAAACACTAACCCTGGTCAATATCTATGCACCTAATGTAGAGCCAGCAAAATATGTGAGGCAACTACTGGCAAACCTGGAGAAACACATGAAGGGAAATGTGATAATAGCAGGGGACCTCAATACTCCACTATCACCACTGGACAGATCCACCAAACAGAAAAATAGCAAAGAAATAAGAGCTCTGAATGAAAAATTAGAAGATTTAGGGCTAATAGACTTATATAGAGCCCTCCACCCCCAGAAAGCAGAATACACATTCTTCTCAAGCCCACATGGAACCTTCTCCAGAATAGACCATATATTAGGATACAAAGCCAACCTATATAAGACCACAAAGGTAAGGATCATTAGAAGTACCCTCTCAGATCACTATGCCACAGAGCTCAAAATTGAGGTCAAGAAGAAGCAATGGAGAAAAACTAATACCTGGAGATTAAACAACATGCTGCTCAACAACAGCTGGATCAAAGAACAACTCAAGGAAGAAATAAAAAGATTCCTTGAGACAAATGACAATGAAGAGACAACATGTCAAAATTTATGGGACACAGCAAAAGCAGTAATTAGGGGGAAACTCATAGCAATACAGGCCTATGTCAAGAATCAGGAAAATAACAAAACCAACAGTTTAAAAGATCACCTCAAAGAATTGGAACATCAGCAACAGAGAAGTCCAACCACATCCAGAAGGCAAGAAATAATAAAAACCAGAGCAGAAATAAACAACATAGAAACCAAGAAAACAATACAAAAAATCAATGAGACCAGGAGTTGGTTTTTCGAAAAAATAAACAAGATAGACAAACCACTGGCAAAACTCACCAAAAAAAAGAGAGAAAACACCCAAATCAGTAGGATCACAAATGAAAGGGGAGAGATTACAACAGAACCCCAAGAAATACAACATATCATGAGAACATATTATGAACAACTATACTCAACTAGGCTAGAGAACCCAGTAGAAATCGATAGATTCTTGGAAAAACACCCTCTTCCAAGACTGGAAAAGGAAGATCTAGAAATCCTAAACAGACCAATCACCTCAGAGGAAATTGAAGATGTAATTAAAAAACTCCCTAAGAACAAAAGCCCAGGCCCAGATGGATTTACAGGTGAATTCTATCAAACATTTCAAGAAGACTTACTACCACTTTTCCATAGGCTCTTCCAAACCATAGAAAAAACAGGAATCCTCCCCAACTCCTTTTATGAGGCTAATATCACACTCATTCCCAAAGAAGGCAAAGACACTACCAAAAAAGAAAACTACAGACCAATCTCACTAATGAACATAGATGCAAAGATACTCAATAAAATATTAGCAAACCGAATCCAGCACTTCATCAAAAAGATCATACATCACGATCAAGTGGGATTCATCCCAGGAATGCAAGGTTGGTTCAACATACGCAAATCAATCAACATTATACACCACATCAACAACATGAAAGACAAAAACCACATGATCATATCAATCGATGCAGAGAAGGCATTTGACAAAATCCAACATCCTTTCATGTTAAAGACACTCAGCAAAATAGGGTTAGAAGGAACCTTCCTCAAGATAGTTACAGCTATCTATGAAAAGCCTACAGCCAACATTATACTCAATGGTGAGAAACTAGAAGCATTCCCACTAAGATCAGGAACTAGGCAAGGCTGTCCACTCTCTCCACTCTTATTCAATATAACCTTAGAAGTCCTAGCAATAGCAATCCGACAAGAGAAGGAAATCAAAGGAATTCAAATTGGGAAAGAGGAACACAAGCTATCTCTCTTTGCCGACGATATGATGATATATATCGAAAACCCTAAAGAGTCCACAGTAAAACTCCTAGAAACAATTAACCAATACAGCAAAGTGGCTGGTTACAAAGTCAATACACAAAAGACAGTAGCGTTTCTATATACAAACAATGAAGTTGAGGAGAGAGAGATTAAAAATACAATTCCATTTAAGATAGTATCAAAAAATATCAAGTATCTAGGAATCAACCTTACAAGAGAAGTGAAAGACCTATACCAGGGAAACTTCAAAACACTCCAGAAAGAAATTGAAGATGATCTAAAGAAATGGAAGAACATCCCATGCTCATGGATAGGTAGAATTAACATAATCAAAATGACTATCCTACCCAAACTCCTATATAGATTTAATGCAATCCCTATCCAAATCCAGACACAATTCTTTAAAGAATTAGAACAAGCATTCACAAAATTCATCTGGAACCACAAAAGACCCAGGATAGCCAAACAAATACTGAAAAACAAGAAGCTGGGAGGCATCTCCTTACCTAACTTGAAACTATACTATAAAGCCATAGTAATCAAAACAGCATGGTACTGGAACAGAGACAGGACATCAGACCAGTGGGTCAGAACAGAATTCCCAGACATAAACCCCCAGGTATATAGCCAACTAATATTTGATAAAAGAGGCAAGAATCTGAAATGGAACAAAGAATGCCTATTCAACAAATGGTGTTGGTACAACTGGAAAACCACATGTACGAAAGTGAAAATCAACCCATACCTTACTCCTTATACAAAAATCAACTCAAAGTGGATCAAAGACCTTGAAATCAGACCCGAATCCATAAAGTTTATTGAGAATAAAGTAGGCAGAACACTCAAAGACCTATATATCAAAAAGGTTTTTGAGAATGGAGCACCAATGGCAAGAACGTTAGCATCAAATATAAACAAATGGGACTACATCAAACTAAAAAGCTTCTGCATGGCAAAAGAAACCCTGCTTAACGCAAGAAGACAGCTAACAGAATGGGAAAAAATCTTTTCACTCGACATATCAGATAAAGGGCTGATATCTAGAACATACAAAGCACTCAGAAAGCTGAGCCCCCCAAAACCAAACAAAGCTATAAAAAATGGGGAGACGAAATGAATAGACACTTCTCTGAGGAAGACAGAAGGATGGCCAACAAACACATGAAAACATGCTCACCTTCACTCATCATCAGGGAGATCCAAATCAAGACAACAATGAGATACCACCTTACACCAGTGAGGATGGCCCACATCAAAAATAATGGAAACAACCTTTGTTGGCGGGGATGCGGTATGAAAGGAACTCTCATCCACTGCTGGTGGGAATGTCCCCTAGTCCAACACCTATGGAGGAAAGTCTGGAGAGTGCTCAAAGAACTCAGAATTGAGCTGCCATTTGACCCAGCAATTGCCCTCCTAGGCATATACCCACAAGATGGAAGGACATTCATTCCAAAATACGTATGCACCCCACTATTTATCGCAGCACTCAGTATAATAGCCAAATCTTGGAACCAACCTAGGTGTCCAACAACGGATGAATGGATCATTAAGATGTGGTACATATACACAATGGAATATTACATGGCAGTTAGAAATGATACAATCACAGACTTTGCAGCAACGTGGATGGACCTAGATCATGTTATGTTAAACGAAGTAAGCCAGAAGACAAAAGATAAACACAGAATGGTAGCACTATTCTGAAACACCTAGAACATATATTTTATACACAACTAATACCTAACAATCATATAACAGGGTTTAACAGGGTAGAAACTCCGATCACTGTAATAGTCAACATATACGTGGGAGCAGTGTCCAAAATACATGAAAAAGGAACAATGCAAACTCTTGACTGCACATTATACCACAAGGAAAACAGCAACAACAGAAACAGCAACATGGAGAGAACAGGTATGTAACCAGACTCCTACAACAAAGGCCCACAATAATCCCTTAGAGATCGTAAACAGGAACACAAGTATAGAACACCACGGGAAATCACGTAATGCAATGGCAACATACCATAACACTACGTTTTAATCCCTTTACCTTACTATATTTTTAAAAATAACCTCTCAGCTTTTCTTTCCACAGGCGCCCTTAGATACAAAGGGCGGACAAACTAAGATGGCAATTCGGGATACCACACGAGATACCATACCTTGCTTGCACTATGAGACAGCCACAAGAAAACTCTTTAACATACACTTTATCTCTAGGTTAAACCTTCTTTTAGGAATCGAAGCACGTGACCAGTCAGACCACCAAAGCAGTACCTGCGATGTACAGACCTAAACTACAGGCTCTAGTCATCGAACACATTCAACCAAACCAGCATTCCCTTGCTATTCTCTCCTTTCTTCTCTCTATTTTTTTTCTCTTCTCTTTTCTTTTTCTCTTCTACTCTTCTCTTTACTTTTTTCCCTTTCTCTTCTCCCTTTCTACGGTATTTTCTCTTTTCTCTTCCTTCATACCCCTCCCATATACCTTCCCCTTTCTCCCCCCCGGAAATCCAACTATCCCTTCACCCCTCAATCCCATCCAGATCTCCCACCATATTAAAACTCTCCACCCTCAGTCCTTAATCTTTTAGGCATCAAGATCGACCTCCTACCCAATGAACCAGTACCCAGCACCCAGGCGAGGGGACACCCAACCGAACCCACACATCGTCTCCTGCAAGAAAAGACAGCCAACTCCCCTGTGGACACATGCTGCGAGACCCTCCCTACCAACTCCCCCTAACATGGACTGTTTCTTGAAACCGGACTTAGGTCCAATAGTATCCCCAATGCAAGAACTCTTCCAAGACCTCCCAGCTGCAAATTTTTACCAATCTGAAGGGGGGAAGGGGGTGTGATTGGAAGATGCCTGGGAACCCACACACCACAAGAAAAATCCAAAAGACAATGGGAAAACTGTACTTCCAACATAGGCATAAGACCTGTAATACTCCAACTCTTTACCTGTTCTCTCCCAAATGCAAAGTAGTCTTTTGCACCACGTTGGTCCTTTAAAAACTTCGCTAACTCATTTTATTTTTTTTATTTTTTTAATTAACTTATTTATTTAAATGTTTGCCTTACATATACATTTGTGGGCACATGCACTTTTATTTCCTTTTTTTTTTTTTAATCGTCTTTGGGTATGTGACCTATCTCTGTTACCCACTCTGTCCACCCCAAATACTCCGACATATAATGGAGCACCACTTCCCCCTGCAAAGGCACACTAAATAAAGGGGAAATCTTACATATTTAAAAAAAAAAAAAAGAGCTCTTATCTACTAGAGATAGGAACTCATAGTTGTTTACAATACAGGGTTATCTCCTACCTTGAAAATATGTCAAGTGGAATCAACTTAGACCTCAGGTGATTAGATACCATTCAACCAGCCTTGAACCCTGGATCCCAGACATAGAAACGGCACAGCTCCTCACAACAGCTGTAAGAAACAATCTCCATCTGGGACAGCCTTATTACTGTAGGGTCAACAACAAGGGCCAGCTCTAACATGATATCTCGACAATGAGGAAAATGTGAACAACTTGACCTTAGAGCAGTTTAGCCTACCTCACCAGCTAACGACAAGACAAAACCAGAAGACGCGGCACCCTTTGGTAGGTCCAAAAGCCAAGATCGTGATTTACAGATGACTGGATACTAGAACCACGACCAGACTGTATACATCTTGGGACCAATAAAAAAGCCCTAGTCTAGGGTTTGAACTAAGACCTGCACAATAAGCATGATCCCCAGTCCCAAAGGTCCGGCAGAGACAATTGTAACGGAAAGGGGCTTCTGGAAGAACAAAGAAAGACGCTATCCTAGATGCCTTCCTAGGTTCAGCGCAAAGACCAAGATCACCAACCACAGAAGATGGATTAAAATGGCACTGAGGTAACAGAACCTCTAGATTCACAAAGACTGACTTCACCATAAGTCCCACCTCAGGATATGTACAGATACTGGGACTGCTAAACACAGAGCTCTGACGGTATCACACTGGACAGAGCAGAAGCCTTCCACACACCAAAAAAAAAAAAAAAAAAAAAAAAAAAAACCACAACCTGGAGAGTAATGATCCTGAGCAAAGACTAGAGCTGATTCCATGACAGTATACTCCAAGGACGGAGAAACCCCATATCTTATAGGGCAAGTGAATTCCTTTTCGAATGACCCCAATATTTACTGTGCCAGGGCAGGAGGGAAAAAAAAAATACAAAAAACACAAAACCTTGGTTATGTATATATATATATATATATATATATATATATATATATATATATATATATATATATATATATATATCTTACCTTCATTTATTATTGTTATTATTATTTTTATTTACCTAGCTATTTTGGTCGATTCCTCAGTTTGGATGTGATTATTGAAATTGTTGGACCCAATTATTCTTTTTTTTTTTTTTCTTTTCTTTCTCTTCCTTTCTTTTCTTTCGTTATGTGCTACGCCATGTTTCTTATTTCAAGACCACGGCGTGTTTTTTGTTTGTTTGTGTTTGTTTTTAGTTTGTTTTGGTTTGTTTTTTATCTGTTTTTTTGTGGTGCTTATCGTTATAGCTGGAGTCCTCACTGGATATTTGACACTTCTTTTGGTACTGGTGGAGTGTTTCAACTTCTTTTTCTCCTTCACTTCCCAAATCGATGATGAGAACCTCTAGAAGGATTCTGCCCATTTTCGGGGTATTAAACTCTTACCCCGGTTTATTTATTTTCTCTTTTTCAGGCAAAACCACGCAACTTGAACTAGCTACCCCTGCCCCTACTTAGAGGGGGAAATAAGGGAGGCATCAAGACCAAACTGATGCAAGACTACTAAGTAGTTGGTTAGAGACAGAGGGGACCACATATTCTAGCCGCCCTGGGGGAGAGGGAAGAGGAAATGGGAGGTAAGACAGAAACGGGGGTGTAGGGAGGACAATTTGGGGATGGGAATCCCCCCTGATTTTATGTAAATATGTACCTAAAATATTATTGTCAACAATATGTAAGCCACTATGATCAAAATAAAAATTATATTAAAAAAAATTCTCATAATATAGACCATGATTTAGGACAGCATAGCTGTTTATAATTTTTATATAATATATATGTTATCTCAACCACATACTTATATATTTATTTTGACTCTAAGCATGCAAATTTATATGGAAGTAGGTTCATTTTTCATATATAGGTATCATACATGCATGTATTCTTTGTCTATATAGAAGTGTATCTTGCTTGACACATTTTAAATATTTTGTTTTAAGTGTATTAATTGCAAAAGAAGGTGATTAAAATTAGTCTGGGGATGTAAAATATTTTGAATACAGAACAAATATAAAATATATAGGAAGATCAAATTGTTATATCTTAATGGGTTTGTAGGAGTTACTTTCTAATAAAGTCAAACTCTACAGTTGATCTAAAAAAAAAAAAAAAAAAAAAGAATCCCCTTTCCCAGCAATCAGGATAATAAGTTATGAGAAATCAGAGACTTGTATGTGCTACCATGCTGAGATTTTTCAGGAGCAAGCCACTTTAATTTTTAGTAATATAGCACTACAAATGCATACAGATATTCTGTTATTATTATTAAATTTTCTTTTAGATGTTCATTTTAGGTTTGCTTCCTCCAAAGCAGATCTAGGAGAAAATGGAAAAGGAGCAACCATGCAAGACAATGAAAGACAAAAGTCAATTGAGAGGCTAACTTCAGCTGTCCTATAATGGAATCAGTCTTGCTGAAGGGATTACTGCTCAGAATTTGTCCTGACTCTGGCAAGGTTGCTGGACTCTCACACTTCCAAATTAGCTTTGACTAAGCAAGAAGGAAAGTCCAAACTCCCAAATATTGCTATTCACGGATGTAGATAGAAACTGACTCTAGTGATATAAGGGAAACCAGAGAAAACTAGTTTACTTGTAAGTCATTATATAAAAAACTACAATATGTAAAAAGGGGTGTTAAAAGGCTATGCAAACTTTTAGTGGGATTCTGGTGGGCCTTTGTGTCTACTACAATGTTTATCCCGATCTGACCACTAAACACCATGACACTATAAACCATTGGTAACCTAGTATTGCTATCTTATACAGGGAAATCCAGATCAATAAAAAAGCCAGATCATAGAAAGGACAGAAATTCATGCATAATTGGGAAGTGACAGAGATAGAACTTGAATGTTGTCCTTGGTCCTGACTTTCTAACAACTATCTATTATCAATATCTATTATTAAAATCTATATCTTTCTGACAACTGCTATCTATTATCATATGATCTTTTGGAATACCAGTTGAATAAAACTCAACACATTGGTTCTAAATTTATCAAGCATTATTTTCCTGTAATTAATAACAATTTAGAAATATTTCTTTCCTTTAAAAATCATTTATTTATTGATTTCTATTAAATGGAAAGCTCCTCTAGAGATTTTAAGGCCTAAGTATTGTAAGAAGCTACATATACGTTGCAATTAATGTTGTAATAATGTTGCAATCATGCCTTTATTCCAGTTCTGTGGATCACTAAAATGTGTTTAAATAATTTTTTTTCTGTAGGTAGTCAGTAAACAAAATGGGAAGAAAATAGAGATTCACATTAATCTAAGCTTAAAGACAATGAATTCTGTTACCAAGAACGACTTTAAAATTTATAACTATAGATTTTTGGGGGAAATCTTTATGAAAGTGCTACATAGAGTTTAAGTGTTTATCATTACTAGAAGCGATTTAGGTATGGGTTGGGTGCCAAAGAAATAGTACAGCAGGTATGGTGCTTGCCATACATGTAACCAACCAGGTAAGATCCTATCATACCATATGGGTCTCCCAAGTATTGCCAGTACTGATTCCTAAAAACAGAATCAGGAGTAAGTCCTGAGCATTGTTCTGTGTGGCCAAAAATAAAAGGTGATTTAGATGATTCCAGGAAATGGATATTATGTTCAAATATCTACCTTACATAATATCTGCATAAACTTTAAGCTTGTAAATTCTGCCAAAATTTGAGTAAGAAATAAACCAAAGCTTAACTTGTCTATTCTTCTAACTTTTTCAGCCAAGTTTCTCAAGCAAATACCTTTACTGCAGCAGTTTCTCAACCACTCCATTGTTAGGGTTCTTACTGTGGCCTTTCTGAGGACAGAGAATAAGTTTGGCATAAGAAGCTGTCCCTGATTCCATGTAGTTAAGAATAGCAGAACCTAAACTGCAAAAAGATGATTGGAGCCATTGCCAGCAAATGTTGACAGTGTTATATCCCTGCTACTAGCATTTAAAATTTAAGGGTTTTGCCACTGATATTCTTCTGAGCACTATTAATAAGTCATATGGAAAAAAAGACAGCATAAATGTCTGACAAGAAGCAATTAGATTTCACAGCTTGCAAAACCAACAGAAGGCAGGACAGGAGGTAGGCAAGGTAAGAAAATAGAACAGGGTGCTGTGATAGAGCAGGTGAAGAGCTTGCCTTGCATGCACCTGATGTGGGTTCAGTCACCAGAATCCCAGACAGTCTCCCAAAAACCCCCAAGATGTATTTCAGAGTGCAGAGTCAGAAGAAAGTCCTAAGTTCCTCTGAGTGTGACCCCCAAACAAAATAGAATTAAACAAAACAAAACAAAACAAAATCAATAGAACAACCCAGAGTGAACAACCAAGTCTAATGATGGTTAAATTTGGAGTGAAGTGTATATGACCAAGACTAATTGAAAACTGACAAATGAAATCAATGTTTGCCCAGACGAAATTAATGCACATTTCCTTAGACATATTTTGCCATCTCCGGGAGATTTCTTATTCCCTGACCTTGACAGAAAGCATCTTCTTGTCTGGATGTTTGAAAAAGATCTCACTGAGTTAATATCTACTGGGAATGAAACTTTTAATAATTTTTTATTGTAGATTGGTAGCAAGGTTATGATATGATAGTATTAATGTTTATGGTATTGATGAACAAAGTTACCATAATTCACCACCACCTAAGGACCCAAGACCCTTCACCACTACCTATCTATAACCAATTCTAGCCCATTTCTTCATGCTTCCTTTCTTTCACCTCATTGTTAGGTAATCTGAGTTTTATAATTCAAGGTCAAGGGTTTGTCAGTTCCAGTACTGTCTATTCCCCTGTTTGGTCTCTCTAGGGAACAGATAAGTGAGACCATTTATTATTTGTTCTTCTTCCTCTAATGTTATTTTGCCTAACATGAAGTGTTCCCAAAGAATTATTGCTTTTGTAGACAACTTTATTTCAAATGAAAGTGAATGTACATTTATATTCTCTTTTCTCAATCTACTCAGTTTTAAGAATCCTTAGGCTAATGTTTTTTTTTAGCTAAGGGCAATATAACCTCTTGTGGGAACACAAGAAGGCATAGCTCAAATTTACATTAATGGGGCCATGACAAAAGACTAGGGAATGAGCCAATCAAAAGGGGGGTGAAAAGACACTGGAAGGAAAGAAGGTTGAGAAACACTGCCCTAGGCATATGGTCCAAAACCAAAGAAATACAACTGGATCTGGCATCCCTGCCATGGCTGAAATATAAATAGAGAGTACTACTGAGATTTCTTAAGATCAGGAGAACAGCCCATGAGGAAAGCTTTAAATTTGAATTACTTTAAATTGCTTAGTTTGCATTTA
The DNA here is from genome assembly GCF_024139225.1 of Suncus etruscus. NCBI lineage: Eukaryota > Metazoa > Chordata > Mammalia > Eulipotyphla > Soricidae > Suncus > Suncus etruscus. The sequence continues at coordinate 149,973,786 of NC_064851.1, read as the reverse complement.
AATTAACTTAGAGGTGCAAGATTCTTACTAATGCAACATATGCAGAGTATCCATAAACTGAATAGAAATGGAGAAAATGCAGTTCAGGGCTAGACTGGAGTTTGCGGGAGAGCTCTCCATTTGTTTAGTGTTTTTAATCTACATCAAAGAAAAAAATTTCTAAAGTTTAAAATCTACAAGAGGCCTGTGGTGATGGTGAAGGTAAGGGAGCCATTTCCTTTAACCCCTACAATTGTTTTATTTTAGATTTTAGGCAGGTGAAGAAATTAAATCATATACTGAAGATTACTAGCCTGGGTGTGTGGCCAGTGTATGCTCTACCCTACAGAAGCTGGCTGTGTTTTGGCCTTCTTTGGATGTGGGAAGACACAGTTGTATTTGGGGAATGAAGGCAGCTTAACCACTTATGATATGATTTGAAAGTATCTAATACATTTGGGTTCTTCATTTCTAAAAGACTGAGTCAAATTACAGTGGACTGAGATAGGGTCATAGGTGAATTTATTCTATATAACCCTGTAGAACCTAGAGGATTATTTTTTAAAGAAATGATCTTAATATAAGATCTTACTCATATCTGGTCTTTACTATGGGTTCTAAATATAAAAGTTGGACTTTTGAATGAGTCCAGTTTCTTTTTTATACTTTATTTATACAATTTGATATATATATATATATATATATATATATACACACACACACACACACACACACACACACACACACCACAGTTTCTTTAGCAACTCATCATTGAAGTGCATCTTGGTTGTTTCCAAAGTCTGGCTATTATAAATAGCACTGTAATGAATATTGGTGTGAGGAAAGAAGTTTTGAATTGTATTTTTGTGTTCCTAGGGAATATCCCTAGGTGTGGTATAGCTGGATCATGTGGGAGTTCAATTTTCAGTTTTTTGAGGAATCTTCATATTGTTTTCCATAAAGGCTAGGCTAGACTAGACGGCATTCCCACCAGCAGTGCATAAGAGTTCCTTTCTCTCCACATCTTCTCCAGCACCAATTGTTCTTGTTCTTAGTGATATGTGCCAGTCTCTTTGGTGTGAGATACCTCATTCACATCTTCCTAATGATTAGTGATGTGGAACGTTTTTTCATGTGCCTTTTGGCCATTTGTATTTGTCCTTTGACAAAGTGACATTTCTTCTCCTCATTTTTTGATGGAATTAGATGTTTTTCTTTTTTTGTGGTGGGGGACACACCTGGCAGCAGTCAGGGGTTACTCTTGGCTCTATGCTCAGAAATCACTCCTGTTAGGCTCGTGGGCCCATATGGGACACCGGGATTTGAACCACCATCCTTCAGCATGCAAGGCAAATGCCCTATTTCCATGCCATATCTCTGGCCCAAGATGTTTTTTCTTGTAAAGTTCTGTCAGTGCCTTGTATTTTGGATATTAGCCCCTTATCTGATAGGTATTGGGTGAATAATTCCACCCATCCAGTGGGGTGGCTTTTATAACCTAGGTCTTATTTCGTTTGAAGGACAGAAGCTTCTCAGCTTAATATATTCCCATCTGTTTATCTCTGCTTCCACTTGTTTGGAAAGTGCTGTTTTCACCTTGAAGATGCCTTTAGTCTCAATGTTATGGAGAGTTTTACCTACGTTTTGTTCTATATACCTTATGGTTTCAGATCTGATATCAAGGTCTTTAATTCACTTGGATTTTACCTTTATACAAGGTGTTAGCTGGGAGTCTGAGTTTGCTTTTGTGTAAGTGGCTAACCAGTTGTGCCAACACCACTTGTTGAAGAGGCTTTCCTTGCTCCATTTAAGATTTCTTGCCCCTTTGTTAAAAATTAAGTGATTGTATGTCTGGAGAACATTTTCTGAATACTCAAGCCTATTCCACTGATCTGAAGATCTGTTTTTATTCTAATACCATATTGTTTTGATAACTATTGCTTTGTAATACAGTTTAAAATTGGGGAAATTAATGCTTCCTATATTATTTTTCCCAAGGATTGCTTTAGCTAATCGTGGGTGTTTATTGTTCCAAATGAATTTCAGAAGTGTTTGACCCACTTCTTTGAATAATGTCATGGGTATCTTTAAAGGGATCGCATTAAATCTGTACAATGCTTTGGGGAGTATTGCCATTTTCATGATGTTAATCCTGCCAATCCATGAGCGTGGTATGTGTTTCCATTTCCACATGTCCTATTCTTTCTTGGAGCAGGGTTTTATAGTTTTCTTTGTATAGGCCCTTCACTTCTTTAGTCAAGTTGACTCCAAGATATTTGAGTTTGTTTGACACTAATGTGAATGGGATTTTTTCTAATGTCCATTTCTTCTCTGTCATTATTGGTGTATAAAAAAGGCCACTGATTAAAAAAATAGGCCATTGATTTTTGCGTGTTAATTTTGTAGTCTGCCACATTGCTATATAAGTCTATTGTTTCTAGAAGTTTTTTGGTGGAGTGTTTAGGGCAGGGGTCTCAAACTCAATTTACCTGGGGGCCGCAGGAGGCAAAGTCGGGATGAGGCAGGGCCGCATAAGGGATTTTGCTTACCTAATATTTGCAATAAAAAATCGCATTAGTAAGGAAAAAAATCGCAAAAAATCGCATTAAACATTTGCATACCTGTACGGAACTGCTTGGGGTACACAAATGTTTAATGCACTTTTTTTCTTACTAATGCGATTTTTATTGCGATTATTCGGTAAGCGAGTTTGAGACCCCTGGTTTAGGGTTTTCTAAGTAGAGTATCACGTCATCTGCAAACAGTGAGAGCTTGACTCCTTCCTTTCCTATTTGGATGCCTTTGATATATTTTTCTTGCCTAGTCGCTATAGCAAGGACTTGCAGTACTATGTTAAATAGGAGTGCTGAGAGAACAGCCTTGTCTTGTACCAGAATTTAGAGAAAAGACTTTTAGTTTTTTTTCCATTGAGGATAATATTTGCCATTGGTTTGTAGTAGATGGCCTTAACTATATTGAGAAAGGTTCCTTTCATTCTCATCTTGCTGTGAGTCTTTTTTTTTTTTGATCAAGAATGGGTGTTGGACATTATCAAATGCTTTCTCTGTTTTCCTCTATGTAGCTTATGATTTCAGTTTTGAAATCATGGTTTTTAATTAATTTTGAGTTGATTTTGTGAATGGTATGTAAGAGATTCTGAGTTTATTTTTTCCATGTAGTTGACTGTTTTTTTCCAGCATCACTTCTTTTTGGGGGTGCTGGCATACATGATGACGCACAGGGATTACTCTTGGCTGTAAATTCAGAAGTTGCTCCTGGCTTGGGGGACCATATGGGACTCTGGGAACCAAACTGAGGTCCATCCGGGGTCAGCCACATCCAACTCAAGTGTGCTACTGCTCTGCTATCACTCTAGCCCTTCAGCACCTCTTTTTTTATCCAGCACCTCTTTTTGAAGAGGTTTTCCTTGCTCCACTTTGTATTTATTGCTCCTTTATCAAAGATTTATTGATCAGAAATCTGTAGGTTCATCTCTAAATATTCAAATCTAATCCATTGACCTGAATTTCTGTCTTTATTTTAATACCTCTTTAATATCTGCTTTAGCGACTACTACTTTATAGTATAGTTTAAAGTTTGGGAAAGTAATTCCTTCTATCTTCTTTTTCCTAAGGATAGCTTTAGTTGTTTATGAACATTTACTGTTCCATATGAATTTCAAAGCATCTGATCTACTTCATGAAAAATGTCATAGATATTGTCATAAGGATTGCATTAAATTTGTACAATATTTTTGGAAATGTTATTATTTTAATGATGTTAATCCTCCTAATCCATGAGTAGCATATATGTTTCCATTTCCTTGTGTCCTCTTTTATTTTGTGAAGCAGGTTATTTTCTTCAGTTTTCTTTGTATAGATCTTTTACCTCATTAGTTAAATTGACTCCAAGGTACTTGAGATACAATTGTGAATGAGATTATTTTTTAATACATTTTTTTCATTTTATCATTTGCGTATAGGAAAGCCATGGATGTTTGTGTATTAATTTTATAACCTGCTGCTTTACTATATAAGTTTATTATTTCTAGATATTTTATTTATTTATGTTACTTTATTTATTTACTTTATTATATAAGTCTATTTTTTCGAGATATTTATTTTATTTTATTTATTTTCTAGATATTTTATTTCTAGATATCTATTAATTCTAGATATTCTAGATATTTCTAGAATATGTATATTCTAGATACAGTACATGTCATCTGCAAATGGTGAGAGTTTCACTTCATCCTTTCCAATGTGGATGCCCTTATATATCTTGTTCTTGCCTAATTACTAAGGAAGTACTTTCAGTACTATGTTGAATAGAAGTGATGAGAGGGGGCAACCTTGTCTTCTGACAGTTCTCAGAGGAAAGGCTTTTAGTTTTCCCCCATTGATTATAAAGCTTGGAATGGGTTTGTGGTAAATGGCCTTGGCAATATTGAGAAAAGTTTCTTTAATTCCCATCTTATTGAGAGTTTTTACATTGAATGGGTGCTGAAACTTGCCAAATGCTTTCTCAGTATCTATTGATATAATCATATATATTTTTTCTTTTGTTGATATGGTGTATTAAATTGACTGACTTGTGTATGTTAAACAATCCTTACATATCTAGAATGAATCCTACTTAGTCATGTTGTATAACCTTTTAGAAGAGATATTGGATGCTATTTGCTATATTTTGTTGAGGATCTTCATATCTGGTTCATCAAGGATATTGGACTATACTTCACATTTTTTTGTTCTGTCTCTGCTTTTGGTGTCAGGTGATATTTGCCTCAGAAACTATTTCCAAGTGTTTCTGTTCAATTTCTTGGACGATCTTGAAAAGTATTGGCAATTGTTCTTTAAAGGTGTGAAATAAAGAGGATTTTGTTTTTGTTTTTGGGAAGCCTTTTAATTACCATTTTAATTTCCTCAATCATGACAGGTCTATTTAGGCATTTTATATCAACTTATTTCAACCTTGGGAGGTTACTGGATTCCACATATTTATCCATTTCTTCTCTAGTTCTCTATTTTTGTGACATAAATATTCTCAAAATTATGCTCTGATTACTCTTAATTTGTATTATCTGCCTTTCCTTTTCTGATTATGTTTAATAAGTTTCTCTCTCTCCCTCTCTCTTTGAGTCTTGATCTGGTTTATTTTTTCAAAGAAGCAACTTGTTTTCCTTTTATTTAAACATCGTGATTTTTATTTAAAAATCATGATTTCAAAATTGTTCATGATTGAGTTTCAGTCTTATAATGTGCACCATCCTTCATCTATAAACATTTCACATCACCATTGCCCTCCTGCCCTCCCCCTGCCACTAGGACAGGTATTTTACTCTTCTCTCTCTTTCATTTCTTTTCTTATCTTTTTCTTTTAGACACTATTGTTAATGAAGGTGTACTGTGCCTATCACTTTATCTCTGTTCAGCACCCAGTTCTTTTTTTAATTAGTTGCTTTATTTAAGCCCTGTGGTTTCAAAATAGTAAGTTTTGGGGTTTCACTCATAATTGTACAACATCCTTCACCAGTGCACCCTTCCCTCCACTGATTTACCTGCTCTAGAGATAGGCCTGAGTGGTGACATTAAAGAAACAACTCTTGCTTTCCTTGATCATTTTGGATTGCTTTGGGTATCTAGTTCAATAATTTCTCCTCTAAGTTTTATATTTTTGAGCCTGCCTATATTAGGCTCATTTTGTTGCTCTTTTCCAATTAATTCTTAATTCCATTAAGTTATTTATGTAGGCCTTTCCTTCCTTCTTCGTGAATGCTTGCAATGCTTCTCTTATTACCATTTTTAGTTTGTTCCACAAACTCTGATAATTTGTGTCTTCATTCTTATTTTCCAGGATTCTTTTAATTTTCTCTTTGATTTCATCTCTGTCCCACTTGTTGTTCAGCTTTTTAATTTCCAGATGTTAAAGTTGTTTCTCATATCTGTTTGCATTTAACCTTTATTTTGAATGCATCATGTCAGAAAAGATAGTTGATACAATTTCTATCTTCTTGATTTTATGGAGGTATGTTTTATTACCCAGCATGTGGTATATCATGAATAATGTCCTATGTGCATTGGAGAAGAATGTGTATTCAGCTTCGTGAGGATAAAATGCCCTCTATATGTTTAATAAGCCACTCTCTTTCATTTCTTTCTTCAAAGCCAATACATCCTTCTTAAGTTTTAGCCTGGATAATCTATTAAGACATGAGGGTGATGTTAAAGTCTCCACTGTGATTTTGTTGCTATTAATGGTTCTCTTAAAGTTTATTAGCAATTTCCTTAAGTATTTTGCTGGTTCCTCAATGGGTGCATATATGTTTAGGAGTGTGATTTCCTCCTGATTAATCTCTCCTTAATAATTCCTTGATTATTAAGAAATTGTCACTCTTTGTTTCTTAATCGGTGCATTTAGTCCATTGACATTGAGAGAGATGATTTTCAAGGTATTTTTGTGCCATCTTTTTGTAGAAGTATTGTTTGTTTTGAAGTCAGTCTTTTTTTTTTTTTGGTTTTTGGGCCACACCTGGTGACGCTCAGGGGTTGCTCCTGGCTATGTGCTCAGAAGTCGCTCCTGGCTTGGGGGACCATATGGGACACAGGGGGATCGAACCGCGGTCCATTCTAGGCTAGCACAGGCAAGGCAGGCACCTTACCTCAAGCGCCACTGCGCTGGCCCCTTGGAGTCAGTCTTGCCTTTCAGTTCTTCTAAGGTTAGCTCTGAGTCTGTAAGGTTTCTGAGCTATTGTTTGTCTGTGAAGCTGCGACTCTATCCTTCAAACTTCTGAGAAAATCTGTCTATGTGAAGTATTTACAATAAAGAGGCCTTCAGGGGCCGAGCAGTGGCACAGCAGTAGGGCGTTTGCCTTGCACACAGCCTAGGACGGACTGTGGTTCAATCCCTTGGCATCCCAAGTGGTTCCCCAAACCAGGAGTGATTTCTGAGCATATAGCCAGAAGTAACCCCTGAGTGTCAGCGGTGTAGCCACAAAACCAAAAACCAAAAACAAAAAAACACAACAACAACAACAACAAAACAATAGAAAGGCATTCAGTTTCATTGAATAAAATTTTTTCACTACTATATCCTATAACTGCCTTATGGCCTGGATGGTGGCTTGTGATAAATCAGCTGTGAATCTTAAGGGTTTTTTTTGTTTGTTTATTTTTGTTTGTTTTTTTGAACCACACCCAGTAACTCTCAGGAGTTACTCCTGGCTATATCTCAGAAATCTCTCCTGACTTGGGCGACCATATGGGACACCAGGGGATTGAACCATGGTCCATCCTAGGTTAGTGCGTGCAAAGCAAACACCCTACAGCTGTGCCACCGCTCTGGCCCCTCTTAAGTTTTTTTTTTTTTTTTTTTTTTTGGTACATAATTTCTTGTTAGGATCTTGATCTTGCTTCTTTCAGTATTCTATCTCTATCTGTGGTTTTTATCATCATGACTAGGATTTCCCTTGGTTTTATTTGGGTCTCTTTTAGTTGGTATTCTTAAGTTATCCAGGATGTGGTGTATGCACCCTCTTTAGCTCTAGGGACTTCTCAACAGCAACTTATTTAATTGTTGTTTCTTCATGGTGTTTTTCTTCCTGTTCCTCTGGGACCCCTATGATTCTTTTGTCATTCTATTGAATTTATCCCAAAGGTCTATTGTCATCTGTTCACTTATTTTCAGGATATTTCTTCCACTATCTGTTCCTTTATCTTAAGTCTCTTTTCCAGTTTCTTCTATTGTATGGAGCTGTTATGCTTCTCATCTTCCAGTTCACTAATTCTGTCCTCAACATCTGTTTCTCTGCTGGTGAGGCCTTTCTGTGATTTTTTTTTTTTACTTCACCTACCAAGTTTTTCATTTCTGTCATCTGTTTGAAGTTTTGTCTACTCTCATATTCCCTTGAATCTTATTAGCTGTCTGTTACATAATTTCTGAGTTCTTTGAACATCCTTCTAATATCCTCTCTAAATTCCTTATCAGAGAGGCTACAGAGATGGCTGATGTTAGATGGATACTCAGAACTACCACCTTTGTTCACTAGGTGTGGTGGGTTTCTGCATTGCTTTCTTTTTTTATTGTAAGAATTTATTCAAGAGACAAAATTGATTAACATATTGAGGTGACTAGCATAACATAATATAGTAACATAACAACATGTAATATAATTAATATAATATAATAATACATGTAAGTCAAAGAACATTTCTGATTAAAACACATTTTTTTATCATAATGGCTTACATATCTTTCACAGTAGTATTTTAGGTATATATTAACATTGAATCAGGGGAATACCCATCACTAAATATGTCCTCCACCCATCCCAGTTCCCTTTCTGCAACCCATATCCCCCACCATCACCCCCTCTGGCTGCTAGAGTAGGTGGTCCTCTTTGTCTAGCTTACTATTAGTGATCATATATCTGTTTGGTCCTGTTACCCTCCCTTGTTTCCCCCTCTATTTAAGAGGCGGAGCTAGATAAATCGAGTTATGTGGTTTTGTTTGAAGGAAAGAAAAGCAATAGATTAGGGTATAAAATAAGAAAAGAAAAAAAAAGAAGTCAAGTATACTGAAAATGGGCTAAGTCCTACTAGAGGCTTTCAACCTCAGTTTGCGAGAGGATGTGAAAAAGGTAATTGAAACACCACAACAATACAGAAAAAAAATATCAAACTAAATATCCAGTGAGCACTACAGCAATAAAGACAAGCACCACTCAATAGTCTCAGTTCTGAAATCAAATCATGCTGGAGTGCAAAAAGAAAGAGAAAGATAAGATAAAATAAAATAATATTGGAGACATCAACTTCAATCTCTACACCAAAATAAAGACGTCAAAAAAAATAGATCAATCGATAAATGTGGAAAAATGATTGTTTTGTGCTTTTTTCCCCCCTTTTCTTTTCCCCATGCATAGGCACAGTAACTATTGGGAATATTGTAGAGGGAATTCCCTTGGCCAAGGAGATACGGGGTTTCTCCACCCCTGAAGTATACTGCCATGGGATTAACTCTAGACTCCTTGCATGATCATTTACTCTCCCCTTGGTGCTTTCTTGGTGTATGGAAGACTTCTGCTTCGTCTTGGATGGTAACATCAGACCTCTGTATCTAGAGATCTTGGTGACTGTGCAGCTCAAGGAATGGAGCTTATGATGAAGTCTTTCTTTGTGGTTCTAGCAGTTCTGCTTCTTAAGTGTCGTTTTAATCCATCTTCTGTAGTTGGTGGTCTTGGTCATTATGTTGCTCCTAGGATAGAACCTGGGATAAGGTCTTTCGTTATGTTTCCAGAAGACTCTTTCAGTTGCGGTTGTCTCAGTCAGACCTCTGGAATTGGCGATCTCGTTTGTTGAACAAATCATAGACCAAAAGCTAGGCTAGAGTTTTTTTGTTTCTGTTGTTGTTGATGTTGGTCCCTGGATGCATACTGTCCAGTCCTGGTTGTAACAACCAGTCGTCTGTATATAGCAATCTTGGCTTTTGCACAGATCAAAGGGTGACATGTTTTCTGATTGTTAGCTGATGAGGAAGGACAACTTGTTTTTAGATCAATTTGTTCCCATTTCCTCATTGTCAGGTTATCAATTTAGAACTGGCGCATGGTGGCGTCAGAGCAGCACTGTGAATGCCCTGGAGGGGATTTGGCTCCTGGAGCTGTTGTGGAGAACTCTGTCGTTTCTATGTCTGGGATCCAGGATTCAAAGCTTGTCTAGTTCCTTGGAGCCTAAGTTGGTTCCACATGACATACGTTCAGGGTGGGAGATGTTCCTGTGTTGTAAACAAGTATGAGTTCTTATCCCTAGTAGATAAGAGCTTATTTTACATGTAAAGTTTCCCCTTTGTTTAATATGTTTTGCAGGAGGAAGTAGTGCTACATTATATTGCTGGTGAATTTAGGGGTTGAGAGAAAAGAAAACAGACACCTGACAAAAACTAAGGATATAGATACTCACACATATCTAAAGGAATAAAAGTTTCTTTAAAAATAGATTAAATAAAAGACATAATTATAAAAAAAAAAAGACATAATTAAAGGAATAAAGTGGGACCGGGAGAGATAGAATGGAGACAAGGCATCTGTCCTTCCTGTAAAAGGACTGTGGCTCAGATCCTGGCATCCCTCATGGTCCCCCGTGCCCACCTGGGGCGTTCTCCAAGCATAGAGCCAGAAGCACCTTCCGAGTGCGGCCAGGAGTGACCCAAAAGAAGCAAAAACAAATCAAATAACAAAAACTACAACAAAACAATGAACAAAAGAAACTAACAAGAATAAAAAAGAAAAGAAAAAAGAAAGCAAAACAAAGAAAAAGGGAGAAAGTGATGCCAGAGATAATTTTACATTGCATTGCCTTCTTATTGTGACCTTTGCAGTGTGGTGGTGCTTTTTTTTTTTTTTTTTTTTTTTTTTTTTTTTTTTTTATGTGTTGTGGTGGGGCTCCTTGGCTAGAAGAATTATGAGGCCACATAGCAAGGCAGAGCAGCCATGCTCACCTTTAGTCAACTAACGTGAGTTCTAAATAACCTTTTTGGAAAAACTAAGTCCAAAGCGGAGGTCCAGAGTGTCAGAGACAACAAAGTCTTGGGAAACAGAGTTGGAGGCTTTAGAATTCAGAAGCCATGCTGGTGGCTTCCGGGTGAGAGGTGAAATCCAAGTCAAAGAAAAAGAGCCAGTGGAGCTGCACTCCACTTCACTTTGTGGCTTCATGGTCCTCCTAGATAAGGAATGCCAGCACAGGACATAGAAAACATAGTGCTTTCAGTATTCCAGCACTATCTATTGGGTTCACCGCTGCCGCTGGGTTCATCATTGCTGCTGGAATACTGAAAGCAGCAAGATAAAAATCTAAAATTACATTTAATGGAGTATTTCTAAGATTTACCACAAACTTGTCACAAGAAATCCTCAAATCCGAAAGACCACAGTGGTATATATTGACAAAACTCAATGAAATGAATGCATCGCCAAGAGTACTGCACCCAGTCAGACTTACCTTCAGGTTTTAAGGAAGGGTACACAGCTTCACAGATAAACAACAGCTTAGAAACTTTACAGACTTGAAACCAGCCTTAAAGAATGAACTGAAGTAGATCTACTTTATGTTAAGACAAACCACAAGACACATCGAACTCCTACTTAAAAAATGACAATAAATCTCATGACAACCATCTCTATCAACATCAAAGGACTAAATGCACAAGTTAAGGGAAACAGAGTGACAAAATAGATCAGAAAGCTGAATCTAACATTCTACTACCTAAAAGAAACATTTGTAAATAGCCAGAACAACACAGACTAAACTCAAAGGTCGGAAGACAGTCATTCAAGCAAACAACTCAGGTCTCTTAAGAAGGCTTGAGTGGCCATACTAATTACAGATTACACAGCCTTTAGATCTAAAAAGTTATAAGGAACAAGGATAGACATTTCTTAATAATTAAGGAATATGTACAACAAGTAGAATCACACTCCTAAACATATATGCACCCAATGAGGAACAGCAAAATATTTAAAACAACTGCTGAAAACTTTGAGGTAAGATATCTATAACAACACAAAAATAGTGGGAGACTTAAACACTGCCTTGTCACCAGTTGATATTAGGCTGAAACCTAATAAGAATATACTAGTGTTGAAAGGAGCAATGGAAGAAATTGGCCTAGTAGATATATATAAAGCTTTCCATCCCCAGAAAACTAGATACACATTCTTATCCAATGCACATGGGTCATTCTACAAAATAAACCACATGCTAGTGCATAAAACATACTTGCATAAGATGAAGACAGAAATTGCATAGACTACCTCCTCAGATTATAATACACTACATTATATTATTATATTATATTATTATATTTTTAGATTATAATACACTACATTAGAAATGAATAATATGCTGACACAGAGGAACACTTTTAACACCTGGAAATTAAACAGCTTACTATTGAACAATCAGTGGGGTAGAGACAAAATTGAAGAGGAAATCAAAAAATTCCTGGAAACAAATGAGTATGAAGACATAAATTATCAGAATTTGTGGGACACTCACACAAAAAAAACTAAGAGGAAAAATTATAGCATTTAAGCATTCACAAGAAAATAAGAAGTGGCCTCCATAAATAACAGCTTACAAAACTGGAAAGTGATCGACAAAATGAACCAAAAAAATAGGAAGATGGAGGAAATAATAAAGCTTCAAGCAGAAATCAATGAATGGGAAATTCAAAAAACAACTTGAAAGATCAATGAAAGCAAGAGTAGAGTTGGTTCTTTGAAAAAATAAGTAAGATCAATATACCATTAGAAAAACTCTAAAAGAAAGAAAGAGAGAAACTTAATAAACCAAATCAGACATGAAAACGGGGGCCAGATCAGTAATACAGTGGTAGGGTGTTTGCCTTGCTAGTTGCTGACCCAGGAAGATACTACAGATATTCAAAGGGTAATTAGAGTCCACTTTAAAAAAAATCTATGCCACAAAACATGAGCACTTGGAAGAAACAGATATATTCTTGTATCTTTATAGCCTCTCAAGGCTGAATTAAAAACATCTAGCATATCTGAACAGACCAACCACTACAGTTGGTATCCTACAATCCTTAGACCCCAGGTATACATTCCAAATGATCAATAAATGATCTTGGAGATGACTTAACTGACCTAAGCAGAGTCAGGATTTGACCTTGAGCAAAGGTTAACAAAAATGTTTATAATGAGACCCTCCTCTTATTATACCTATTTATTCTGGAAATGGGGAGTCTTGAGCACTATGGCCTTTTATATCATGATTTACCAGATTAGATGAGACAATGAGAAATCAGAAAGGTTCAAGAATTGTGCTATTTCTTGGAGAGACAGGCAAGTAAATAGGCACAATATAGACATAAGAACTATATATTATGTTGTTATGGACAGTATGTCATGAGCTCCTCTCCAAGGAGAGGCATGAATGGAAAAATTGTTAAAAAATTGTTAATTAAAAAATACTTATTTTAGCTCAAGTCAAGGTTACTGATGCAGGAGGTGTCAGACTAGAGTGTCCAGACACTATTCAGGCACTAACAACTCTCCTGGAGCTAGTTATAATTGACCCTTCATATTTGCAGATTCTATATATGTGAATTAAACTGACCATAGAGAAAAAATATATAGTACTATGTAGTGATATCTACCAGGATTGCTCTTTACTAGACACGGACAAACTATTTCCTGATTTCATTCTCTAAAATATAGTATAACAACTATTTATATAGTTTGTATATTGCATTTATATTGTACCATATTATGGTACAGATGGTTTAATGATTATTAGGTTTAGCTTATTTAAAAGCATATGAGAGAAGCAGAGACTGGTAACTTGTCTTCATTGGGAAGCTTACTATGGGGTGGGACAATAGGACATAGGGAAATGTACACTCTGGTGGAAGAATACTTTATGTAAGAAACTCTGCCATCATAGTTTTGTAAACTAAAAAGTTAAATTTAATTGTAAAATACTAAGAATGGACTTAGATTTTTTGCAAATACTATGTAAGGGACTCAAATAATTTACAGATTTGGGTATCTCTAGTGGCTCTGCTAGCAATTTTTCAACTGTACTTAAATTACCACCCACATTATACATTTCCTCAATTGTGAAATCAATATGACAACTCTACAACATAATATATAGGGTGTAATTAAGGTATACTGGCAATGAAAGTGTAAATGGTAGAAGAGAGAAGGAGACAGTGATATTTTTTTACTATACTTGATATTATTTGGAAGCTGATATTTCTAGGTAAGCATTTTATAATGAATTTAGTTCCCAAGACTATTTCCAGCTGGTCATGAATATCATCATGATTTCTATGCTCCTAACATGGGTAGAACAATAGACACAAGTCCAGCAGCAATTCCGATGCAGGAAATAATAATCTACACATGGTTGGGAAGAAATAGCAAGCCAGAAACTCGTGCCTCCAGCAGTTCATCCACAAGTCAGTCGCTCCACCACATCGAATGATGAGTCTAGAAGGCAGCTTTCCCTCCAGGCCTCCAAGTAGCGTTTATTGGGAAAAACTAAGCCCACTCCCAAGGGAGGGGAAAGAGCAGGATGAGGAGGCAATGGGGAAATATCTCTTTAACATGTAAAACAAAGGAACCAATGGAGAGTCATCTAATTAGAATGACCAATACAAAAAATTATGAGGACCAATCCAAAAGATCTTATTACAGAGAGAGAAAAACCATCTATTACTAGCAATGTATATTACTTTATCCACTTTCAGTACACCGGTTTTGTCCAGAGTTATCAGTTCCAACTATTATTGTCATAGTGGTTCCTTTTCTACCCTAATTGCAATTCTGGCTCTTTGTCTCAAACTTCCTGCCATGGACTGGTCCCCTAGCCCTCATCTCTAATGTCTAGATATTTATTACTGCACTGTCTTTTTTCTTATATATCCCACAAATGAGTCATATTATTCTATGAAAAAAGACAAAATTCTTATGACTGCACTGTCAACTACTGTCTCAGACTGTGAAATCTGGTATCTTTCCCTATGCATTTCAAACAAGCAGATCTCAGAAATAACATGAGTCAATTCATTGCATGTATTTTTTCTCTTTATATATAATTAATAATATTCTACATATATACATGTATGCTCAAAAACACCCATGATACATATAAGATCATATAGTAATATTAATTATTATTATTTATGTATCTAGATAAAAATAAAGATGAGTTTTGTCTATATGTAATTATATACCCATAGAAATTTATATATAGAAAGAATGAACAAAATAAAAGGATACTTTAGGAAGTTTAGGAGCTACAACATACAATCATATCATCATATGTGGTATAACATTGAATAAATATGATAATAATATTGTAGTATTGTATAATTGCATATATTTCCAAATGATTCTTTTATTTTTAGACTAGTTGTCATAGTTTATTCTTTTCCTTATGCAAATGATATTGGGCATGACCGTTTTAGCATTTCTTCATTGAAAAATAGGACATGGGTAGGAAAGTTGAAGGCACCTCTGGAAAAGCCTCTTAACTCCTCTTTCTTTACACTAAAGTGGAGGAGTCCTCAAACTAGACACTCATCAGTGCTCTATCAAATACTTGAATTCATTATTTTTCTTTTTCTTGTTTTCCTGTTTGCTTAATTTATTATATTTTAGCTAACATGTTACAATAGTGTCAAGGTCGCAGTATTAATATATAAAGTTACTGCATTCCCCACCACCAAAGTAATCATGACCCTCAGCCATTATGCCATGTCTATTTAATCTTAAAAAATTATTTTACTATTAATCTTTTTATTTCAGCAATAATATACAATAATATACAATCATATACTTAGTTGGGTATAAGTCATAAAATGTACACACTTATTGATTCTCAAATCCTCCCTCTGTAAATTAGTTTTGTAATCCAAGGCCAAAAGTTTGTCATTGTTTGATACAGTTAATTTTCTTAAATGTAAGGAAATAAATTTCTCTATATGAAATAGATTTTTAAGATCATATGTTATTTATCTTTCTCCCTCTAACTTATTTCACTTACATTATAGCTTCCACTTCATACACCTTGCAGTAAACTGCATGAAATTGTATTATCTTTTCTTATAGCAACATAGTATTCTATTGTGTGTATATGCATACTTACATACATATGTGTATGTATATATGTATTTATCCATTCACATATTGTTGGATGTTTGAATTGTTTTATATTCTGCTATTAGGCTATTACAATGAACATAGGAGTACATGCAACTTCCTGAATTAATGTGTATTTTTACTGTAATTAAAAAGGATTTAATTAATTTTGTTTCTCACTTCAGGTCATCTCACTATTTTTTCCTGAAACTTCACTCTTTCATTTTTACTCTTTTTGCACTTTCTTTTGCTTTCCTATTTTAGAAAGTTTTCTAGCATATTTGATTTGCATTTTTTCATTTTAGTTAAATTGTGATAAAGTATATGATGCTACTATATTGTGATGTGCAAATATTTTAATGCACATGATTATATTTAGTTTATTTCTAAATTCAGAAATATATTTGTAATGTCTCTTCCTGTTGCCTTGTGTACCTCTAGCCTGTTACTTCTAAATGCTGCATAGTATTACATCATTATATACTCACCATGTTTATTTAAACCTCCCCCCTGAAAGCTACATTTAGATTGGCTCCAACCCTTTCCCCACTGTCAATGCCAAAATAAACAGCTTTGAATAGGTACATTTAGAATTTTCCTGCGACTTTCCCAAGGAGCCGAGCTTCTGGGACATAAGATCATCTGAATGCTTAAATTAAGCACTTCCTGAAGTCCTGAGAATACTGCATCTTAAAATACTGCATAGGGTTCGAACATTACCATATCCCTTAAAATCAGTAAATATCCAGCTTAAAATTTTGGTCATACAGGTAGAAAATAAGTTATGGGGCTTTGTTATTTCATTTGCATTTTTGTAATTACTAATCAATGTATCTCTTATTGTGTTTGTGCTCTGGGAATTTCTTTTTGTGAATTTTCTTTTGTAAACTGTTTCTGATTTTGATCACTTCTTTTTCTTGTTTGTTTTGTAATTTGTGGGAGTTCCTCTAAGATTTTCCATAACAGTCCCTTGTCAGTTTTAGTTGCTATAAATATTCTTACCCATTTGCTCTTTGTCAGTTTTCATTGCACAAAAACACTTTATATTGATATGATCTATTTCATTTCCTTATGCCTTATACTTTTTGGATTGCATGTAAGAAGTTCTTTATATTTAAGAAGTCCCAGATCATAAACATGGTATCTTCTCTCTTATCTATATTTACATTATAGTCAGCTTTTACATTTAGAAGTTTAATCCATCTGGAGTCTATCTTAAAATGTTGGCTAGATAAAGACCTAGTTCTATTTTTTGTAATCTTGTGAGCCAATTTTTCTAAAATCTTACATTAATAGTCTGTTTCAGTTTAATTTGTGATAGGGTTCTAAGTTAGCTCTTTGCCTTTAGACCAGATTATTCTTACATATGCTATTTTGTTTTTATTACCATTGTAAAATGATAGCACAGTACTTCTACTTTATTTTTAATTATCAATGATGCTTTAGCTTTTTATGAGTTTGATTTGTTTATGATTTTTATTTTTTATAAAACTATATAAGTATAAATAAATATTTATTTATACTTATATTTTATAAGTATATTTTATATTTTATACTTATATTTACTTATATAAATAATATATAAGTATAAATAAATATTTATAAATAAATAAAGTATACATAGTATAAAATACATGAAATCGTTATGCTTTAGTTAAATTATGTGCAGGGTCCTCATTACAGAACTCCTACATGTGTAGTATGCTTATTACATAGACCTGACTAAATGTTTCTCCACAATAGTTTCCTTTTGCTTGTTTGTTTTCTTGGCCACATCCGGTGACGCTCAAGGTTACTCCTGACTATATGCTCAGAAATCGCTTCTGGCTTGGGGGACCATATGGGATGCCGGGGGATCTAACCGCGGCCTGTCCTAGGCTAGGGCGGGCAAGGCAGAAGAAGCCTTACCCCTTGCACCACTGCACCGGCCCCGCACAATAGTTTTTTGAACTATTTTAATGATAATTTGGCTGCTCTCTACAGAGATATTGAATAAATAAGTTATATCTATTATATTTATTGGCAGTTAAATGTGAGAAATTTTATATATTTGATTAATGGTGATATTAGAAAAATGATCTGATGATACTGTAATAAGTGCATGTTCCTACACTCATAGAATGACTAATACCCAGTAAACCCTAATGAAAGTTCTGGGCTTGAGTGTTCAATAACTGTTACAAGCAGACTACACTTGTGGGAAATGTTTAACGGGGACCCTGCAGATGTTGGGGGACTGTTCCTTGCCCTCAATTTTGCTTCAACCTAAGACAGCTTTAAAAAGAGAGAACATTCTTGGGGCCAGAGAGATAACAAAGTGGTAGGGCATTTGCTTGCATACATCCTATCTAGGACTAATGGTGGTTCAATTCCGGCATCCCATATGGTCCCCGAGCCTACCAGGAGCTATCTGAGCACAGAGCCAGGAGTAACCTCTGAGCCGGGTATGACCCCAAAACAAAAACAAACAAACAAGAACGTTTTCTTTTCTTTTTTTTTTTTTTTTACTTTAAATAAAGCCAGCATTGTTGATAGAAGGAACTGGATAGATAGTAAAGTGGAAATTATCCTGGACGGAAACCACACGCAGGAGTTCCCTGAGTAAGCCAGGTATGGCTCCAAACAACAAAAACATTTTTTCTTTTGTTGTTATGTTATGTTATTTTATGCTATGCTATGTTATGTTATTTATGTTATGTTATTATATTACAATGTTATATAACATAAGTAACATATCTTTATGGAAAGTAAGTCAAATATTCAAATTAGGAAGTCAGTGTATAGTCAAATCACATCCCCTATCCCATTCACCAATAAAGTAAAACAAGATAAGAAAAATTAAGAAAGTGGCATTACTTTACATTAAAAAGTATTTGATAAACAACAACAGACTCACTATGTGAAGAAATTGAGTTGCATTCAGATATGTAGATGAAAGAGGTGATGTACTTGTCTTCAGATAATAATGAATATTCTTCTTTGATACTATACCAAAAATTAAGAAGTAGCAGTTTCTTTAAGATTAATTGTAATATGGAATCTGAAACTTTTTAATTGAACTTTTATCCTTGTTATGAAAAAATGTATTGTTCTAAAAATGTGTCACTCTGCTTTTTACTTTGAATACAGTTTTTGTTACTGGTTGCTTTGTAGCATCACATATTTCTAAATGATGAGTAGTAACATATGCGCTAAATTTCATTACTATAAAGTATCAAATGTTATAATGTAACTTGTTGAACTGATATTTTTAATTTTTTATTTATTTTTTAATATAATTTTTATTTTAATCATAGTGGCTTAGATATTGTTGACAATAATATTTTAGATACATGTTAACATAAAATCAGGGGAATTCCCATCACCGAATTGCCCTCCCTCCACCTTCATTCTGTCCTACCTCCCATATCCTCTTCCTTCACCCCCTGGGCTGCTAGAATAAGTGATCCCCTCCGTGCCTAGCTTACTGCTTAGTGGTCTTACACCTGTTTGGTCTTGGTACCTCCCTTATTTCCCCCCCTAATTGGGAGGCAGGACTAGATAGTTCAAGATATGTGGTTTTGTTTGAAGAAGAGAAAAGTAATAACCTGGGGAAGAGAAAAGTAATAACCTGGGGGGAAAAAATTAAATACTCCGGAAATGGGCGAAATCCTTCTAGAGGCTTTCATCCTTGGTTTGAGAGACAAAGGGGAAGAAGAAGGTGAAACACCACAGAAGTACATAAAGAGATGTCAAATAAAATGTCCAGATAGCACTCAAAAAAAAACCCCCAAAACACACACACACACACACACACAAAAGGTAAGCGCCACATAAAAGCCTTGGTATTGAGATAAAAAGTGTGGCAGAGCACCTAAAGGAAGAAAATAAGAAAATAAATAAATAAATATAAATGGAGACATCAACTTCAATAGCCAGACCAAAACAAAGAAATCAACAAAAAATAGATAAATAAATAATAAAAATTGTTTTATGCTTTTTGCCTTTTTTCCCCCTCCTGCACATGCACAGTAAATATTGGGGTCATTTGAAAAGGAATTTCCTTTGCCTAAGAGATACAAGGATTTTCCACCCCTGAAGTATATTGTCATGGGATTAACTATAGACTCCTTTCAGGTTTATTTACTCTCCCGTTGGTGCTTTTGTGGTGTACGGAAGACTTCTGCTCCGTCCTGGGTGATAAAATCAGACCCTGTATCTAGAGGTCTAGGTATCTGCACAAGTCAAGGAGTTGAACTTATGATTATGTCTTTCTTTGTGGTTCTAGAAGTTCTGTTCCCTCAGTGTCATTTTAATCCATCTTCTGTGGTTGGCGATTCAGGACCAAAGGTGGTTGGTTCGAATCCCGGTGTCGCGTATGGTCCCCTGTGCCTGCCAGGAGCTATTTCTGAGCAGACAGCCAGGAGTCACCCCTGAGCACTGCTGGGTGTGGCCCGAAAACCAAAAAAAAAAAAACAAAAAAACAAAAAACAAAAAACAAAAACAAAAAACAAAAAACCCCCAGCAACTACAAAAAGAACCACAGCAACAAATATAACAACCAAATAATAACCACAAGACAGAAAGAAAGAAAAAAAGAAAAAAGGACAGGGAAATTAGAAAGGAAAGTCCCTTGACCTAAAAGATACAGGTTTTTCTGCCCTTGAAGCATACTATCATAGGAATAACTACAGGCTCTATATACTCTCCTTTTCACACCCCAAGGAAGTTTTTTGGGTGCCAGGAAACTTTCTGCTCAGTTGTGGCTGATTGTACCAGGCCTCTACCTAGAGATCTTGGTATTTGCACAAGTCATAGGATGAAGTCTAGGATAATGTCTTTCTTTATGGTTCTAGCAGTTCTATTGCATCACTGTCATTGTAATCAGTCTTCTGTAACTGGTGGTCTTGGATTTTGCACAGATCCTAGGATGAACCTAGAATAGAGTCCTTCATTGTGTTTCCAGAAGATCTTCTCTGTTGCAATTGTCAAAGTTGGACCTCTGGAATTAGAGATCTTGGTTATTGTACAAATCCTAGGCCAAAGTCTAGGCTAGGGTTTTTCTTATTGGTTCCAGGATAAGTTTTGCCCTGTCATGGTTGCCAGTGACTAAATTTTTATTACTATCAAAAGTGTAAAATAATTCTTTATTCCCCTCTACCTTTTTACCACTTGATTTATCAAAATTTAATTTATATTATATGATATACATAAACACTGTGGTTTTAATTTGCATTAGTTTGCTGAACATCTCTCCTTATATCTATTATTTGTTTCTTCACATGTTTAAATGTTTGTCTATTTTTAATTGAAAATATTTTGTTCTAAGAGCAATCTTCTCTTGTTTTCTTTCCTGATCACATTTTCTTTAATGTTTCTTTTTTTACCTTGGGATCACCCTTCTATGTAGGAATTTTTCAGGAGGGCAATTTTTTTCCAATCTCTGCCAAAATATTGAAAAATCTTTGCTCTATTACTCTTAGGGAATCTACATTTTTTTTCCAACTCTATAAACCTACAGTACATGACAGTGGAGTCTGCTCCCAGTGACTTACAACTCTACAGGAGATGAACACCATATATATTGTCCACCAGGCTTCTATTCACACTTTTCTTTTTTTTAATGCCTGAACTTATTGCAAAGATTTTGTAACTTTTTTCAGAAATGAGAAAATGAGAGCTTTTGATAGAAGAGAGAAAAAGGAGGAGATTTGGCTTGGAAAGGGAAGATAATTGGAACACCTTGTGAACAGCAAGAAGCTGTCTCCAAATGTAGATCACTAGTGATAGTTGTTTTCCAGAAGATAGAGAAGTTATCATTCTCAGTAAAGATTTTCATGCCCTAAGGATAGCATGCAAGACCTTCAGTATTCAAGAGTACTCTGGGGCTGGAGCAGTGGTGCAAGTGGTAAGGCGTCTGCCTTGTCCATGTTTGATCCCCCAGCATCCCATATAGTCCCCCAATCCAGGAGCTATTTCTGAGTGCATAGCCAGGAGTAACCCCTGAGCATCATTGAGTGTGCCCCCCCCCCCAAGAAAAAGAGTATTCTGAAGTTGTGTATAATATGAATGCGGTGCTAACCATGACTATGAAGGACCTTCTGAATCATCTTCTAGATGAATTAGATGAATCAATACTGCACAATTGTACAGCAGGGAGGTCACTTGCTTTGCACAAGAACAATCTGCTTGTTCTTTTTTTTTTTTAAACTTTATTGATTGATTAATTGGTTGTTGGGCCACATCCAATGGTGCTCAGGGGTTATTCCTGGCTCTGCACTCCAGAATTGCCCCTGGCAGTCTGCGGGCCATATGGGATGCCAGGAATTGAACAGGGTCCCTTCTGGGTTGGCTGCCTGCAAGGCAAAAAGCCCTTCCACTGTACTATCTCTTCACCCTCCAATCTGCTGTTACTGCATTTAATATGATTCTTTGAGCCTTGCCAGGAATAATTCCTGAGTACAGAGCTAGGACTAATCCTTGAGTTGAAAGCTAAGAAAGTTGAGTGTAAAACCAGCAGTGACTCCTTGAGCAGTGCTAGGTGTGGACCCAAAATAAAACCAAACAAATATCATGACTTAATTTTTCCTAATAACTGAATAGTATTATATTATGTAGATGTACCAAAGTTTCTTTTTACTCATCTGTTCTTAGATACTTAGATTGTTTACAGATTCTGGCTATTGTGAATAGTGCTGCAATGAACAGAGCTGTGCAGAGAGGGCTTTTCTACATTGTGTTTTTGTATATTACTAGGAGTGGTATTAGTGAGTAATATGGAAGCCCAATTTATTATTCTCTTAGGACTATTTATATTGTTTTCCAAAAAGGTTAGACCAATTGACATTCCCACCAGTAGTGAATGAGTCCTTTTCTCCCCATATCTGCAATGAGTATTGTTCTTTTGTTGTTGTTTTTGTTATTTTGATGTATACCAATCAGGGATGTGAAGTGATATGTTGTTATTGTTTTGATTTACAGCTCTCTGATGATTAATGATGTGGAGTATCTTTTCATGTGCCTTTTGGTTATCTGTACTTCTTTGCGGAAATATCTGTTTATCTCTTCTTCGAATTTTGGATAGTCTTAGATTTTATTTTTCTTGTTAAACTCTATCAGTTCTTATACATGGATGAATGTGGAAAGTATTATACTAAACAAAAAAAGTCATAAGGAGGGGGATAGACAAAATAATTGCACTCATTTGTGGGATATGAAAAAAAAGATTTATGGTATTAATATTCAGAGACAATAGAGACAAGGAAGCTTGTGGTAGGAATCTTGACACAAATAGTGGGATGGGGGTACAATTAGGGCAGAGAAGGGACCGCTATGACAATGATAGTTGGAAATAATCACTCTGGACAAGAACTGGGTACTGAAAAGAGATAAAATAATATGCATGCTACATCTATAGTTACAATAGTGCAAACCACAATGTATAAAAGGAAAAAAATGAGAGAGAGAAAAGAATGTTTGCCATAGAGGCAGGCAGGGGGAGAAAGCAGAAGAGATTGCAGGATAGAAACTGCAGACATTGTTGGTAAGAAATATGCACTGGTTAAGGGTTTTGTACATTGTATGGTTATAAGTCAATCATGATCAACTTGGTAACTGTGAGCCAATTAAATAATTTGTTTATTAATAAAATAAAATTCAAACATAAAAAAATAACACACAATTGTATTTTGGTACCTGGTAAAGAATAATCAGTGGTGATTTTATAGACCACATCTAGACATTGGAAATCTATAAGTCTGTCATGCATGTGGCATTTTTAAAGAATAATTAAAGGGACCAGAGGGACAGTTCTGTCACTTCTGTCAATATTGTGCTTGCCTGTCAAGCAAACCCTGGTTCAAACCCCAGCATTCCTTATGGTTCCCAGAACATTGCCAGGAGTTATTTCTGAGTGCAGAGCCAGAGTAACTCCTGAGCATTACTGTGTGTGGTCCCAAAACTAAAACAAATAATAACAACAAAAGGTTTAAAACTATCCATATGGGCTATGGAGCCTAAGAACATTTCAAAAGTTTTCAAAGTTTGAAGCAACTTACTTTCTGTTCCTCAAGGTTAATTAAAATCCTTAACTTGGAATGTAATTATCTAGTCACCGTATAGGGATCACCTCCCACCTTTCTCAGAACATAACCAGTCCATGACTTCATGGAAAAATAAATAGTCAGTTTCCTAAGCCTAGTGTCCTTCTATCTAGAAACTTGGGAATTAACTTTAGACTTTCATCCTGAACCACTTTACTTTTAGCCTCTCATACCATTCTCGTATTCATTGCAGCCCCACATCTAGAACAGTGCCTAACACTTCAGATACTAAAATATGTGCTGGCTGATTTTTCAGCCTCGGAGGAAGTTCTACCCCAGCAGGGGGCAGGCCGATCTTTCTGCTGGGCTCATTTTTCTCCATTTCCCTCCTGCAGGTCAGCCTCCCCTCTATGAACTTCTTCCCTTACTTCATAAAAGATCTCAAGTCTCCCTCAGTTGAATAAAAATAGCACTCACCGCTAGCCCTCTAGCTAATATTGTTTTCTTTGCCAATTTTTCTCCTACTTCTCTCGTTAAGCTCTGTATTCCTTTATCACTCTACTGGAAAGACTTTCAACATGCTCAGGAGTGGCTCCAGTAATCCTTCTGAATCACTACCTTTGTTTGTGTAGAAAGGCCACGTTGTCCTCAATGCTTCCCTATACTGGGGAGAAAATTTTACATTCTCAATCTTTTGGGCTCATTAGACCTCTCTCTTGAGTTCTTTCTAGAAAGAACTCTTAAGTCCCGCCCCCCCCCCCCACACACACACAGAGCACACACACACTGCCTTTCCTTTCTCATTTCCTCTTTTTGTTTTCTTGGACTTAACTATGTTTTACATGCTTGAAAGGACATGAACAACCTTTTCATAATTCCAGACTGATCCCAGCTTCCCACACAGCTCCACTTAAGTGCTGCACAGGAACCTCAGATATATCACCAATATGCCTCAAACGCTCATCTTTATGGTGTTTATTTCCTGAGACTACCCTGGGGATAACAACAAATGTATCAATATTTATTTCAGGAAATATAATTTAGGAGTAAGAAGCAGAAAGAAGTTTATAGAATATAGAGATAGGTTCATGCTCAGATTTAAAGAGCTGAGACTTAATCAATGCACAGAGAGTAGAGTCTGGTGCTAAATAGGAGTTTGAAAGAGAGACCACAGAATGAGATTGACTAGTTTTGATGTTTCTTATAGAAAACACCAGGCTACATCTAGAAGGTGGAAAACATCTGTATCTGGAATGCCACTGGGTGGAGCCCTGCTGACAGTTCTGGTGGGAAGCAAGCCAGAAAGGACATATTATTCTCATCTTCTTCCACCTCTTCTTCTTACCCTCTTTCTTCTCATTCTTATCTCGCTCTCCTCCTCCCCCGTGTCATGACCATCCATTTCCTCCTTCTCTCTTTCTTTTCCTTCTCCTCCTCCTCCTCTTCCCCCTCCTCTTCCTGCCCTTCTCCTCTACTTCTTCCTCCTCATTCTACTTTTCTTTTTCCTCCTCTCTTCCTCCCCTCCTCCTTTTTGCTTTACTTCCTCCCCTCCTAATTCCCCCCTTTTCTCTTCTTCCTTATTCTTCTCTTCTTCCTCTTCTACCTCTTCCCTAACTTCCTCTTTCTTCTCCTCCTTCTCCTCCTTCCTCTTCTCCTTCACTTCCTGTAATTCTCTCTAGCAGCTCTGTTGCTGTATAGCTAATAAGAAGTTCTCAGGTATCACAGAATGCGATGAACTCGAAGCTGAATAGATCATTAGTATTCCATCATTTACCTCCAAATCTACTCTCCCACATCATGTTCCTTGTCCGAAGAAGACTTTACCTGCTTCTGCTTCAAAGTAGCAAAGCGAGTCATCTTGAACTCTGTCCTTTCTTATATCCCACAGTTCCCAATGAATAACTACAGGGGATTAATGCCAATGATTTTTATTTCCCAGAAAAGTCTATCTTCTATCTGTATATTGGCCCATTGGCAAAAACCGTTCTCATATTTCTAAATCCAGCTGCCATGACTTTCTGAGAAACACCACCCCCGCCAGTTCCCCAACATGATTCTACTCATTTGTCTTTGTGTCCCTTTCATGGTTTATCTCTATTATATTATTTATTATATGAACAATTTACATGTAAATTTGTCTCCCAAATGACTTAGTTTCAGCAAGTGACAGGAAAGTTCAAGAGGGATATTCAACCCAAGATGAAGGTCTTACCTATTTACATGGAGACCATGTTTGGTATGTAGTATAGAGTATGACAAAAAGTTTCTATAATTAAAAAAAACTGATTACTATCTTTGCTATTTGGTTACAGCTCTCTTCAATTAACATTCACTGAGTTCCTTTTCCACAGAGCTGGTTAATCACTTTGTGACATTTTCTCATAAAAAATTAGAACCAAATCAGTGTGGGAAGACTTCCTGGTGATGTGCATACTCATTTAAAATTCTCCCCTTTTTGTCTCAAAATAAGATATGGACACAGCTTAAAGTGAAATGATACTTAAAATTCTAGAACATTTTATGACACAGTAGTTATCATCTGCCTATTTCAAATATCGTCCTCAGACATAATTCCTCTTAACTCCACAATTCTAAATCAACGATGCATATTATAAATTTAGTGAGAGGGGTAGATAGATCAGCACTTCACTCATGTTTTCTTGGGCCTTTTTCAACTATGCAGCTGACCCAGTTCCAACATCTGTATTTCTTTTTTTTTTAATATTTTTTATTTAAACACCTTGTTTACAAACATGATTGTGGTTGGGTTTCAGTCATATCAAGTGACACCCACCCCATCACCAGTGCAACATTTCCATCACCAAAGACCCAAATATCCCTCCTCCCCTCCCCGCCCCTACCTGTACTCTAGACAGGCTTTCCACTTCCCTCATATATTCTCATTGTTAGGATAGTTCGCAATGTGGTTATTTCTCTAACTAAACTCATCACTCTTTGTGGTGAGATTCATAAGGTCGGCTGTAACGTCCAGCCCTCCTCTCTTTTGTCTCTGAAAATTGTTGAAAAATGTCTTTCATTTTTCTTAAAACCCATAGATGAGTGAGACCATTCTCTGTCTTTGTCTTTCTCTCTAACATATCACTCAGCATAATAGATTCCATGTATTCCATGTATAGGAAAATTTCATGACTTCATTTCTCCTGATGGCTGCATAATATACCATTGTGTATATGTACCACAGTTTCTTTAGCCATTCATCTGTTGAAGGGCATCTTGGTTGTTTCCAGAGTCTTGCTATAGAAATAGTGCTGCAATAAATATAGGTGTAAGGAAGGGATTTTTGTATTGTATTTTTGTGTTCCTAGGGTATATTCCTAGGAGTGGTATAGCTGGATCATATGAAAGCTCAATTTCTAGTTTTTGGAGGAATCTCCATATCGCTTTCCATAAATGTTGAACTAGTCTGCATTCCCACCAGCAGTGGATAAGAGTTCCTCTTTCACCGAATCCCCGCCAACACTGCTTGTTCTCATTCTTTGTGATGTGTGCCAGTCTCTGTAGTGTGAGGCAGTAACTCATAGTTGTTTTGATTTGTATCTTTCTGATGACTAGTGATGTGGAGCATTTTTTCATGTGCTTTTGGCCATTTGTATTTCTTCTTTATCAAAGTGTCTGTCCATTTCTTCTCCCCATTTTTTGATGGGATTAGATGTTATTTTCTTGTAGAGTTCTGTCAGTGCCCTGTATATTTTGGATATTAGCCCTTTATCTTATGAGTATTGGGTGATTAGTTTCTCCCACTCAGTGGGTGGCTCTTCTATCCTGGGCCCTATTTCCTTTGAGGTGCAGAAGCTTCTCAGCTTAATATATCCCATCTGTTAACCTCTGCTTTCAGTTGCTTGGAGAGTGCAGTTTCCTCCTTGAAGATGCCTTTAGTCTCAATGTCATGGAGTGTTATACCTACGTGTTGTCCTATATACCTTATGGTTTCAGGTCTGATATCAAGGTCTTTAATCCATTTGGATTTTCTCTTCGTCCATAATGTTAGCTGGGGGTCCAAGTTCGCTTTTCTGCAAGTGACTAGCCAGTTGTGCCACTTGTTGAAGAGGCTTTCTTTGCTCCATTTAGGACTTCTTGCTCCTTTATCAAAGATTAGATGATTGTATGTCTGGGGAGCATTCTCTGAGTACTCAAGTCTATTCCACTGATCTGAGGGTCTGTCTTTATTCCAATTCCAAGCTGTTTTTATAACTATTGCTTTGTAATATAGTTTAAAGTTGGGGAACGTAATGCCTCCCATATTCTTTCCCCAATAATTGCTTTGGCTATTCAAGGGTGTTTATTGTTCCAAATGAATTTCAAAAGTACCTGATCCACTTCTTTGAAGGATGTCATGGGTATCTTTAGAGGGATAGCATTAAATCTGTACAATGCTTTGGGGAGTATTGCCATTTTAATGATGTTAATCCTGCCAATCCATGAGCAGGGTATGTGTTTCCATTTCCATGTGTCCTCTCTTATTTCCTGGAGCAGAGTTTTATAGTTTTCTTTGTATAGGTCCTTCACATCTTTAGTCAAGTTGACTCCAAGACATTTGAGTTTGTGTGGCACTATTGTGAATGGGGTTGTTTACTTTATGTTCATTTCTTCCCTATTATTATTGGTGTATAGAAAGGCCATTGATTTTTGTGTGTTAGTTTTGTAGCCTGCCATCTTGCTATATGTGTCTATTGTTTCTAGAAGCTTTTTGGTAGAGTCTTTAGGGTTTTCTAAGTAGAGTATCATGTCATCTGCAAACAGTGAGAGCTTGACTTCTTCCTTTCCTATCTAGATTCCCTTGATATCTTTTTCTTGCCTGATTGCTATAGCAAGTACTTCCAGTGCTATGTTAATAGGAGTGGTGAGAGAGGACAACCTTGTCTTGTGCCAGAATTTAGAGGGAAGGCTTTTAATTTTCCTCCATTGAGGACAATATTTGCCACTGGCTTGTGGTAGATGGCTTAACTATATTGAGAAAGGTTCCTTTCATTCCCATCTTGCTGAGAGTTTTGATCAAGAATGTGTGTTGGACCATATCAAATACTTTCTCTGCGTCTATTGATATGATCATGTGATTTTTATTTTTCTTGTTGTTGATGTTGTGTATGATATTGATAGATTTATGGATGTTAAGCCATCCTTGCATTCCTGGGATGAAACCAACTTGATCGTAGTGAATGATCTCCTTAATGAGGCATTGAATCCTATTTTCCAGGATTTTGTTGTAGATCTTTGCATCTGTGTTCATCAGGGATATTGGTATGTAATTTTTTTTGCGTAGCATCTCTGTCTGGCTTAGGTATCAAGATGATGTTGACTTCATAAATGCTATTTGGAAGTGTTCCCGTTTTTTCAATTTCATGAAAGAGCCTGGCCAGGGTTGGTAGTAGTTCCTCTTGAAAAGTTTGAAGGAATTCATTAATGAATACATTTGAACCTGGGCTTTTGTTTTTGGGAAGACATTTCATTACCATTTTAATTTCATCAATAGTGATGGGGTTGTTTAGATATGCTACATCCTCTTTATTCAACTGTGGGAGGTTATAAGAGTCCAAGAATTTATCCATTTCTTCCAAGTTCTCATTTTTAGTGGCATAGAGTTTCTCAAAGTAGTTTCTGATAACCCTTTGAATCTCTGCAATATAGGTAGTAATCTCCACTTTTTCATTTCTAATACAAGTTATCAAGTTTTTTCTCTCTCTCTTTCTTTGTTTGTTTTACTAGTGGTCTATCAATCTTGTTTATTATTTTCAAAGAACCAACTTCTGCTTTCGTTGATCTTTTGGATTGTTTTTTGGGTTTCCACTTTGTTGATTTCTGCTCTCAGCTTTGTTATTTCCTTCTGTCTTCCTATTTTTGGGTCCTTTAGTTGAGCACTTTCTAATTCTATGAGCTGCGTCATTAAGCTATTTAGGTAGGCCTCTTCTTCCTTCCTGATGTGTGCTTGCAAAGCTATAAATTTTCCTCTCAGTACTGCTTTAGCTGTGTCCCATAAGTTCTGATAGTTTGTGTCTTTATTATCATTTGTTTCCAGGAAAGTTTTGATTTCATCTTTGATTTTATCTTGGACCCACTGGTTATTCAGTATGAGGCTGTTTAACTTCCAGGGGTTAAAGTTTTTCTTCTTTGTCTCTTTGGAATCACATATAATTTCAGAGCCTTGTGGTCAGTGAAGGTAGCCTGCAAAATTTCTATCCTCTTGATAGTATGGAGGCATGTTATTATAATATTATGGAGGCCAGCATGTAGTCTATCCTGGAGTATGTCCCATGTACATTGGAGAAAAATGTGTATCCAGGTTTCTGGGGATGGAGTGTCCTATATATATATACTAGGCATCTTTCTTCCATTTCTCTTTTCAGGTCTAGTATATTCTTGTTGGGTTTTAGTCTGGTTGACCTATCCAGTGTTGACAAAGCCGTTTTGAGGTCCCCCACAATTATTGTGTTATCATTGATATCATTTTTCAGATTTGTCAACAATTGTATTAAATATTTGGTGGCTTCTCATTTGGTGCATATATGTTTAGGAGAGTTATTTCTTCCTGCTGTACATACCCCTTGATTAATACAAAATGTCCATCTTTGTCCCTTACAACTTTCTTGAGTATAAAGTTTACATAATCTGATATTAGTATGGTCACTCCAGCTTTTTTATGGGTGTTGTTTGCTTAGATGATTTTCCTCTAGCCTTTTATTTTGAGTTTATGTTTGTCCTGACTATTCAGGTGCGTTTCTTGTAGGCAGCAGAAGGTTGGATTGTGTTTTTTGATCCATTTAGCCACTCTGTGTCTCTTAACTGGTGCATTTACTCCATTGACGTTGAGAGAAAGAATTGTCCTGGGATCGAAATTTGGTGTGTATTTTGGTCAGTCTTGTCTTAAATTAGGTCTTTCAGTTTTTCTCTTAACACTAGTTTTAAGTCTGTAAAGTTTCTGAGCTATTGTTTGTCTGCGAATTCATGTATTCTTTTGTCAAATCGGAAAGTGAGTTTTGTTGGGTACAGTATTCAGGCAAAGCATATATTTCATTGAATTTCGTCACTATTTCCCACCACTGCTTTCTGCCCTTGAGAATTTCTGGTGACAGGTCTGCTGTAAATCTCAAGGATGTTCCTTTGAATGTAATTTCCCTTTTTGATCTTTCTGCTTTCAGAATTCTGTATCTGTGGGATTCGTCATTATGACTAGGATGTGTCTTGGGGTATTTTTTCTGGGGTCTCCTTTGGTTGGTACTCTTCGGGCATGCAGCATTTAATTGCACATATTCTTTAGCTCTGGAAGTTTCTCTTTAATGTTGTTCTTGATCATTGATTCTCCCTGGGAATTTTCTTCCTGGGTCTCTGGGACTCCAATGATTCTTATGTTGTTTCTGTTGAGCTTATCATAGACTTCTATTTTCATCCATTCACATTCTTTGACTAATTTTTCCATTGTTTGATCATTTGCTTTATGTTTTTTTCCAATCTCTCCCACTGTATGGTGTTGTTATTTATCTCATCTTCCATAGCACTAATTTTATTCTCAGCTTCTGTTACCCTGTTGGAGAGCTTATCCATTTTGTCATTCAATTTGTTTACTGAGTTTTTCAGGCCTGTTATTTGACCTGTTATTTCAGGTTGGAGTTTTCTGATTTCTGTCTTCATAATTTATTGGTTTTTATTAGTGTTCTGTTCAACTCAACCCATGGTTTCTTTGAGTTCTTTGAGCATCTTCCATATTTCTTGTCTGTACTCCTTATCTGAGAGACTAATTTTTGGTTGACCATTTTCTGGTTATCAGAATTGTCATCTTCATTCTCTATGTCTGATGCTGGCCTGTGTTATTTCCTCATTGACACACTCGTGTTGTGGGCTTTTCTACGTGTTGTGGTGGTATTCATTGACTAAATAATGTGCACGGCCACACTCCTCTGGCTCCACCCTTCTGGGTGGGTTGACTCGCCTCCAAGGAAGGGGAGCTCTCCGTGGATGAAGCCTCACATAGGATCAAATCTTAGGCCTGAGCACGCAGCAGAGAAGACAGTCCGAAGAGAAATGCTGGATTTCAGAGATCCAACACAGTTCCTAGTGTGATTTTTTTCTTACTTTTGCAGTGGCGTTCTTTCATTAGAAAGAGTGCACAGCTGCCTAGTAAAGTGGAGCATCCATGCTCTTCTGGAGCCTCTGGGAGAGCAAATTTTCTGGGCCCTTTTTGGCCCACTCCCAAGAGGTTTAGGAGATAGGACAGTAGACACACTAAGGCAGCACTCACAGTTTGTCACAGTCGAGGACCACTGGGCAGGCATAGATTTTCTCAGCCTGATGTCACAAACAGGGACCTGCCTTCTGCGAAGTACTGCTTATAGCCAGTTTTCACGTTTGGAAGCAGTTCCTTGGCGATCCGGCCTGTGAATGAGCTTCTGGGAGAGCGAATTTTTTGGGCCCTTTTCAGCCCACTCCCAAGAGATTCAGGAGACAGGACAGTAGACAAACACACACAGGCAGCACTCACAGTTTCTCACAGTCGGGAAGCGCTGGGCAGGCATAGATTTTCCCCAACATCTGTGTTTCTTTGCATGTGGGCTTTGTTCAAAGTCTTCTGTGCCTGTATACAGAGAAGACAGAAAATTCTGTGGAATGTTTTCTGCTTGATGAGACCTGGTGTATGAATGCCTTCACTTTATGAATGCTGTGATAAACAAACTTTAAGGATGGACTAAGCTCTCCAGAATTTTTCTTTGGGGTAGGGATCAAATAAATCCAAGTGGATCTGTGTCTAAAATGTACTCCGAGGATATATTTTGAGTGGTATTGCTATGAGAGAATTTTCTCATAAGAAAGACTCAAATGGAGGCTCCAGGCTATCTGCTGCCAATATAGAATTCTTTTTTGGGGGGCACTATTATTTTACCTTTGAGTCACTAAAGCAATCATTGGGGGAAAAAAGATGAGGGGGCATCATTTTCCTCAATTTTAAATTGTACTATAAAGTAGTAGTCATGAAAACAGCAGGGTATTGGAATAAGGGCAGATACTCAGATATTGAATATTTTGAGACTGATCCCAGGTACATGATAATTTTTGGTATGGGGCAAGAAATACAAAGTGGAGCAATGGGAAGCCTCTTCCACAAAGTTTTACTGGAAAACTAGTCAAATAAAAAAAAACCTCAGATATCTCTTTAACACAATGCAGGAAGGTAAAAAAAAATAAAAAAAGACCTTGATATCATACCTGAAATCATAAGGTACATAAAGGAAAACATAGGTAGACTATTCCATGACATCAAAGCTAAAGGCATCTTCAAAGATGAAGCACAGCTGGTCAAAAAGTGGGGAAAAAATAAACAAATGGGACTGACTACATTAAATGAAGACACTCCTGCACCTTAAAGAAAATGTTGACTAAAATATAATGACTACTTATGGAATGGGAGAAACTATTTATCTAAAGCACATCTGATAAGGAGTTAATATCCATAATATATGACAGTGGTAGAGCTTATCAAGAAAAATACATCTAACCCTATCCAAAAATGGAGAGATGATGAAAAAGAAATTTACATGACCAAGAGACACATAAAAGAGTGCTTTGGGATATACACTTTACTATAGGCATTAGGAGATTATAACTGGAAGAGGACAATGTGGAATAAAGAGATCAATTTTGTTGTTGTTATTCTGTAAATAAATAACTTATGGATAGTTTCTTAACACTTTGAAAATGATCTTTGCCAATCAGTATATTGTAAGTGATCTTTAACAAAATCCAATAACCATGTCTCCGTGTATTGAGGCCACCCAATGTGTTATTGTTTGATGGTGGAAGTTTTTGTGAGACAATAAGGTTTACATGAGTTTATTTATAAGGGTGGAGCTTCCTATGTGAGATTAGTGTCCCCATTAAAATGAATAGAACCCTTCTTTCCTTCCATTCTTCTCATCATGTGAGGAAATAGAAAGAAGGTGGCCATATATAAGTGAACTCTTACCAGAATTTAAAGTGTTAGTTACTTAAACTTTCTAGGTTCTTCTGTGATAAATGAGTGTTGTTATTTGAGTCAGAGATAATACATTGGTTATAGTGCATGCCTTGTATGTGATCAGCTAGGATTCATTTCCAGGCACCTTATATGGTTCCTAGAGCCTGCCAGGAATAACCTCTGAGCACTATGGGTATAGTACAAAACAAATACAAGTGTTGTTCAAACCACCAGTCTAGGCCACTTAAAAAATTCAGAAAAGGATAGGGACTATAGAGATAGCACAGAGGTCAAGGCACTAGTACATGGCTAACTCTGGTTCAATCCCCAGTTCTGCATATCTGAGCACCATCAATAATTGTCATTGAGGGGGTTACAAGCTAGCTTTTCAGGAGGAAGCATCGTGGGCTTTGACTGGCAATGGCCTGCAGCCTCCATTTAGGCCACTGCACCCAAGTCTTATTCCTCTAGCCCTGCCCTGCCCAGACAGGCCTGGTAGGGTTCAGGGCCTCTAGGCAGTGGATCCCGAAGACAGAACACTAATGCATTTGAGAAAGTGATAAATTTTCGGGGGAGGGAGAAATCCTGCTTTCCTGATCTGCAGTTTGGCTGGATGCTAAGATGTCTGTGATGCTAAGATGAATAGCCATGTCAGACATATCTGACAGCAATAAAGAAGACTGATCCAAATCGTGAGAAGGAGGAAGAGGAAGAAGATGAGGACCCTGGAGACATTGAAGACTATTATGTGGAAATAGCCAGTGATGTGGAGCAGCAGGGAGCTGACGCCTTTGGTATTCCTGAGGAATACCAGTTGACTGGTTTGACCTACAAGGAATCAGAGAGTGCCCTCACCGAACATATGATCAGCTTAGCCTCTGTCCAAAAGGTATTTTATTCAGTTGCTGAACTTATATTAGTTAATGTCTACTGGCAAGTTGCAGAGATTTTGGACAGATACAAATTTAATTCTGCTCAGTTGCTTGTTGAGGCTCGAGTTCAACCCAATTCATTGATACATGTAATCACGACCCATCCCTCTCACCACTGTGCAGTGTGTATGCAATTTGTGCATAAGGAAAATCTTCTCTGTCTGGCTTGTCAGCATCAGTTTTGCCACAGCTTCTGGGAGTAGCACTATTCAGTGTTTATGTAGGATAGTGTAGATGTGGGAGTCTTTTGCATGGCCCAAGACAGTCTACTTCAAACACCACAGGACTTTTTTTTTCCATTGCTGCTCAATGAAGAATTAAGAGACAAATACAGCATGCTACCTCTTCAGGGACTATGTGGAGAGTCATTATCAGATCCAACTGTGCCCTGGTGCAGACTGCCTCATGGTTATCTGAGTACAGGAACCCAAAGCTCGCCATGCACAGTGCAATCTGTGAAACAACTCTACTGTTTCAAGTGTCATCAGATGTATCATGCTCCCACAGACCACGCCACCATCCAGAAATGGCTCACAAAGTATGCAGATGATTCTGAAACAGCTAACTACATTAGTGCTAACACTAAAGAATGTCCCAAGTGCAACACTGCATTGAGAATAATGGAGGCTGCACGCATATGCAATGCTCCAAGTGTAAACACAACTTCTGCTGAATGTGTCTAGGACAGGGGTCTCAAACTCACAGCCCGCGGACTGTTTGCGGCCCTCCGTACAACATTTTGTGGTCTGCGGCCGGCCTTCAAATATCGCAGTATTCACGATTATTCGCTTACCGAATAATCGCAATAAAAATCGCATTAGTAAGAAAAAAATCACATTAAACATTCGCATACCCCGAGCAGTTCCGTTCGGGGTATGCAAATGTTTAATGCTATTTTTTTGCGATTTTTTTCTTACTAATGCGACTTTTTATTGCGAATATTCGGTAAGTGAAATCCCTTATGTGGCCCTGCCTCACCCCGACTTTGCCTCCTGCTGCCCCCAGGTAAATTGAGTTTGAGACCCCTGGTCTAGGAGATTGGAAAACCCATGGCAGTGAGTACTATGAATGTAGTTGGTACAAAGAGAATCCTGGCATTGTTAACAAGAGTCAACAGGCCCAAGCCAGAGAAACCCTCAAGAAGTACTTGTTCTACTTTGAGAGTAGAACCACAAGAACTTGCAGCTAGAGGTACAGACATACCAGCAGATTCATGAGAAAATTTAGGAGAGGATCTTTAATAATCTGGGAACATGGATAAACTGGCAGTCTACAAAATGCTGCCACGCTCTTGGCCAAATGTCTCTTCATCCTGCAATATACCTACCTATATGCATACTACGTGGAATCTGGACCCAGGAAGAAGCTGTTTGAATACCAGCAAGCTGAGTTGGAGACTGAGATTGAAAACCTATCATGGAAAGTGGAGCGTGCAGATAGCTATAATAAAGGGGATGTAGAACCAGATGCAAATAGCAGAACGGTGAAGAGCCCTGCTAAAGGATTTCCATGACACCTAGCTTTGGACATGAATGTGCTGGAATGAGTAAGATGTGGCTGCAAAGTCTCCCGGCTGCCATACTGCATGCTGTAGGTGATATTTCATGACCTCAGGCAACAGCCAGGGCCCCACTGCTAAGAGACACTGGCTGCACATCTCTTAATCATTTTATTTTCTTCTCATCTTTCACTTTTTGTTTCTACCAAGCATAGAAGCTACATTGAATTGGTCTCTTTTCAGGACTTTTAATTCCCCCTAGATGGTTATTGGGAGGGAGGGAAAGTTTTATTTCTGAATGACTATTAATAGTATTAGATCATTACAACTTAATGCAATTTTCAAATGTTGTTAAATTATATGAAAAGGGGGTGATCAAACCATAGAATTACATAGAACCCTTTTAAAAAATAAATTGGCATTAGAGTTTTTTTTTTAAAGTTATCCTTGAGTACAGAGCCTGAAGTATGCCCTCATCACAGCTGTATTTGGCCCTCAGACAACAAAAGATTCCTTTCTTTGTATCTATGCAGAGTATGAAGAGAGATATTGGGAGTCTGCTCACTCAGTACATAAGTTTTCAGACAGTCCTTAATTCATTCACGCCCCATATTCTCCAGAACACAGTGTCTTCATTCTAAGATTCCTATTGTCTTTCCAGAGTGAATAGCTGCTCAGATTCATTTGTGAATAGGACACAAAGCATGATAACCCCCTCAAAATCTTGAGCTGTTTCTCTAGAACCTTGTTACATCTCTCTTCTGCTCCATCTTTGTATGTTTACTTTTCTATTATTCCTTTGCTACTGCATGATAACTTTTTCACAAGGGAACCAATATATGTGCTTATACTCATTTTTACATATGTACTTGCAAAGTCCCACTTTTTGCTGGACTCCTTTGCATAGAGACTTGATGACCACTGTCATCCAATACACTTCATGCTTGCCTCTTGATGCTTGCCTGTATGGGACAAGTGAGAGTAGGAATGAAGTGATGTTGAAGAAACAAGCATGAAACCTGGTCCGTTGCATTTGAATGTGTGTCCTATTATGCATTGGCTGATGTTTTTTGCTCAAGTTACATCCTTCCTGTCTGTTTCTCATATCGGTAATAGGGATTATAAGAATACCTACCACAGAGATAAGTAATTCAATCTTTGTAAAATGTTTTATCATTTTGAATACAATAATGTTCAATGAATTGAAAAATAGTATTGATGCAATTCATTATTAATATAATTCTCAAAGATATGAAATGTCTCTGAAATTTTGTATTATTATTAGTTATTAGTATAACTAAGATTATACTAGATAAAAAGCATGATGATTTTTAGCAAGGTTTGACCCTGCAGTCAGCAGTACTCAGGATACTGTGCAGTGCAGTTATCAAACCAGGGTCAATAAGACAAGTGACTCCTACATTATTTCTTTAGCTTGAAAAAAGGTCCAATGACAAGACTAAGGAATTTGTTTATAATATTATTTATTATATAACCTCCAAACTGACCCAAAAAACTGAGAAATACATAAGATGAATAGAAATATATATGTGTTCACACACACACACACACACACACACACACACATATATATGTGTGTGTGTGTGCCAAAATATTGTTGGTGTGAATGTACCAGATACACTTACAGAAATTTTGTAACTAGTGGAAAGGTAGTAAGTGTATCCTTCAGGCTCTTGTGCCTCTGACAGGGTTAGGGACTCCTGGAGACTAGGCAGGGTTTCTGCTCAGTGACACTCCCTTTGGAATAAAACCAAAATATACATTTAAGGCAAGGGAGACTCTTTGATATTCTGCTATTAAGCTGCTGCTCTCAACTCTCAATGAGGGATGCAGATTTGGTCTCAGAAAACCTAGAACTAAAAAAAGAAAAAAGAAAAGAAAAAGTAAACCTAGAACTCTTATTATAAAATAAAAATATAATTCCATGAGCTGGTTGGTGAGACCACCCCAGGCACCATATTTCTAACCCCTTAGGTGGATGGGTATGATGAAGCAGGGTAGCTGCAGAGAAATAATATCAAGCAATCAGAAAAGACATTCATTGGAGTCAGCTCTTTTTGCTTTGTCTTTCTCAAGCCCAAAGCCAGACTTCTTTCTTTATTCAAACAAACTTTTTTTTTTTTTTTTTTGTTTTTTGTTTTTTGGGCCACACCCGGCGGTGCTCAGGGGTTACTCCTGGCTGTCTGCTCAGAAATAGCTCCTGGCAGGCACGGGGGACCATATGGGACACTGGGATTTGAACCAACCACCTTTGGTCCTGGATCAGCTGCATGCAAGGCAAACGCCTCTGTGCTATTTCTCCGGGCCCCTCAAACAAACTTCTGATACCAGGAGGGGAAAGGTGGAGTCAGACACTAAAGCAAATATTCAGTAGGCTTTTAGACACCAAAAGAAAAGGTTAGGGAAAAAGGAAATTGGGGAAAAACCTTTATATTGGCTTTTACATAGGTTCACTTAACATCTTATGAGTTCACTAATTCTAGCTGGCACTAGATCACTTCTTTTTTTTTTTTTTTTCTAAGCTTCATAAACTGTTCCTCATGAAGTTCCCCTGCATAGAATTTCATTCTCCCTTTAGTTGTTCATGGGCTCAATGATGTGCTGGGGTCAATATTCTGGCGTTCTGCACTCTTCTTTGATCTTCTAGCCCCTGTAAGAATACCCCATTCTCTGGACTTTAGGGTTCTAAAGCACCTTGAACACCTCTATGTGGAAAAAAGTTGTATATAAATCTCTGTTCTCTGAATTCCTTCTTAGAAAGAAAGGAGCTAGAAGTTTAGCATTAGCCAATAAGAAGCCCTCTATCTTGAGCTGCTCTTAGGCCTGCCCTTAGCAGTTAATCTCAGAGCTTATTTGGGTTTGAACTGGAACATGTATAGTGGAGAGATTGTGAGAGAAAGAGTTCAAAACAACCATGGCAAAAGGCAGAAGATCTTCCAGGAGATTTGTTGATAAAAATTTAACAAGTGCTCTCAGGCTGGCACCTTGATTAGTATCATCTGTGTATTTATATGTGTCAGTGCTCTGCATCCAAATCTCGTTCATGCATGCTAACAGGATGCTAAGCACCTAGTACTGTTGCTAAATAATAGCAAAATATCACAAAAGTTGGTTGGTGTTTTCTGCAGAACATTACTATCCCACTGTCTCTAGAAGTTTAGAAACTTAATTATCAACAATAAGCAAAGGAAGAGGGGATCTTGTCTCCCTGCAACTTCATGTGATCAAGAGTTTAGTTATAGTGGTATTCCATAGTACTATAAGCTGGAATGCCACTAGACACTATCTGATGGTACAGCACAAAGAAGGAGAAACCCCTGCAGTCAGTTTGAAACTTGATTTATTTGGTGGCATTTGCTTTAGCTTCAGCCCATTGGAAAAGCAGAGTACAGTACTTTCACTATGGTAAGTTTTATGTTATCACCCAGTTGAACCCTCCAACTTTTTTTTCTTCTTGTTTTAGGGCCACACTTCATGATGTGCAGGGGTTATTCTGACTCTGCACTCAGGAATTAATCCTGACAGTTCTCTGGGGACCATATGAAATCCAGAGGATTAAACCCAGATTGGCTACTAGCAAGTCAAGCACCCTACCTTCTGTACACTCTGGCTCCAGGGTCCTCTGCCTTTGTGACAAGAAAATTCACCTATTTCAATCTGTTTTAATGACCAGGCACTATGTAGCTGGGACACAATACACACTTAGTCTCCCAGGATCCTGGGAAGTGAGTGTGGCCTATATTCCCACTTTATACTGAAGAAAATTTAGGCTTAGATGAAATAGCATGTCCTAAGGAGACTAGTGGCTAATAGCTGACCTGATATTTGAAAAAAAAAAAAGTTGTCTGAACTCAGAACTCACTTTCTTAAACACATTTACCAAGTATGATGTCTGAAAGCTTTCTGGAGTTCTGGGTCATAAAGGATGTGACAAGTCCTTGGCTGCTTCTGATTTCTGACTCAAAATAGGGACTTACAGGACCTCGTTTAATTTGTTCTAGAGTCAGACTCTATGCACAGGTTTCCCAGGTTGTCTCTGGGTTTTTTCCCTACTTCATATGGGTGACAAGGGGTAACCTTAGAATAAGGAAACCTCAAGAATAAAGGCAAAGTTATCAATGCCATACAGTGCTACAGGAACAGATTCAATCATGCCAAAGTTGGAAGGGAGCCATCTATGAGAAAGGTCTCCCTGTAGACCAGTCAGTCTCTGGATGGAATTCACAGTCTCGGTACAAAGAATTCTAGCCCCTGACTACAAGTCCTGTGTGCCCTCTCAGGAGATGTCAAGAAGACTCCAATACACAGAGTAACTAAAACAAGAATAACTGTACTATAATGAGCTATAAGAAGTCATGACAAGTCCTTTTTACAAGGGCAGAGGACTTTAATGTCAGAGAAAAAGATAAGGTTCATAAGCAAAGCTGACTGGAGCATACCAGGGTGTCTCCCCTAATTTGTGGAAGATGCAGTTTTAAGGAGCCAGTGCTGATTATAAAGACAGAAATCTCTATACCCAGGATAAGGCACATTCATTAAATTTGCCTTGCTTGATTGGCATTCTTAAGATCTTCTACTCCATGGGCTCTATGAATCTGA
This sequence comes from Suncus etruscus, assembly GCF_024139225.1. Taxonomy (NCBI): domain Eukaryota; kingdom Metazoa; phylum Chordata; class Mammalia; order Eulipotyphla; family Soricidae; genus Suncus; species Suncus etruscus. Next base: position 149,933,108 of record NC_064851.1, on the reverse strand, counting down.
GGTACAATCTGGTGCCATGTCTTTCTAGCACCCTCTCCTTCATCATCTCAAACTTACTCAGTTCCCATCTCCTGTAGCTTTGCATACCTTGTAATGACCCACCTCCAATCCCCTTGATTACAGGCTTTCATTATTCCTTCAAGATATGCCTTGATTGTTGCTGCCTCCTTTGCTTTGGATCTTCTCCATGCGCCCACTTAGGGAGGGTCTTTGCTCCCCTCATACTCCTTTGGTGATTTTAAGCACAATATCTTATTGTGCATTCTCATATGTAGTGTAATTATGTGCAAGGAAAGTTTTCAAGGGTATATTTCAGGTAGGAACTCTCGCTGTGCCCACCACAGTATCTAAGTGGTGGTGCCTTTTACACAATGATCAATAAAAATGTATTTGTCAAAGAGAATTTTAAATGTTATTTTGGAGAATCAATCTAACCATCAACAATTATGCTTGGGCAATGGTGTAAAAGGCACGTTAGATTTGCCTCTCCCATTATAAAGTTTATCAGTACTTTGTGTGATGATAATACATTTATTCTCAAAAAAAGTCTTCTTTAAATGAACCAAAATTTAATTTAGCACTCTACAAAAGTAAAACAGAGATAGACAGTCATCTTTGTGAAGATTACCCCATATGGACCCAGAAAAATAGCACAAGCTAAGGACTTACCTTGCTTGCAGTTAATCCCTGGCACCCCTTATTCCTGAGCACTTTCAGAAGAGACCCCTGAGGCAAGAAATACAAAGTGGAACAAGGAAAGCCTCTTAGCAAGTGGTGTTGGGAAAACTGGTCAGCTAAAAAAGCAAACTCACATATCAATTTAATGCCATGCATAAAGGTCAAATCAAAATGGATTAGAGACCTTGATATCAGACCTGAAATTGTAAGATTCATAGGAGAAAATGTAGGCAGAACATTCCATGACACTGAAGCTAAAGGCATTTTCAAGGAAGAAGCAACAGTGGCCAAGAAAGTGAAAGCAAAGGAAAATAAATAAGACTACATTAAACTGAAAAGCTTTGGCACCTCAAAGGAAATGGTTACTAGGATACAAAGACTACCCACAGAATGGAAGAAGTATTTACCAAATACCCATTGGATAAAGGGTTAATATCTAGATACACAGGCACTGGAAGAGCTTAGCAAGAAAATATCTAACCTCATCCAAAATAGGAGAGAAGAAATGAACAGGCATTTTCTCAAAGAAGAAATATAGATATCTAAAAGGCTTATGAAAAAAGTGCTCCATATCACTAATCAGGATCATCAGGGTGATGCAAATCAAACCAACAATGAGGTATCCTCTCACACCACAGAGACTGTCACACATCACAAAGAGTAAGAATCAGCCAATCCTGGGCCAGAGTGATAGCATAGTAGTAGAGTGTTGTTGGCCTTGCATGCAGATAATCCAGAATAGATCCAGGTTCAATCCCTGGCATCCCATATGGTCCCTCAAGTCTGTTGCCAGGAGTAATTTCTGAGGGCAAAGCCAGGAATAACCCCTGTTCACCAGTGGCCCCAAAACAAACAACAAACAAACAAACAAATAAGAACAACCAAGCCTGGTGCAGATGCAGGGAGAAAGGGACTCACTTTCACTGCTGATATGAATGCTGACTTGTCAAGCCATATTTTTTAAAGAGATATGGATATTCCTTAAAAATAAACTGGAAATTGAGCTCCCATATGACCCAGCAATACCACTCCTCCGGAACACAAAAGCACCATGCAGAAAAACCTCCACATTCTTATATTCATCCAGCTCTATTCAATATAGCCAGGATCTGGAAATTACCCAAGTGCCTGAGAACAGAGTGACTAATGAAACAGTGGTACATCTACACAATAGGATACTTTCTAGCTGTTAGGAAAAATGAAGTCATGAAATTTGCTCATACAGGGATGTATATGGAGACTATTATTCTGAGTACAATATGACAAAGAGAGAGGGAACATAGAATAACCTCACTCATTTATGGGGTATAAAAATTAAAGATAGTGTGGTAATAACATCCAAAGACAATAGATATGAGGGCCAGGAGGACAAGTCCATGATAACAAGCTTGCCATAAAGTGTGGAGCAGTGCAGTTAAGGCAGAGAAGGGACCACTATGATGATGATAGTTGGAACTTGTCACTTGGTACAATAACATGGAGATAAAGTGATATGCAAGTACCCCTTTGTTAACAATAGTGCAAGCCACAGAGTCTAAAAAGACAAAAAATAAGAGAGAGAAAGGAGAAAAGAAACAGAGAGAGAAAGGAGAGAAGAAGGCAAGAGAGTAGGAGAGAGAAAAGTAGAGAGAAAGAAAAAGGGGGGCAAAATGCCTGCACCAGAGAAGGGCAGTCAGGTGAAAGTGGGAGGGAAGCCAGAGACATTGTTGAGGGAAACATTTCATTGTAAGACTGAAACTCGATCATGAGCAACTTTGAATCACATGTTTAAATAAAATAAAAAAATTAAAGATACTCCTGAACACAAAGCCAGAACTAAGCCTGGCTTACTATAGCTAGGTGTGACCTCAGATCCCCTGCACTCCCCCACCCAAGAAAAGTATAACCCAATAAACACACTGAAAAGTATAGTTGAAAACAGAATCACATTTGTGGATAACGTTCTGAATGTCAATCTGCTATAGTAATCGTAAATGAGTTGCAAGAGGCTTGGTTAGATGAGGAAAGTCCAAGATAATGTGTGCAGTGCCACACATCAAAATGATTAAGTGCAGAGTCTAGCCATGCAGGGGATCCCAGAAATCTAAATGTGGAGCTGTGTTGAATTTCAAGTGCCTTTTCTTGGTCTGACTCATAAAAATGCCTTTGTTGGCTTCAACTTCAACTCTGCTGAGCAGCCGGAAAGGTGAGGGCACAGCAGGCAAAGTTGCAGAGGGGAGAGAGAGCATCTGCCATCCAACAGAGATAAATGCAGCAGTATGTCCAGCTGCAATGAGAAGAAGCGACCATGTGGCAGTCACTGAGATACCTAATGAGAGATCTCAGAATTAAAGGAGGGGGAGGGAAGGGAAATTGCAGAGAGAAATGGTGGTGGTGGTGGGGGGGATAAAGAAATAAGAGAGAGACAGAGACAAAGCAGAAGACAGAGAGATATTTCCCGTCTACTACTTGGCAGCCAGGTCATAGCAGCCCAAAGTCTCCATCAACATCCTGGCAGTCTTAGCAGCTCTGGGTATTTGGCTGCTTCTTGAGACCTACACAGACTCCCAGCCAAAAAGAGTTATCCTTGCACAGACTTCCCGATCCCTGCAATGCCTGGAAAGGAGAAATCCATTCTATTTCTCCTGTGCTTTAATTTGGATTCAAGCCTTGAAAGCTAAAAGTGTCCTCAGGATGAGGGCGGAAACTGGACGAGCTCCATCCATCTCCTCAGCCCACCTTGAAGGACACCTGCAGATTTAGCGGATGTGCCTATAACATGCTGATGTTTCTGTAGTCATTTCCAATTGCTGCACTGGAAGTAATTGCAAAGGCTTAAAATAGTACTCCCTTATTATATGAATTTCGGTGGGTCAGGAGTCTGGGCAGAGCTTGACTGAATTCATAGACTGCACTCAGGTGTCAGCTGCAAGTGTGATGGTTTACAGGGCTGGGAACTTCTTCCAGACTCAATGTTTATTGGCAAAAACTCGTTCCTTGTACTATAGAAATGGGGTCCACATTTTCTTACTAGACTATCCTCAGCGACTGAAGACAGATCTCTGAATCTTGCCAAGTGAACTTCCCCTCAACATGGTAGTTTGCTCTTTTAAGCCAGCCAACTTGGCATTTTGCTCTTTCACTGCTTCTTTAATTTATGTTTTTGCGGGGAGGGAGTAGTTGAGCCATGCCCAACTGTACTCAGGATTTATTCCTGATCTTTGCTAAGGGGCCACTCCTTACTGGGCTCAGGGAACTACACGTGGTTTTGGAGTTATCACCCAGTTTAACAGCATGCAAGGCAGAGTTCTGCCCATAGTTTTAACTGACTGCTACTTCTTATATTAAGAGCTTGCCTGTGTCTGTCAGCACATCTTAGCCTAATCTTTTTGATGAACTCAGAATCAATTTATTAGTGACTTTAAGGGTATACACAAAATCTCTTTGTCACACACTGTGTGTAATCCCCCAAAGTAAAGCCATCATATTCACAATCCAGGCCTCACCCACAGAGAAGAAATTACTTGGAACTTTTGCAAGAGGAGGTGAAACTCCTGGGTAACATTTTAGAAGTTCAACTATTAGCTTTCACATCTTCCTGCCTAAAAAAATTTATCTGATTTATTTGAACACTAGGGGGTACCCAAATTTGGAAGATTTACTGCCATCAAAGTAAGTCCAATTTCAACCAACGTAGAAGGGACTTAATAGATAAATAGTCTGGCCTTCTAGTCTGTCAGTGAAAACGTTCTAGGATTCACTTTATCTGGTCTCACAGAGGCTGTCCAGGGAGACTGAAATTTGTATTCCTGGAAAAGTAACCCATTCATTAACAATATCTTTACCAACGTATCCCTCCTTGCCTCTCTCATCTCTCCACTCTGTGCTACACGTCCTGGGATCATACTCTAAATACACAACTTTCACTTAATGATTATTTTCAGGGCCTGCTGTTGAAGAAAAATGTATTAGGTGAAACTAGTACTTTATTCTTCAGGTTTTTATTTTTCCTGTAACAATCTTGCCAAGCCTTTTGCACTGTCTTCAGGTCTCAGCCCCTTGCTCTCACCTCAGCCCTCTGAAGAAAATGATCCTAACATCTTTGATAAAGCATGGAAGGTGACGGCTGCTTCTGCTTCTCTTTCTTTCTCCTCACTGGCACACATATCCTCCTTTCCTATTATGAGAAGAAAGAAGGTTCAACAACTTTTCTTTTTCTCAGGAGTCTGTTCCTTCCCTTTCCAATTTATGACCTTGACCAGATTGCCATATTTTGTTTTATTTTTAGCTTAATCTACTTCCTCTCAAGCAACTGACATTTCTCTTTTTTCTAATATAAAGATATAAATGTCCCTGAAGTAACCTTTTTTTTTTAATCTTTCACTTAAGCTGTCTTGAAACGCTCTGACCTGAGTCACTTGTCACTTCTACTCAAGATGCAGCCTGTGCTCTCAGCCTTAACTTACACCAAGCCTGTCTGTCTCCTTTCTATCATTCTACCCCAGGTAAATTGCCTCATCAAGCATCACAGATTTTTGACTTCAGTTTCCATAGTTTTTCAGGGTTTAGTTCTCATGTTTTGGCTCTGATTAGAAATTTGTACTCCTTTTGACACTCGTTTTCATTAAGAGAGACATTATGAGAGGGATTCTTTTCACTATTATGTCCTGATTATTCTTTTGACTACCCTGTCTTCACTTTTCTTCTGTGGCTTAAAAACTGGCATTACTGAAGCCTCTTCCCTGTTACCTTTTCCCAAGCTCTCCTCTCCTGGCAGTTCTGTGACCCCAGATAACCTACTGAGTTCTTTTTTGTGTGTTTTCACACTTTCCATGACCAAGGTTGCTCCATGCTCCCTTGGGGCTCCAACATCAATTCTGTTTGAAGTCAGGGATGATACATTGTGCTAATTCATCATTTGAGAAATGTGGCACAGCATCAATAGTCTGTCAACTCATTTGGAAGTCTTTCCTTACTTAAAACAAGTTTTTACTTTGTTTGTGTGACTAAACCTCTGCTCTGTGTCTTCAAGACCAATAACGATGATCATTAAGTGTGTTTGTCAGCCCAGACTAAGAACTTCTCATGGATTCTTCTGTTTATGTCATCCTTGTGACAGTTGTGAACCTATGGAATAAGAACTTTTCTTTTTTCCTTTCTTTCTTCCATTGTTGTTGTTGTTGTTGTTGATGATGATGATGATGATGATGAAGCAGTAAATATCTGGGTGTTACAAAGATGATAGCTGTGAATTAGCAACTGAAAACTTGACTGTGCTGCTAGAATTCACAATGGCAATTCCACCAGGATCATACTAAGTGATGTAGGGTTATACCCACTTCAGACTCTCCTGGCTCCACACCTACAAGGCAGGCTCTATATTACTGAGCTGTATATCCATGAGCTTCTTTCATTTTTTTTAAGTCTCCAAAATGGTGCCGAGAGGGCTCAAGGGACCTTCCTGAAATCTATAAGGCCAGTTGTTCAATGGAAAGATCTGAGGATGCAATGCTGCTTGGACCCTCAGTGTTTGAGATAAGTTGAGCCAGCTTCATAGTGTTCTGGGGTTGAGTTGTTAGGCTACACTCAGGATTTCTCTTGGACTCCAAGGGCTATGCTCTGTGATATCTGGAGACTTTGTGGTTCTGGAATGGAACCAGCTGAATCTTTATTTCTCTATCTCTCTATCCCACCCCCATTTTATTTTATTTTGGTTTGGTTTTTGGGTCACACCTGGCTCTGCACTCAGAATCACTCCTGGCAGGTTCGGGTACCATATGGAATGCCAGAATTAGAACCAGGGTCCATCCTATGTTGGCCATGTGCAAAGAAAATGCAAAGGAGCTTCCCTGCTCCTTAATGTTCATAAATACTTCATTTATTTTATGAATCAAGATTTTGCAGATCTTCCTATTTTTTCTGCAGAAAATACTCCCATAGCCTCCTATCAATCCCTGAATGCCCAGTTTAAAAAGCTCACTTTAAGTCTTCGCTTCTGATAGTGTATGCAAACTACTGATCTATTATGTTTTCATTTTGTAAATGCAAATGTTTTTCATAATGTGCTGCAGGATATTATTTTACTTATTTTTGAGTTTTCAATATTCAGCACATTACCCCATTACTAGTAGTAGAGAAATGATTATATAAAATTTATTCAAAGTTTGTTTACCTACAGTATATTTATTATCTTGAGGATGAGATTATTAAGAAGCAGAGAGCCCAAGTGATAGAGAGTAAAGATGTGATCATAGGAAACAGAAAAACTGGCTGTGCTTCATAAGATGGAAACTTTGTATTGTTCCCTCTTACTAGGTTGACTAGACTATCAATTCAAAGCACCAGATGGGATGGCTTCAGTAATATGAATGAAGTTTTCCCTGTTCTGAGGCCAGAAATCCTAGGCCAAGTGTCTCTCTCCTTAAATTATAGATAATTGTCTTGTTTTTATGTCTGCATGCAATCTTCGGTCTATGGCTATGTCTTGATGTACAAGAACACTGGTTCTGTTGGATTAGAGCTCACTCCAGAGATCTCATCTCAACTTCATCATCATTATAAACATGTAAATTTGTTTTATTTGTTTTTGGGTCAGTCTAGGTAGTGCTCATGGAATGATACATGCTTTGTATTGGGGTGGGGGTAAATAGTAAATTTCTTTTTTTTTTTTTGGTTTTTGGTTTTTGGGCCACACCTGGTGATGCTCAGGGGTTACTCCTGGCTAAGCTCTCATAAATCGCTCCTGGCTTGGGGGACCATATAGGACCCCGGGGGGAACAAACTGTGGTTCGTCCTAGGCTAGTGTGTGCAAAGCAGACACCTTACGCCCTGTGCCACCCTCCGGCCCCAAGGGGTAAATTCTTAACAGTGCTAATGTAGTGCTGGGATTTGAACCTGGGCTCCTGCTTGCTTTAAGCCTATTCAGTTCTGTATTACTTTATTATCTCTTTAAAGTCCCATTTCAACTTTAATTATCTTCTGAAGTACTAGGGCTGAAGAATTCAACATATGGATTTGGATGGGATAAAATATTCCCATCTACCTTGGTTCATGGAATTTTCTCATAGGCGGTCTAGTGTGGAATGTGGAGCTGCAATCATATCTGAACTCCCAACACCAACCTTACATATGAGTACCTCTCAATCTCAAACATATTCTGTTATACAGGTACAGACTGGGCATTCCCCAGAATTCCCCAGAAGTTCTTCCCTATTTTCCTGAAGGAAATCCCTCCCCTTCTTCTTTATAAATGTGAATCCTACAGAGATTTCTTCGTTCTCTCCCGCTGCTAACCCTCTCTCTCCTATCATGATTGACTCTGACTGGCTTGTTCCTTTCTCGCTGTTCCAGTTTCCTCTTGTTATCTAATCATTCACCATGAGGTCTTGTCAGTCTTTGAAAATAGCCAACTTTGAAAGCAGCACTTGGGGGCTTTTATTCCAAATAGCCCTGATCAGCTGGCCTCATACTAGGCACAATCAATTGTCATGAAAATTATGCTTCTGTGCTGGATATCTTCATAAGAGTTAGAAAAAGCACACACAACCCCCATACTTCTTCTCTTGTTTTCTCTTCTCCCTCTGCCCCTCCATACACAGACACCCACAACTCCTTCCTTCCTTCCTTCCTTCCTTCCTTCCTTCCTTCCTTCCTTCCTTCCTTCCTTTCTTCCTTCCTTCCTTCCTTTTCTTCCTTCCTACCTTCCTTTCCTCCTTCCTTCTTTTCTTCCTTCCTTCCTTCCTTCCTTTCCTCCTTCCATCCTTCCTTTATTCCTTCCTTCCTTCCTTCCTTTTTTCCTTCCTTCCTTCCTTCCTTCCTTCCTTTTTTTCTTCCTTCCTTCCTTCCTTCCTTCCTTCCTTCCTTCCTTCCTTCCTTCCTTCCTTCCTTCCTTCCTTCCTTCCTTCCTTCCTTCCTTCCTTCCTTCCTTCCTTCCTTCCTTCCTTCCTTCCTTCCTTCCTTCCCTCTTTCCTGCCTTCCTTGCTTTCTTCTTTCCTGCCTTTTTTTCTCTGACATTCTCACACCTCTTAGATATGGCTGAGTAAAAATCTGACACTTTCTTGCTTAGCTCAGAGCTGGGGTCAACAGAATGAGGGAAAGTAGAGGCCCTGAGGCAACATTTGGGGAGAGATGTGAAGGCTGTCTGGATCCATATCTATAGCATGATGTTATTTTGATGAATTTTCTCCTATGGCCGCAGGCAGAGGCGTTAGGAAACAGCTTGGATTCAGTGACCTGCTACCACCTGCCTCTGAGAGTGCAGAGCCTGTTGCTGATTTGGCTTAGGGCAGTGAGGGATGGATAATCTTTTCCAAACTGCCTTTGCTTCTGAAGCACCTCCCATGCTCCTCTGATCCCTTCCAACCTTTTTTTATGGGAGCCACAGTTCAGGTTAGTGTGTTCAGTTACAGGGGTGGCCAGCATGTAGACCTTGACTAGGGGCTTTCTACAGATTCCCATCTACAGTGTGCTAACACTGTATGAATGAAGAATGAAGTGCATTTTTGGTGATTTTGAGGGTTCCCGGTGTTTATTATTAGCTTTCAGACATATCTGGTGCTTATTCTTGGCTTTCTGCTAAAGGATCACTCGTGACAGGGCTCAGGAGACTGTATGGGCTACTTGGGATAGAACCTGCATTGACTGTGTGCAAAGCAAATGCCCTAACCACTGTACCAGATCTAACCCTGGGAGGGTACCAGTCAATGAGCTTAAATATGAAATGTTGTGGGCTAGAGAGATGTAAGTACAGCAAGTAAGGTGGTTTTTATTTTTGTGTGTTGTTGTTTGTTTTGTTTATTGGGTTTTTTGGGGGGGGTATATGGTCCCCTAAGGCTTCCAGGAATGGTCACTAAGTGCAAAGCTAGGAGTAAACCCTGAGAACAGCTGGGTGAGGCCCAAAAGAAAAAGAAAATGTTGTACTCATAAAGCAGGGAGCTATTACTGAAATGGGAAAGGTCCTTTAGGCTCTAGTTCAGTTGCAATTCTGGAGGTTGATTTTTTTCTGCTCTTTTCTGTGTCTCATCAGAACAGAAACTGAAATAGTTTGCATGCTAAGCAGACCTAAAGGAGGCAGCAAAGCAATGGTAGAAGTCAGAGTTACATTGGAATGCCTTCCTGTTCCTCTGAGGTATATGTTTCTGGATTCATGCCAGCTGCAGACATTTTAGGAGTTTAACTAGAAAAGATTGTGAGGCAGTGTACATGGCACAGTAACCCTGCAAAGCCCTCGGTTGGCTGCTCCTGTTCTTCCAGCCCTCATGATGCCCCTGAAAGCTGTTGGTTCTCCAAATGTAATAGAAGTGAGATGGATGAGCAGGACATGTCTTATTGCTGTGAATGTGAAGGATGTGGCAAGCCTGGTAGGGGCAATAATTGAGTACCAAAAGAAGACTTTAGGGGACTGCTATGTTTTGAGGGGCATGGGGTACACCTGGCAGTACTATGTGCATACTCCTGGCTCTGCATTCATGGGTCACTTCTGAAAAGCTTGGGAAATCATATGGGTGCCAGATATTGAACTTAGGTCTTCAGTGTTCAAGGCAAGCTCATTATCCACTGTATTTTTTATTGACCAGGCTTACTAGGGAATTGCTATGACTGAAGTCTGGCAAACTTGAATCAGATCTTACTCTTTCATGCACAGCTCTTTGTCAGGTTATTGCCTCCTAAAATTCTGTCTCTTTCTCTGCACAATTTCATTTATTTCTCCAACAAACAACATAAATATCTGTGAATACATACTAAAGTATGCTGCTTAACACACAGCAGACATGGCTTTGTTCTCCAACATTCCATACTGTCCCCCAAGTCTGCCAGGAGTAATTTCTGAGCACAGAGCTAGGAGTAACTCCTGAGCTGCCAGGTGTGGTTCCAAAAACAAAAAAATGTCATATATTTTAAATGCTAAGAGTAAAGTCACAGTTTCCCATTTTAGGATATTTACGGTGTAAAGAGCAAGAATAAACAAACAATTATGTAATATATTAGATTGTAACAATCCTAAAGCAATGCTGAGTAACTGGACAGAGAGGGGAAAGTATGTGCATTTGGGGTTATTCTTCCTTAATAGATGATCAACAAAGGTATCTTAATAATATTGAATAGAAAATGAAAGTGTATAAGGTGCCATACAGATACCAGGTATAGGAAAGAATAAGTGCAAGGGTGTTTGGGTGAGACTGCATGGCAAGTTGAAAGAACATAAAAATGTTCTGTGCACCTTTGGGGTAAAGACAAGGGAAAAAGTAGTAGAAAACATTGAGGAAGTGTGTGTGATTGTATGTGTGTGTGCATGCTCATGTGTCTGTGCATTTATGTGTATTCATATACTGGCTCACCCTTGTATGGCAACTCCTGTTTTAACTGATCCCACTCTTCAGTCTTCTCCAACATCACTCACTCACTTATCACTTACCAATAGGTTACACCAAGTAAGATGGAAATCCATATAAGACCTTGCTGAGAGAAATGGCATGGCCTGATATATATTTAGAATTGCTTAGGCTCAGTATATTTTAAAAACAAAGATGTACATACAGTAAGATTACTAGTTGGCTGTCCATTCCATTGTTTGTAAGAGCCAGTCAAACATCCTAAAAATTTCCACTTCTTTTCAGAGAGATTTTATTGGGGGCTACTAGTGGTTAGGTCCTCAGGACTGCAATCTTTTCCCACTACTCAGAGTGAATATCTGCACTGCGCTACCTAGATTCATTTTGTAATTTGGAGGTGTTTTTTTCCCCTATGTTACTGTTTGAGTCTTACCCCATCAGAATATTCTGTGGGGGAGCTTTAAAGGGCCAGGAGATTAATGGTTGCCCTCTTGGGAAGTCACTCTTCTGGGTCTCACTTCTGACCTGTAGGAGGGGCCCCAAGTCTATTTGTTTAGGTAGATCATGTCCTACAACTCTGGCAGCCTCTGGGGAAAGCTGTACACTGTAGCGAAGGCAGGCCACCTGCTCCAAGATTGCTGGTCAGAAAACTGTCTCATCTTCATGATGATTACTTGAATATGGTGGGGCTAATGGTAAGTGATAATTTTGTGATAATTGATAAGCTGCATGAGAGTCTAGAAGTTGGAAAGGAAGATAGGGTGGACTATAAGGTTGGGAACCATCAGTATGCAGGTAATTTTAAAGATTTGAGAGTACGTGATCCTTGGGAGTGAGTGAGGTTAGAGAAAATTGAACTGTGGGATCAGTACAAACAGCCAGGGAATCTGTGAAGTTGTATTTAGGATGTGACAGAGAACAAAAAGTAGGTTTCTAGTAAAACAGGGTCACCAATAACATTATGATTATTGCTGTTTTGTTGTTACAATACTGAAAAAACAAGTGTCAGGACAAAATAGCAAGAATTCAGGAAGGTGCACTTCACATATTTTTGTTCTTTTTTCTGATTCTCTTTGCCCAGAACCTATTTAATAAAAACAAAACAAGCAAAAACAGATAGATACAAAAAGGCTATATTAAAATGGCAAGCTCACAAGTCAATATCCAATTAAACTAAGAGTCCAGTGAGATAATTCAGTGGACTGAACACAGGACGGAGACCTGGGTTCACTTCCTGGCACCACATAATCTATTGTGCACTGCTGGAAGTGATCCCTAAATATTGAATAGGGTGTTGCACATAAACAAATGAGAAAGAAAACCAAGGTCTTTGGGAAGTGGTGTTTATCTACACAGGGTGATCATAGGGAGAGTTAGAAATATGTACTGGCTTTCTCCTCTGAACTCAAGGTAAGACCTAAGTAATCATGTGTTCTATTCATAAGCAGGATATAGACTACCATTAGGAATGAATGGTGGTTAGCTAATCATTCGAATAGTATAGCATCTGCCATTTGTTCACTGTTTCCAAAGTATCTTGGTGCTATCTTCAATTATTAAAGTAAGGTATTGGCTCTATTGTTTTTGTCTGAGAGCCTAACCTTAAATTGTAGGCTATTTATCATCACTAAGTCTGGGAGACAAGTGCCTGTTAGAAATGACTCTAAAATCCCCATCCCCTCTACTCTGGTGTACCATGAGACCTATGAATCCCAACAGACCACCAGAAGGCCAATTGTTTAAGAAGCCATAATAGTTTATTTCCTTGCGTCATTATCTTCATTCAATTGCATTTTGGGAATCATGCCCTTGGCTTTAATTAAACATCCTTGAAACAGTCACACAAAGTTCACTGCTGTCGTTGCAGAACTATTGTTGCAGTCATCACCTTGTGTCATGCTGAGTAAGCCTTTCTAACTATTTTTGTAGAGCCTAAGTATGCAGGACATTAATACAAATTTCACTGTGGGGGACCAGAGAGATAGCAGAGTCTATCTTGCATGCAAGTGGAACTAGGTTTAATCCTCAAGTACTTCAAGAAATGATTCCTCATCACAGAGCCAGGAGTAAGAACTGAGCTAAGCTGGGTGTGGTACCAAAACGAGAAAAAAAAAAAAAAAGAAAAAGACATCATGGACAAAAAATAGGGTTTGGGGATAAAACAAAAACACAGTAAGTGTATTTATAGAAGGCTATATAGAATGTCTTACCAACAATAGTGTTGCTTTCTAAGAAGAAATAACCTGTACAAGATATGCCATTTTATCGAAAACATTCTTCTGTCACAATAGTTCATGAACCCACAAAGAGAAAAATGGATATTCCCATTGAGTTAGTCCAGGAAGCCTATGAAATAGATTGTGGGATGATCTGGAAAGGACACCTTCATATGTCATTGATAGGAGGCCTATAGATGGATCATCATCAAATGGGCAGATGGATCATCAGTCATCAATACATGTTGGTCTTGGGTTCATGGAATCTCAAATTAGGTTGTTAATCTTCCAGGTTGTATCAGATTCTAACTTTTTATTTATTTATGAATAAATAAATTTATGAAGGCAGGGGAACCAGTTTCATATATATATAATTGTTACTAAGTATATATTTGGTGATCCATCATTAAAAATACGTGAATTTGGGGCTGGAAAGATAGCATGGAGATAGAACGTTTGCCTTCCATGCAGAAGGACATTGGTTTGAATCCCGGCATCCCATATGGTCCCCCGAGCCTGCCAGGAGCGATTTCTGAGAGTAGAGTCAGGAGTAACCCCTGAGTGCTGCCAGGTGTGACCTCTCCCCCCCCAAAAAAAAACAAAAAAATACATGAAGTTTCTTACATACTAAAATATTTAGTAAATTATGTTAGGAAGACAACACAGATATTATAGTTAGAAAGAGTATAGAGTCATGCACAAGCTTACTACCTAGAAATGACATGAAAGTTGCCTTCTCTTCTGACCCTGAAATCTCCTTCTTTTGTTTTCAAATATGTATATACCATCAATACTCAAATTTCTCACTGAAGTTCCAGGGAATCCCCATAGATAGAGCTCCACTCCTCTCTTTTATTAGTTGCCTTGACCTGCACACAGATTTTATACCTTATTACAGCAATCTGGAGACCAATGATATTATTTGTATGTGTTTTTGTTTTGTTTTGTTTGTTTGTTTTTTGGCTAAACCCGGCAGTACTCAGGGGTTACTACTGGCTCTATACTCAGAAACCACTCCTTGTAAACTTGGAGAACCATATGGGATGCTGGGGATTGAACCTGGGTTTGTCCCTGGTAAGTGACATACAAGGCAACCCCCTACCGCTGTGCTATCACTCCAGCCCATTTTTTTTCTTTCTCTCTTCTTTTTGTTTGTTTGTTTGTTTGATTGATTTTGGTTTTTGCTCTTGGGTCACACCTGGTGGCACTCAGGGGTTATTCCTGGCTCTGTGCTCCTAAAAGGCTCTGGGACTATTATGGGATGCCGGGTATCGAACTTGGGTCCATCCTGGGTGGCCAGTGTACACGGCAAACACGCGACCACTGTGCTATTGCTTTGACCCTAATAATTTTATTTTAAAGTGGGAATTGAAATAAGTTTTGCTAAAATTTCCAAAGTGGGGGATAAAAGAAAGAAAATCATAGATTTATAGTAAATATGATTGTCAAGTGTGGTTCCAATCTTCTCTCCAAAGCTACACATTCTGCTAGCATGTAGCTGACCACTGATAAGACCCTGTACTTTGTAAGGGCCCCTCGGCACTTCCAGAAGTGATCCCTGAGCACAGAACCAGTATTAAACTCTTGAGCACACTTGGGTCTATCCCAACATATCCTTAAAATAAAAAAGAAGGGGGTGGAGAAAAAGTACAAACAGTAGGGCACTTGCCTTACATGCGACTGACACAGGTTTGATCCTTGGAAACTCATAGTTCCCTGAGCCTCATTAGGAGTGCAGAGCAAGAGAAAGCCCTGAGAAACTTCCTAGTATCTACAAATAAAGTCCAAAATAAAATATGAAAAAGGTAAATATCCTGTCAATTCAGTTTGCCAGAGGCGTTTTCAAAGAGAAGATAAAGACTTAGGGCAAGACTGAATTATCTGCCAAACTTCACCATTAAAGTTATATTCTGTGCTCTCAGTTCTTTGTGTACCAGAGAATCCCTGAAAATACAAAACACCTTGGGCAGACTGTTCTGGGACAAACTGATATATCAGAGGAAAATCTAAGGACAATGGCAATTTGTACGTAATGGTTGTACAAGTACCCTGAGATCCTGGTCTGTGTAACATTGAGGCTAACATCTTGAGAGTGGCAATCCCCCCCCAAAAAAAAATTCCAGGGCATTGCTAAAAATTCTAAGGTAAAGGGAGTATCTTTTAGGGTCAATAACATACCTGTTCTCTTACCTTATGTTGGGCTTGAGACATGGCACTTCAGATTAATGGTGTTCGAGCTTGAGTACCACCACCAAAGGCTTAGAGGTAGGAAAAGAAATGGCTATGCTTTGACCATATTCTGAACTACTTTCCCCCTAATCTTTCTAGATCTTGCCCCAGGAAGAGATTGTCTGTTTTTTTAGAGATAAAATGAGGTTGATTTTTATAGAGGTGGTTGAAACAGGTTAAAAAGCTTTCTTAAGGGCGAGTGCAAGATTCTGTCTGATGGTTCAGCAATAGAATTGTAAAAATCATGGTAGGGCAAAAAGAAAAATCCTGGGAGTCCTTTTTGTATGGCTGCATCAAGTTCCTGCTTGAGAAATAGTCTGGAGTATAAGTTCATCAGTAAAGCAACCACCTCCAATTTCTAAAACAGGGTGTTGATTATTAGGTCAGGCTCCAGAGTCTATGCTTTTTTTTTTTTTTTTTTGCAGAGACATCTATACAGCAGCTAATATATACACAGAAGGAGACAGTGACAAAACCTAGAGCCTTAGGCAAGTGGAGTAACAACTGCTTAAGTTGAGTCAGTGGCACTGGTGAAGTCAACTGCCCTCTAGGAGTGTGCATTGAACCTGGAAGGGGCATTGCAAAGTGGGAACTATACTACTCAGGGGTGGACTGCTGAGATCAGCTTCTGGGAAGACCCTAGCTTTGGGGAACATTATAGCAAGCACCAAGGCCAAAAGCCTCCTGATATACCTTGGAAATTCCAGAGTACACATATATATGAATGAAAGGTAATGTTGATTGAGTTGGAAAGAATGTGAAGTTTCAGACATACTTGGTGAAGTGGGTGTTCATGAAACTTGGTTTATAGTAATATGAGCATTCTCAGGAAGGAATTAGTAATAGTTAACAGAAGACCATGTGTTTCCAAAGGCCTCCTGAGTCTCTTACCCTGAGGACATGACTGGGAAACATGAGTCATGTCATTGAGTGGTCCTCATCACAATAGTAGGAGCAGGGCACTAGCAGGAGGCAGGCATGGGTAGATCCTCAGCATCCTCTTTCTTCATCCTTTAGCTGTGCACTCACTTTCTTCATTTGGGGACCAAGGGACATCACTCACAGCAGGTGCACAATTACTGCTCACAAACAACAGTTTTAATGCAGCAGAAGAGGGTCTGATTAAAGACAGAGGGCTGGAAGAACAAAAATAGCACTTTCAGTTCTTAAAGCTTGGTTCAAGACCATCCTTGAAACAGCTGATACAGCGTTATATATCTAAAGAGAGGGAGCTGAGTGGCCCTCATATAATACAGACTACTGAAATACTTAAAAGCTCAAAAGTTGGACCGTCTCACAATATGAAGTCACCTCAAGGAGGGGTGAGTACAGTTAGGACACTAACAAGTATCATGACAATGTTAATGAGTGAGAGAAGTAGGATGCCTATCTCAAATACAGGCAGGAGGTGTGGGTGGAGGAATATGGGGTGCCTTGGTGGTGGGAATGCTGCACTGGTGAAGGGGGGTGTTCTTTTTGTGACTAAAACCCAAATACAGTCATGTTTGTAATCATGGTTTTTTTTTGGGGGGAGGCCACACCCATTTGATGCTCAGGGGCTACTCCTGGCTAAGTGCTCAGAAATTGCCCCTGGCTTGGGGGGACCATATGGGATGCCAGGGAATCGAACCGCGGTCCTTCCTTGGCTAGAGCTTGCAAGGCAGATACCTTACCTCTAGCGCCACCTCGCCGGCCCCCGTAATCATGGTTTTTAAATAAAAATTTAAAAAAAAGGAAAAGAACAAAACCTCCTTTGACTGAAAGGTCAAAAAGGCAATATATATTATATTAAATATATATAATCCAACAAGGCAAGAGCTCCCTGACTGCCTTGGTAAGCAAGGGAGAGCACCACCTTATCATGCTGACCCTTAGGCTGCTGTGCCATCTAGGAGTCCTGCCATTGGGAGTCACTCCTCTTAAACTTATCATATGCTCTGCTCTGTGGGTGACATGGAGCCTCTCCCAGAATGCTTGAAGACTAGGATGCTTTCCTATGACAAAGCTCATAATTACAGTTCAGCAATAGCCTATTTCTTCCAACAAAAATCTCAATTCAGTAAAAGGTTTGGTTTGAGGCAAGGTATGTTTCAATCACCCTTTGAGCTGTCATCAGTAGCTAATGCTGTTGGTTTTGTGAATTAATGGTGGTTTTTGTTCTAACCAAGAGCTAGTGATTATCTGCATATGTAAACAAATGTGTACACAGGCAGGTAGATATCGCTATATCTTTCTAGTTCTCTGCAAAGTGTAGTTTTCCACAGCATCAGGCAGAGAAAACAGACATTTCATTATTCAGAAAGTCCTGTGGGGGCAGCTGTCACACAATATTACTCTGGCTGCCCACGGCCTGCATAGAACAACACAATGGAGAAATATCCACAGAGCACAAGCAACAGGGAATGGGGGAGAAACTTGCTGCATTGACATGTCTCTGAAGGGAAGAGCTTCTTAAACAGATGAGCTCAAGGAAATGTCAGTGCAGTGAAAATATGGTTTGATTCATTCATTCCCTCAATGTTTTAGCTTATCTTGCTCTGTGTCAGGTATCTTAGGAGATATATAAATGCTTCAAAGAGTGTAACTGCATGGGGAAGCAGCTGCAAAATTTGTCATTTAAGAAGAACATAATGGTGCAATAAAAGACGTGTTTTGTTCTTTCAGTCATTCATTTATCTATAGCAACTACAAAAGATTTAGCTTGTAGTAATGTGGTATTCCCTAAATTTGGGCAACTGATATGCCAGTCGGGAAAATGGCTGCAAACCACCAACTATAATTATTAACAAGTCAGAATACATGATTCATCAATGGAAAGAGTAAAGGACAAGCAGTACAATTGCCCAGAGGAGATGTTAATGCCAATGACTGAGCTCAAGTTCATAGCAGTTCTGTGTTTATTTCGAAGGTGCTGCTGTGACACCTTTTCTTAAACATTGCTTCCTCTTTAGAAGTGCTAATACAACCACTTTTTCTTCCTTCTTCTGTGTTTGAGGGTCATTCAGAGGGTATTTCTGTCAACTGCAGGGTATTTCTAGATTTGCTAGATTTTTAACCCCATGCCTAGGAGGAAAGAACTGCAGTTGTATATCTACAGCAACTTGACCTGATTCAATCACTGGGTAAAGACAAAAGGAAGGTCACATTATTTAGAAGTTATATATTGCAGTATTATTTAGTCCTCAAATACTGGTTGTAATGAGTATCTAAATCCCGAGACTTTTTGCTTCCTACAGAGCCAGTGTTAACAATTTGTTTATTATAAAAATATAGAATTATAAAGTTTATAGCTTCAGAAATATAAATGAGCAACTATCTTTCCAAAATAAAGTGTTCTGGAGCTGGAGTGATATAGTACAGTGGGTAGGGTGCTTGCCTTGCATGCTGTCAACCCAAGTCCAGTTATTAGAATCCCATAAGGTCCCTCAAGCACTACCAGAAATAATTCTTGACTGTAGAGACAGGAATAACCTTCTGGGTATGCCCTTCAAAAGAAGAGAGAGTTTTGATTCATTAGGAAAAAAAAAAACCTCATTACCTCTTAAAAGGTTCTGAACACCAGCATCTTTATTTGGATTGTATGTCCTATAATAACATTAATGTAATTTTTTAAAAATGTAATTTTGTAACTGTGGTGCTTAAAGAATACCAGCATCTTGAAAAAAGTGATAGATAAGTGGCCAGCAGACATGGCATGACAATTGCGAAAGAACAGACACTTATGCCCAAGAACTAGAGAAAAATTTCAAGACCACCCGTCAAAGAAGTGCAAATAATTAATTTGTAATCTCATCTAGCATTTAAAAATTAATAAAATTAATGTAATCTGCCTCTAGGTATGTCAGGAAAAAATGTTTTCTTCTCTTGATCCTGTTAGGAATGGAAATTGGCATAAGCCTTCTTGAGGGTAATTTAATTTGGCAGTTTTTATATCAAAATATTAATATGTTCACATACTTTGAACTAGTAACTTTATTTCTAAGACTTTATCCTAAGGCAATAATCAAATTTATATATAATATTATCTGCAAAAATATTTTTATGCATTAGCATAATAGAAGAAATATTAGAAAGTGACTTGAAGGCCCACAATAGGGGGTTAGTTAAATAACTGATGGCACAACTGAACAATAAAAAGTAGTTCATTCATGAGAAGTGATTTTATTTTTCATGGTTTACACAATTATAGAAAGAAATAGTGAAATATCAGGGCACAAAAGGGTAGATGAACTCTTTAGTTAAAGTTTTAGTAACACAAATACATAAAAATAATGAAACACTAGGATTTGATTAGGGAGACTGCTTCCCCTTTATGGTTTTCTGTCTTTGCTCTTTACAATGCAGTATAATGTAACTTCTCCCAATCATGGTCTATACTGCTCTTTAAAAATGGGACTTTTCCTGAAGACTTAGAGATAGTATAGCAAGTAAGGCAGTTGCCTTGTACACAGCCAACCTAGATTCAATCCCTGGAATCCAATCTGATCCCCCAAACCTGCATTTAGATCTCAGAGCCAGGAGTAAACCCTGAGTATTGCTGGGAGTGACACAAAAAATAGATAAATATATGAATAAAATGGAACTTGTCCAGACTACACTATAGTGTGCTGGGACAGATCAGTCACTGTGTTTGAAAATATAGTATGATCATTCAATCAGAATATTTGGCTAATGGCTATAATACCATTACAAGTCATTTCCAATCATGTAGCCTGAATCTAGGCTTGGTCCATTACTATCACAAAGCTGTTTACTCTTCTGCTTTTATTAAGATGACCAAAAGATTAATTAAAAGTTCAGAGATGACATGCAAATTCGTGAAACATTCCATATTTAAAAAAAATAAACCTCAGAGTTATTTTTATTGATGTACTTTTCGTTTGTTTGTTTGTTTTGTTCTGGAGTCACACCTGGCAACAATCAGGGGTTACCCCTGGTTCTGTGCTCAGAAATTGTTCCTGGCAGTCTTGGGGGACCATATGGGATGCGGAATTCGAACCACCATCCTTCTGCATGCAAGGCAAATGCCCTACCTTCATGCTATCTCTCCAGCCCCAATTTTATTGATGTTCTTAAAGATGACTTTATGTTTTTTTTTTTTCACAAGAATGAATGAAATTCTTAGCTTTCTGTCTCAAACATCTCCATTCTTATCCAGTTTAGATTTATTCTTATTCAAAATCTGTTTCTGTTGCTGTTTAGAATCTTAACACCTGCTTTTTTTGTTTGTTTGTTTCGGGGCCACACCCAATGTTGCTCAGGGATTACTCCTGGCTCTGCACTCAGAAATCACACCTGGTAGGCTATGGGGCCAATTGGGATGCCAGGGATTGAACCTGGGTTGGTATGTGTGCAAGGCAAACACCCTACCCTCTGTGCTAGCTATTACTCTTGCCCATTTGTCTTGTCACAAATCATTCTGTTTTGATGATGCAACTACATTTTTACAAATTAGAGAGAATTTCTATTTATTTTTCTATAAAATCTAGGAGTTCTGTTTGGTATAAGGCTATATTCAGTGAAATAGAAATAAGGACTTTTGTTGATTAAAGGGTACCATGAATGTCACTTTATTCCCTTTATACCCAGTAATAAGTTTCAAGTATCTTTTTCATAGTGGACTTTCACTAACTGCACTCATCACTCTTTGTGGCAAGCTTCCTAACATGGACTAATTGTTTCTGGGTATTATTATTATACTGCCTTTTATTTTTCTTATATTTTTTTAATTAACTATAATGCAAATTACAGTGTCAAAAAGGAGAGAGAGAGAGAGAGAGAGAGAGAGAGAGAGAGAGAGAGAGAGAGAGAGAGAGAGAGAGAGAGAGAGAGAGAGAGAGAGAGAGAAGAGAGAGATAGAAACAAAATTTCTGCCCCAGAATCAGGCAGGGGGTGGTGGGTTGAAGGGGAACTGAGGACACTGGTAGCAGGAAAAGTGCACTGGTGAAGGGTGGTGTACATTCTATGACTAAAACTCAAGTATGAACCATTTTGTAACCATGGTGCTTACATAAAAATTTATTTTAGAAATGAAATTATTATTACTTCATAGAAATTAATATAATCATTTCTTCTAAATGATTTTATGGTTTTCCTATATTTCCCTATCTGGCTTCTCTGTTGTGGAGCCTCTGTTCTCAAAAAGCTGAGATATCTTCTTTGAATATTTTCATGGGGGAAAGTAAATCCTTAATGGATCTTGAATTCAAGAGGATCCCCATCAAACAAAAATACAAGGCAACAATAATGCCCTATGAATTGTTACTTATCCTTTCCTGATAGTGTCTATTGTTTCAATCCCAAAACAATTCTTATTTATCATGTGTAAAAGTCCAGTGAGTGGAATTGTTACAAAGCTTTGAGTAGATGCCAGACTAGATGCTAAGACTAAGGTAACCAGCGCTTTGTTTTTATATGTACAAATATGGAGACAAATATTTTTTAAATAATATTCCTTTTCTTTGAAGAGGGGCATCTACTCAACTTTATTAAATAATTCATGAATGAGCAGTGATCTATCCTGCTAATAGAAAGGTGTTTCCATCTTCTTTTAATAGTGACACAGAATAAAAGTGACTTTTCAAAGTGGAAGCTACAGGAAAGAAAGATATGGTAGGGTGATACTTTTTATTTATAAAACATGACTATGAATTCCTTATAAGAAATCGCTGCTGTCTTTCAGAAATATCATTTAACAAATGTAATAAAACAGCTTGTAGACAGTCATTCAGGATCTCCAATTTCACCATGTAAAGATGAGAAAGCACAATGGTTTCTCCATATTGGAAAGGAACCAAAGTAATGAGAATATCATGGCTGTAGTTGAACAATTACACTGCACAAATTCTGCCCAAATACCAAATTCATACAGAGGGAGTATATAAAATGTGGGTCCATGTACACAAGTGTGTGTGTGTATTTGTGTGTGTGTGTGTGTGTGTGTGTGTGTGTGTGTGTGAGTTGCAGACGAATGCTTTTCTTTTCCAGTCAGCCAGGCAACTTCTGCCCAGGGAATCTTTGACTATATTAGTGATATAAGATCCTTTCAGTAAGAGATGTGGTACCTTTTTGATCCCACTATTCATTTCTTAAATAGCTGTGATACCCACAAACTTCCTGCTTCCTGGAGAGTTAACAGCCATGGAGAGCTCTAAAACTCAGTTGTGTCAACGAGCATTATCTCTCTTAATAAGCTTCTGTTCTACTAATTTCAGGGGGAAATACAACTTCTCTTTGATGCCACCTGCTAAAGAAATGCTCCACTTATAACACAATTACTAGAGATTTTATTTTATAAATGGTGTATTTTGTGCTCTTTATGAAATAATTTTTCCTCATTATAGTTAATTTAGAAGCACTGAATATTAAAAAGAAGACACATTTTATCCTTAAACATATTGCATGAAGGTAATCACTTCTAATATATTTATGTTTGTATTTTTTAGCTTGACTAAATATAAAGAAAATTTAAATAATGAAACTGTATAATGGGCTTTTTTTTTTTTTTTTATAAAAAGTATGTGTCCATGGAGGTTCCAACTGAGGTGCTTTCTAGCTAACCTCTGGGGTATTGAGAAAGGCAAATTTCGGTAGTTAATTGTTCATCTTTTAGAAAATAGCTTCAGTCTACCAATATTAAAGAGACAGTAAACATGAATAAATATGAGACCCAAAAACAATTTAATCAATACTCTGTGAAAAGCTTTAGGCTGTTGACCCAATTTTGTACTTATGATCAAATTATTTCACTCATTTAGACCTAACCAAGTTCATCTAGGCATTTGGAGAGGGGAATACTATATGAGGCACCCTTTCCAAACTTTTTTTATATGCTGTCACTTTGCATACTATTTA
This sequence comes from Suncus etruscus, assembly GCF_024139225.1. Classification (NCBI taxonomy): domain Eukaryota; kingdom Metazoa; phylum Chordata; class Mammalia; order Eulipotyphla; family Soricidae; genus Suncus; species Suncus etruscus. The sequence goes on along the minus strand of NC_064851.1, from coordinate 149,909,821 downwards.
TTAATGTTCTTTTCTCCAGGATGTGTCTTCTTGTCCTGTCTATCTCCTTAGATCCTTCCTTGTTGTTTCACATTTTCAAGTTAAGACATAATCTAATATGAAGGATCTTTACCACTGTTTAAGAAGTTATAACAACTCAAATTTATGGCTCCTCTCCTGCAGTTAATGAGTTCTTAGATGGGATTCTCAGTGGATCATGGGATGTGCTCATGGAATTGAATGTGATAGGTGAGGGAATTTCTATTCAAGTTACTGTCGATTTTCTTTTCAAAATTTATCATCAGATTGCTGAATCTTCCTTCCCTGGGAACAATGAGGCCTGTGCCAGGGTGGGGAATAGGGAGGCCCCAGTCTTAATGCCTTCTACCGAGTTTGAATGGGGCTAGAGGGCCTCCTCTCCTCTACAGCCTTCCCTCTTTCATCTCCTGGATTCCAGGGCCACCACTGGGCATTTGCCCTTTGGGCCATCAATGTTGGTGTCGGGGAAAGATTTTAAAGGGAACCTCAGTTCCTAACCTCTCCCACCCAACACAAGCGGGGCTGTCTTTGGTTATTCCCCAGCAGCCTTCTTTACTTCTAATCAGTCTTCATTCTTCAAACCGTGTGAACGCTACCATGCCCGTGCGAGTATTGTAAGTACTTTGATAGTATATCATAATGCTTATAATTTGGAAATGCTTTTAGGAAAGGAAATGGGTTGCTCAAGACCACTGGACAGTATTTCCCCATACAGTGGGAAGTCTATCCCATATCATATAGTTTTCTAGACTTGAAAATTATGGTTGCTTTTAAGAATGTTCTATACCCAATCTAATCCATGAAGACTTTCTTCAGTCAAGTTTACTCTCACCAATCATGATTGGTCTAGAAAAAGGAAAGCTTTTACATCAGACTAGCTGGCTTTATTTATTTGATTTTTTTAAGTTTTTATTTTTATTTATTCATTTTTTAAAATGTATTTTGTCCCATTGTACCTGGGTCAGCTTCTTTACTATAACCCATGGATCGAATCTCAATGTCTGTTGGTATACACGCATGCGTATATGTGTTCACCATACTAATGTCTGTGTAATGTCCTCTATAATATATATATATATGTATATAATATCTATTTCATGGTATAGACTCCACATACAGTACTCATTACCATATCACTTAGTTTTCTAGGCTTAAATTTATGATTTTTTCTAAAAATGCTCTATACACAATCTAATTCATGAAGCCTTTCTTCATTAAATGTACCCTCACCAATTATGATTGGCCTAGAAAATGGAAAATATTTACATCAGATTTGCCAGTTTTATTTAATTAATTTATTTATTATTAATCAGGGATTATTCCTGGCCCTATGCTCAGAAACTACATATAGTTCCATATTTTCCACCAGGAGTGACCCACCAGCACAGAGTAAGCCCCGAGCACTGCCAGATATGACCCCCAAACAAATTGAAAACAAAAATACATTATCTATAAACCTCCTCAAATCTGGAAGAAAAGCAATTGAGTCATTTTGCAATCAAGTTTTGGCTATTAAGCACTAAAATTTTAAAATAAAGTTACATTCACTTAAATTTATATTTAAATTTAAAATTTTAATATTTAAGTATTATAATTTATATTATATCTCTTGTTTGTTAAGCATTCTTTTAACAATATATCTCAACAGCTATGATGCTCCATAACTCATTTCACAAACTCTGTATTTTTTAATAACTAACCTAAATTATTTTATTGTTTTTTTTGATCAATGTTTTTGGTCTGTAATTGTTAATTATGCGTTTTTTGTCCCTCAGATAACTGATGGTATTTATATTTAAGAAATAATCCAAGAGAAGCCAGAGAGACAGTATAGAGGACAAGACACTTGTCTTGCAAGTTGCTGACCTGGATTTGATCCCTGATGTCCCATAAGGTTCCCTGAGAATTGCAAGATACATTCCTGAATGTAGAGCCAGGAGTAAGTTCTTAGCACTGTCAGTGTGCTCTGAAACGAAAGAAAGAAAGAAAGAAAGAAAGAAAGAAAGAAAGAAAGAAAGAAAGAAAGAAAGAAAGGAAGGAAGGAAGGAAGGAAGGAAGGAAGGAAGGAAGGAAGGAAGGAAGGAAGGAAGGAAGGAAGGAAGGAAGGAAGGAAGGAAGGAAGGAAGGAAGGAAGGAAGGAAGGAAGGAAGGAAGGAAGAAAGGAAGAAAGAAGAGGAAGGAAGGAAGGAAGGGAGGGGAGGGAGGGGAGGGAGGAAGGGAGGGAGGGAGGGAGGAAGGAAGAAAGGAAGGGATGGAGGAAGGGAGGAAGGGAGGGAGGGAGGGAGGAAGGAAGAAAGGAAGGGATGGAGGGAGGGAGGAAGGGAGGGAGGTAAAAAGGGAGGGAGGGAGGGAAGAAGGGAGGGAGGGAGGGAAGAAGGGATGGGATCGAGGAAGGGAGGGGAGAAAAGAAGGGAGGGAGGAAAGGAGGAGGCAGGCAGCAGGAAGAAAAAGGCTCAGTTTTTCATATTAAATATTTGTTTCTCCTCTTCATTTTTTTTCTCTTGCCTTTAGATAAGGAGTGAGGTTGCTGTTATTAGTAGAAATTAGAGACTCGGGCTTTTTTCGTGTTATAATACCTTCTCAGGTATTATTCTCAGATCCTTAGAGTACAAAGGGTTATAGTGCTTGGATACTTTTCTAATATGATATAATAATTTTTATCATTTATTATTTTGTCATTTTTGGGAGGGAGAAAAAAACCCTAGCTGTGTTGTATAGGGTGATACTACTGGTTTTGTGCTCAGTGATTTCTCTTAGTAAAACTTGAAATACCATGAGATTCTAGGGATCAAACCCAGATTTCTAGCATTCAAATCTTGTGCTCCAGCCTTTTGAGCTATATCCCAAGACCAGACATTATTATTTTATATTCTTTTTCTGTTTTAAAGAGACTTTGTCCTGAGTATTCATTCCCACATTGTTTCCTCAGGATCAAGTGAGAGTCCATCTATTTTTAAGGACTTGGTGTGTCCTTCAAGATTTGTCAGGATGCCAAAGTGAGTATCCTATGTTCCCAACCTCCTACCTCTAATACTAACCTATATCCACAGAATTGAGTCAAGTTGTAGTTGACTCTATCTATATTTTTAGTTATCTTTTTCCAAGATTGAAGGGTGAGGTCCTGACCTTGTGGGAGTTTCTGAGATATCAGTAGCTCTGATTGAGAAGACCTGTGGGCAAGAGAAAGGCAATGCCAGGTAAAGTGCTCTGCCATTTCAAGCACAACTGGCTGCTCTAGCCCCTGGTAATGACTTTAGTAACTTCCAGGCTGATCCCTGTAATTGAACATCAGGACTATTAAATGCTAATTGAGTCGAAAAGCTTCCTCCTCGTTCTAAAATTCTTAGGCAATAAGGCTCCTGCCCTGTCCACCCTTGCTGCTATTTATCTTTCACATATTGGCAGGGTAGGATTACTCTACAGAAATAGATTATTTTAAAGCAGAAAATTCATTGCTCTGACTGGAACAGGAGTCTGAAGAGAGCTGTTTTTTCCTCAAAACTACTGGTGCTACAGACTGCAACTCAGGGATTCCGAAGCTTGGCCAAATTTTCATCTGCTTTTCTTTTTTTCCCTTGCATTTTTTCTTCTATTCCAGATCTACTGATTTGGCAGTTTTTTGTTTTGTTTTGTTTTGTTTTCTGAAGGAAACTTAAGGGGATTTCTTCAAGATCAATGCAGTTCATTTCTTGGAGTTTAGGGAAAAAACAACCTGTACCTTTTCAGTTTTTTTCATATGCACCTCATTTCCCCGTTTTTTCCACGCTATTTTCATCTTCATATCAGTTCTCAGAGAAAGATTTGAGAATCAGATCCAGGGGTAAGATTTTTTGAGGATTGTTATATATTTGTTCTGAAAATGAATAAACTCTCATTAAGTGGCCAAGTAAGCTCAAACTTAAGTTTGCATATTACTATCAGAAGGTCCATGCCTCAATTTCAAAAGAAGAAAGGAGGTATACTAGAACATAAAGTCACTGGTGGAAATTTTGGGGCCTTTTGTTGGTGGTGAAGTGTAGTAACTGCACATAAATATTAACACTTCTGTAAGCATGTTACCTAAGCTATAATTGGAGAGGGGAAAAGACAAAGGAAAACAAAATTTGTATTTTCTTCTTTGGAGAGAGAAGGAAGAATGATATTGTTGGTGTTTTTCATAAATTTCTATTAGTAAATTTTATGTAATAATGTATTGTCCAGAGTTCACCCTATAGAATCCCTAAAATTCTACTAACTTCTATGTCTGTACACTGTGTATTCCACTAGGTAGGTCACTTAAAGAAATGAGCCATCAGAATACCCTTTCCTTATGAAGTGCTGATATAAGGAGAGGGACCTTGTCATACAAGATATTAGGCAGCATGTATATTGAGCTCTTATACCTTGCCTGGCAGAATATTTAATTAATAAAACTTTTCATGATTATGGGCAATGTATTGAAATTCCAATTCAGTAAGTTCAGATGGAAAGATAATAGTCCATGTTTATCCCCTCCTATACACTCGTGTATGAAAGCAGAAGAGGATTTTTATTTTTATGACAAAGGTAGAAAGCAACACAAGTAGTCAGTATTTGTTTTGTGTCAGACTTCTGAGGAACCCAGGTTAATGGAATGGCTCCATTAAGATCCTTCCCTGCACTATTTTATACAAGCTGTGTATATCTTAAATTGAGGAGGAAACCTCAGTATCCCCTTGCCAACTGCTATGGATAGCTCTATTTTAGCTGACTCCATTCTACATTTTAGACATTCCTACAAATTTTTGGTCTCTTTCTGAGAAATGGAAGTTTACACCTTCCCAAGACCAGAAACTCTGCCCAAGACCTTGAGCTCACATAAGACTAAGAGATAACAGCGTGTAGGAGATGCCCCCACAGCGGTGGGGCATTTGCCTTGCATGCGGCCAACCAGGGAGGGATCCGGTTTGATTCCTGTATCCCATATGGTCTCCCAGCTGCCAGGGACAATTTCTGAGTGCACAGCCAGGAATAACCCCTGAGCACCACTGGGTGTGGGCCCAAAATCAATCAATCAATCAATAAAAAAAGACTAAGAGATAATGGGGAATGTGGTGAAACATAACTTAACGGTCTAAAATAAATAGACAGTTCCTGCTAGACTAAGTGGGAATGAATGATGTTAATTTAATTTTATTGTTTTGGACCCATCCCTGATGGCACTGTGCTCAGAAATCACTTCTGAAGATGCTCCAAGGATGGCATGGGATGCCTTAGACCAATTCCTGGATGGTTTCATGCAAAGCCAGTGCCTTACCTATAGTACTGACTCTCTAGCCAATTAATCTTTTGTTTAGGAACATACTTAGGAACTCAATTGGGTCCTAAATTAAGACATCCATCTCTGGGAAACAAATGGAAATCCTCTGATACTTTGATTAGAAACACAAAAACCCACTTTTTCTATAAATCCCTATAAAGTTAAACCATACTTATCCTATATTAAGTTCTCCTCTTCAGTGTATTCTTCAAAATACTGAAGAACGTTTGAACCACGAATGAACAAAAAACGAATCATCACTGCTCCTGCATCAGTATCACTGATGATGTTTCTGGTAGTGAGATTTTAAGTCTAATGTAGTTTTGATAGGTCATTTTTTAGTATACAATGCTAAATATATTTTCAGATAAATTAATGAGCCTCCACTTTGCACCATTTCAAAATTTTACAGGATTAGTGAAACTTTAAATTGGGGAACCATCTGAGGTGGACTAGGCAATTGGCCACACCAGCCATTTGCCAAGAGCTCTTTGTTGCATAAAAATTTTAGGACATGAGGGAAGCTTTTCATTCCAATTAGTATTTAGTAGGGTTGATGTTAAATTACAGGATCAGCTGTGATGTTACTAAAACATTACTTATGATACATAGAATGCTTATATATATGCATCTACTTTATTTTATATATTTTATATTATGCGCATATTATACCTGTTATAAGTTATGTGCTCAGGCTTTTTTTCTGGTATTTTTTTGTGGGGGGCACATCTGGCAGTACTCCTGGCTCTGTACTCAAGAATCACTCTGGAAGGTGCTCAGAGGACCATATCAGATAGCAGGAATTGAACTTAGGTTTACAGCATGCACGGCAAACATCCTATACACTCTGTTATCTTTCAATCATTTTATGTACTCTTAAAAAGTACTCTTAAAAAGAAAAATACCACCACCTTGCAAGCAAATAGAGAAGCCAACAGCCTGAGAAATTTATATCTTATCACAACTAAAATCTTACTGAAGAGAGATTTTTGACTTTATGCACAAAAATCTATTGGTCTTTTTTTTTTAAAGTCCACATACTTTTCATGCTCCAAAACATATTTCAATCCAAACATATTTCAATCAGGTGATTTTAGCAATGTTCTCTCAATTTGTCCCTAGCACAGAAAATAAGCTACCTTTTTTCTGGGAATTATCAAAAAGCCTAATCAGGTGCGAACACTGAGGAAGAGCCTGAGAGGCTTGGTAATGCACTTACTGGCTGAAAAAGCCCTGGGGACAATAGTCTCTCTTCTCAGAACCCTTTTGGGGAGAGATGCTGTGAAGCACCAGGGTCCAGATAACAGCAGCTCCTGGACTCCCATGTGATTCCTCTCAATTTCTTTAAAGCAGCAACAAGTAAAAAAAATTATTTTCCAAGGACTGTTTAGGCTTTAAAAATTTTATCTGTAGAAACTAATTTATATTTTCAGTTTAGTTTGCTCCATGTTAAATTTCAGTTATGTTTTATTCAGTTAATTTTAGTTATTGTTTGCTATGTCTTAAATTTCAGTTAGCCACAATTCGAACCAAACAACTGGGTTTATAAAATATATAAGTTTTGTTCATTAAGAAAAGCTATAAGATACAGTCTGTTCATATCTTAAACTTGGCTTTAAGAGAAAGGTTGGTGAGGGAACCATTTTATTTAAATGAAGAGGAAATTTCAAGCAATAGTTAGCAGCTGGTAATCCCTAATTTGTGGGCTAATGTTGAAGCAAACTAATAAAATGACCTTGGGGGAAAATCAAAGAAATGCTTCATAGGATTTTGAAGCTAGAGTGACCCTAGAGAGCATCTAGTCCAATGATCTCATCATAAAAATGCAGGAAGAACTGAGGTCAGGGGGAGGAGAAGCAAGATCCCTCCAGACACAGAAATACAATTGTTAGGAACAAAAATCATGTGAATATTATCTTTAGAATCGTTGTGTGGATAAGCAGCAAGAAAATTAAGAACATTTGCTATTTTAATCTTTGGTTCTATCACCCTAATACCATTTTGCCTAGTATGATATGGTACTCTAGCTTGCAGTTTTTGCCTAAGTTTGAATACTTTTCTAAATAGTGGCAAATAATAGCATCTCATTAGAAAATGAGAAAAGTTGAGGACTTCACATGTTATTTAGTTAATTTTAAAAAGCAATATATGCAGATGGTACACAATCCAAAAGTTGTCAAATGTCTAGGTTTAGAAAATGACCTTCTTCTCACTCCTGGCTCCAGATTTGCAGCTGCCTCTCTGGAGGGGCTTGCTGCCAACAGCCCCTGTAAAGCCTTTCAGAGGATCCTGCCATGGACAGCACATATGCAAATCTGTGCTTCTCTTTTTCTTTCTGTTTTACACAAATGTGAGCCCACTATTCATGGTGACCTTAATTTTATTTGTATTATTTAGCGGCATATCATGGGGCCAACTAACATTTCTGGGCCTATTGAATTGTTTCTTTTTAAATGTCTGCAGTCTTTTAATACCTGAGAATACTAGAATTTATTTAATACATTTAGGTCATGTCCTCTCTTCTGATACTTCATTACATTAATTTCATTTTGAAATGAAGTTTTTATCGCATTTCATTGCAAACAATTAGTGATGGGTATTTGTATATAAACTCACACATGTGGGAATATATTTGCTGTATGAATTCCTAGAAGTGAAATTTGGGGACATTAGGAGAGGTATCTCACATTTGTTGAAACTGTCAACTTTCTGTACTATAGACAAGAATGAAGTGATCATTTTCCCACAGTGTGGTCAATATTTGTACTAGTCCTCATCATGCTTGTTTTTTCTTTGTTTTTTAGGTTAGGAGAAATTGTGATTGGTGAAAATTTTTTATTGTTTTTTAATTTGAAGACATTTTGAACATCTTACATTTAAAAGTCTTTACAAAACTAATAATCCTGTTTGTTTTGTTTATTTCACTTGGGCCTTTTCTCCTTTCTATATCTTAAGAAAATTGTTCAGTTGCATTATCTGGAAATGTATTTTCATTTTACTGATCTTGTTTATATTATTAGTATTATAAAGTTATCAATAAATTGTTGTGATAAAATGTTTCGATCTTTGTGCTTGAATTTTTTGTTCTATTTACTATCATTTTCTCCATTAAAGATTGTAATACAAGATATTATAGATACTTAGAGTACTTTTAGCATTTATATTATTTGTATTTAGAATTTTGATATATCTAAATTAATCTCATGTTAAATATGCATTAAAATTATGCCTTAGGACCAGAGTGACACAGTGAGTAGAGCGTTTGCCTTGCATGCAGCTGGCTGGGGTTTGATCCCTGGCATTTTATTTGATCCCTGGCATTTTATTTGATTCCCTGTACACCCAGAATATGGCTTTATTCTTTTCAAATGAAAGCTCAGTTGTTCCAATACTAATTATAAAGCAATTCCAGATTATTGCACTGGTGTAAAATTCTATCTTGGAGCTGGAGTGGTGGCACAAGTGGTAGGGTATTGGCCTTGCACACGTTAAGGTAGGACAGACTGTGGTTCGATCCCCTAGCGTCCCATATGGCCCTTCCAAGCCAGGAGCGATTTCTGAGCACATAGCCACTCTGACCGTCACTGGATGTGGCCCAAAAGCAAAAATAAATCAATAAAATAAAATTCTATCTTGCATTCCTTTTTTAAATGCATATAATAGTTTGGGTTAGTATCTCTAGAATTATATATAAATATATAAGATTACTATAGATGTACTTATTTCACACTTAACTTTAGTGAGAATGCTTTTCCACATTACGTCTTATCACCTTTGTGGTGATTTCTTATGTAAATATACAAAAATATTTACATAGAAGATTGTTTTTCATGTTATGAAGTACATGTTTATTTCTATTTCATTAAATACTTTTCTCTGGCTGGAGCAATAGCATGGCAGATAGGGCACTTGCCTGGCACACAGCCTACCAGAATTCAATCCTCAGCACCCTATTCAAATCCCGAAAAACACCAGGGATCATTCCTGAGTGCAGAACACAGAGTAAATCCTGAGCATTGCCAGGTGTGGCCCTAAAACAACTCAAACATTTTTTATCAAGAAATTGTAATAAATTCTATAATTCTGAAATGCTTGGCAATTATCATGTAATGTCTTCTTGTTTGTTTTCAATAAATTCATTTAAGATCATCTATATCCCAGTTAACATGTCAATTATAGCAATAGAGTAACAACAACAACAACAACAACAACAACAGAGCTCTGTCCTGAACTAGTTTATTTTATTTTGTGGGACATCTCAATAGGGGATAGGGCAGCAGGTAGGGTACTTGCCTTGCATGTGGGTAAACCAGTTTTTATTTAGGGCATCCTGGGAGTCCACCAGGAGTTATTCTTGAGCACAGAACCAGAAGTAACCCATGAATAACATTGGTTGTGGCATACAAAACAAAAACAAAAAATATTTTATTTTGATAAAATAGCATGGCAAATGATATTAATAAATTTTATAATATCATGCAATTCATTTTTACAACAATATCATCTTAATTTTGTTGTTTGTTTTCTGTTTTTGGGTGACACCCAGCAGCGCTCAGGGGTTACTCCTGTTTTTGTGCTCAGAAATCGCTCCTTGCAGGCTCAGGGGACCATTTGGAATGCCATGATTGAATCCACATCCTTCCAGTCCACGCCTGAACTAGATTAGCTGCATGCAAGGCAAACACTCTACCACTGTGCTATCTCTCCGACCCCAACATTTTAATTTATTTTTTATTTTTTATTTTATTTTATTTATTTATTTATTTTTTTTTGGTTTTTGGGCCACACCTGGCACTGCTCAGGGGTTACTCCTGGCTATCTGCTCAGAAATAGCTCCTGGCAGGCACGGGGGACCATATGGGACACCGGGATTCGAACCAACCACCTTTGGTCCTTGATCGGCTGCTTGCAAGGCAAACACCGCTGTGCTATCTCTCCGGGCCTTAATTTTATTTTTTATTAATTATTAATTTTAAACACCATAGATACATGGGTGTTCATAATGGAATTTTTTTCACACATACAAAGTTAATCATGATTAAGTTTCAGTCATGCAATGAATAGTACCTTTCACCAGTGCACTTTCCATCACAATGTCCTCAGTTTCTCTCCCGCTCCCCCTGACTTGAGGCAGAAAGTTTTCTTCTCTCTCTCTTTCTCTTTCTCTCTCTCTCTTTCTCTCTCTCTCTCTCTCTCTCTCTCTCTCTCTCTCTCTCCTCTCACTCACTCCCCCCCACTTCCTTTTAAACATTGTGGTTTGTAATATTGTTAGTGAGGTGTATCATGCTATCACTTTATCTACTTTCAACTATCATTGTCACAGCAGTCCCTTCTCTGACCTAACTACACTCTCCTGTTATTTGTTGAAGGCTTCTTACCATAGATTAGCCTTCCTGCCCTTATCTCTATTGTCTTTAGTATTATTACCATACTAATTTTCTTTATATCTCACAAATGAGTGAGATCATTCTATGTCTATAGCTCACCCTCTTGCTCATTTTGCTCAACATAATACTATCCATTTACATCCATGTATAAACAAACTTCATGACTTTATTTTTCCAACAGTTGCATAGTATTTTACTATGTTAATGTACTAGTTTTCTTTATCCACTTGTCTGTTCTCGGGTATTTGAAATGTTTCCAGATTCTGGCTATTGTGAATAGTGCAGCAATGAACATAGGGATGCAGAGATCTTTTATACAGTTTCTTTTGGGGCTTATAGGTTATATCTCTAGGAGTGGTATAACTATGTCATATGGAAGTTCAATTTCCAACTTTTTAAGGAATATCCATATTGCTTTCCCAAAAGGTTGGACCAGTCGGCATTCACCCAGCAGTGAGAGTTCCTTTCTGCATCTCCTCCAGCACTTGTAGATCTTGTTCTAAGTGATATGTGCCAGTGTCTGTATCTCATTGTTGTTTTGGTTTGCATCTCTCTGGTGGCTAATTACTAATTAATGGAGTGTATTTCCTGCGTCTCTTGGCCATCTGAATTTCTTTTTGAGAAAATGTTTGTTCATTTCTTCTCCTCATTTTTGGATGGGATTATATTTTTTCTTATTGCTAAGCTCTACCAGTGCCTTCTATATCTTGAAGATTAATCTTTATTAGATGGGTGTTGGGTAAATAGATTGTCCTATTACCTAGCTAGTCTTTGTATCATAGCCACTGTTTCTTTTGTGGGGCAGAAATTTCTCAGTTTAATGTAGTCTCATTTGTTTTTCTTTGCTTCCTCTTGCTTGGACAGTGGTGTATCTACCTCAAAGATTCCTTTATCTTGAATTTCATGAAAGTTTTGCTTATATTTTCTTTGATGTATCTTATGGGTTTGGATCTCATATCAAGGTTTTAATCCATTTTGAATTGACTTTTGTGCACTGCTTTAAAGAAAGATCTGAGTTCACAATTTTGCATATAGTTGACCAGTTTTCCCAACAACACTTGTTGAAGAGGCTTTTCATCTATATTTCTTATTTCTTACCCCTTTATCAAATATTAATTGGTCATATACCTGGGGATCAGTATCAGAATTGTCAAGTTATTCCATTGGACAGTCTGTTGTTATTCCATTACCTACTGCTTTACAATACAGCTTTAAGTTGGGGAAAATGATGCCTTCCATTTTTTTTCTAAGAATTTATTTAGCTATTCATGGGAAGTTGTTATTACACATGAATTTCAAAAATTGTTTGGTCTATTTTTTTGAAAAATGTAATGGGTATTCTCATAGGGATTGCATTAAAACTGTACAGTGCTATGGGAAGTATTGTCATTTTAATGATATTAATTTGCCCAATCCATAAGAGGATATATGTTTCCATTTCTTTGTTTTTTCTTTTCTTTTTTGAAGCAGTGGTTTGTAGTTTTTTTGTATAGGTCTTTCATCCCTTTAGTTAAGTTGATTTTCTGTGCACAATTGTGAATGGATTGTTTTTTAATGTCTCCTCTTTCTTCTCTTTATTTGTATTTAGAAAAGCCATAGATTTTTTGTGTGTTAATTTTGTAGCCTGCTACTTTACTATACAAATATATTGTTTCTATAAGCTATTTGGTACAGTCTTTGGGATGATCTAAGTATGTCATCTGCAAACAATGAGAGCTTGGCTTCTTCCTTTCCTATCTACATTATCTTGATGTCTTTTTCTTTCCTGATTGCTATGGCAAGTACATACACTGTATCGCTCGGGCATATAAAACGACCCCCTACTTTTAGACTTCCTCTCTGACTCTGGCCAGTCTGAGCAGACTTTTTACAGTGTAGATTCGGGTCCAGAACATTGTCTAATTTGCATGCATCAAAAGCCTGCTTGGATTGGCTGGGTTAGAGAGGCGGTCCGAGCAGCCTTACCATGATTGGTGCAAGATCGAATTGAAAAATTCATTTTGTGGCAATATCCAGACGATTTTCATTTAGTGGCATATCAAAACGTTTTCGGAATATACTCGGTGTATAAGATGGCCCCTAATTTTCGGTTGACCTTTTTCGTTTCAAAATTCGTCTTATACGCCAGAAAATACGGTGTATGTGTGTGTGTGTGTGTGTGTGTGTGTGTGTGTGTGTGTGTGTGTGTGTGTGTGTGTGTGTGTTTGGAAGGGCACATTTGGCTATTATCAGGGCTTATTCTGGCTTTGTGCTCAGGGATCACTTCTGAATGCACCTTGGGCATTATGTGGTGCACATGTCATGCCAGGAATTAAATTTGGGTCTGCTCAGTACAAGGAAAATTTCTCACCCTATTGCATCTCTATGCTATATATTTAGTGTCATATATTTTCTTCTGAGTCTGCTTCCAAATTCATTAACATAAAACAAAAAAAATCCCTTTAAGTTATTTAAACATTATATAATTATGATCTTTTGACCCTTATTTCTAATTTTGCATAACTATACATCTCTATTTTGCTTGTTTGGGTGAATTTACAGTTAAGTGTTATTATTGGAGTGTCAGAACAAGAATATAAAAGGTAGAGTGTGCATCTTGCATTCATTGGACCCTGATTTTATTCCTTTCATTACATATGGTTCCCTGAATGAGTGATCCCTGTGAACAGAGCCAAGAGTAAATCCTGAGCTCCATTGAGAATGCTCCAAAGAAAAAAAATTAAGAAGTATTATTTTCTTTATATAATGTATCATTTCATTATACCTTGGGTCCTTTATTTTTCGTTTCCTCATTCATTAATTTTTTTATTTTATTTTGGTACATTATTTTTCTATTTATGTAACATTTTACTTATTACCTCAATATTTCAAATATATTTGATTTTAATTCATTTTCGTTAAGAATTTTAGACTTTATGTTTATTAACATATCCTTTAATACTTTTATGCAAAGCATTGTTTTGTTGCCAATACCTCTTATTATATACTCTAGTGTTCTTATAGCTGATGGTTATGATGCCATAGTGACATGTCTTCACAATATTAGAGTATATACCACAATATCAAATACTTTTTATTCGAGAAATGAATAAGACAAAAAAGCTTATTTTTATATTGTTAGTTTTTATTTTGGGGACCACACCTTGTTGATGCTCAAGTTTACTCTAGACTATGTGCTTAGGGATCACTCCTAGAAGTACTTGGGGAACATCTGAGGTCCTAGGGACCAAATTTATGTCACAGCATGCAAGGCAAGTTCTTTATCTGCTGTATTATCCTTCTGGTCTCAAATAAGCTTATTTGAAATAATTTTCTACTAAAGTAATGAGAAATTGAAATCAAATCAAATTTAATTAAGTTTTAATTCGTAACTACTAAATTGAATTTGTTGGTTTTCCTTAGTATATGATCCCTAAACCTTTGAATAAATATTACATTGAAAGATTCATATATTTCCTTCACTAGCCTTATTTAAAATAAAAATAAGTCACTATTGTCTTAAATCTCTAAATTTTTTTCAAATAGTCATTTTAAGTGCTCTGATTTTATGGAAAAGAATGTGCTATTTACTTTTCATGAGTCTACTTCCATTAAGGAGAATTTACCTAAAAATTAATAAAAAAAATCTGTCAAAGTTTTGTATATATATATATATACTAAGTATATATATGTATACTAAGTATATATATACTAAGTATATATATATATACTAAGTATATATATGTACTAAGAAATATATAATGACTTTATATATATAAAGTCATTATATATTTCTTAGTACATTTACTGAAAGTAAGTACAGATGAATTTAGATATATTAATTCTTTTTTTGGGGGGGTCACACCCGCATTACTCAGGGGTTACTCCTGGCTCTGTGCTCAGAAATCACTCCTGACAGGCTCAGGGGACCATATGGGAAGCCGGGATTCGAACCACCGTCCTTCTGCATGAAAGGCAAACGCCTTACCTCCATGCTATCTCTCTGGCCCTCACATTAACTCTTTTAATAACTCTCTTAACATTGGTTTAAGATAGGCATTGGTATACCATTTAAAGTTCTGGAAACTAGGGCCCGAGAGATAGCTCAAAGGACTGGACTGTAGGCTTTGCTGTGGGAGCCCTGGTTCAATTATTTGCACTGCATGGTTTCCCAAGCACAGCTGGGAGTATTTTCATTAGCCCCTTGTTCCCCCAAAAGATCTCATGGAATATAAATCTTAGTTTGCTACTTCTTCCTAGGACAGATCCTCGCTGTGAATCAATACCAAGATACTCACATTCTTAATACTTTTTTGAAGATTAAAAAAAATGTGACCAAAAATGGATCAACACATTTTTTCTTATCATCTGCTCTGAAAATAACTGTCAGACTGTCAGAAATATAAATTTTCCTATAGCATTCACTGAGAACCTACTTCTTGTTGGACCTTTTTCACACCTTTCATGTCTGCTTGTGATGCAGTGAGGTAGAGCAGAAGGCTTTGCAGGATAGAAAACACCAGGAATCTGAGCTCGCTTGAAGAGTTCCCTATGTGACTTGAGGATGTCCACTTAGAAGTAAGCAAACCATGCTTTTGTAGAAGGCTCCAAACATTGAAGTAATAATTGAGACCACATTGAAAGAACTATACAAATATGGAGGGGAACTAGAAAATACTGTGGGACATGGCTCGTGATATACACATAGTGGGATCTTATTTTTATTGTTTTAAATTGTTCTAGTACTGTGAATTAGTAAATCTAATGCTGACAGCTATAGGAAGAAAATAGGAGAGACTATGTAGAAGAAAAGAGAAATAGTTTAGAGATTCAACAAACAACTACAATTTGGAATGTATTACACAATTATATGTTATTTTTCCTTCTTTCTTTATCACCAGGAAGAATTCCATCCAAACTATTCTAATAAAATAAAAGAACATTGCTATGAACTATATAATGAATGTTCTTCCCAAGTCAGTATGAAGAAATCTTGACCTGAGCCTCTTATAACTTTACAAGGTAAAGTCCTTCTAGAAGTCATTAAAGTTAAATAAATCCCTAATATGGAGCCTGATCTCATAGTAGACACCAGAGACCTCTCTTCCTTAGTGATGACAGTGTGAAAAGGCAACTATTTGCAGGACAGGAAGGGAATAGTTCTATGAGAAAATAAATGATTGTGTTTTAAATCACCCAGTTTATGATATTTTGCTATGATAAACCAAGGTGGGTATTACAAACACATATTTTAGAATATTTTCCTAAGACTAGTATTCCTCACCAGTCTCTTAGCACTTAATACTGTAGCAATCCGATACAAGTAAAGACTATCAATGAAATGAGGTGTCTTCCAAAGCAACCAAGAAAGCTGTTTACTAGATACATAAATGGTCTCATACTAAGGTAGAACTAGAGAATATTATGAACACTTTAAAGTGTGAAGATATTGGAGGGAGATAAGTTGGAAAACTTGGGGCTAACTGTAGAGTTTCTTGTGTGAATGGGAATTTACAAAGATGTGATATTTAGGAGGCTTTTTTAATCAGTAAATGTGAAAGAAAGTCATTACCTCCTACAAACATGTAATTTTTTTACTACAGGAAATGAAAGGTCATGTTTAGTAAGCTTAAAATTTAAACATGACAATTATTCATAACAATTATTCAACCACTCATTCGTTGTTCACCAACTATTTATGGAATAATAGTGTAATCACAGGTTAGGATGCCACACTCATGTGATCCTCAATTTCTATTACCATTATGCATTTTATTTTTGTTTGATTTATTTATTTATTTATTTATTTATTTATTTATTTATTTATTTATTTATTTATTTATTTATTTTTTTGGCCACACTAGGCAGTACCTAGGCTCAAGAGACCATCTGATTGCCAAACATTGAGCCTCTAGGTAGACTCGAGAGTCCATATAGAGTGCCAGGGATTGAATCTCTGTTGGACATTTGCAAAGCAATCACCCTACCTGCTGTACTACCACTCTAGTCCTTGAATAAAAAAACATTATTATTTTAAGTAATATTGGCATTTAGACTATTATTCAGAATTTACTTTTACTCGGGGCACTTTGACAAACTTTTGCTGGTGACCCATTCCACTACTACTACCACCTCTCAAGAATTTTGATATTAGGATGAGGATTTCAATTGTATTTTTCCCAGCTTTATCTTGAAGAAGCTTTTGTAACCTCAGTACATATGTCCCTAATTAGTCAAAATGGAGAGGCCCACCTGAGGTTTATTTTTATTTATTTATTTTTTTTTGGTTTTTGGGCCACACTCGGCGGTGCTCAGGGGTTACTCCTGGCTGTCTGCTCAGAAATAGCTCCTGGCAGGCACGGGGGACCATATGGGACACCGGGATTCGAACCAACCACCTTTGGTCCTGGATCGGCAGCTTGCAAGGCAAACGCCGCTGTGCTATCTCTCCGGGCCCCACCTGACGTTTAAATGCAACTTATTATCTTAAACTTTCCATTTACGAATCTGCAGCATTTGCCCTCTTGCAGACCAGGTCATCCCACTGTGCCCATTGCTAGGGCAGTAGGACAATGTTTACTGACACAAATACTGCTCTCAGTGAGACCAAGAAGGAAAAACTATGAAAGAAATACCAGTTCATAAAAGCTGTAGATCAAAGAAATCTGGCAGTGCCTTGAAAACAGGGGGAAAAAAAGATTAAAGGCCACTACTAATCATAGCAGTGACATTGCTAAAAATACATTGGCAAATTCATCCTTTTTTTCTGCCCTCAATGTCTTGGTCTGTGGAGCCAGTCTTATGGAGCTTGTGTTGATGTGAAAGCTTTCCTCTACAAATCTAAGCTCTTCTTAACAGTTCTTTAATTCCTAAAAAGCAGGGTTAAATTCTGAAACTTTTTTGTTCAGATAGTTTTTAAACTAATATTAAGAAGATTTAAGCTGAAATGTTGCCACTGTCATTCTTTTCTTCCTCATGTGATATCTTGCTTGATGCTTCAACCCCCTGCATCTCTCATTGCGGCATGCTTTGAAATAGATTTTATTTAAATGAATTCGAACACCAAAGAGTCATTTACTGAGATTTTCTGAAAATAACCCACAGCCCAACTTCCAAGGAAAATCAATAAAATGCTCAGAGCCATTTTTCTATGACTTTATACTATTCTGCTCTACAAACACCTTTGTCTGAATTCATTCTTCTTTCTTTCTTTCTTTCTTTCTTTCTTTCTTTCTTTCTTTCTTTCTTTCTTTCTTTCTTTCTTTCTTTCTTTCTTTCTTTCTTTCTTTCTTTCTTTCTTTCTTTCTTTCTTTCTTTCTTTCTTTCTTTCTTTCTTTCTTTCTTTCTTTCTTTCTTTCTTTCTTTCTTTCTTTCTTTCTCTCTCTCTCTCCCTCCCTCCCTCCCTCCCTTCCTCCCTCCCTTCCTTCCTTCCTTCCTTCCTTCCTTCCTTCCTTCCTTCCTTCCTTCCTTCCTTCCTTCCTTCCTTCCCCCCTCCCTCCCTTCCTTCCTTCCCCCCTCCCTCCCTTCCTTCCTCCCTCCCTCCCTTCCTTCCTTCCTTCCTTCCTTCCTTCCTTCCTTCCTTCCTTCCTTCCTTCTTTTCCTTCCTCCCTTCTTTCCTTCCTTCCTTCCTTCCTTCCTTCCTTCCTTCCTTCCTTCCTTCCTTTCCTTCCTCCCTCCCTCCCTCCCTCCCTTCCTCCCTTCCTTCCTTCCTTCCTTCCTTCCTTCCTTCCTTCCTTCCTTCCTTCCTTCCTTCCTTCCTTCCTTCCTTCCTTCCTTCCTTCCTTCCTTCCTTCCTTCCTTTCTTCCTTCCTTCCTTCCTATACTGGTTTTCAATATTGTGTATAGGTATATTCATGCATATCACTTTATCTCCTTTCAGCACTTAATTCTGAATTTGTGCTGTACTATATAAGCCACATTCCTTGTTCCTTAGCCTTTTTAAAAACTGACTATTTATTCTTATAATTTTCTCTAAGGAACTGAAGCGAAAAGGTGGCTTTCATTGATTTGATTTGAATAGATTATTGTCTACTCTAGATTAATCAATAATCTGTGAAAGCTGACTTATAAGTGAAAAACATTTTAGGAATTTATCATAAGGGTCTAATATTGAAAACTGAAAAAGACGCAGGAATCATAAGAGGAAAGAAAAGAGATGAAGACACATGAGGAGATCAGAAGTTAACAAGTGGAGTTGAAAAATCAAAGGGAGACTTGAAGGAAAAGTGAAGCATCATTAGATGTCCATTTAGACCATTTCAGCAATAGGAGAAGGTCTATGTGTTTCCTAAAATACACAAAAGAGCACTGCTTTGTTTTTATTTTGGGACCATGGTTATTTGGTTGTTGTATTTATTGCTGTGGTGCTTTTCGAGTTTTTAGTTTGATTTTTTTCTTTTTTCTTTTCTTTTTCTTTTTTTAGTATTGTTGCTATGTTATTTTCCTTTTTGCATTTCTTCTCTTAAACAGATATTTATAGCCTCAAGAAGGAATCCTCCCATTTTTTGCTTGTTTGATTTTTGCATCCCCTTTTCTTTCTTTCTTTTTTCCTTCAAGCAGAACCACATAACTTGAACCATCTTATTCTGCCTCTCAAACTGAGGGGGGGAATAATGGAGGTTATACCAAGACCAAACAGTCATATAAACATTGAGTAGAAATATAAAATAATCAGACTTAGGTACCAAATCCAAAGCCAATGACAACAAAATCGATACCCAATCTACAACAAGCTAGACACAGAGGGGACCACTTATACAAGCAGCCTGGAGAGCAAAGGAGGAAGATATGGGATGCATGCTGGGAACAGGGAGGGGGGTGGGGGGAGAGGGAGGACAACCTTGGTAGTGGGAATGCCCCTTATTCAATATCACTATATACCTAAAATTTTCTGTGTATGACTGACTTGTAATCCACTTTGGTCAAAATAAAAATATTTATTAAAGAAACAAACAAAAAAAAGAGTTAGCACTGCACTCCAGTTTATACCCCAAGACTATTTATTATACATCATAGGACATAGTTTCTGCCAGTCCTTCTTTTCAGGTCTTTGTGAGAATTAGCAGTAGCAGGTCATTCCCCTTTAGAAACAAGAGAAGAAGCTGTTAAAATCAGGCACTAATGATTATAATCATAAAGTGAAGTTGAGAATGTGCCTTTAAACTAGGCATTGAAATAAAGACACATCTTTCACTGAGGAGAAAGGAGTTTTATGGGGTGGGAACTAGTGACTATTGAGCTCTATGGAATCTTATAAACTCCCTTTTGAAAAGAGATGTCCAGAGATTTTTTTGTCAAAGACATAGGATAAAAGATTCAGAGATGGTTTTGGTGGAAAGAATGTAAGAGAAAAGAGTATTTTAACAGTAGTTGCAGAGAAAACCAAGCACTTGTCTATGGCAAGTAGCTCAAGAGAGATACCCAGAGGTGAGGAGAGTTCCTCCAATAGTGCTGAAACTCAGAAGGGTTTCAAGATATTTTATGTATAAAATAAAACTGAGTACCAGGGGGTGAGAGCAGTTGTACACAAAGAGCCTTGTACACTGAGCATCATAGGTGTGGCCCCAAAACAGAATAAAAAAAAAACTGAGCACCAAAACCCACAATTGTTATGTTTAATTATTTCTATTTAGTATTTTTTTTGGTGTGTGTGTGTGTGTGTGTGTGTTGGGTTACACCTGGCAGGTGGTGCTCAGGGCTTACTCTTGGCTCTGGTCTCAGGGATCACTCTTGGTAGGCTCAGGAGACCATATGGAATGTATGGGATCATACCCAGGTCAGTGTGCAAGGCAAGTACCTGCTGTACTATTGCTCCAGCCCCTTAATATCATTAAAAATAGACATGTATTTTGTGTGTCAATTAGGTCTCTATAACTCGTTAATCTCATTTTTGTCTTTTAATTTTTTTAATTTTTTAAAATTTTTTTTGTCTTTTGGTCATACCTGGCAGCGCTCAGGGGTTACTCCTGGCTCTAAGCTCAGAAATTGCTCCTGGCAGGCTCGGGGGACCATATGGGATGCTGGGATTTGAACTACCGACCTTCTGTGTGCAAAGCTAACGCCTTACCTCCATACCATCTCTCCGGCCCCTGTCTTTTAATTTTTTAATGCAAATGTATTAAAGTAAATTTGAAGACAGAAGGTATTTGTTGTACAACAGTGTGGTTGGAAATGTATGTGGTACGTTTTCAGCTAGCAAACACTTACAATATTAACCAATTTTGATAGTATATTGGAAGTTGAAAATCATGCAAAGCCATTATTTGCTTTTTTTTTTTTTTCAATTCTGCTTAAGTAATATCACAACCACTTTAGAGGAAACTTCAGAAATTTCCTGTTTCCATTATCTTCCTTAAAAATCCAACTTCTTTCACTTACTTTTTATTTTTTTCTTTTATAAAATCTTTATGTAAGCACCATAATTGCAATCATGATTGTAGTTGGGTTTTAGTCATAAACAAAACACCCCCCCTTCACCAGTGCAACTTTCCACCACCAAAAACCCCTTCTATCTCCCCCATCCCTGCCTGTATTCCAGACAGGAATTCTACTTTTTTCACCTTTCTTATAAATGTGTCTCCATGACAGATCAACATTTCCTTGATAAGATTGATCATGTATTCTAGATGATTTAAATGCATTATTATGCTAACCCAAAATCAAAAATTCAGATTTTATTCAGCTTCCTTTCTTGCTGGAAGAAGAATGAGAGTAAAGTGGCTTTTATTGAGATGCTTTCAGCTCTCTGCTGTGCATGTGGATGAATGACCTGAGGCAAAATTGCGCTGCTTCAATCTCTCCCCAACACTTAAACAAACTTGATGCCCCATAGGCTAGATTTTGCCTGAGGGATCCAACCTTTTGTTAAAGCAAGGTTGGAGTATTTGATCAAACTATCATCAAGGCTGTGGGTTTGGGGTGTTGTGTGAAATTTTGTGGAATGGCTACTAAAGAAAAAAGGGAGAGTAGCAGATAAAAAATGACCATATGGAAAATATACTGAAAGTATTATAATCAATAATACTGCTTTAGCTTGCTAAAATTAAAATGGCAAACATTAAGATGATCAGGCAAACAGTAGTGGGGGAGAAGAGATGGTCTATGTCTTGAGGGATCCTTCTCTCAGGAGAAGATTGCTAGAGAAACACTGAAGTACTTGGCCTTGGAAAGTTAGAATCAAAATATACATGCTCTCTGAGGTAGGAGCAGTGGTGCAGGCCATAAGGCGTCTGGCTTG
Organism: Suncus etruscus; assembly: GCF_024139225.1. NCBI lineage: Eukaryota > Metazoa > Chordata > Mammalia > Eulipotyphla > Soricidae > Suncus > Suncus etruscus. The sequence goes on along the minus strand of NC_064851.1, from coordinate 149,887,923 downwards.
CATGCGCTAGCCTAGGACCGACCGTGGTTCGATCCCCTGGCATCCCATATGGTCCCCCAAGCCAGGAGCAATTTCTGAATGCATAGCCAGGAGTGGCCCCTGAGCGTCACTGGGTGTAGCTGAAAAAACAAAAAAAATATGTATTTATATATACATATACATATATATATACATACATACATGTATATGTAAATGTGTATATATATACATGCTCTCAAAGAACTGTATTGGTATGGGGTATTGAACAGCAGGGGCAAAAATATTAGGCAAGTAAACTTAACTCAGATTTTACCCAATTCTAGAAGCCAAGCAGAAAGCACAGTAGTGACTTTAAACCTGTTTTTCTGTTATAAATGTGGAGCATCTTCCTGGCAACTCAATAGTACACACTTGAGAGAAAAATGAGTCTTTAACTCATTTACTAAAATAAACATGGGCATAATTTGGGATCGGATATACATAGGAATTTTCACTTGTAGCTCATCAATGAGAAATACTCCTTCACACTCCAAGGTATTCTCTAATAACAAGTAAATCACTGAGACTGTGTGAGGATTTCTCAGGAACAGGAAGTGAAACCTTTTTGATAAAAGCTGTAACCTCACCAGAAGTTATCTTTTTCACTCCTCTGAAGCTCTCCCCAAAACTGATCTGATCTTCTTGCCTATGGAGCAGAATGACTCATACCCAAATATTATCGCTTAAAACCAAGTGGTAGAACATTTTCTAGTTCCTGTGGAATAATTTATCATCATTCTCTTAACAATTTTAGAAAAGCCATTATTATTCTAATTTAAAAATTAAAAAAGTGGGGCCAGAGATATAGCGCAATGGTAGCGCCTTTGCCTTGCACATGCCTGACCCAGAACAGACCTGGATTCTCTCCTCGGCATGGTCCCCCAAACCAGGAGCAATTTCTGAGCACATAGCCAGGAGTAACCCCTGAGCGTCACCGAGTGTGGCCCAAAAACCTAAATAAATAAATAAATAAATAAGTAAGTAATTATGTTTGATATATAATAACTATGTTTTATGAGCCATGTCAAAAAGGTCTCTGTGTGAATATATAAGGCCTGGCAGACAGAGACACCAAAAGTAATACTCATATATAGAACTTTAATTTGGAAAAATATTTATGACACATGCTCTACCAGCATCATAAAGCATCAGATGAGTTTTGTTTGTTTTTGCAACACATTAGGTGTTACTTCTGGCACTGCACTCAAATTACTTCAGGTAGTGCTCAGGACACCATATAGGATACCAGGATTTGAACCTGAGTTGATTGCTGTTCTATCTCTGTAGCCCCATATTAATGTTTTTGTTGTTGTTATGTTCCAGCTACACCCTTCATCACTCATGGCTTTCTCCTGGCTCTATGCTCAAAAATCACTCCTGGCAGGCTTGGGGTACCATATGGGATGCAGGGAACCAAACCATGGTTGACTGAGTGCAACAGTGCTACTCACTGTTCTGTCTCTCCAGTTCCCCATATTGACTTGCTTAATTTAGTTCTTCATGCCCTGTCAATTGGCACACTGCTGGACACTATTTAATGAAAACTTTCATTTTAAAAATGTTTGGGATTAATGTTGCATTATAACTTATAAGTTTAGGTGTGTGTCATTATAAATCAATGTAAAAGCCTAATTTTTCATCACTAAAAGCCCAATTTTCTTTCATCATATAATTGACTCCTTTTGCATTCCCCCCACACCATGCCCTTCTTTTTCTGGTAATCACTAATTGGGTATTATTGTCTTAAATTTTTTAATTTGTTTTATTTAGTTCCTCTTTTCTGTTCTTGTGACAGTTGATGGAAATCATGCAAAGTTTCTCTGTTTGATTTATTCCATGAAAAATGGAACCACAAGCTCCATCCATGTTATTGCAAATGTAAGGTTTTAAGTTTTGTTATTTTTTTTAAAGCTGAGTACTATTTCATTGTGTTTATAAACCCTTCTTTTGCTGTTTTGTTTTTAGGTGGGGAACACACCTAGCCATACTTCTGATTCTGGTCAGGAATTATTTCTAGAGATGCTCAAGATTATCTATGTGGTGTCAAATTTAAACTCAGGTTGGTTGCATTCTAGCAAAGCACCTACCTACTGTATTTTCACTCTAAACCTATATATCTGTCTTTATTTGCTCATTTTTTTCCCAACTCTGACTACATTAAAAAGCAGTATCATAGTATGTCAAAGACCATAGGAACCCAGGTCCAAATTACTCCACTGAATTCTTTAGATAGCCATTTCTGAAGCCCATGCTACCTTCAGTATTCTATTGTTTCATTCCCATAATTTTATTACATAGTTAAAAATGTTCAGCATAATTCTATTTGTGATTTAAATCATACTACCAATATATCTAACCAAAATACAGATCAGAAAATAGCACGAACTCTTTTGACCAACTTAAGCATACATATAGGATTACCCAAATAAAATATGAAAATTAAAAAAGTAGCTTCTATGTATATACGGGTTCATACTTCTTTAAAGTAATTATTTTTAGTTCTTAAAGTAAATACTCAGAAAAGGGATAACTGAAGTATATGAAATTTATATTTTTAAAATAATATCTTTATTTAAGCACCATAATTACAAATATGTTTGTTGCTGGGCTTCAGTCATAAAAAAGAGCACCCCCCCTTCACCAGTGCACAATTTTTTGAGAGATCATGCTAATTTCACAATGGCCATGCTAATTTACATTCCCACCAACAGTGTCTAGTGGCTTCTTTGCTCTCCATATTCTTTCTAACATGATATTTTTTTCTTTGTCATTGGTCTGAGAAAGTCATTCCAGCAGTGCTTAGCATTTACTCTTGGCAAATCATTGTGCTCAGAGATCAACTTTGTCCAGGCTTAGAGACCATAAGCAACGCTCAAGATCAAACAGGGTGAGCCACATGTAAGGCAAGCAACTTTTCTTTCTCTATGCGCTCTCTCCAGCTCTAACAAAGGAAAATTTCATTGTTGTCTTGATTTCATACTTCTTACAAAGAATTTTAACTGAAACCAACAGAATTTAGATGGACATTTTAATTGTTCAACTGTGTCTTTCTCACATTGAGGATATTTACATCTTTGTCTCACTAATTTATATAATCATGACTTGAACCAACCTGAGTTTATTAAGCAGCATATTCTAAATAATAAAATATCTCTTGCTGTCTTCAAACCTCATGGCATTCTCTCTATTTAAATACCAACTTTCTAAAGACTCATTAGTAATTAATGAAATCATTAAAAATGGTTCATGGTGACTGACACCTTCCTGGCAACCATAATCCCCTCTTGTACTTAGTAGAAATGTCACTGGATCCAACGATTTGGCTTGTGGGGGTGGAATGGTGGGTGGAAGGGGAAGGAGTTGGATTACATGAAGTTTCACAACACCCATCAGCTAGAACAGTAAGCTGTGAGGATATTCCTCCAAGTTTCTTTACTTGGGAAGCAGTGCTAGAAGGTTTCTGAAATATCACCCAATTCTGGGTTAATGAAATCTTGCTAATACATGTTTCTACTAAAATGGTACTACATGTAGCACAACTCATTTAGCAAAGATGTCATGTTGAAAGTCACCCTCATTTTTCCCTCCTGTTTTCACACATTCCTTTTTCTTGGCATTGCCTAGATTTATTCTACTCTTCTCCCTTTTAGGAACAGAATTTGGCATAAATAAATCATAACTGAGAAAAGGATATAAACAGAGGAGTAAATGCAGGGTTTCTTCAACCTCCTACTATAGGTCAGGATTATTTGTTGTAGCAAGTGGTAACCCACAAGAAAGATGGCAGTTCCACCAGATGCTATTCAATTTGTGTTTTAATAAAGAATTCACATTCTTTCTTCAATTACTCAAAATGGAACATGAAATCCTCCCTCCCTTCAAAGATTTTCAAGCCACTAATGCACTGAAACTGTTAAATCAAAATGGACTGCTCTGTCAGAGCACTGCCCACAAAATGGAATTCTGTACATTTCATACCCCAATGCATTTAAATTGTATGGCACTGATATTTAACACAAATGCAAGTCAGTACCAGTGGAATCTGCACATTTAATAGGAATTTTCTAACTTAGAATTAAACAGTTGATCTATGGGACACAAAGGGATCATCCTTCTTTCAAAGAGAATGTTTTATGACCAGGCAGTTTAAAAGGCTCTGACACAAACAACTATTTGTAGCTCTGATCTTCACAAGCAAAACATACATGTGAGGATATGCTGCTTTAGACAAAGCATTCTTGAAAATCACTTGAACTCTTTTCTTTCTTTGATGAAAATTGAATCTTTGATAGGTGCTCAAGATTGTTCTTACAATTTACTTCTTTTATTTTTTTAAGGCGAGGAAAAGGATAGTGTGAAGGCATAAAGCTAAAGCCTGATTTTGCTTAGAGGCTGAAAGAAATTTATTGCTTAGATTATATTTTTAAAATGGGTTTGATACCATGACTAACTTGTCCATTTCTGGAGCAGAGTCAAAGTTTAATGAATAATCAAATTTAACTCTATCATTGTATATTTTATCTAGACAAGAGTGAAATAGAAAACACGTCCTTTGTCCAATTTTGATTTCTAATGTAAGGTTACTTCCCTCTTTGGGTATGCTGTATATTTATAAAATCATTATAAATATAATTAAGATATTTGGGGGGCACACACCTGGTTATGCTTAGGGTATGTCCCAACTGTGGTTCTGAGATCACTCCTAACTGTGCTCACAAGGCCATATGCAAAGCCAGGAATCAAACCATACATAATGCAAGCTATTTCTCTGACCCTAATTTAAGTTTTACTTGTTTACACCTTAAATCAAATGTGTATCCTACATTGTCATTTCCATCAGATGTTTGAGGGAGAAGGAAAACAATGAGAGAAGACCTGACTCATTAAGTGGAGAACAGAGACGCTCAGAGTTTAGAGAGAATTTGCTCTCCCCTATAGTCACTGCATTTGGTATTATATTTATCTCCTCAGCTTCCAGGAAGCCCCTCCTTACACTGCCATAGTGGATGTGTGTAATCACAGTGGAATGATGATTCTATGAGGCTCAGAGCAGTGCACACTTTATGTTTGACTTGGGTTTTATTAGGCAGCACATTTATTGAGTTCTGGTGCTGTCTGTGGAGTTATGAAGGCACATGTGATATGGGCATTTGCCTAATAAAACTTACAATGTATTTAGGGAAGCTAAATATATATTCATGTATACATGAAAAGAAACTCATTATACAAGGGAGTGGAAAACATGCCCCTTGTGTCTGAGAGTACAGATGGCGATAAAGAATACACTTGTTCAAGACTACAGGTGAGGCCAGCTCAGAACTGGAATTATAGCCTGTTCTTAAAAAAGTGCAGATCTCAGTGGGAGAATGATAGAAGATTAGTTTCTAACGGATAAGGGGCTTCATATCCTAAGAGGTTTTAAAAAGTCTTTTGAGCCTTTTATATTTTCTCTTAAAAATCTAGCCACCAAGTAACACCTTTCCATATGTTAAGAAAATACCTCAGGCAAATAAAAACCTGTGTTTTCTAATTCCTCATTGAATAAGGAAAAATGTAACGATTGAGGTCTCTATCCTTTGTTTGGTTGATTATTTAAGTCTAAGAAATTGTTTAACAGCAGGTCAGGATAAGAAAAAGTGAGGTACTGTGTTGTATGTAGATGATTAGCTCTGGAATGTCTGTCATATGGACCTCCCAATGTAAGGAACAGTTAAGACATTTTGGACTTTTCTGACTTTACAGTTTATCTGAGAAATTGTCTTCTCAGTTTGGGGTAGATTGTGAGGGAATGAATCCATGGTTAAAGTCTAATGAAGGGGTATAATATGTCCCCCCAAAATCTAAAGTGACCTTCACATGCCCTCCAGGGTGGCTTCTGGGAAAACACTTCAACCCTTCTTTACCTTGCTCTGCTTCACAGAGCTTGTCTGACATAGGCATAAACCTTCTTGTTATTCTCTCTGCCCTTAGGAACATTTACCAGTTGGGAAAAAAAAATACAGTCAGAAAATTGTTGCTATGGGTTCTGTTTTGTGGAAGTTAAAAATGCTGGAACAAAATCTGACTGCCTGGTCTCTCTCTCTCTCTCTCTCTCTCTCTCTCTCTCTCTCTCTCTCTCTCTCTCTCTCTCTCTCTCTCTCTCTCTCTCTCTCTCTCTCTCTCATCCCCCCTTTTTTCTGCTTTCCCTCTTCTCCCCCACTCCCCACTTATTGTATAGTCTTCCCTCCTCCCCCTCCACTGGAACTGGACTCACTGTCCTGCCCCCTGCAGGGTCGGTCAGTGCAGAGCCTTACAGGTTGTCAATGAAACATGGAATTATTTCCTTTGATGGCTTAGATAATAGTAGGAGCGAAAGCAGTAGAGTGAGGTCGCCTGAAACCAATGCAGCCCAGCCCGCGACTGCAGAGCCAATGGCAAGAGCAGGGGGCGGCGCATCAGCTCCCGCAGATAATTGCTAAGTGCTTCGCTAGCACAGTTGATCTGAGCTGCTGAAAGGTCTGGTCGCAGAGGCTGGAACGCGCAATACTCAGCGTGCTCCATCCCGGCAGCATCCTTCCTGGCCCGGCTCGGCAGGGAAGCGAGCCTGTAGGCAACAGCCCCTCCGCTCCCCGGAAAAGGTACCCACCCGCTTGCCTCCCGGGGAGGGGAGGGGGCGGGGGTGTTGCTCCTGCTTTGCCTTTTTTGCCGCGGCTTCCAGTTTAGCATCTGTGGAAGAGGGATTGCGGGAAGAAGAGAAAAGTTTAAAGGAGGGAATGTGACCAAGATGGGATCTGCATGCGTGTTATTGAGAGCACACCAGGAGGCGGATTTGGAAAACTTCTGCGCTGTCCAGAACTGGGCTTGTTTACTAATCACTCAATTAAAGGATGGGCTCCGGGGGTTGGTCTGGGGCAGGAGTGCAGGAAGGGTTGGATTGGAGATTCAGTGTTTTGGGGGGCGAAGGCGATTGGGGCTCTCCTGGGCTGTTTCCCCGACAGCCCACTCATGGGAGGTGGGTATCAGACTGGTTGTCTGGCTTGTGCTAGAGAATGTGCTCCCTTAACTGTGTGATGACCTGCTTTGCTTCAACTCTTGTGACCTTCCACTTGAGTTGTTCCTCAAACTTCTCTCTCTGCCCTCCCTCTGCATCCTGACCCACTCTGATCCAGTTCCCTTTGTTTGGTGGAAGGGGACATTTCTTGCATTGTGGACATCTATTCTTTTTGAATTAATGGGCTTCCATGTGGCCCACAACTTGGTGAGAAACCATCAAAATATCGCGGAGTCAAAGAAACCGCTTCATTGATTACCTCCTCCCCCCAAACTCCTGGAGTTTGGTGTGTACTGAAATACAGAGAATGGTGTGACCATTTTATTTTTGTATTTGTATTCTGAAATATCTAAAATGCTGCTACCGGTTTTTTTTTCTTGTAAATATTGTGCTTTTCTCAGAAAAGGAGTGCCCATCAAAGCAAAGTGGTGGGAAGGGCAGACTGCTCTGAGATTGCTCGATATAGGTGGGCAGGTTCGTTCATTGATGATAGAGAAGGTGCTGGCGCCACTATCTACCTTGATTATGGAAGCTGTTCTTCAGGGGATTAAAAACATCCTGTAAGCAACAGCTGGTGAAGCCCACAGCACCCCTTGGGCACTCCCAATTTGGAGCCCACATAGGGCCCCAGTTTCTCAAAGAGCCCCTGTTGATCCACTGAGGAATGATAGGGGGTGAATCTCCTAAGAGCAGGGGTCTCACGTGATTCAAGTGATTTCGAGCTTGCAACCCCGTGGTCCTGGAGCAGCACAGGGGTCTGTTCTTGAATTAACGGGACACTCAGAAATGGGTGGATTTAATTCAATCCCTGAGGCGTTGGAGGCATTCACATGATTTCCTATTCTGATTTCTGTCCTAGACCCAGAATTGGAGAATTGAATTTCCAGTCCTGGGAGAAAAGTGAACATTCTGGGAGAGATTTCCCAGAAACTTCTTTGCCCCATGACACCTTTCCTGATGTGGTGTAGATGACAGCAAATCGCTTTCATATTTTAGTTCTTATTGTTTTTAACCCCCACAACAGAGTCTATGTTCATCAAGCAGCTCTTTTGATTGGGACCTGATATTCTGGAAGATCTACTCATAGTAGTGAAAACAACACCACCAAAACAAACAGCTCTTTCCTCCCTCCCTCTTTCTTCCCTTCCTTCCTTCCTCCCTTCCTCCCATTCTCCCTCCCTGCCTCCCTCCCTTCCTTCCTCCCTTCCTTCCTCCCTTCCTCCTTTCCTTCCTTCCTTCCTTCCTTCCTTCCTTCCTTCCTTCCTTCCTTCCTTCCTTCCTTCCTTCCTTCCTTCCTTCCTTCCTTCCTTCCTTCCTTCCTTCCTTCTTCCTTCCTTCCTTCCTTCCTTCCTTCTTTTCCTCCTTTCTTTCCTTCTCTCTTCTTTTTTCATAATACAGTTTCCCCTTTTGCACATGTCTTCTGACAATAAACAAGCTTGCAGGCCCACAAACTATAAATCCTTTCTGTATAGTGATTTTAGAATTTTTATTAACTCTCAGGGTTACCAAGAACTCAAGTTTGTCTGAAACTCTCCTCTATTTGTCCAGGATATGTTACCCTCAAAAATGACCCAGGGGAAATCATGTGTGTGTTTGTGTGTGTAGAAGGCACTTTTGAATAAGACACCTTGGTTTGTATGTAGGCAGTGATAGAGCTAGAATTGTTTATTGAGTTTGAACGATGCCTAGAAATAGTAACAGGTAGAAATATTGGTGACCCCTATTTTGGTACTGACCTTGCAGAGTTCTGTATGGTAGAGGGTACTGAAAGTAAGGCAGTTAAACTGACTCCTGAATGGTGACTCATGCAGTGAGGAAAAAGGCTTGGAGGTGCAGGTGGGGGGCAGAGAAAGCTTTAGAAAGTACAAGTGGGGCATGCAGGAGCACTTCTTTTCCTTCTCCCTCCTCCTCTTTCCTCTTCCTTGGGCTTCCCTAGTTGGAATAAGGATCACTAAAATAACAACTTCAGACTAAAAAAGGATCATAGAAGCTGAAGAAAATTGACAAAATGTGAGATATCATCATTGCAACTTCACCTTCATGGGGCATGAAACCCAGCCTCTAGCTCACTAGGAGAATGTAATCTGCGATGTTGAGTTGATTAGTTGAGTTCATTAGTTCCTTCTGAAGGCAGAGCCTGTGTATTTATGAAGGGATTGATTAGTATGCAGGAAATTAAATTTGTCACTTCGTCAAACACAGTTGCTTTAGCTGGGACCTTGAATAAGCACCATCATAGATCTAGCATTTTCTCCTCTCAGTTGACCAATGAAGATTTGTTTCATTTAACCACTGCACTATGAAGGAGTTACTCCTTTTTTGCTTCCTTAAGCCCTGAGTAATTTTCCTGGCAAGAAAAGTCTCTGCCTTACTTCTGTTACTTCTGTGCTCCTTCAATCCCACTGTCTTTTATTTTCTTCCCCCCTCCCCGCATCATAAGCACATAAGTAAATATTCACTTTCCCAACCTGCACTGACCTTGTAATTTTGTCCCAACTTGACTGCTTAAAAAACCTGTCCTTTGGAATATAATTGGAAATGCGTTAAACATGTTTTTTTTTTATCAGATGAATCTTTTAGTTTCCTATTTGAAGTTTAAATTTGGGGAAAGCAAATGAGTACATTTATTGCTTCAGGAATTTATGTAAATGCTGTGAAGTGCCTCTTTTTGTCTTCTTTTTTCTTTTTCTTTTCTTTTTTTTTTTTTTTAGTTAGAGGTATGACCTCCCCTATTATCCTGGAAAGAGAATATATCTGAAAGATGGAAATAATTTATAACCTCCCCTGAAAGTTGGGAGGTCGGAACACCATGCTTCTGTTATTCAAGACTGGGTTAAGGTGGTTTAAAAATATCAGCTTTCAAATATAGTCATCATGTTATTTCCCCCCTTCATTTTTCACTTAGGAAATTTCATAGTCAAAATTATGAGTAAATGTTCACTTCCCCTTAAGCACATTATTCCCTACTTGGGAGTAAATATACAAATACATACCTGAATAATTTTATTTACCCTGCTATATGCTGCCTCCTTTTTTATTCTAGTTTTTCTTTGTCATTTAAGGTTCACTGTAGAGGTTGAGATGTACTTTATAATACACTGCTCACTTCCCTTGTGAAAACACTTCATCAGAAGAAGCTAGGGATCTTGGAATTAGGTGAAATCTGACCTGAGGAAATAGTGAGATAATCCTTTCCTCATGCTCAATTCTCTGTAGACCTCAAGAACCCTTGAGGAGTCAGCTACCCTCCAAAATCTACCTTGCAAGAGCCCTGCAGATGATAGAACTGTTAGATACGCGGGCATTTTTTTTCAGACCCTGCCTTCACTACTCCACTGTCCTGATGTCACTCTGCTGTCCTTTAAAGTTCATCCACAGGACTCTTGGAAACATTGGCAAGCTTGTGACTTATCTATCAATATCTGGCTTTTTTGCTCTTTGTTCTCTTCTGACATCTGTTTATCAAGAGTTGGAAAGGATCAAATCTACTTAACTGTACTAAGTTGTGACTAACCTACATTGTAGTTACTTTAAATATTAGAGTTCCTAGTGGAAAATAAGATTTTCATAGTGGATATTCTATCACTATTGGGACTGGAAAGACAGTTTGTATAGAGAATATCTGGGAAATTCTGACCATTTGCTTTTCTGTTAGGGTTGGTCTTATTCTTGACCATATCTAAGAGAACCTGCAGAATTCTTCCTTGTGGTGGCAATATTTGTGGACTAGCACCTTGGTCTTGACCCCTTGACCTTGGGCACTACACTTACATGCTCTTTCTGCTTCTCATTTCTATCTTTTAGATGATATTGTTGTATGGTTTGGGTCACACCAGGAGATGCTCAAAGATTACTACTGGCTCTGCACTCAGGAATTTCTTCTGGCAATGCTCAGTGGACCATATGGGTGCTGGGAATAGAATTCAGGTTGGCCATATACATAGCAAGACAAACATTTTACTGCTATACTATCTCTCTGAATTATTTTCTGATTGGACATTTGTTTTTTTTTTTTTTTTTTTTTTTTTAACCTGGGTCCTAGGTTCAATTGGGGTTATTAAAGCTCAAGAAGTCACAGCCTGCTGCAGGCTAATGTAAGTGAAGCATACAGAATCAGATTCCTAAAGGCAGCTCTAGAAAAATGGTATATTTTATGCCAGATGAAAAACAGGCTGAGGGGTGATGTAATAACTCATTTGGGTTTAGGAGGGGATGTTATATGGAGGATGGCGACCAGCTGTTCTCCATCTCCAGTAAGGATTGAACGAGATAAAATAGACAGAAATTGCAGCAGATGGACTTAGATTAGGTATGAGAAAGAATTTTCCATCAGCAAGAGTTGTTAAAACAGGAAGGTTGGGGTGCCTTTGCGATGATCTCCAGAGAATGGATAAGCAGAAGATCCCTTTAGGGAAGAAAGCAGGAGCTTTGAAGAGGTTAAACATTAAGTTGTCTTAAAAGGACCCTTTTAATTCCTTCCAAACTTCACCTTTACTCAGAGGCTACAGAAAGTGACTGAGAATCAAAATTTCTGGGATGGGAGGTACAAAAAAGCAGCCAACCTTTCATGTGCAGCTTTGCCAGCAGATTCTCTCTCTTTTTGATGGTTTCTCACTGTGTGAGAAATAACATGAATTGCTTATATGTGAACCATAAAATCAATACATAATTAGTGAACATATGTTTGGGGACCTCTAAGAAGGAAGAAAGCATGAACTAGTTAGGATTCAAAAATTAAAGGTGTCCTTTGGGCCAGAGAGATAGCATGGAGGTAGGGTGTTTGCCTTGCATGCAGAAGGATGGTAGTTCGAATCCTGGCATCCCATATGGTCCCCCAAGTCTGCCAGGAACGATTTCTGAGCATAGAGCCAGGAGTAACTCCTGAGTGCAGCTGGGTATGAACCCCTCAAACCCCAAAAAACAAAAACAAACAAACAAAAACCTCTAAAAAATTAAAGGTGTCCTTTGCTTGCATGGGTCTATCAGACTATGGGTTTTATCAGAAGTAAGAGAGGGTTGTCCTCTTGGCAGGAACCTGAAAGAAGGCCATCAGCCCTGTAAGCAATCAAAATGGGATGTTTCTTGGGGGGAACAGCTCAGTTTTGAAGAAGCTGGGGGTGGGTTTGGGATTCTGGGATATGAGACAACCTTGAAGAAGGGAGAGAGAGTGGGAAAACCTGAGGAAACACTAACGTGCATAGCTCAAGCAAAGTAAAAAAGCCTAAACTGCTGAGTCTGCCTGCAGAAACAGCTCAAGGAGAAAATGTGAAGAAATGAATCAGCTTGGTAGCTCAGTTGAGGTTAACCTAGACTCATCTAATGCATCCTTTTATGTAGAGTGATTATAGTAGTTTGGTACTAATGGGTCTAGAGAGCTGGATATTCATGGTTACCTTTACTTGGCCAGAGCAAGATCCTAGATAGAGAAACACTTGTGGCCTTGAGCAGTATATAGAATTCCATCTGGTGGAAATAAGTGCTAATACATAGAGTAGTTAAGAGTGCTAAGAAACCTTGGGACCGGTGAGGTGGTGCTAGAGGTAAGGTGTCTGCCTTGCAAGTGCTAGCCAAGGAAGGACCGTGGTTCAATCCCCCGGCAACCCATATGGTCCCCCCAAGCCAGGGGCAATTTCTGAGCACTTAGCCAGGAGTAACCCCTGAGCATCAAACGGGTGTGGCTCAAAAAACAAAACAAAAAAAAAGAGTGCTAAGAAACCAATATTTTCTGTCTCAATCAGTGGGAGGAGCATTTAAAAACACACGAGACATATTCCAAAAACATACCCTTTCTACCCATATGGAATAATATATAATAATATAGATTATTGGGGGCTGAGTGGTAGCACAGTGGTAGGATGCTTGCCTTGCAAGTGGCTGAACCAAGATGGACCTAGGTTCAATCTCCAGTGACCCATATGGTCCCCCAAGCCAGAAGTGATTTCTAAGTGCATAGTGCATAGCCAGGAGTAACCCCTCAGTGTCACCAGGTGTGGACCTAAAACTAATATATATATATATTATATATATTATAGAAATATATATATATTATAGAAATGTATTCTAAGATAATAATTAAGTATTCCACTTAGCAGTATTTGTTATAACAAAACATTAGTTGAGGGGATTATTGAAACTGAATAAAATAGGAAGCAAGAAAGCTATTAAAATTACATTGATAATAAAATATTGAGAAAAATACTAATAATGTGTTCAGTAAATCAATATTTAAAAGTAAATTTAATGCTATAAATTAAAAAAAAACTGACAGTTTTAAAAATAGATAAAACTTGAGTTTTATCTTTCTGTGTTGTTCTCTGAGTTTTAGGAAATATATATTTTATTTTGTGAAACTTTTCTATATTTCCTAAGTATTCTCCAGGAAACAGTATTTTCCAAATCAAGGAGACATGCTCTTAAATCAGTCACTCAAACTACATGGGTTCAAATAGTGACTATATATGTAGCAAGGTGACAGACATGACATTGCTCACTAAAACATCACAGGCCCTGTGATGTCCTTATCCATTTGGTGGCAGCAGGTATGTGCACACAGAATAGACAGTAGGTGTTTCCCTGCATCAATTTGCTTCAAGGCTGAGAGTTTGCATTAGACATTGAATTTTAGCATTTATGTGCTGGAAATCGTCACCATTGCTATGGCACACTTGTTTTATTTATTTATTTTTCTTTACTTTATGCCCATTCACCTACCTACACATACCCCCCAGACCCGGGCCCTACAGTGGTCAAGATTCTTAATATTTCCAGTGATGTACTTATAATCCTTACAAATATCTGCTGATTTCGCAGGCAGATCAGTGGAGGCTCAGGAAAGCTGTGACAAGGCCATGTTCACAAAGCTAGTGAGTGGCAGGACTGGGTAGCAAGGTTTAGGTGATAGAATCTATGCCCTTTCCAGAGCTGGTTATTTTGTGCTATTGAGGATAGCTGGCAGGACAGTGTTTAGCCATACTTCCCTTCTTCTCAGAAGTCATGCCTTCTGCTTAATTCACCTATTAACTAAGATCAAATGGATATGCTAATAGCAATTGCACAATTGCATTTAGGAAAAGGGCTTGGATGCTGAAGGTGGTCCATCCTGGTTGCAGTGACCTCCTGGTTGGGTCACTTGAGAGTCTATCATTTTTTTACTGCCTTTTTCCCAATGTATTTGCTTTCAGCCCTGCTTTTCTTTGTTGCATAAACTCTGGCAGCTAGAGAGTCGTGCTCTCCCTGGAAGTCACAGCTGGCTGACTCCATGATGTTTGCTGGGCCATGGAGGGACTCCAGTGATCCTTGTCTCAGCAGAGCAGCCAAGCAGCTCTCATGGGCACATCTTTGGGGCTTTTAAAGCGTGAATTAAGAAATAGGTAATTGGGAGGCAGGGCAGGTTAAGGTGGGTCACATAGTTGATTGGCCACTATATTCATTTTAATGATAACAGCAAATTTATATGATGTTTGTATTCACAAGGCTAGAGGTATGTGGGGTGGGTACAAGGGCAAACCTTCTGTCTTTATTTTGTATGAGCAATAGGCAGATGAGAGCATAGAAGAAAATTTGCCTACGAATGACTCCTACTTTTTCGTTAGGGAGACCTTTTATAAGTCCTGGGGTGGGGGGACTGGCACCCTGGAATTCAGAATGATACTTGGGGAAAATAGAGTAAAACACATGTGATGACTTTTGTAAAAGGGCACATTCAACTAATTCCTAATGGAGGATAAAAATGATTTGAACAAAAGGGGCTGATTTTGGTACAAGAAGAAGTCTGATACCCAGTCAGCCTGGGGGACATTTGGCTAGGTTAATGGGACAGGTTGTCAGTGTGACATCAGGAGAATCCATTGTCCTGTCACTTCAGGCTTTGCTCATTCAGATAACCCTTATGTTTAATGAACTGGAGCCAGTGTGGCTATGTGCAGAGTGTTGGAATTAGGAGAAGGCCCAGAAGGGAGGAAATGAAGAAACAAGAAGAGTCTTACCTGTATTTTATCTCTTCTACTGCCACTTTAAGTTTGGTTTCTATGAGAAATGAAATTAACCTATATGTTTCTAGAAAAAAGAGAAAGGTAAATTGAGAAATTCCTATTTTGCCTGACCTTACTGGTTTGCTTGAGAAGAGGAAAGAATATCATTAGACAGAAAAGAAAAATATTAGAAAAGCAAACAGAGTAGTTGGGGGCCTTTCAGAGGACCATCTAAAAGTGACGAGGCAGCTTAAGGCACATTTCAAAGATCTATGGTGATATTTTTTAAGTGTTATAAGATACAAAAGAGATTTAAAGAATTACATTACATGTGACAGAGAGGCTGCTGAAGCACAGAGTGGCTAAGAAAGACTGTCTGAGGGAGGTTAACATTGTGAAGCCACCTGGCACTAGCCCATTGACTCACCACTCTTGGGTCTAAGCCTGGGGATCAGGGAGCATCTAGGAGGAGGTAATGAGGCTCTATGTATCTACAACAAGTCCCATCTACAGTTTTCCTTTCTTCCCCCTTTCTGGTTATTTGGAGGTTCAGTAGAGAATGGGGACATTGCCTGTCACTGGGACTGTGAGAAGCACAAGTATCTCCTGGATCAGGAGACCTCTGAGCAGAGGCTCTGACCTGGGGCTGCTCCACTGTGGAACTACATACCTCTTTCTTCCTTCAACTTCCTTTCATGAACTTCAGAACTGTTGGATATTCATTTATTGTTGCTCAAATGCTGAGAATTGACCACTGTGGCTAAGAACTTAGAAATAAAAGAGTGACCAAACTGACTCAGTCCCCACTTCTTATAACTAATTTGGGGGTGGCAACCAGTAATTAAGTAGGAGTAACACTAAGAACAAGGGGGATGGTGGTGAACAGAGTAAGGGAGAGACAGTGTATGGAGATATGAGACCTGAAGGACAGCAGAGAGAAAGTAACTGTGGAGCAGACTGAGGACTGTGCGGTACATATATGTTGGAGGGAAGAACATTCCAGAAGTCCTGAGTAGAGACAATATGTCTGTCTCTAAAGTGTCAAGTACCGTGAGGCCAGGCTCATTTCCTCAAATACCTGAAAACTTTGAGCAGATGAATCACATTGTCAGTGGTTTAAAGTGGATGGATCTCTTCAGTGGCTGTTTATAAAGAGATATGCTGTGAGGACATCGGTGCAGGTAGGAGGCCAGCCAGACAGTCATGATCCTGGCCAGAGGGTCGTAGCATGGCTTAAGGCATAAGAACAGTGTGGGATATAGATGGTGGATAGGTTCTGGACATAATGTGAAAGGGCAAATAACTGTTTATTTAATATATTATATATACAGTTAATAACTATATGTTAGCTCAAATGCAGAAATTTAAGAGAATATAATTTAGAAATAAATTCTTGAACTCTGAATATGAGAGAGAAAACATGAAAAGGAGCAAACTGGGGAGAGACAAAATATGAAGGGAGAAAATTGGGTTAAGCAAAGAGTTCTTTGGTGAAGATGGTTTGGCATCTAAGTGAAATATAAAATGTTCAGTGAAAGGGTCCAATCTGGAGAAAAAAAATGGGAGTTTTCAATTAATTGACAATTGTTGAAGATTTCGAACCAGATGGCTTATCTCAGTAGTGTAGATGGAAATGAGGGATATAGAAATGGCAGTCACCATGTTCTAATCAGGACAACTCCACAGACTTACTCTTAAACAGGATGCAAACCGAGCCTTAAAAGATCATGGATATTCCAGCCCATGCAGCAGAAAGCTGGCCATCTAAGGAGGAGAGGGCAGGTCAAAGCTCTGCCCTGAAACTATGCCTGCTGCCTCAATCAACAACAATCACTGTTTTTCCGATGGCCGTGTCTCATCACTGACCCTCTATGATTCCCTTTGGGGACACCAATCTGTCAAAACTTTAGGTACACTGGTTTTAGGGGCTGATATTATCAAGCTTTTTAGAGCCTATAGATGCACTCTCTTATCTTTCCTTTTTCAGGAGGCCTGGCATTTGGGACCATGCCCGTAAAAGTCATAGTATCAGTTATAGAGCTTTGAATCTCTGGACAGTTTCAGTTGTTTAATGCTGTCATCCCTGTAGAAATACACCACATTAACAGAATGAACAGCTAACAACAAGAGATCACTAAATCTTGTGTAATTGTATTAGTGGCTTCATTGGAAATACAATAATTTTCACAAATGTGCTTGCTATTGTACTTTGTCTTTTTTTAAACTTTCTTTACTTCTTTTTCTTTCTATTTTTTCCAATAACTTTGTTTTCACTTATCTAGAAACAAATGTATTATGATCAACTATATCAACTATGTAATACATTTTCTTTAAGTCATAAAAAAGGAATAGGGATATATATATATATATATACTGGACTCTGGGAACTCCATTATTTATAGATCTAGGATTGACAAAGTTTTTCTTAAAGAAAAATAGTAAACACATCAGGCTTTTTGAGCCATATTTTCTTTGTTGCTATTGCAATACAAAAGCAGCCCCAGATAACATAAATGAATTGGTATGGCTGTGTTCCAGTAAAACTTTATTTATAAAAACAGGAGATAGCTAGCTTGCTGGCCAAGTGTTTGACCCAGTTATAGGACATAAAGATAGATTAGCAAAGGAGACAGAGAAGTAACAGTCCATGAGACAAAGCACAAATAAAAGTCTAGTGCCTAGAACCTGAGAAGTGTTTTTTAAGGTGGACAGTTAAACATTGGATTTAAACACTGCTAGTACATTAAGGAATGAGAAGTCAACTTAGCAACATGAAAGTAATTGGTGAGTTTGTAGGAGCATTTGCAGAGTGGGAGGCAAAAAATGTTGGGTTAGACTGGAAGAGAGGAACTGAAGATAGCTCATCAATACACCTTTAGGGAGGAGTAGTTAAAAAGATGTAGAAAGAAATTCAGGTTAATTCAGGTTAATTTGGGAGCTATAAGGGAGTCCAATGATATATTTCTCCCTTAAATGGAAAAAATAAAAGAGCCAGAAAGATAATATAGCAGGTAGGGTACTTATCTTGTATGTGGCTTATCCAGATTTGATTCCTGTGGCTACATATAGTCCCCTGAGCATTACTAGGAGTCATGCCTGAGCACAGATACACAAGTAAACTCTGAGCACCGTTGGCTCAAAAGACAAAAACAATGAGGGAGGAGAGAGGGAGAAAGAAGGGAGGGAGAGAGGGACAGAGATAGAGACAGAAACAGAGAGAGAATGATGCACACATGCTGATGGAAATGACTTAGATCAGAAAGTGTACATGGTACGTTGGAAAGTAGAGGGATAACGGAGGTCCTATAAAGAGAGATAGGGAAGGCCTTATTCAGCAATATTGATAGCTGTGGGATGAAAGGCAGTGGAGTTGGTAGAGATCTGGATGCAGACTCTGCTAGTAGCATCACTTTTTTTAGGGACCAGAAAGTAAGATCAGAATCTGTGAGAGGAAAAGGAAATAAAACATTATCTACTGGGTTGAGGAGATGGATGACCCCTGAATTTGAGGCTGAGAGACAATGACAGAGAAAGGTTTTAAGTCTAGACCCAAATCAGGAAATTTTGCCAATGCTGCATCAAGATTTTTCAATGTAAAGAGACCTTGTAAATTCTGAAGAGTTATATTTCCATTAATAAGGTCAAGAGATGGGTGTAGATAAATTCTCAAAATCCATTTCAGATTTCATCAACCCACCCTGATGACTATTGTTCAGTTTTGTTTTTGTTTTTGTTTTTGGGCCGGGAATTACTCCTGGCTATGCACTCAGAAATCGCTCCTGGCTTAAGGGACCATATGGGATGCTGGGGAATCGGACCATGGTCCATCCTAGGCTAGTGTGGACAATGCAGACGCCTTACTGCTTGCACCACTGCTCTGGCCCTCAGTTTTTCTTTTCTAAAATTGAAACATAATCTTTTTTTAATATAATTTTTTAATTTTAATCATAGTGACCTACATATCATTGACAATAATATTTTAGGTACATTTTAACATAAAATCAGGGGAATTCCCATCACCGAATTGTCCTCCCTCCACCTCCGTTCCCGTCCTACCTCCCATATCCTCCTCCCTCACCCCCGGGGCTGCCAGAATAAGTGGTCCCCTCTGTGCCTAGCTAACTACTTAGTGGTCCTACACCTGTTTGGTCTTGGTACCTCCCTTATTTCCTGCTCTAATTGGGATGCGGGACTAGATAGTTATGTGGTTTTAAGAAGAGAAAGTAATAAATTGGGGAATAATCAAATATACCGAAAATGGGCGGAGTCCTTTGGGAAGCTCTCATCCTAGGTTTGAGAGACGAAGGGGAAAAAGGAGGTGGAACACCATAACAGTACAAAAAGAAGTGTCAAATAAAATATCCAGTGAACACTCCAACAATAAAGATAAGCACCACATAAAGGCCATGGTCTTGAGATAAAAAACATGGCAGAGCACATAAAGGAAGAAAAGAAAAGAAGAAAAAATAAATAAATATGAGTGGAGACAACAACTTTAATAACCACACCAAAACAAATAAATCGGCAAAAACTAGATAAATAAATAAAAAATGTTTTGTGCTTTGTGCTTTTTCTTTCTTTTTTCTTCCCTCCTGCACAGGAACAGTAAATATTGGGATTATTTGAAAAGGAATTCCCTTGGCCTAAGAGAAACAGGGTTTCTCTACCCTTGAAATATATTGTCATGGGATTAACTATAGACTCCTTTCAGGTTCATTTACTCTCCCTTTGGTGCTTTTGTGGTGTATGGAAGACTTCTGCTCCATCCTGGGTGATAAAATCAGACCTCTGTATCTAGAGATCTTGGTATCTGCACAGGTCAGGGAGTGGAACTTATGATGAAGTCTTTCTTTGTGGTTCTAGAAGTTCTGTTCCCTCTGTGTTATTTTAATTCGTTTTCTGTGGTTGGTGGTCTTGGTCTTTGCGCTGGGCCTGGGATAGCGTCTTTCATTATGTTTCCAGAAGACCCATTCCGTTGCAATTGTCTCAAACAGACCTTTGGAAGTGGGGATCATGGTTGTTGTACAGGTCGTAACTCAAACCCTCGACTAGGGTTTTTTTATTGGTCCTAGGATACATACAGTCTGGTCATGGTTCTATCAGCCAGTCATCTGTAAATCGCGATCTTGGCATTTGGACAGACCAATGGATGACAAGTCTTCTGATTTGGTCTTATCGTTAGTTGGTGAGGTAGGATAATCTGCTCTTAGGTCAAGTTGTTCCCAGTTTCCTCGTTGTTAGGATATCATATTAGAGCTGGCACTTGCTGATGTCCGAGCAGTATTAAGGATGTCCCAGATGGGATTTGTTTCCTGTGGCTGTTGTGAAGAACTGTGTCATTTCTATGTCTGGGATCCAGGATAAAAATTGAAACATAATCTTATATTAATTTCAGGCCCACAACACAATGATTTGTACATATTGTGAAAATTTTGCAAAAATACTATGGCAACATGGCAAAAATATTGTGAAAAATTGCAAAAGTAAGTTTAATGATGATATCACCATACAAATTTTCTGTGTGTGTTTTGTTTGTTTTTGAACTACATATAGCACTCTACAGTGCTCATGGCTTACTTCTAGATTGAGTTAGGGGAATATATACTGTGCTGAGGATTGAACTCAAGTTGGTTGCATACAAGGCACGTATGCTAGCCATTGTACTGTTTTTATTCCTGTATGGTTATGTTTCAAAGAAATTAAATTGCTTCTTCTAGGAAAAGAACTATCAAAAATTGTTATAGAGTTAAATTTTGGGGATCATATGTGCCCTCACCCCTCCACCCGTTGCCCTGCTGACCCTCAGCATAGCTGGTGATATTATCCCTCAAAAATACCATTACAACAAACAAAACAAGATGAAATTGCTTCCATGGAATTATATGAGGAACCAAGTTCATTGCCTGGTGGCTAAGAGTTTGTTGTACGTGTATTGCAGTTACTTCCCTTGTCTTGAAATAAGGGTTCTTAATTTTTCTTTATTGTCTTTCTTTTTTTTAAAGTAATTGTTATTGTGATCAAAGTAAATTACAAGTCTTTTCCAGTAATACTTAAGGTACATAGTGACGAAGAATTAGGGCCATTCCCACTACCAGTGTTGTCTTCCCTCCACCCCTGTTCCCAGCATGCATCACATACCTCCCCTCCCCCCTTTGCTCCTTGGACTGCTAGTGTGAGAGAGTTCGTTTGTGTATAGCTTGCTGTAAATTCGGTATCGATTCTGGTGTCGTTGACTTTGGGTTTGGTGCTTAAGTTTGATCATTTTATTTCCTTTTTCTCATTTTATAACTTTCTATGAGATATGAAAGAGGAGGGAACATCAAGGAGATTCTAATTTTACTTTATGACATTGTCCCGAGGAGAAGCATCTTACCTAAAACCACATGATCTGGGTGGGAGAGCAGTAGAACTTACTACCTGGAATCAATTGAGATATTCCTTTTCCTCTCAGACATCCTAGGAGAAAAGGCTACACAGAGAAAATACTTTCTGATTCTTCCCTTCCTGCAGTTTTGATAGAAGGGAATGCTCAGATAAACTACGAAGATACAGAACCCCCCTCTTAGTTCTGTTTAGATGCTTAGAGGGAAAGAAAAATGGAAACAGGCAAGGGAGAAAGTGGGTTTCTAGGGAAGAAAAATGATTTGGTACTTTGGGAAAGTATAAAATTAGATCACAAACGGGGCAGAAAAGCAGAGAAGACCCTTCATAGAGAAACTGTGATTTGAAGGTAGTGAAATTGGTTACTGAGGCTGGAGGAAGTGGAGGAATTGGCACAGAGTTCCAGAATTTGAGCTCTGGACCAGAATTTGTGGTGGTACTTTTCATACCACTGAAAAGTTTTCTGTTCTCATTCTCAATGTTGTGATTTAAGACATGTGATTGGTTCTGACCCAGATCTATCTATCTATCTATCTATCTATCTATCTATCTATCTATCTATCTATCTATCTATCTATCATCTATCTATCTATCTATCTATCTATCTATCTATCTATCTATCTATCTATCTATCTATCTATCTATCTATCTATATATCTATCTATCTATCATCTTTGGTTTTTGGGCCACAACTGGCAGCGCTCAGGGGCTACTCCTGGCTATCTGCTCAGAAATAGCTTCTGGCAGGCACGGGGGACCATATGGGATGCTGGAATTTGAACCAACCACCTTAGGTCCTGGGTCTGCTGCTTGCAAGGCAAACGCCACTGTGCTATCTCTCCGGCCCCGAGAGGAATCTCTTCTAGATGACAGAGAATCTAAAATACTGCACTCACTTTTAACAATGAGATTATTCTGTTTCAAAACAATGATTTAGGAGGGGAGGGAAAATTTATAGTAAGCTTTATAATGACAGTAAGCAGTTTATAGCTCATAGATTATCTATTCTTCAAAAATTATTGGTGCTATTTATTTGTGAGATATAATAGAAATTATCTTCAGGAACCAAGAGCTTCAATAAAAATAAATTTGTCCACAGATCTAGTGCACATTGTCTGGTTGTTCCAAACAAGTTCCCCTCCTCTAAAGCACATAATGATACCCATCTTTTAAACCTTTTTAAAATAAGGATTAAGTAGTTTGTTCGTTAAAGTATCAAGCATGGTACCTATAATTGTGATAAGTAGTAAGTGGAGGGACAGACATTGGGGTTCTGAGGGGTTAATGGTTACTCTAAAGATGAGCTAGATTGGACTTGAATAGTGGACATGAATAATGAGGAGCAGCTAGGCCCTGGATTACAGAGTGCTTCTGCTATCTGCCATCCCAAAAGTCAGAATACTTATTTATGAGTTTCAGAGCTCAAGTACTTCTTCCCAAATATTGATCATCAAAGTATCAGAGAAGATCAAGTTAGTATTATCAAAGAGTTCAATGCCTTCAAAAAATAAAAACTTAGGCACTAACTGAAGTCTGCAAGCATCATAATATCGAGAGAGATTTAAAAGGAACCAAAAATCTTTGCAGTGCTCCAAGCAGCAGAGACATAGATTTCTCATACTAATCAAGTGATTTGTAGGAAAATTCTATCTATCTTCCTTACTTGAACTGAATCAAGCAAATGATTGCTGCAACTTGCAAAGTGAGCTCTGAGACAAGCACAGGGCTGGTTTATGATCCTGCAGAACTTTTTCTGCAGATAAATTTCTTGGCCAGCAGGTGACTTTCAAGGAGCAACTTCCCCCTTCTCTTGATCTTTCTTTTCATGGTCAGAGTAGGCCTCTTTTTAGGGTGGGACTATTCTCTGATCTGACATATTTGGGTAGCTTGGAAGGAGGAAACATTTGAGCTACATGTCAGAGGATTAGAGCTCTTCATAATCGGAGAGGATTCCACTCATGGAATGTGGGGTGTGAGATTTGGGATAGCATGAATACATTTCTTTGAGTTTTGATAAGTGACCATAATAGCCAGATGCTGGCCTGGTTGTATATGTAAAGATGACATTGTCATTATAGCTGTGTCTTTTCAGAGAGAGCACAATGAACTTTCTCTGCTTTCTTCAAACAAAGGCATAAGGTTCCAAGAAAAAGGGTGCTTGGGAGAGCCAAGTTTTCAAGATGGTTTGTTGTTGGGCTGCATACAGCTGATTCTAAGTATTGCTTCTTTGACTGTGGTTTGGTATTTTCAAGTCAATATTTGGTTAAATTTCTGGACACTTTGAGTAACTTCATTAGAACTTAAATGAAGGCAGTTTAAACTCTTTAAATTTAGAGTGTAGACATTCTGTATCCATAAAGCCTGGGAAGATGGGTAGTTGTTCAGTTTAGGTTAAGGCAAGAAGTGAGTGAAATGATGTGTAAATCCTAACTTAACCAAAAAGTGTTAAAATACTTATGGGCCAATGGGTGATTTTTCTACACAAAAATAAATTTAATATAATTTAGAAAGATATAAAATGGCTAAAAATGCATGTAAAGTGTTTGGCTACATGAATAAACTAATTGTACACGGTGTCTCTGAGAAAGGGATTCTCATTCATTGCTGGTGAGAATGTCGACTGATCCATCCTGCTTGGAAAACAATATGGATATTCCTGAAAAAACTAGAACTTGAGCCTCCATATGATCCAACAATTCTACTCCTAGGAATGTACCTTCAGAGTCCTAAAAACACAATGCAGAAAGGTCTCTGCACTTCTACGCTCATTGCAGCACTATTCACAGTAGCCAGAATCTGAAAATAACCCAAGTGCCCAAGAACATATAAGTGGATAAAGAAAACTGGTACATTTACACAATGCAATTTTATGTAACTATTATTAAGAAATAAAGTCATGAAATTTACTTATACATGGATGGATATGGAGATTAGTATGCTGAATGAAATGAGTCAGAGGGAGAGGGATAGACATAAAATAATCCCACTTATTTGTAGAATAAAAAAAGATAGGGTGTTAATAAAATTCCCATATAAAAGAGATAAGGGCCAGGAGGACGAGTTCATGGTTGAAGTTTGCTACAAACTGTGAAGGAGGGCATTTGCATTGCACTTGACCAACCCAGGACAGACACTGGTTAGATTCCTGGCCTCCCATAAGGTCCCCTGAGTCTGCCAGGGGCGATTTCTTAGTGCAGAGCCAGAAGTAACTCCTGAGCACTGCCAGGTCTGACCCAAAAACCACCACCACCACCAACAACAACAACAAACCTAAAGAACTACAGGTAGGGCAGAGAAGGGATCAGTATGAGAAGAAAAATTGGAACTGATCACTCAGGACAACTGGATGCTGAAAGGATATAGAGTGATGATATCCCCCTTCACAATAGTGCAAAGCATGGTGTCTATAAAGGAAAAAGAGTGAAGGATGGAGAGAGAGAAAGAGAGAGAGAGAAAGAGAAAGAGAGTTGAGGTAGGCAGAGGGATGGTAGGGAGGGAAACTAGGGACATTAGTGTTGGGAAATATGCATTGGCACCTGGTATTGTATATTGTATGGCTGAAACTCAAGCATGACCAACTTTGTAATTATGAAAAACAACAACAACCCACAACCCAACCCAATCGTATTATTAACAGCCTTGTAACCACACTGCTTAAATAAAGTAAAAAAAAAAAATCTTTGAGAACCATTTCTCAATGTCTGATGGAATCCCTTGATAAAATGCATACACCTTGGGGGAGGGTCCAACTTGCATCAAAAATATTTGACTACAAGAATAATGAGCATAGTAAGCTAGGTAGGTAGGATTTGGATCATATTTTAAGTCTCCTCACTGAAAGCTAGTTGTTTGATCTTGTAAAGTTGAGAATTGGTCCTCAGCTTCTTTCTCTATGTGAATGATGAAAAGATTCACTTATAAAGATGACACATGACAGAGAAGTGAGGATTTTAAGTCAAGAACTTACTACCTATAGCTATTTTAATAATAATAAAGTAAAAATGCTAATCAAAAGGCAAATAAAGTGCTATTTTATCCAGCTATAAAATTAAGGGTTAAA
Source organism: Suncus etruscus (assembly GCF_024139225.1). Classification (NCBI taxonomy): domain Eukaryota; kingdom Metazoa; phylum Chordata; class Mammalia; order Eulipotyphla; family Soricidae; genus Suncus; species Suncus etruscus. The sequence continues at coordinate 149,862,464 of NC_064851.1, read as the reverse complement.
TATGACCTTGCTAGATACGCAAAACATAACATAGAGATAAGGAATATTCTTAATACATACAGTCCATATGTGGACTAGTCAGAAATTGCCCATGACAAACTTAGTGCAACCGAGTAAATCTCAGCACACCCCACGTTAAGTCCCACGTTGCCTGTCCGCCTGGGCTGCCACCCCAGAAGGCCTGGAGGCGGGGGGGGGGGCAGAAGAGGGGAAAGCTGGGGGCCTATCAAGGCTCCCAGTGCACCCAAGTTAGGGAGAAGGCCTTCCACATAGCGTCTCTCCCAACCCCAAGCCGGCTAGAGCTAGCCTCCAGCTCAAGAGAGGATTGAGAGAGAGCTGGAAGCCAGGATCTGCCCGTCCATTTTGTATTCTGCCCTTTCCCACACCCCTACAAAGCTCATTTTTACTCCTTAACTCTCTCACCCCCCCAAACATCACTAACCCACATTACTCTTTAACTTCAGTACTGCACAATCTTTATCACAGACCAAAGCCGTGCATTGTGTGTGACAACCCCAAACTGTTTCAAAAGACACGTATTTCTTTCGAATATTTTGTGTTTTTTCTGTGACAGCTATAAGTCTACTAAATATTCTCTTATACAGTGACGATTCTAACCACTTTCTTATCATCTCTTTATGAACTGTTCAACAAGGAATTTTGGTGAAAGAGTTCCCCAGTTTAATGCTTATGATTGAACCATGTCAGGGGGATTATTGGACTTGTTCTTATGGCCCCCATATGCGCCAATAACGTCACGTGGCATTGCTCCTTTTTTGCATAGGCACATTAAAATGGGAAAATACTATACATACAAATAAGATCCTATCTAATAGAAATTGGAACACACAAATCTTGTAGTGCAAAGGGACCTTACACCCTGAACATTGACATAACGACCTGGCACAGGCCTCAGAAGAAAGGGCATTTTCTATTCACCCCTGAACCAGAGAAGCCATCCATGAAACATCCAGGCTTGTCTATGATATCACCTGGAAGCAATCCTCTACCACGGAAGACCCTACACTGCTCAGACATCGACCTGCTCAACAGAGTCTTCCCTTAACACTATGAGAAGACATAACAACAACAATGACCTGCTTACAGGACAGGGCTCTCTGCATTCCCCTTTAATGGTGAGGTGAAACGAGAAGACACCCCACATCCTGACTTCAATGTAGGATATGCAGATTCCAGGATATTTAATACAGAAACATGATACCAACAACAGAGACTGTGTGAAAAATAAAAGTGTGTTGGCACTACAGACAATGTCTTGGTTTGGACGATCTAGCTTGCCTGGAGCCTAGAGTTGGTCTTATGCCAGGAAACTTCAGGGGTCTGGTCTCTTTGTATTTAGGCCAAGGTTATTCCTTTCCATTCCCCTCATATTTTGGTGGGTCTATGCAAAAAACAATTACCACTCTAACACCGTTTTTACTGTGCTCCTTTGACTCTAATCCTTAAAAAAAAAACACTTAAAATTTGAGGTTAACTTAAGCTAATATGCATGTTCATGAAATTGTAAAAAATACTATGCCTCTAATGTTTAAAAAGTTACGTAAGTTTTATGGCTTTAGATTGCCTTGTGTGCTGTTAAGAAATATTATAATGTGTTACAATCTGGGGACTTGAGGGACAAAGTAATTGTACATGGATTCTGTTTTATTTACCTTAATGTTCTTTGGCTGAAAGTTCAAAGTTAAGATATCAGCAAGGGGACTTCTTCTGAGAATTATGTTATGGGTGATTGTCCTTCCACTGTAACTTTACCTTGTCCTCTTTCTTTGCATCTTTGTTCTCATAATTAAAAATAAAAAAAATAAAAATAAATAAATTTCTAATGGCTTTATAAAAAAATATGACCTTGCTCACAGAAACCTGGCAAAGAGAGAACTTATTTATAGAATTGTAACTTGTGCAACTTGTAACTTTTTGGAAAGGCTGTGTTTTTTTCTTTTTCTTTTTTTTTAGGCTTTTGATTAACTCCAAGGATTTTTTTCTAAGGAAGTCATCAGAAAGGCTTGGGCATATGTGTGTTCATGTTGCTAGCTGTGGTGCAATTTAGTTTGCTGCAAAACAAATCCAAATTCCCTAGCAGAAAAAATTTTACTTTGGTTCATTCACACAATGTGGTGGTGGGCAGCCATATCAAATATTTGAAGAACATTAAAACTATGAGATAGTGTTCTTGAAGCTCATGTGAAATACATTCTAAATTGGCTAGTTTCTAAAATTAAATATGTGCATGTTTGATAGTATATGCACAAATATGTATTAAATACACCAAAATGTTAATAAGGATTTCTTCCAGATGGTGAGACTATAGATTACTTTTGTTTTCCTCTTTCTTTATAAAATATTTTATGTGAACCTCTATTTATTTTCATAATAGAAGTTATATGATGAACATGAGAAGTATAATCAAAGTAGATAAAGTTCTTTCCTTGTTTAAGAAGCATTTCTTTGTAGATCAGGCCTGGTATGAATTCCTTGCAAGATTGGAAGCTTTTGTATCTTCCTCCTCTTACTTTTCTCTCACCAATTTGGAAGAAACAAATGTTTGGGAGATAAATATTTTAGAAAGCAAAAGTAGAAGTGGGTGTATTGTGAAGAAAGAACCAAGCACAGTATATATTCAACCCTGAAATTCTTAAGTTTCTTAGAAGCCACAGACAAGGTAGTGATATGCTCATATTTTCCCTACCAAAGGCTAAGAATCTAATACTGCCTTTCCTTTCCTCACAATTGTCTTTGGAAAACCAGGAAGACACATTTTTTGTTTGTTTGTTTTTAAGCTATACTCATTGTTATTCATGGCTACTCTTGATTCTGTACTCAGAATCACTCCCGGTGGGCTCAGGGATCACGGTCGGATGCCAGGGTCTGAACCTGGGTCAGTTGTGTGCAAGACAATTGCAACAGCTTCAGTCCCTAGGAAAACACATTTTACAACAAAAAAGCAGCTCCACGTGCTCAAAGCTCAGAGAATCTGAAGATTGTCAATGCCAGAAAGGATGTTAGAACATTTGCCATAGTCATTAGGTTCAAGGTTGCAGTATCTCATGGCAAAGCCATTTCTCTGTGTAGGTGAGAGGACAGCACCATCCAGGTTAAAGAATGTGGCAAATTATATAATGTATTAAGTAGCCAGTGGGACTGGCTACTTAATAGAAAAAAATTCTTTGTTCAAAAAACCTATAGTGGGGATGTTTGGTAATATCTTGTTTGATAATATTTTGGTGTTGCTTATTTCCCTGTGAAATATCCTCTGGAGAACTAGCTTTTGTGCATGCTTTGGACAGCTTAATACTAACATGTGCTTTTCAAATTTTGGATTAAAAAATTTATGTTTTGGTTCTTAATAGTACACACCTAGTTTAAACCTATAAAACTTTGCAGGAATGGATATTTTTTCTTTTGAGTATAAAAGTTCCAAGTAGTAAATGTAAATATGCTTCCTTAATTGATTTTTATAAGGTCTCTGAAAAATGAGGCTATGTATATGAGAGTGAGCAAGAGAGAGAAAGTGAGTTAGAGAGACAGAGAGAGACAGAGAGACACAGAGAGAGTAAGCTGTCTTTCTTCAGTTGAAGTGGGAAGTTAAGGGGAGCAGTTTTGACTCTAATTTAGGTCCTACTGAAACATACTCGAATAGCTCTTCTTTGCGTTGGTGGGCTTTTCCACTAATGGAGAGGCCCTAAATCGAAGACATTTGTTGTGATCTCTGCCCTCTAGAACCCATCACGTGTTCAACTCATAACATTTTTCTTTAAAAATAGAATGGCTATTGTGCCTTTCTATTTTATACTCAGTGCCAGAACCAGGTTCCCAGAGACACAGGATTAAGTTTAGCAAATGTAAACTGTAACTTTATAAAGGTGTAGCCTTCCACTACATAATATGCTCTAACTTCTGTTCTTTTTCTCTGCTTTGGAATTTGTCCATATGTTTTCCTTCTTTTAAAGATCTGACATGGCCATAGCTATGTCTATAAATAGTAACAAACATCAGCTATAGTGCTGGTTATGAGGCTGATACATACTTTTTTTTCTTCCCACCCACTGAAAGCCTTGGGAGAAAATTGCTCTGTGTGTGTGTGTGTGTGTGTGTGTGTGTGTGTGTGTGTGTGTGTGTGTGTGTGTGTGAGCTCAATTTATAGTTATATTTAGACATAAGTACAAAATCTGGAATGTGTGAAAATATATATGGGGTTTTGTATCTTTTCTTTATGGGGGTGGGTGTTTATACCCAATGATGCTTAAGGATTGCTTCTGGCTCTGCCCTCAGGAATTTCTCCTAGGGATGCTCAGTGATTCATATGGAATGTCAGGATTCAAACCTGGGTGGCTCTGTGCAAGACAAACCGTCTGTACTATCACTCCAGTCCCTTTTCTTTTCCTTTTTTCTTTCCTTCCCTTCCCTTCCTTTCCCTTCCCTTCCCTTCCCTTCCCTTCCCTTCCCTTCCCTTTCCTTTCCTTTCCTTGTTTTTCTTTCCTTTCCTTTCCATCCTTTTTCTCTTCTTTTTCTTTTCTTTTCTTTTCTTTTCTTTTCTTTTCTTTTCTTTTCTTTTCTTTTCTTTTCTTTTCTTTTCTTTTTAGGAGTTAGCTAAAAAGAGGAGTTTTCAAAACCAACAGAAAATAAAATGACTTTCCCAAGTAGCCACTCTGTTCTGGCACAGTGCTAAATGAAATTAGTTTTTGTCATCAGAACTCCAGTCTAGCAGGAGTGCAGTTTTATCTGCCGCTTATCCTACCAGGCTTCCTGGGCATAAAATGTGACAAGATTCCTTTTATAAATTCTTAGGGATATTTAATCATTGTAGAGAGGCTCTCTAACAGTTGTATTGATTTAGTAGGACTGTAGTAACAACATACCACAGACAAGAGTGGCTTACATAGCAGGAATTTATTGTCTCATAGTTTTAAAGAGTCCTGGAAATTCAAGCTCAAGGTGTTAGCAGAGTGAAATCTTCCTGAGGTTTGCAAGAAAAGGAATCTCTTCCAGGTATCTGTCCTTTGCTTGTGGATAACCTTTCTTCTGTTCCTGTCTCTTCAAATTGTCCTTCCTCTGTATGCCTGTCACTGTATCTAGATTTTTCCTCATCACAAGATACCAGTCTTATTGAATTAGAGTCCACACTAATGACATCATTTTAACTCAATTACCTCGATTGAGACCCTATCTCTAAATAAGGTCATGGTCTAAGATGTTGGGGGTTGATTTTTATTTTGAGAAAACAAAGTTCAACTCATACTGTCAAATATACAGGGTTTAAAGCTCTTGCATGGCATGCAGTTGACTCTGATTCCATTCCGAGCCTGCATATGGTCCCCAATGTACTCCCTGCAGTGATCTCTGATCACAGCCAGAAGTAAGTTCCCCTGGGAACTGCTGGTATGGCCTCCAAACAAAAAATATCAACCGATATTCTTTCCCAAGTATTCTTTTTACTCTTAAATCTTTCCAGATGGATGACACTTCTTTATGTCTTCTCTCAGTAAGAAATGAGTTTCTATATTTCACCTTACTTTTAAATTACTTTTAATTCTGTGATTCTATTACACTTTATTACAGTCAAAGCCATTTTTCTTCTCTGGGGTAAATGGGGAGCAGTCAGTTTCCACCCTGTGAATGGTCTAGAAACCATTTTTAAGGATAGCTATCACTTACCTATCTCTCCTGTGTACTTTTTGGTCATATATCCATACAGAGTTTAAAGCATCTTAACCAGTAGCACTTATGTAAAGCCTTAGGTAAGGCTCTTCCCTATCTCTCTGCCCTCTTTCTTAAAGACTCATGGGGTGGGGGAGGGAAGGAAAGACTTTCTTATTCCTCTGTGACCTGAATAGCCCCAGAATGTTGTGGACTAAATCACACTGCCTGGGGGGAACAGATGAAGTGATAGGGTTTTCTCTAAGTCTAACTTCCAGCCTGGCAATACCTGGAATAGAAATCTTGACTGTCCAAATGCCCCAATGTCTCAATACTGGGTAATGACATCACACACCACACACATTGTCTGTTGTTTTGGGAATTCCATAGAAAACAATTAGTATTTTCATTGCTAATAGGGTAGATATTAGCATGTTTTGCTGATATCTAATACATTTTATAGATGTGTTTGTTAATACTTAAAAATGTAAAATATTACAATCTCCACTGCTTCGGACACACTCTCATTGCTTGTTTCTTTTCAGTCTAGTCCCTGTCTGAAACATACTTTTAAGACTAGTGTTCTCTGTTTCTTGCTTGTTTGTTTGTTTTGGTTGCTGGGCCGTACTCTGCAATGCTCAGGGGATTATTCTGGACTCTGAGCTCAGAAATCACTCCTCACTTGCTCAGAATGTCAGGGATTGAATCCAGGTTAGCTGCATGCAAGGCAAATGCTCTACCTTCTGTACTACCACTCCAACCCTTAGTGTTCCCTGCATTTACTCCTACTTTCTACATCTAAGAGGATGGCACTGTGGAGAAGCACACCTTCAGTGTGCATATACAGTAAGTATGCAGTTATTCATAAAACATTTATGGTTCCAAGGAAGGTGACGCTTGCACAGAGAGGCAAATGTATAATTATGTCTACTCATCAGTCACCCTAGGGCAAATTAGAAACTCGAAGAACAGAAATAGGAGCAATGTGACAAAGAAGGAAGGTGTCCTGATATCTTCCTTGGATGATATAAGCTTATACAGGCCACTATACTCGGCAAACAGGAACTAAAGATCCAAGACATGGAGCTCTAGAAGCATATTTTTTTCTTGGTACTTTTATCTGCCTTCTTAGATTAAGTTGCAGCTTGTGCTATAGATAGAAAATTGAATTAAAAATATGAAGGTAGACATTTTTCTTCTATTGAGTTAATGCAGATTGTTGAATTAAGAACACTTTTGTCCCCCAGCGTCCTATATGGTCCCCCCAAGCCAGGGGCAATTTCTGAGCGCTTAGCCAGGAGTAACCCCTGAGTGTCAAATGGGTGTGGCCCAAAAACCAAAAAAAAAAAAAACAAAACCAAAAAGAAAAACAAGAACACTTTTGTGGGCACATGGTAGACATAGAAAAGGAACTTCTGAAGCCACAGCAGCTGAAATTTCACCATCACAAGTCAAGAATTATAATTAGTAAGAAGATAATACAGCAGGTAGGGTACTTTCTTGCATGTGGCTTATTCAGATATGATTGCTGTGATTACATATAATCCCTTGAGCATTCCTAGGAGTCATGCCTGGACACAGACACACAAGTAAACTCTGAGCACCTTTGAGTATGGCTCAAAAACAAATAATGAGGGAGGAGAGATGGGAAAAAGAAGGGAGCGAGAGAAGGACAGAGACAGAGATTGATGCACATATGTTGATGGAAATGACTTAGATCAGAAAGTATATATGGTGCTTTCAAAAGTAGAGGCATAATAGGGTCTTGTGAAGGAAGACCTTATCCAGCAGTATTGATACCTGTGGGATGAAGGGCAGTGGGGTTGGGAGAGATCTGGATGCAGATTCTACTCAATAACATTACGTTTTTAGGGACTAGAAAATAAGATAAGAATCTGTGAGAGGAAAAGGAAATAAAACATTATCTACTGGGCTGAGGAGATGGATGACCCCTGAATTTGAGGCTGAGAGACAATGACAGAGAAAGGTTTTAAGTCTAGACCAAAATCAGGAAATTTTGCCAATGCTGCATCGAGATTTTCACTGTAAAAGAGACCTTGCTCCGGCCCTCAATTACAAATATTGAGTGGGTGGAATATTCTAGTTGCAAAGAAGGAAGCTGCTTGTGTAAAGGCTGACATTCACTCCAATTCTGGGTCTTTCATGTCTACATTACATCCATTCCTTTAAAAACCAACTGAGTTTTTAAAGTGCCATTAATATTATCCTCCCATAACCATCCCTACTGATCACCATTTTATTGTTATTTATTTAAATCACATCTTAAATTAAGACATGATATCATTACCGTACTTGTCTTTCTTATCTTACCTCACTTAGTGTAATTCTGTTAAAGTCCAATCATGTTGCTGCAGATGGCAGGGAAGCCTCCTTTTATATGACTCAATGCTCTTCTATTTGCATATAAAACTTCTAAAAATATATGCATCTATTGATGGTCAGATAGGTTGTTTACATATCTTGTCTATTGTGAATAATGCTGCAGAAAACATGAGGATGCATATATCTCTATAAATTCTAGTTTTATTTTCTTTGAGTAATATACATACAAGTAGAATTATATTGTGATTTATTTTCATTTTTAGAAATGTCTACACTGTTTTCCATAAGAATTCTCTTTTCTCCATATCTTTCTCAGCACCTGCTGTCTTCTTGATGGTGGCCATTCAAACATGTTGAGGTGATATTTTAATGGATATTTGAGTAAATATAGAGATTCTATTTTATTATAATGATAAAATGTGACAAGGTCACTTTAGTGATAACCACATTATATTAATATGTATCAAAGGAATATACTATGTATCATAAATCTGCAAAATTAATGGCAATATATATCATATATAATATAGCAAAATATAATGGTTATATTGTTTTTTTTAAAAAAAATAGCAAGGTTCTCACTTAAGAGCAATGAACAAGGAATAGAAAGATAACCCAAGGATTAAAGCACATGTCCTTTATGCAACAAAACCAGCATCATGTGGTCCCCTGAGTATTGCTGGGTGCAGCTCTAGAGGCCCCTGAGTATTTCTAGGATGACTCAGGTAGTCCTAGTGGGGCTTGAACAGCTCTGAATCCTTATGACCTTGCATTGAACTGCTGGTCATATTGGTCCAGACTTACCTGGAGGGTCCCAAGATTTCTGAGCGCTGCCTAGGAGAATGCCCTGCAAAGTAAACAACAAACAAATGAGCAGTTTTTAACCAGTACCTACTATACCATCATCTTCAGGTGAGCCCATAATGTGCTATGATTTTTACCCATCAGGAGAATCTTCAAAAGAATTCCAAATGGTGGTTCTCATCTGTATTCATTGGATAGATGCAGAATACAGATGCCAATCTTAATCAAGCCTGTTCTCCTTGCTGGAGAAGGAGCCAGATGTCAAGTATTTTCTAACCTAAACAACCATCAGTTAATGGTCTTCCAGGGCAAAAAATTCTTTGTAATCTTGACAACTCCTGAAATATGATGCCTCCATCAATTATAGATCCTGACCCTCCCTATAACTGCTGTCACATCAGTGGCCCAGCTTTACCACTTTTTCATTAATCTCTGCAGAGAATCCTAGTCAACAAAACCTTTCATTTTGTTTTAATGAGCAGATTGGGATGCATTGGGAGAAAACAAGGGATCAAGAATGACTACAAGTATTTCGGTTTGAACAACTGGAAGGCTAGAGTTGCCAACTCCAGAGATGGAAAAGACTGTGAGGGGGCAGTTGACAAGTTAGATATTAAACTGGTTTTATTGGACTGGAACCTTCTTAGGAGTAGGTGCACCATATGATTCATCGTTGCTGTCTGTCTCCTTAGTAACTTAGGGACTATAATTGATGGATGCATCATATTTCAGGAGTTGTCACGATTACAAAGAATTTTTGCTCTGGGAGACCATCAATTAATTGATGATAGTTTAGATCAGAGAGAACTTGGCATCTGGCTGCTTCTCCAGCAAGGCATTTTTGTTTCTTTGACACCACCCAGATGTTCAGTGGCAGGTCTCCCATGTAGGAGAGATAATTTCATGACGACTTGATCTTGGAAGTTATTATCATAAACCACCATGAATCTTGATAGAGGTACAGAAAATTTTGAAATGAATCTTTTTTTCTCTTAGTCATTATCACACCTAATGAATGTGATTAATTGGTGTTAATTGGTATGCCAACAGTGTAAGTACTGTTAAAAAGTATATTCCTTTTTGATTCTGGAGAGACTAGATTAGGGGGTGTAGAAGAGAAGAAGTCATTTTTGGTTTAATATTTGACCTTGGACTTCAGCATTTTTTAATTGAACTCCACTTTGTTATGAGATATCTATTTGAAAACATATCAAGGTTCATGCAGGAAATTACTTAATTAAAATATTCCCAGCCGACTTGCATTATTGATAAGTGGCTTGACAGTGAACCTGATTTGCTTCTGTCATTACAAAAGGGGACTCTCCACTGTACTACAACTTGTAGAACTCACTGAAGCTAGCATAGGTATCATTAAGGATCCCTGAAACATTCCCTTGTCTTAAGATATAGCTATTGGAAAAGCATAAGCATAAAACATATTGGATAATGCTGCTTGCCTTGTGGGAGGTAGAGAACAGTTGTCTGAAGATGTTTTCTAATGTTATGATAATAATAGGGAGAGAATGTATAGTGGTTCTTACATAAAAGCTCTAAGGTCATTCCTGGCAGCAGGTAAGTGTGATTGGAGATAAAACCTGAAAACAGATCTAGTCATAGCAAGATTGTAGGCCTTGGCTTTTTATCAAAAAAAATAGCTTGGGTTTTTATATATATTAAAGGTTCTTATGTAGAAATTATATGTATTAATGACAAGACCCTAGGCTTGCATTACCAAATAGTATGTAAGGCAGGGGTCTCGAACTCAATTTACCTGGGGGCCGCAGGAGCTAAAGTCGGGGTGATCCTTGAGTGCAAAGTCAGTAGTAAGCCTTGAACATTGGCGGGTGTGACCCAAACAACTAAAACAAAACAAAACAAAAAATGATTCCTCTAGGGCAGGGCCACAAAATGTTGTACGGAGGGCCGCAAATGGCCCACGGGCCGTGATTTTGCGACCACTGATATGGTGATGATATAGAGACATAGGGCCAATGGAGAAGGGCTGTTTTGGTTGTTGTGAGATGTAGTAATTTATATATTGATATCATAATTGTTATTACTTATGTAACTACTTAAACTATAATAAATAAAATAATTATTCTAAAAAGATATGTGGGATTTAAGGGATAGAATTTGAAAAAAACTAGAGAGACTAAAGACTTCTAAATATCTCAGGCAAGAAATAATAATGGCTTAGATTAGTATATTATTTAGATCATTGTATTAATAACAGATACCTACTGGAGAGATAATGGTGCATTTCTGCACTTAGGTTTGAAGTATCACATTCTCTAGGAGATTGGTTAAGGTTTGATTCCCACCGAGCTCCCAGGCAGGAAAGGCAGTTCCCATCCCCCTATCCGATTAGATCAGGGGGAATAGTTCCATTTGTAGAGATCCACAGAGAATAATTCACACTTTAATATATATAAAGGTACAAGAATGGGTTCAGGAAATCCAGTGCTCGAGCAAAGAAATCAAACCACAAAAGCTCTTTGCTCCTAAGATGGAGTACAACTCAGTGGAAGAAGACCGAAGAATGAGCCTTCCTCAGACCCTTGCTTTTATTGACAAAAATTAGGTACCACCCTAGGGTGGGAGCAGAATACCAAGTAAGGAATAATCCAAATAGTATCACCAGGTCTCACTCTTAGGTGGATTACAATTATTAAGGTAGGATCAGTAACCCAATAAGGTTTTTTTGGATATTTTGGGAGGGATATTCAAAGAGAAGGGCACACACCCAACAATAGTCAGTTTACTCCTGACTTTATGTTCAGGGATCACTCCTGGCAATTGTCAGGGAATTGAACTAAAGTAGTTTGCTGAAAAGGCAAATGTCTTGACCAATGTACTAAATCTCCAACCCCTATTTTTGATTCTTGAAACCACTCGATAAGGACAGTTATGTCATTTTAGAGTTACCAAAACTTTCCTCACTTAATATTTCTAAACAACTAAGTAGCAGGTAATATTATGAACTCATTCTGTACATGAGAGAATCTCGTCCTAAATTTGAATAAAATTCTAAGTATTCATAAAATTAGGTATTTGAAAATCCATGCCCTTCAAGACACCACTATTACTGTATCCTGGATAAGTGATATCATTCAAACATTTCTTTGATTAAGTAGAAAATAAAGGTCTGGGAAGGAGGAGGAAGGTAAAATCCAGTATTGATCCTAATTTTGGAGCTCTTAGCACTAGGGGAATCTGAAGATCTTGCCTACCAACAGATCTGAGTGTTATTTTAAGATTTCAAGGGACAGCTCTTTGGAGGAGTGATGTCACTTAGTTTGACTTGATTCTATGTATTTGTATTTGGATCCTTGAAATAGCAGACTGCTTTGTGTTGACCTTCCTCACTAGCCTGCGTGATTTACTCATCAGAGACCAAGGGACCGAGGAAACTTTCTGAAGGAGACAGCATTTCTTATAGTATGGCCCCTGGGACTTCACTGTAAAGTGAGGAAGCTGCTTTTCAAGGGTCTTTGAGTCATTTTGAGGGTTTGTCTTTCCTCAAAGCTAGTGGCCTCTATAAACCCCTGCACTGAGTTAGTCAGCTGGGAAGGCTTTTGTTGATTTAGAAACATCTCCTCAGTGGCAGGGAAAGGTCATAGCAACAGCTTTCAGTGACTCATTTGCATCTTGGATCATTCTAAAATAGCTTTATTTCTAAAAGCCATTAAATACTGATAAGTGGACATTTTTGTAGACAGAAAAACAAATACAGAACGACATTAACATTATCTTTTATGTGCACATGTGCCTATGCATCCAGGGAAGGCTGATGCTGCACTCAGGTGGCCTGTGGAGTTTACAGATGGGTCTGACGCTGCCAGTTCCCCAAATCTTCAGCTACCTTTCTGTTCCTTTGAAGGATTCTTTATCTAAATTTTCTTTGTTACCTTGCAAGGAAGCTTTTTTTTTTTTAACCTCTTGGGGTTTGAGATTGAAGCTTATTGGTACTGACAGCCCCTGATTATTTAAATCTGGAGGCCACGATTTCTGCTGTGCTGGTCTGCAGAGTTCAGCTGGATGGCCCTTGCTGATTGCTCTAGTGATTCCAATTCACTAAAGGGCACCTTGTTAATTCAAAAACAGCTCATGTCAACTAAAAACTACAAGTAAAATCTCCCTGTTCTCCCTGTCCCCCACCAAATGGTGGAGAGTACCCTTTCTCCTCTTGTAATTGAAGCAGCAGAAATGTTCAGTTTCTCTGAGTGGTCCTGGGTGCAACTGCTGGTGAAAGAACTATTCCACCCAGGCACCACTATCCATGAACTCTCACCAATCATCTAAGACACGAATAGGAGTGGAGGCTTGTTTCCCTGGACAGGGGCTTTAAAAGTTCAGAACGCTATTTATCAGGTTCATGCTCACCGTCTTGTTCTAGAAAGGGAATGCTTGGAGGTCAGGCTTGAAGACTAGAGGGAACCACTGCTACAGAGCAATGGCCATAGCCTGCGACAGGACTTGACAATGAGAATAGATGTTCCTGTTGGCATCCAAAGAGTGTCCCAAATTTCTTTCTCAGATGTGGAGCTCCTAGCGCTTTCTGTGGGAATCAGAGTTCCTAAATGGAGGGTCCCTTTCCTGCCCGAAATTTAGGCGTGACTGTTGAATTTGCAATTGCGTGTGACTATCTGTGTATATAAGTGTGTGCGTGGACACAAAGGCACACAGGCAGATAGGAAGGTGAGAAGTTGTGTGCAACAGAGGCACCTAAGTATGAAATTTAGGTATCTGAAAGTAATCGTTTGTGTTTTAGAAGAAACTTCCCCCTCTTGGACTGACTTCTGTTCTGATGCAACTTTTAAATTTGCTTTCAAATAGATTCTGCTTTGAATTTATGGCACCAATTTCCCTTGAAAGCTCTAAACTGAGATGCATTTCGTTCACATGAGGTATTAATCTGAGCTGAAAAACACATTAGGAACAATTCCTCATGAATCTTTATTATCATTTAGACGCACCAAGAGGAAGTTAACAAGTCCTTTTCTGAGATTGTTTTACTCCTGGTGAGGAAGCCTGTAAAACCCTGGTACCTCCTCAAGAGGGTGTCTTTCCTTGGAGACAGAGGCCTTTTTTCGCATTGTCCTTCACTGGCTAGTGGGTCTGATTTAACCTTGGGAAAAATACTAGGATTCACTATTGACCATGTTGTCCTTTATGGCTCATGTGCTTTTTGGAATCCTCTTTTCATATCTTACATCTTACTTCCATTTCACTGTTGCTTCCCTTTCTCTCAGATATTCTTGGTAGTTCCACAGAGATTTGAGTTCCCTGTCCACTGTTACTTCCTGTTTTTGATTTTCTAGGCTGCACTATTGGAGATATTTGACAACTGTTTATTTAGCTGTTCTCAGTTAATTGTGATTTTATTCATTACATGCACACCCTGTGACATTTTATGCTTTTGGAGAGTAGTTTTTGGAAGACTAGATGGGAAGAATAGAAATGAGAAAGATTTTATTACATGGGAAGAAAAATATACTAGATGAAATCAAAAGTGGGATGAAGGCTTTAGAAATAGAAGAGGCAGGAATAAATGCTCCAGTAAATTACTTCTTTATTTCATCTTCTCTTGCTGTTTTATATCAAAGGTTTAGGAATTCTTGGAAATAGCAGTTCCTACCTGATGTACATAGTTAAAAAAATAAGTATTGTAAATCACAGTATCTCAATAAAATAGGAGAAAACAAAATAAACACAATCATATGGCACACACAACTCTTAGTAAAAGAAGAGTAAAAGAAGCAGATCATTCGAACAACAAAAGCCCCTCTTTGGGGAGTGTTTCTTATAGCAATGCTTTACTTCATAATCTTTTTCTCTAGATAGCAAAGGAAGTCTTCACTTAATTTTCAAGTTTACAAGTGAGGCTTATTTCTGCCACTAACCTTAAGATCCACATTCATAATCAACAAGCTTTCCTTAATCAACAAGCACGATCATTGTAATCAGCAATTTCTTTATTTAATTTATATGCTGCTTTATTTTATATACCTGGTGTTTGGGTAATAGTTTTGTGCCAGCTGGCACACAATTTGATGACTTTTCAGGGTGGGAGGGAACATGAGGATGCTGGTGGAGGAGAGTTGACTTTGGTGTTGGGATTGGTATTGCAATATGGTATGTCTAAAAATCAACTATAATTTACTTTATAAATCACTCTGACTAACACATTTTAATAAAATTATAGAATGCCTTCTTAGGCTAGGAGGAGGATCCAGACATGGAAAAATTAACACAGAGGTCTTCATAACACAATAAAAGCATAAAT
Organism: Suncus etruscus; assembly: GCF_024139225.1. NCBI lineage: Eukaryota > Metazoa > Chordata > Mammalia > Eulipotyphla > Soricidae > Suncus > Suncus etruscus. Next base: position 149,847,376 of record NC_064851.1, on the reverse strand, counting down.
GCTTCACTTAAAAGGGAAGAATAATCTTTCCTCCCAGGATGATCCAGACTTCTTAATTTTAATTTCATTTAAAAATTAGAAAGCTCTCCAAGGATGATGATGAAGAGATTAATGAAGGAGATTCACTAGAAAGAACAAAAGAGACTATCATTGCAGCCAGTGTTAGGTACACGAAGGACCTTCAGGGAGTGGTCACACACCATTTTTGAGTTGCAGGCGAATGAAACTGTCAGCATTAGCTCTTGCTCTTTATCATGTGCCATACTCAGGATTGCATAAGGGATTTTATGGACTTTATTCATTCATTTTTATTGCTGTGTTGGTGGCCATCTGGGTACTAGGGGTAATAAAACAAAGTCCCCACTCTAAAATAGTTTGAGGGTTATCTCATTTTGACGTTGGAACAATTCTGGGAGGTTTATTTTTTTATTAGAGAACGAAATTGCAACAAAAGGAAGGTAAGTTGAGCAAATTTTTAGTCATAGTGTGTAGTAGACTGAAGTTTCAGTATAAGCCTGTCTGAAACCAAAGTCATTTATTATGTTCCTTCTGTGGTGGCAGAAAAATAATCCCACATGTATTTGTATAAAGGCAATAGTTACACCTGAATTGTTAAATTATTGGAGATTTATATGTGTTTAACTAATAGTGGTATTGTACAGAATAATTTTGTTAATGTTTTTTTAATTTATTTTAATTTTTTAATTTTTTAAAAATTTTTTTGTTTGTTTTTGGGTCACACCCGGCAGTGCTCAGGGGTAACTCCTGGCTCCACGCTCAGAAATCATTCCTGGCAGGCACTCCTGGCAGGATGCCGGGATTTAAACCAATGACCTTCTGCATGAAAGGCAAACGCCTTACCTCCATGCTATCTCTCCGGCCCCTTGTTAATGTTTTCTTAATAGAATAGTTTTTATTGGTGAAGATGAGGGTTGAGCTGTTCTTTTAGAAATTTGAGCAGAATTCTTATAGTTAAAGAGAGGGTCTTCTAATAAAAGGCAATAGCATAAATAATTGAATGAATGGTCAAGGGACACAGCACATGAATTGTAAAGTGGGAAGTAATGAAAATCAATGTTAAAAGCTGGTGTTAGAGAGCAAGGGCCAATAAGACCAGATAGGTAAACTAAAGCCCAAATGTCGTACTTTGAGGTCAGGGTGAGTAACTTCATCTTGAATGTAATACTAAAATGGCAGAATTTTAATAGTGTCATAACCCATGTGGGTGATAGTGTTCAAAGTCATAAATTGGTTAGAGATGCAGAGAATAGATTGGACCAGCAGGGCAAAGGCAGGGGGACTGTGCTCTGTGGTGGTGAGTAGGGATAGATGTTTCTCCAGATGTATTTTAAAGTGAACTTTGAGCATTTCAATTCACCTAGATTTGGAGCCATGGTGTGTGTGTGTGTGTGTGTGTGTGTGTGTGTGTGTGTGTGTGTGCGTGTGTGTGTTTGTGTGTGTGTGTTTGTATATGTTGATCTTTGCTAAATGATGGAACATGGTGGTAGCAGTGAGAAAACTGGATAGACAACCTTGGATTTTCATCTGATTTAATAATTTTAGACTCAACATTTCCTTTCTTTCAGCTTTTTTTTTTTTTCTTGACCATCTACTGGTTCCTCCTGCTGTCTTCAGTGCAATCTGCGATTAGTGATCCAAAGGCAGGGTGTTGTTGTGTCCTGAGAAAACCCAGAAGTAAACCTCAGACAGTATAGGCTCGGGTGGTGCTGAGGCTTCATTCTTAGCCTGTGTTTTATAGTAAAGCTTAGGTATCCCTGTGTGAAGAGTCCAGGAACTACTAAGGACTGCAGGTATGAAAAAAAGAACTTAGGACAAAGTTTTGTGATACACAGTCTTTTTGCCTACTAGTCTCTGGAAATTCTGATTTTTTTCACTTTTTTTTTTAATCTTTTTTTTTCTTTGGTCTTTTTGAAAAAATAAATCACCCTAAGAGTTATAAAGGTTTTGATGGTTGAGTTTCAGTCGTACAATGTTCCAGCACCAAACTTTCCACCAGTGTTCATTTCCCACCACCAATTTCCCAGTTTCCCTCCCACCCCCACTTCCCAAACCCAGTCCTATCTCTATAGCAAATATTTTTCTTCTCTCAAACCTCCCCCCCTTATTTTTTACTATAGGCACTGAGCTTTGCAGTACTGTTACTGAAGGGATATCATAAATATATCAGTTGAATTTCTTTCACTTCCTAGTTCTTGTTAGAGTGATTGTTTCTATCGTTGTCATAGTGGTCCCATTTCTCCCCGAACTGCACTCTCCCCATCATTTCTATTGTCTTTGGGTATTATTCTCATACTATGTTTTTTTTTAATATCCTGCAGATGAATGCTATCATTCTGTCTGTTCAGGATCTAACATAATTTTGGTTTGTTTGATATTTTTTTAGATGAATCAAGAGATACAGTTACAAAGTTGTTCATGGTTAAGGTTCAGTTATACAATGTCCAACCCCCATCCTGTCACCTGCACATTTCCCGTCACAAAACATATTTCCGTCCTGCATATATCCAACCTCCTGACTCTGTGACTCTATGGCAGGCATTCTCTCTGTATCTGTCTCTCTCTTTCTCCCCCTCTCTCCATTTTTTTCTTCTAGATACTATGATTTACAATACTGTTATTGATATTACATATCAATATGATATGTATGATATGATATCAATATGATATGATATTACATATCACTTTACTCCTTTCAGAACACAACTCTTGTAAAGAGCAATCACTGACATAGTGGTCTCCTCTTTGCCCAACCTACATTCCCCACTTTTTGTGTCAAGCTTCTTACTATGGACCAGTCCTCCTAGACATCATCTCTATTAGAGGTAGTCCAAATATATAATATTTTTACATTACACGAATGAGTGAGATTATTCTTTTTAAAAAATTTTTTGAGAGTATTGTGAATTACAACACCTTCATAGTTATATTTCAGACATAGAGTGACAGTGGATTAGGGCCATTCCTACCATCACCAGTGTTGATCTTCCTCTACCAGATTTCCCATCATGCATCCGTACCTCCACCCTTAGCCTAGGGTCTCCAGTGTTACAGATCCATTTTGTATTTAGCTTGTTATAGTTAAACTTTCTTAATTCTGTTGTCATTGACTTTGGCTTGGGTACTTAGTTCTGAATATTTTTTTTCCTCCCAATGCACCCAAGACCACTTGGCCCCTGGGTCCTATCCACATTTATTTTCCTTTTTTTTAATTTGTAGAAAGACTTAGAAATATGAGATAAAACAAAGTGATTCATGTTCAAGGCTCTATGAAAAAGGAAGGCACCCTCATCAAGAAGATATAAATAAAATTTAAAAAAGGAGAGGCAGGTGTGGCACTTTCGCTTTGCAAAAACACAGTAAACATTGAGGAGATTAGAAAAGAAATACTCTTTGCCTAGAAAAAAAAACAAACATACAAACTAAAACAACAACAACAACAAAAACAAGGCATCTCTACCCATGAAGCATACTGTCATAAGACCAACTACCTGCTTCAGGTACGCTAATTGTTCAATCCCAAGTTATTTCTTTATGGTCTCAGGAAAAGTTCTACTCAGTTCCAGTTGTCATAGTCTGTTGGATTACTGGTATCACCCTAATCAGTATTCACACTCCACCTTAGGTTGTGATTTGATGAAGGGATTATTGGATTGTTCCCTACTTGGTATTCCTTCTCTATCTTAGACTGTGACTTGGTTCTTGGGAATAAAAGCATGGGTTTCAGAAAGGAAGGGGCTCATTCCTTGGTCTTCCTCCACTAAGCTGCTTTCCTTCTTAGGAACAAAAGGCTTGTGTGGTGGGATTCCTGGCCAGAGTGTTGGGATTTCTGAACCTGTTCTTGTTCCTTTTCACTGTGTAGTTTATTTCCTGTAGTTGATGTTTGCTTCCAGACCCATGTCTCCCCTGTTCTTTGTTTTGCAACTGGGGGCTCCATTTATAGTAGTCAGTGTTCTGAAATTAGAGATTCTGTTTTTTTGCATAGATCCCAATTGAGGCCCTTAAGGTGTCACAGAGTGTCTTCTGATTTCATCTCACTAGTAGGTGTTGAGGCAGGGAAACCTGCCCTTAGAGTTTAGAGTAAATTGTTGCTATGTCCTCATCATGAGAGTGTCATATGAACCTACCTGGAGCAGGTTGGTGCCAGAGCAGAATTCAGGCCTCCCCCAGGGGAAGTTTGATTCCTATTGCTGGTGCAGGAAACTGTGCTGGTTTCAATGAAGTGGTCCAAGGTTTGGGGTTGGGTGGTCGATGCTCGATCAATTGAGGCTTAAATCAAGTCCCCATGACAAGTGTTCAGGGTGAAAAGCACCTCTGCAGTATAGAATGTATGAGTTCCTATCCTTATTAGATAAGAACTTCTTTCTAATAATATTTCCCCATTTTAGAGTGCTTTATGTAAAAAGGAACAATGCCACATGACTTAGTGAGATTATTCAATGTCTATCCCTTTCCCTCTGGCTCATTTCACTCAGTATGATATTCTCCATATCTATCCATGTATAAGCAAATTTCATGACTTTATTTTTCTTAACTTCTGCATACTATGTCATTGCATAGATGTATCATGGTTTCTTCATTTATCTGTTCTCAGGCACTTGGGTTAATTCCAGATTTTGGCTATTTGTGAGCAGAGTTGCATTAAACATAGAAATACAGAGGGTTATCTACATTCTATTTTTGGCTCAGGAGCAGTATTGCTGGATCACATAGAAGCCTACTTTATTTTTTTATGTTTATTTTTTTGAGACATGTCCATATTGTTTTTCCAAAATGTCTGGGTCAGTCAATATTTCCATCAGTGAATGAAAGTCCCTTTCTCCTCATATGAACCAAGGCACTAGTTATTCTTGTATTTTTTGAGGTGTTCCTGTCTCTATAGTGTAACATGGTTTCTCATTGTTTTGATTTGTATCTCTCCAGGACTCTTGAATTTGTTAATCTTAGTATTTTGAATGCTTATTTATAATCATAAACATAAATGTAATTAAAGCTTCTATGTGAATACACAAATGTGAATACACATGGTTTCACTTATCATCTGAAATAAAAGTACATTATTTAGGGTCTGGAGTCTCTGTGTTGATAGCATAATCAGGTAGGGCATTTGTCTTGTACACAGTCGACCAAGTTTGATTCCTGGTATCCCATATGATGCCCTGAGCCTGCTAGGAGTAATTTTTGAGCACAGAGCTAGGAAAACCTTTGAGTGCTACTGGTTGTGTCCCCAAAACAAAAAATGTATATCATTCATATGTTGTATATACAAATAATTTAGTAACATTATGTATCAGACATGCTAGCCTCTGAGGCACAGCTAAAAACAGAACTCTGTTTTTTGGAGCTTGTAATCTATTAGATATAAAAATTCAGGCAAGTTCTGTAATGTTATGTTAAGACGGTAAGTGTGAGGACAGACATAAAATAGGGTGAGAGGGGTTGGTGATGCTATGGGAAGGGCAGCAAGAGAGAATAAAAATATACACTGGATTGTTAAAAAGAATCTTAACAGACTCACAGGAAGTGAGACAGGGAGCCATGTGAAAATCTGAGCAGAACCCTCGGGCAATATGAATAAAGACCTTGTGATGCACTGTGTCTGTATGTTTGAGAGGCAGAAAGGTGGTTATAATGGAGGGAGCATAGGTAGTGTTAGAGGTGAGTTAGACCAAGAGCACAAGTGGGGAAGGAGTGGATTCTGTAGTCACTTTAAGAACTTACTTTTGGCATTTGGGGATAAATAAAAGTCTACTGGCAAAAACCTGCATAAAAGATTTATAGACTCTCACATGTTCAGTAAAATCTTAATCCTTTTTCATTTGAAAATAGAATAGGGGCAAGAGGAGTAGAATGGACACTCGTAATAATGTATGAGTTAGTGCTGCCTTTTGACAGTGTAGTTCTGAAAGTGAAGAGCTAGATTTATTTTGCAGTTTGAGTAGAAGAAATAACTTAAGGATGACTTTGGTAGAATATTTTTTCCATTTCAGTACTGCAAATCAAACCACTGGGCTTCCTGTTCATTGAGGATACTGCTTAATTGTAGACAGGAAGAAGAAAGTAGTGTTGCTTCTCTGTTTGTCAGCCCCATGCATATGTATTTATGTGCAGGCTCGTGGCATGTGTTGGTGTGGTGTGCATGTATATGTGTGTATTTATATGTTGCTTTTTGTGTCAGATAACCACAGCCATAACACTATATTCATTAACCAACATTATTTTCTCTGGACTTTCCAGATTCTTGCCATCAATTTTCACCCCAGAGAGAAGCAAAAACTCCCCCTTGCCATGAGAAGAGTATTTTGCAGGTGTTGCCCTCCTCTTAATTATCCATCCACTTCCTTTCCAAACCCCTTCTCTTTGGAAGTTGTTAAAAAATATAAAAAGATTCAGCCAGATGTGAGCCCAGTCTCATCAGTAATCCATAAAGCACCAAACACACCCCACTCATCTCTCATGCTTTATGAAAAGTTAAAATTAAATCAGGGCACTGTTATTAAGCTAAGTGATTTTTGCTGGATTCGGATGAATTCCTGTGTGTGCCACATCGTTAGCTGGAAATGTGCCTGGGGTGCCAGTGGGCTCAGAATGCACATCCACCAGCTATTAGTGGAAATGGATCTGTTTACAATGGGGCACCTGAGGTTTTTTCAGCCACAGGATACCGGCACTGCATACAGTCTGGATCCTCCAGGGCCCACCTACCCTTAAAATCAGGAAGGGAGATTGAGAATAAAGGCAAAGGACTGCTGCAGCGAATACCATGATATTGCAGTGATGGATTCAAAATCCCGAGGAAGAACTGTAGATCACTTTTATTTGAGCCCTGCCAGCTCAGGGAGAGGTACAAAGATGGCACCATACTTAAACAATGTCATTTCAGGGATGTTGTGAAACAATTGCCTGAATATTTTTCTTATGAGCCAGTTGAGAACACCAGGCTGATTGGATGTGTGGCATTTTCAAGGTGGTCCCTGGCTTTATTAAATCAATAGAAGAAGAAAAAAATGTATCCCACCCCTGAGAAATTGGAATGTTTAGGGTTTGGTATTCTGAAATCCAAATAAAAAAATGTAGGGAAAATAAGACTGGTGTTCAACAAATCTTGTGGGAGAAGGAAGGATATTTAAGGGCTCAATCTTTTATATTATGCTCAGTCCAAAGAGAACAGCTAGAGTCCGAGGGGCTTTAAGTTTGAGCTTTATCAGCAGAAATGATGTAACTTTGGTTGTTTGATTTACTAAATTCAAATTCTCTTCTGTATTCCAGAAAATTGGGACAATGTGATGCTTCCTTGGACCATTGTTACTGGTGGAAGGATTCATTTCAACCACGCAGTGCTAGTTCTTTAAAAAAAATTTTAATTGAACCACTTTGAGATACACACCTACAAAGTTGTTCATGATTGAGTTTCAGTAATACAATGTTATAACACCCATCCCTTTATCTGTGCACATTTCTCACCATCAATGAGACCCCAAGTCTGCATCTATGAAATAATTTTTTCTCTCTTTTTCCTTAGGCACTGTGGTTTAATATGGTTTTCAATACTGTTATGGAATTGGAATCATGCATATCACTTTCAGTATCCAGTTCAGATTCAGAACAAACATTTTCAATTGTCATTGTAAAACTCTTACTTCTCTGAGGATTGGGTTAGGATTCTTAAATTGGACAGTGTTACTTAAATCCCTCTGAATAGATATGCTCTGCTCTCCTTAGTCTGATCTAGTGCAGACAGATTTTGTTTGAATGTGGAATTTTATGAGAGAAACTAATTTTGCTGTATGTTGGCACATTTGATTTTGCATTTATAGGACTTGTACCTCAGAACATTGTATGTCAGAAGTTGAACAAGTGGCATTTAAGACATTATTTAGGCTACTGAGAATTTGTGAATTTAGCAAAATATTTATTCTATTAGCCTTTTCTTTTGCCAAGTGATAATCCCATATACAAAAAGTTATTTTTGTGGAATGGAATCTTTTTTTAAAATTTTTCTTCATGTTGCTTTCTTTTTGTTTTTATATAAATCTTTATTTAAGCACCATGATTACAAGCATGTTCATAGTTGGGTTTCAGTCATAAACAGAATACCCCCCTTCACCAGTGGTGGGAATGGAATGGAATCTTGCTTCACAATTTATAAAGGGAATGCATCGCCATTTTTTAATTTCACACTTTTACTTGTCCCTGTACAGGATTCATTCAGCATTTTTTTTTGCTGTGCTCAATGTCACTTTTATTTAAAGAACTAGCTTTATATAGAGTAAGCATTTCAGTAAATATTCTGATAAAAATGCTCAGAATTTTATATTTTTAGAAACCTGGTATTTTATAAATATTAGAAATCCACATCGTCTAAATCAGTTTCAGTGCATTTTCAATTTTTGATATGTTGTGACATGCAGACCCATTACTTTTTGAGAAATATAACTTGGTAGATTTTTTGCAGCCACCTCATAACACGCTAGAGGTTGTCTCTATATTTCTGTTCAAATTTAGTTTACACCATTATGGTGCATAAAAGTATCAGTCTCTAAGAAAATCCATGATTCACCTATATTCACAGAGACAAAGAATTTAGAATTGAGTCATCGCACCATCTGTATGACTGATAATCATAGTGTTCTCATAATATCCTGGTATCCATAAACTGTGTATATCCAGGGCACACAAGTAAAGTTTGATATTGACCTTATCTGTCCTTGACACAAAGATTCTTCTGTCATGATCTTAGCTATCAGAATCCCTTCTTACTACTTTGAAGCATGTTAATAGAGCAATTGCCTTGCTGATAACTAACCTCCAGTAGACATATTTCTATTTTCCCCCTAACTTTAGTTAAAATACAAATGCTTTTAGATGTTCAAAGATTTTATGATATTTTTCATCTATGACAATATATGTATTCATTGGGGAAAAAGAATAAGGGAAACTCTCAGAGAGAAAATAAATTTAAGTACAAGCCATTTCTGCTAATGTTTAGGATACTAGTGTATCCTGACACAAAAACTTTATGACATTTTGTGCAGGGTATGAGTTCTGGAATGTGAAACAACATACTCTGATTATTATATACACATCTTCACCTACTGAAAAAATAAATTTGAAGGTTATTTAATCAAGACATTCAATTCTACTCCCCGCACATACAATTATTGATATCTTCTATATACTGAACACTGTACAGGGTTCAAGGCATACAAAGATAAATAAAATACAGATGAAACATATTATCTTTTTCTAGGACTTTGTGATCTAGTTGCTGAGCAATAATAATAAGATGATTATATATGTAAATGCTACAATAAATGTGTGTATGTAACTTCAGATGTTAATCATATCTTTTTCTGATATAAATTTTTCATAATTATTTTTCATAATTTATATGTAATAAAGTGCCTTCTTTTGATTAGAAAAACTTAATTTATGCATTCACCTGCCTCATTATGCCAGTATATGTAGTTTTCTTTAAAAAAATCTATATTTTCAGCGACCGGCGAGGTGGCGCTAGAGGTAAGGTGTCTGCCTTGCAAGAGCTAGCCAAGGAAGGACCGCTGTTCGATCCCCCCGCCCCCGCGTCCCATATAATCCGCCCCCAAGCCAGGGGCGATTTCTGAGTGCTTAGCCAGGAGTAACCCCTGAGCACCAAACGGGTGTGGCCCGGTAAAAAAAATCTATATTTTCTGTCTAATTCTTGTACTGAGAGCTAGAGACATGGTATAGGTTGCCCTATATACATTCAACTCTGATTTGATCCCAATTACTGCATATGGTCCACTGTGAACTTCCAAAAGTGATTCCTAAGCAGACATAGAGAAATCCCTAAGTACAGCTGGGTGTGGCCAAATTCTAAAGTAGGATAATATAAAAACTAATAATTTGGTGGGGTCACAACCTACGGCTCAGGACGCTCTTATGGCTCAACACTCAGGTATCACTTCTGGCACGCTTCAGGAACCATATGGGATGTTGGGAATTCAATTTGGCTCAGTGATGTGCAAAGAAAGAGCCCCATCCTTTATACTATTACTCTATCCTTAAAGCAAATAATTCTTGGTCTGAGAATCTTTATTTTATTATATTCATTCTCTATTAGGCATTTTTACTTGAGACCACTATAGGAATTTATACTTAGACAACATGTAACCATATTCCACACCCCCTCTTCCAGCTGTATCTGTCCCCTTCTCCTAGATTCTTTTCTGCACAGTAAGTTCACTGCCAATTGCAGTGATTGAAAAATTTATAAGTTCTTCAATCACTCCTTTAAAAAATGTCACTTCATTCAACGGCTGCCCAACATTTCAGATTCTATTTTTTTCTTTCTTGTTTTGGGGGCTTGCCCAGCTGTGCTCAGGGTTTATTTTTGACTTTGTGCTCAGGGATCACTTTGGTAAATGCATACAAGATTATATGCACTGCCAGGAATGGAATCAGGATTGAGCAAATGTAGAAATACCTTAGTCTTTATACTTTCTTTCCAGCATATATGCAGATTGAAATTCCTACTTATTTCTTTTGTACTTAATTTTTTTCTCAAATTCTCATCCAGTTTGACAGTATTCTTCCACATAATTTTATATGTACATTTCTAATTAGCTTTCTCATTTCCAGTCTTGATTTTCTCCATTTTTCACACAATATAGATTCAATACTAAAAGCTAGCCTCATCAGATTTCTCCTTATGTCATGTTCTTTACAGGTCCACATTGACCCTGTGATGGAGTCCAAACTCATTACTGGCACTGTCTACTTGGTTCATTGTTTGCTTTTCCAGATCATTTCTTGATACAGTGTGCACAAATGGTTTTTGGAATGTATGAATAACTTTCTGTTCCTTGAGTTCGTCTTTTCTCTAGCCTCCCTACTTATGATAGTCTTCTAGTTCTAATTTTTACAACTAATTCAGAACACTTAGCATGTGCCAAGTCTTGGACTGACTTCTGATAAATGCAACAATAAATTGCATACCGTTTGAAATAGCCAATATATATATATTAATAGATAAATGTAAAACCACACAAGTAAATGGAAGAGCATGGGCAATCAGGATGTGAAGAGGGTCTAATTTAGATTTGGAGGAATGCTTAGGGAGGACTTTCTTGATTCAGCAAGAATATTTGGATCCTGCTCCTATTTGGGGTCTTTCTCCTGTACTTGCCTTGTGAAAGTTTTTTCTAGTTTTCCTAATGGTGAGTTTAGTGGCCTCCTTAGGCTTCATGTAAAAACCGTATTCATATCCCTGATAAGGTAGATTATTGATTCTATGATAGTGTAATCAACTTCTCCATTTCTAGAGTGTGAGCTCCATAAAGATCAGAACTAGTCTTGCAATTTCTCTAGTTTCTATAACATTTTGGGACTTGCTTCTGGATATCTCTTTTTTGGGGCAACATTTTAAACTGTTTTAAATATATTAAACTATTCCCAGTAGTGTGAGTGAATTGGTGCATTATATGTGTTCACTGCCAAAGCTTCCTATGAACTGAGAAGATTTAAGAGCTTTTGTCCTGTTGTTGAACAGGCTTGGCACGTATCATTCTCAATGATGGCTTTTTACAGAGATTTATGCATGGGCCTGCAAGTGAGCATGAAGGATACTGCCATTCACAGCATTACAATGCAAAGGAATATTATACCATCAATATATTTTCTTTCTTTTTTATTTTTATTAGTTTTTTATTTTCATTTGATGGGGAGGTCATTCCTACTGGTTCTTTGACTTAATCCTGACTCTCTGCCTGTAGATAATTCTTCTGGAAGGATTAGGGTTGTAGCATATGAAGTTCCATATCAAACCCAGATCATTCATCTGAAAAGAAAGTACCCTGCATACTGTAGCATCACTGAGCCCCCAATAAATTTTCTATTTGCTTTTATTTTGGAGTCACATACAGCAAGGCTTAGGGGCTATTCCTGGCAAGTTACTCAGTCATTACTTGTGCAATGACTTTGTGTCTCTCATAATGCCAGAATCAAACCCAGAACTCCTGCAAGCAAAACTTGCTCCCCAACCCCCTGAGCTATCACTGCAGCCCTGGAATTGTAATTTTTGAAAGGATCTAAGATGTTTTTAGAAACTAATGAATCAAAAATATATTTGTCCTAATTTATAAATTACTCCCATAATCCTTGGGAATAAAAGTGTGACTATGATCCAGGTAAATACTGACTCATGTTTAGGTTCCATTTGGCTGCTGCTCCTCTGATGGACCTGTGCCTTACCTACATTGGAAGTCAAATCATGCCAATGATCATTTTGGATTGGAAGAGCTCCAGGAAAGTCTTTTGCAGGCAGGAACATTACCAAATACTGAGTATATTTGATGAGTCATATTTTTAGATATGGAAACTGAGGCTGAAACAATCTGTGACTTATCCCAGGCACAGATCCAAATAAAGATCAGTTTTCCAATCTTCTAGCTACAACAGCCTTTGCTCTTGCTAAACTGCATATAATCTTATTAATCTTAGTAAACAAATTAACCACTTCTTTGAAACATTAACCTTAAAAACTGTTTCTATATTTTATTTATTTACATATATTTTTGCCACACTCTACTGTGTTTAGAGCTCCCTACTGGCTTTTTACTAAAGTCTCACTCCTGGTGAGCTCAGAGAACTATATGATTGGTTTGGGATTGAACTTGGGTCAGCCAATAGCGAGGCAAGAACCCCAACCTGTATTATCTCTCTGATCTGTCCTTGTCTATTTTTTTGGAGGGGGTCACAGCCGGCAGCGCTCAGGGGTTACTCCTGGATCTATGCTCAGAAATCTCTCCTGGCAAGCTCGGGGGACCATATGGGATGCTGGGATTCGAACCACTGTCCTTCTGCATACAATGCAAATGCCTTATCTCCATGCTATCTCTCTGGCCCCTTGTCTATTTTTTGAAGTTTGAATAATAAGGCTAAAAATTTGACTAAAGAGATACTGAAGAAATAATTTGGGACAACACACATTTGTAATGAGAAAAACTGGTAGCCTTTCTGTTTTGTTTGTTTGTTTTTTGGTCCACTTGACCTTAGTGAATTACTTGCCTATTAGTAGCTGCCCAAAAGTTTGGTTATATTTTCCATGAGCACATGACACTTGCTTTGATACTTGATTGGACATATATAATCTGGTGGCAGATTAATGTCATTTTCCTGAGATTCTGTTCTTATTCAGTTGTTTTATTAGAAGTCCACTAAAGCTGTTAACTATATTTATAATCCTCTTTGATTATTAAGTCAAAATCTTTAAGATGTGAATTTGTGCAGATGCAAGTGTATATATTGCTAGATTCTTCAGCTGACAGTTATTTAAGGATTTTGAAGGCTAGGGCTTTTATGTACTGGTAAGGGCGGGGAGAAGGCAGTGAAAAGGAAAAGTAAGACATGTCACATTTCATCCTGTGGATCTTGTTATCTGGTAAGGGTGAGTGGAACATTCTTATCAGGAGTCCCACCTGAGGTGTTTTCTAACAATTTCTCGGGTAGGAGGGACCCAGGAAGGCCTTGAAGTCAAGCAGAATATCTTACTGGATATTTTGTAGGAATCAAATTTCTTGAGATATTGCAATACTTTTGAAGATGCTGAGGCTAGGCTTGGCCCATCTGGGGGAAAAAAACTTTGGCATAAAGTTGATTTTGTTTTCTATGACATTACTAAGGCTTTTCTTCCTCTTCCTCTTCTTTTCTTTTAAAACCATAGGTATGCCCTTTTAACTGAGATGCAAGCAAAAATAGCTCTTAATGCCAAGATGATGTCAAGTTACTATATACTTTACTAGGCTAGTGATATTAATCTTAAATGTAGCTACATAGAAGGACTACTTTTATTTCAAAGGGCAGTTAAATGGCAGAGAGCTTTGCATAGTGAACATGGATAGATGTCAGGTGTTTGATCTTGTTGACAAGAAGGATAAGGGTTATGGAGGTATACACAAAGAAGAGGGGCAGGAGAGCAGCTGCATGAAAAAGAAATGTCTAATTAAGAGTTTACTAATATTCTAAAAACTTCAGAGACAACTGCATAAGAAGAACAGATAATGTGAGCTGAAGGACCTCTTCTTATAATTTCTCTAATGTTGGCTCTCTGTGCAATTCAGTATTTTCCAATTTGTCTTTTCTCTAGGTCTAGTCATTGAGTGTCCAAAGGCTCATGTGGGCAGACTTCCTTATTAAATCTGTCAGTCTTAGGATCCTGGAATAGATAAAGTCAGCACTGATTTCAATGATGAGGCAGCAATCAGTCACTATGTGCTTGATCTTATATCAAGGGAATTCAAAAAAGTTAATGATCTACTACAAGTCAAAACTACAAAACCAAAATATTGCAAAGTAAAATTTAATTTAATGAATGTGCATAAAGACGAAATTTCGTGGCAAGTAGAAATGAACACAATCCTAAATTCCCATCAATGTCCATGTTTAGTGACAAATTTCTGTTTCCTATTTACATGAACCCTCAAGTAATCTTTAACATTTTTCCCCAGTTGATTCAGACAATATAATCACTGAAGTCTTTTTAAGCATCCAGTAAGACGCATATTTCTAAGCACAAAATTGATTGGGTTTTGATAAAACTTCTAACCTAAAGTTTTAATATTGTACCTTATGTCAACAACACTTTAGAGTTAACCAGAATTTTGATTTATATCATATAGAATGGTTTTCACTGAACTTATAATTATATAAATGGAATTCCATATTCACTCTATGTTTGCCTCCTTTGCTTTTGGGCTCTGCACTGAAAGATGATGACTTCCAGCAATATTCAGGGGACCATATGGAGTGATAGATATTGAATCTATGTGAACTTACTGCAAAGCAAACTCCTAACCTGCTGTGCCATTTCTCTGGCCCTCATATGATTTCTTAAAATTAATTTTATTATATTGGTATATATACTAATTGGTATATATCCCTTTCTAATATTCAGTTATATTCTATTATATGATCATAACAATTTAATTATTAATTTTACTGATGATGAACTATGGTTTATTTCTATTATCTTTTTTGTATGAGCAAAGTTATTAGATATATTCTTTATACAAATCCTTTAGGGATGTTTCATTTCTCTTGGGTAAATACCTAGGAGTGAATATTTAGGTCACAGAGTTTATATATGTTTTATACTAACAAAATTGCTAAGCAATTTCCTAAGAGGAGGTACAGTTTTTCACTCCCAAAGTAATGCATGAAAATTCAAAAATGTCTCATATCCAAAACTTAGTATTTCAGCTTTTTAATTGTAGTCACTTTAATGTAATGTGCGGTAGAAGCTAATTGTGTTTCCCTGTGTAAAATTAACTACCAAGTATTAGTGAATATTCTCTTGGTGTTTTTTCATAGATGATATTTTAATTTATTAATTTTTCATAGTTATAGTCCCAGTCTTGATCAGCTCTCATGTGACTTAAGTATTGGTCTTTACTCAATTTTTCTTTTACCAGGTAACCATGCTACTGGTATTGTCCTGGTTTTCTGATTACTTCAGTCCTTTGTTTCCAAAAATATTCAGTATGACTAACAACATTAGAACTTTTCAAACATTTAATTAATTCCTATTATAGTAGAGAATTCTTTCTTCAGAGGACTCTTCATTTGAAGGGAATGGGGACCAATTCAATCATCATTTTTATTTGTCCTCCTGATTCTGTGCAGCCCCTGAGGTAACTATGTACATGCTTTGTACTCTAGGGTACGCACACTGGCGTGCTGAAGACATCTGTTCCCACATTTCCTGTATCTTCCTTTCCAGGAACAGTTTAGTGCTAAAGAAGCTGCTTATATTGTTACCTCACGTTGGAAAATCTTTCTTTACCCTATTTCCAGAGACTGTTTAAGAAATATGACATCCTTTATGCCAGCATGATCAACATCTGCCTTTCACGAAGGTTTGATGCTTGTAGATTTTTGTTTGCCTGATGTGTACAATCACCATATTTTGCACATTCCTTTATCAGTTTAAATCATCTTAACAGTATTTGTTTCCTAGTACGCAAAACTCTGATATTTAATTTCCTTTTTTAAATTCCTCATATATATTATTTTTAAAATATAATAGCTTTAATTAAGCTCTGTGGTTACTAAATTGTTTGTAGTTGGGTTTCAGTTATAGATGTACACCAACCTTCACCAGTGCATCTTTCCTGCCACCAGTGTCTCCCATTTCACTCCCACACCACACTTCCCCTGTCTCTACTTTTTCCTTCCTTCCTTCCTTCCTTCCTTCCTTCCTTCCTTCCTTCCTTCCTTCCTTCCTTCCTTCCTTCCTTCCTTCCTTCCTTCCTTCCTTCCTTCCTTCCTTCCTCCCTTCCTTCCTTCCTTCCTCCCTCCCTCCCTTCCCTCCCTCTCTCTCTCCCTTCCTCCCTCCCTTCCTTCCTTCTTTCCTTCCTTCCTTCCTTCCTTCCTTCCTTCCTTCCTTCCTTCCTTCCTTCCTTCCTTCCATCCTTCCTTCCTTCCTTCCTTCCTTCCTTCCTTCCTTCCTTCCTTCCTTCCTTCCTTCCTTCCTTCCTTCCTTCCTTCCTTCCTTCCTTCCTTCCTCCCTTCCTCCCTCCCTCCCTCCCTCCCTCCCTCTCTCCCTCCCTCCCTCCCTCCTTTCCTTCCTTCCTTCCTTCCTTCCTTCCTTCCTTCCTTCCTTCCTTCCTTCCTTCCTTCCTTCCTTCCTTCCTTCCTTCCTTCCTCCCTTCCTTCCTCCCTTCCTTCCTCCCTTCCTTCCTTCCTTCCTCCCTCCCTCCCTTCCCTCCCTCTCTCCCTCCCTTCCTCCCTCCCTCCCTCCCTTCCTTCCTTCCTTCCTTCCTTCCTTCCTTCCTTCCTTCCTTCCTTCCTTCCTTCCTTCCTTCCTTCCTTCCTTCCTTCCTTCCTTCCTTCCTTCCTTTCTTCTTTCTGGGCCACACCTGGTGATGCTCAGGGGTTACTCCTGGCTTGAGGGATCATATGAGACACTGGGGAATCGAACTGAGATCCGCCCTAGGTTATCACGTGCAAGGCAAATGCCCTACTGCTTGCACCACCATTCCGGCCCCATCTTTCTTCCTTTTTTGACACTGTGGTTTGCACTATTATTAAAGAAGGGGTGCCATATTTTTTTTATCTTTTTCCAGTACCCATGCCTTTTTCAGGGTGATCAGTTTCTTACCTATCACTATCATAGTAGTCCTTTCCTACTCTATTTACACTCACTGATCTTTGTAGCAAGCTTCCTACCATAGACTGGTCATCCTGACCCTTCTCTCCTGTTTCTGGATATTTTACCATACTGTCTTTTATTGTTCTTATATTCTACCAATAAGTGAGATTATTCTATGGCTATCCCTCTTTCTCTTTCTGACTCATTTCCCCCAGCATAATAACCTACATATCCATCCATGTATAAGCCAATTTCATGACTTCATATTTCCTCACTGCTCCAAAATATTCTATTGTGTAGATGGCACCACTGTTTCTTTAGCCACTCATCTGTTGCCGGGCACCTGAGTTGTTTTCAGATTCTGGTTATTATATATAATGCTTCAACAAATATAGGAATGCAGAGGACTATTTTGCATAATATTTTTGAGTTCCTGGGAATATCCCTAAGAGTGATATTCCTGGATCATATGGAATCTCAATTTCTATTGCTTTTAGGATTATTCATATTGTTTTTCATAAACACCAGGCCACTCAGTATCCTACCTGTTAATGAATGAGAGTCCCTTTATCCCCATGTTCACACCAACAATAGTTGTTCTTTTTTTTTTTGTGGTGTGTGCCAGACTGTATGGTGTGAAATATCTCATTGTTGCTTTCATTTACATCTCCCAGATGATTAGTGATGTGTAGCATTATTTTTTTCATGTGACTTTTAGCTACCTTTATTTCTTCTTTGAGGAAATGTCTGTTCATTTCTTTGTCCTATTTTTGGATGGGGTTAGGTAATTTTTCTTCTTTAGTTCTGCCAGTATCCTATATATCTTAGATATTATCCCTTTATAAGATGGGTTTTGGGTGAATAGTTTCCCTGATTCTGTGGGTAACCTTTGAATACTAGTCACTATTTGCTTTGAAGTACAGAAGCTTCTGAATTTAATGTAGTCCCATTTGTTTATTATTGCTTACATTTCTTGAGCAGTTGTGTTACCTCCTTGAAGAAACCTTTAGTATCAGTGTCATGAAATATTTTGCTTATATTTTCTTTTATGTACCTTATGGTTTAATGTCTGATGTAAAATCAAATTTTTTGACTTTGTACATGGTGTTAAAAAGAGATCTGAGATGGCTTTTTTGCATGTAGTTGACAAATTACCCCAACAATTGTTGAAGAAAATTTTCTTGCTTCAGTTTTTATTATTAGCCCTGTATTAAAAGATCAATTGATGGTATGTCTGGGGGTCCGTCTCAGAATATTCAAGTCTATTCCATTGATCTGAGGGTCTGTCTTTATTCCAATATCATTCTGAATTAATGACTACTGCATAGAAATACAATTTAAAATTGGGAAAAGTAATGCTTCCCATCTTCCTTTTCATACTTTTTCTAATTCTTAATTGCTTTAGCTATTCTGAGCTTGTATTTTAAACTGAATTTCATATTGTTTGATGAACTTCTTTGAAAAATATCATGGGTATCCTAATAGACATTGCATTAAATCTGTACAGTGCTTTAGGGTGTATTACAATTTTAATGATGTTAATCATTCCAGTCCACAAGTAGTATATATGTCTCCAATTTTTTTTTTATTTCTTGAAACAATGATGTCTAGATTTTTTGTATAGGTTTTTCACCTCTTTAGTTAAGTTGACTCCAACTACTTGACTTTCTGTGAAACAATTGTGAATGGAATTTTTTAAAAGTCTTTACTGCTCTTTCATTATTTGTATATAGAAAAGTCATGGAGTTTTGCATGTTAATTATGTAGCTTGCCACTTTAGTATACAAGTATATTGTTTCTAGAAGCCTTTTGTAGAGTGGAATTATTTACATATAGTCTGATATTACCTACAAACAGTGAGAATTTGACTTCTTTCTTTCTTATCTGCATTTCCTTGATATATTTTTTGCCTGATTATTATGGTAAGTATGTCCAGAACTATGTTGAATAAAAGTGTCAAGAGGGGCAAACTTGTTTTGTGCCAGATATTAGAGGAAAGGTTTTTATTTTTTTCCCATTGAGTATAGTGTTTGCTATGGACTTGTGGTAAATGACTTTAAATATATTGAGAAAAGTTCCTTCTAGTCCCATTCAATTCTCTTGAGAGTTTTTATCATGAATGGGTGTTGGAGCTCGTCAAATGCTTTCTCTGCATCTAGTGATATGATCATATACATTTTCTTTTTCTTTTTTTTTGGTATGGTGTATTATACAAATTGACTTAAGTATTTTAAACTGGAACCAGAGAGATAGCACAGCAGCGTTTGCCTTGCAAGCAGCCAATCCAGGACCTAAGGTGGTTGGTTCGAATCCTGGCGTCCCATATGGTGCCCAGTGCCTGTCAGGAGCTATTTCTGAGCAGATAGCCAGTAGTAAGCCCTGAGCACCGCCGGGTGTGGCCCCCAAAAAAACAAAAAAAGTTTTTTTTTAAACCATCCTTGCATCTCTGAAAAGAATTTTACTTGGTCATAGTGTATGGCCTGCTTGATATGCTAGTATTTTGTTGAGGATCTTTGCATCTGTGTTCATCAGGTATATCATCCTATACTCTTTTTTTTTTTTTTGAGATGTCTCTGTCTATTTTGTTAGCAGGGTAATATTAGCTTCATTAAAACTGTTTGTAAATGTTTCTGTTTCTTCAATTTCCTAAATGAGAGTGAAAAGAATTGGCAGTAGGTTCTTTCTAAAGGTTTGAAGAATTCATTATTAAAACCATCTGGGCCTGGACTTTGGTTTTTAGGACGCCTTTTTTACTACCATTTCATATTCTTGGTAGTAATAGACCTATGCAGATATTCCACATCAAATTGGTTGAACTCTGGAAAGTTATGAGTCCACAACTGTGTATCCATTTTTTGAGATTCTCTTGAAACCTGAAAAGAAAAGTTTCTGAAATAAATCTCAGGTTACCCCCTTGAATTTCAGTAGTGTCTGTATTGGCCTTCCCTTTTCATTTATAATTTGGTTTATTAAGATTTTCTCTCTTTCTTCTCTGTGATTCTTGCTAATGGTTTATCAATTTTTTTCAAGGAACCAACTCTTTCATTGATCTTTTGGATTGTTTTTTGGACTTCCAATTCATAAATTTCTGTTCTAAGCTTTATTATTTCCTTCCTTCTGCCTTTATTTGGTTCATTTTGTTGGTCATTTTCCAACATTTTAAGCTGTGCCATTTAGTTACTTATATAAGCTGTTTATTACTTCCTAATAAAAGCTTTCAGAACTATAAAATTTCTTCTTAATACCATTTTAGATGTATGCCACAAATTCCAATAATTCATGTCTCCATCTCATTTGTTTCCAGGAATCCTTTATTTATTTTATATTCTCTATGACCCATTGGTTGTCCACTAGTGCTCTGTTTAATTTCCAGATTAAAATTTTTCTCTGTGTTTGTTTGTAATCCTCTTCTGTAGTTGTTATAATTGCTATTTTCTTGATTTTATGGAGGACTGTTTATTGCCCAGTATGTGGTCTATCTTGCAGAATGTCTCCTGTGCATTGGAGATGAATGTATATACAGTTTTCTGGGATGGAGATCTTTATATATATAAAGCTTTAATATATAGATATATATACACACATATATGTATTTATATATACACATAGATACTTACTTTCAGAGCCAGTAAATCCTTGTTAAGTTTTAGCCTGTTTGGCTTATCAAGGGTTGAGAAAGTTCTCAGTTAAGAGTCTCCCAGTATTATTGAGTTGTTATTGTTGTCTTTTTGCAATTATATCAGCAATTGTTTTTAAGTATATTTCTGGATCTTCATTGAGTCTATCTATGTTTAGGAGTACAGTACATATCCCTTGATTTTCTATCTCTGTCTCTTATAACCTTTAATGACTAAAGTCTATGTTGTATGATATAGTTTACCTACCTTATCATTTTTTAAGGAAGTTGTTTGCTTGAAGGATTGTCCTCCAACCTTTGACTTTGAATCTATGTTAGCTCTGTCTATTCAGATGTGCTTCTTGCAGGGAGAAAACTTTTGTCTTCCATTTATTGATTTTGCCACTCTGTGTCTCTTAGCTGGTGCATTTATTCTTCTTACATTGAGAGAAATGATTGTCATGAAATTTGTCATCTTTTTGTAGGATGACATCTTTTGTAGGATGACAAAAAGTGTCATCTTTTTGTAGGAGTTTTGTGTGTTTATGGGATCTGCCTTGTCTTAAAGTAGACCCATCAGTTCTTCTTTTAAGGTTGATTTTGAGTCTCTACAGTTTCTGAGCTGTTGCTTATCTGCAAAACTGTATCCTTTTCCTTCAATCCTGAATAAAAATCTGGCTGGGTGAAGTATGCGTGGTGATGCATTCATTTTATTGAGTTTTGTCACTATATCCCAGCATTGCACAGAATTTTGGGCAGGCCTTCTGTGTTGCTTATAATGAATCTGCTGTTAATCTATTTTTTTTATTACATTCTGAACTGTAGGTTCTTTACTTATCTCAGTTAAGCTACAAGTTTTTTTTTTATTTAAACACCTTGATTACATACATGATTGTGTTTGGGTTTCAGTCATAAAAGGAACACCACCCATCACCAGTGCAACATTCCCATCACCCATGTCCCAAATCTCCCTCCTCCCCACCCGACCCCTGCCTGTACTCTAAACAGGCTCTGCATTTCCCTCATACATTCTCAATATTAGGACAGTTCAAAATGTAGTTATTTCTCTAACTAAATTCATCACTCTTTGTGGTGAGCTTCCTGAGGTGAGCTGGAACTTCCAGCTCTTTTCTCTTTTGTGTCTGAAATTTATTATAACAAGAATGTCTTTCATTTTTCTATTTTTGTGGGAAAGGGTTGGACTACACCTGGTGATGCTCAGGGGTTACTCCTGGCTCTGCACTCAAAAAATCGCTCCTGGTAGGCTTGGGGAATCATATGGGATGACAGGAGTCAAACCCTGGTCAGCTGTATGCAAGGCAAATGCCCTAACACTGTGCTATCACTCCAACTTCTTGCTGTAAATCTTAAGGATTTTTTTTTTTAAACGTAATTTCCCTTTTGAGATTGCTGCTTTCAGTATTCTATCCCTAACTGTAGTTTTCATCATTTTAACTAGGATGTGCCTTGAGTTGCTTTGCTTGAATATCTTTTCACTGATATACTAGGGGAATTCTAGATGCTTGCATTCTTTATTTCTGGGAACTTCTCAACAATGATGTACTTGACTGTTGATTCTTCATGGGCATTTTCTTCCTGGGTCTCTGGGACTCCAGTGACTCTTACCTTATTTCTTTTGAGTTTATCCCAGAGTTCTTTTGTCATCTGTTTGTGCTCTTTGAGGATTTTTTCCATCTTCTCTTTGTTTATTTTAAGGCTCTTTTCCAACCTCTTCCATTGTATGGAGTGTTATGCTGATCTTCCATCTCACTGATTCTGTCTTCAGCAGCAGTTACTCTGTTGGTGAGATTTTCCAGTGAGTTTTGAGTTTTGAGTTTTTATTTTGCCTACCAAGTTTTTCAGTCCTGTTATCTCAGTTTGAATTTTTTTTTATTTCTACTTTCATATCTTCTTGAGTCTTCTTGAATTTCTTCAGTTCTTTCCTTGTTTTCCTTGACTTCTTTGAACAGTTTCTACATTTCTTCTCTAAAATCCTTATCAGAGATGCAGAATAGGTGGCTGGTACTTTTTAGGTCTTCAGAGCTACCATATTTATTCTTTAAGGATGGTGGAGTTCTCCATTGTTTCCCTATTTTCGCCTTTTCAGTATGGTATTTTTTATATGTTGTGCTTGGGTTCATTGACTAGAAGAAATGTGTGGCTGTAGAGTATAGCAAAGTGGTGTCTTTGTTGTATAGATGTCAGTATCACTGTATCCCAGTATGGTGAGATGGACATTTAAACATCATGGTTCTCCTGGTAGGTGTTGGTCTCTCCCGCATATCAATTTCCTTTCAATTATAATGCCAACTTATTTATTCTTCTTTTCTTAAATTATCTTCACAAATTTAACCATTTATTATATCTAGAGTGGCACATATATTATATTGAGTCAGTGTTTCTTTTCATGCTTTTGTTTGTAATGTCCTTTCTCACCGAGATACCCTCTTTTTTTCTATATTATTTTTTCAATTTCCTACTTTTTATTAGTCCCTCAATTTTGCTTCTTCCAGAAGTCATTCCAGGATATCTAACTCACAAGAATTTTCTTCTTCTGAGTTATATTTAGTATTTATTTGTTTATTAATTTTGGCCACACCACAATAAATAAATATTACTTTATTTATGATGCTTAGAGACTAATTGCAGTTCATTGCTCCAGTGCTGCTTCTGGAGTTGTTTAGGGAACCATATGAGGTTTAAACCCAGAGTTCCTGCTTATAAAGCATATATTCTAGCCCTTTAAACTATAATTCCAGTCCCTTTAACTATTTTAACTATCCTTTTTAGTGCCAGGTATAGAACTCAAGACTTACTTTTGTCAAAGCATGCCCTCTACCACTGAGCTTTATTCCTGGCTCCATGTTATGCTTGTTATTTCTAAATTTTATAGTTTTTCATGTTATCCTTTCTACAAAGTCTCACCAGGAAGAAGCTCACTATCTATTTAGAGAGTTAAGTTAAATGAAAAGGAAATGATATAAACCATATGATTTATATCGATTGTATTTCCCTCCATGTCCTGGTTAGCCTGTATAGACTTAAGATTTACTGAGACTCATGCTCATATGAATGTGGGGGCCTTGCCAGAGGGAAAATGTGATTGAATCCAGAATGTGGGGCCTTGCAGGAGGAAAACAACGATTGAATTTCTCTTTGAAAAATGATGGTGAACATGATGGAAAATGATGATGGAAAAATAGAACTACCAGTGTCAATTTTGGATCTAACTGAAAACAAAGTGTTGTTGTCAGATTTGTCACTAGTCAACTTTGGGAAAATACTAAAGCCTCCAGGAGAACTCATTTATATTTTATCAAAAGCCATTCATTGGCTTTGTAGTAGAGGACTATGTTTCCCCAGACCCTTTGTAACTGTGGTTTTATCTTTGCTGAAAACTCTCTCTTCTGTGCTTGGACTTATTTGAAACTAGAAACTGAGAACCTGAGGGATTTTGAGTCATATGGTACAAGGGCCAGTAAATAGCCAGAAAAATCCCATATCTAACTCAGATGGCTCTACTGTCTCCATTAGTACTCAGGACATCCTGGGTCTGCAGAGTGACAGTCTACATGTCAAAAAAATAATGCAGCTTGAATGACTTCTGCTTTAGACACTTATAAAAAGCACAAGTTAAGTGGGCAGGTGGCCAATTTTTAAAGTTTACTATCATCTGAAATGAACATAAACAGCAGGGATGAAAGTAAACCATGAATGCCACTGTGAACAATTAACTGTAGGAGCTTCAGATCTTGTCAGTGTGTGGTTTTTATTTGGTGTAAACTTTATCTCCAATATGCCCTACCTGTTCTTGGATTTTAATTTTCGATTACATAAACTTTGTTTCTAATTTAAGTATTTTTTTCTCTTTTGAAGCAATTCATATTTCCCTTTTCTCCTTCTTTCTCTTGCCTCGATGTAAAAACTGGCCCTTCATGATAACTAAGCAGGATCTTTCTTTAGCCTTTAATTTCTGTGAAGTTTAACTCCCAGAGGCCAATTTACATACTATGTCACTGCTTCTCCTTGCCTATGCAACCTCACAGTCTTTGATCTAAGGCTTTGTTTTCGGAATCCCAGCATGTTGACTTGTAGGAATGAGGCAGAGGGGGAATCTAAACATACTCAAATTAACTATTCTGAATACTCTGCGGGGAGATTTCACTGGTTAAGGGGGGTATATTTTTCATGACTGAAAAACAACTGCAAACATGTTTGTAATCATGGTGCTTAAATAAAGATATTATTATAAAAAAGAAAGCTATGCTGAATGATTCACTTTCAGAAATCTGCCTACCTAATCCACATAATTTAGCAGGTCCATAGTCTGCTTTATCATTTGAATTTTCATTGCAACCATTATTTTATTTTATTTTTTTCTGGGGCCAAACCCGGTGTTGCTTAGGGGTTACTCTTGGCTCTACGCTCAGAAATCACTCCTGGCAGGCATGAGGGATCATATGGGATACTGGAATTTGAACCACCATCTATCCATCCTGGATTGACTGCTTGCAAGGCAAACACCTTACTGTTGTACTATCTCTTCAGCCCTGCAGCCATTATTTTTTAATCTTAAATCTCCCTGTATAATGTAGGTATATTCTTCCTTCTTTCACTTATTTTTATTTTCTTGCCTTTTGTAATTCTTATTTATTTTAAATTATTTGCATAACTACATTATAAACTTATAAGAAGGGGACTTGGTCTTTATTTCTCTTTTGTTGATCAGTTTCAATACCCATAGGAATTTAAAACTAGAAATTAAAAAACTACAATTAAAAAATTCTAAAATCCATAGAAATTTTAATGTCCATTTAAATCAATGTTTACATTTTAGCATGTGCTATTTGTAAAACAGTTAAATTAGTGGCTTATAATAAGGTAAATAAAGACCACTGTTGTTTTTTCCCTCCGTTGCTTGATCTTAAGGTATGCTTATCTTTTCCAATATGTTGACACTGGATTGATAGATAAAAACATGGGCAAAACTGCAGGTGCCACAGACCTAATCAATTATTATTGATTATTATTATTTTTAGTTTAACTTGAAGCAATATATTATTTTATATTATCACAAGATAGTAAAAAATAAAATAAGACCAAAATTTCAGTTTTTTTTAAGATGCCGTAATTAAACATTTAGAAATTATTGGCTCTGTTAAATATCCACTCTCAAATATATATTTCTTAATTCTATTGTGTGATTAAGAGAACGTAGTTTATAAAGGACACCTTTTCCTTATATATGTGTAATTGTCTTTGAGGAAAAAAATGCTTGTGAAGTTGAGTTGTAAACTGCCCCAAAATGTTTTTTTCCTAGAATACCATTTACTTAGAAAATGGATGGTAGAAAAACTGATGCTATAAAATAGATTTAAATGGGTATGTGTGTGTAGTTTCCTTTTCCTTGAACACTGTGAGTACAAAGTTGTTCATGATTGATTTTCAGTCTTATAATGTACACCACCCTTCACCTAGAACATTTTTTGCTACCAATATCCCAGCTTCTCTCTTATCTTCCCCCCTGCCTTCTCCCCTGTTTGCCTATGTGGCATACATTTTTCTTCTCTCTCTTGGTTTTTCTTTCCTTTTAGACACTGTGGTTTGCAATACTGTTAGTGAAGGAGTAACATGCATGCTACTTTATCTTTATTGAACACCCACTTATTGTCCAGAGTGATCAGTTACAACTATCATTGTCATAGTTGTCCCCTCTCTATCCTAAATGTACTGATCCACTGTTTGTGATAAGATTCCTATCATGGACTAATCCTCCTGGTCCCCATCTCTATCTATTGTCTTTAGATATTTTTACCACACTATTTTCTGAGGCACAATTGTGAATGGAATTATTTTTTAAATGTTTATTTCTTTTCTTTAATTATTTGTGAGAGAAAAATTTTAATTATTTAACGGAACCTATCATTTTAAGAAACATTACTATATTTTTAACCTGTGATTAAATTCAATAATTCAAACAAAATAATAACTTTGGGCCCAAAATAGCAGCGAAGTGGTAGGGTATTTGCCTTGCACGTGACTGACCTGGGACATACTATTGTTTGATCCCCCAGCATTCCATATGGTCCCAGAAGCCAGGAACAATTTCTACATGCACAGCCAGGAGTAATCTCTGAGCGTCACTGGGTGTGGTCCAAAAGTAAAAAACAAACAAACAAAAATAATAACGATATTGAAGATTTTATACCTATTATTGAATTTGATAGCCTTCTAATACTTAAATGCTTTCTGATAAGGTGGTGATTCTAATAAAATTCAATTTTGATATTTGTTACAAAATCGACTAATATTTGGAGGATCTACATGATTCAGAAAACTGTTATCCCAAGTAATTATATACACTATAATCATGTTATAAAATCATTGACAGGTTAAAAAAAAACCATTCAAAATATAACACAGGGTTTACTGCTTTGCTCCCTGCTTTTCTGTGTGAGGCAAACAAGAAAGGTCCCAGAAGACATAATCTCTTCAGGACCTAGCACAAGCTAAGAAAGACCATAGTGCATAAAATTTCTACAGGACTCTGCACAAGGTAGGCTGATTCTGCCCACAAAGGGTGGAGCCTAATTTCTACCATGTGATTGGCACAAAAAAGACATAAAAGGCCACAGCTTTGCTCCCTGCCTGGTTTCCTGGTTTGCTCCCTGCCTGGTTTCTTGCTTTACTGTGTAAGGCAAACAAGAAAGGCCCCAGCAGACATAATCTCTTCAGGGCCCAGCACAAGCTAAGAAAAGCTTAAATTGACATAATCTCTACAGGGCTATGCACAAGGTAGGCTGAATCTGCTCACAAAGGGTGAGCCAGATGAGGGTGGAGCCAAAGGAGCATACCACTCCACTTAGCTTCATAGCCACATGCATGATCAAGCCCATGAACCCCACCACAACACGTAGTAAAATACACACTAGATGCATGTCAATGGGGAAATAATGCAGGACAATATTATGCATAGAGAATGAAGATGGCAGCTCTGATGACCCAAAAAGTTCCAACCACCTAGTTAGCCTCGCCAATAAAAAGTTTAGAGTAAAAGTATGGAGGATATTCTTAGAACTCAAAAAAGCAACATAGATAGAGCTGAACAAACAAAAAAGATAGAACTTAAAAATAAAAACTCCAAACTGAAATAACAGGACTGAAAAACTCACTAGATGAAACGAAAACCTCAATAGAAAGCCTCTCCAACAGAGTAAAAGCATCTGAGGAAAGAATCAGCGAACTAACAAATGAGATGCAAATCAACTCCATACAGCAGAAGAGATTGGAAAATAACCTTAAAACAAATGATCAGAGAATGGAAAATTTACTCAAAGAATGTGAACAGATGAAAATAGAATTCTTTGGTAAACTCAACAGAAACAACATAAGAATGATTGTAGTCCCAGAGATCCAGGAAGATAATCCCCAGGAAGAATCAATAGTCAAGGACATCATTACAGAGAAACTTCCAGAGCTAAAGACTACATGCAACCAAATCCTGCATGCCAAAGAGCATCAGCTAAGAGATTGGAAGAAAAGCTCCCCCAGGCACATCCTAGTCAAAATGACAAATCCCACAGATAGGGATAGAAAACTGAAGGCACCAAGATCAAAAAAGGAAAATTACATTCAAAGGAGCATCCTTAACATTTACAGCACACCAGCCACAAGAGGCCCTCAAGGCAAGAAGGCAGTGGTGGGATACAGTGACAAAACTCAATGAATGAATACTTTGCCTAGAATACCACACCCAGCCAGACTGGCTTTCGGGTTTGAAGAAAGAATACATAGCTCCACGAATAAACAACAGCTCAGAAACTTTACAGACTAAAAACCAGCCTTAAAAGACAAACTGAAAGGTCAACTTTAAGACAAGACAGACCAACAGACACAACAAACTTCTACACAAAGATGACAGTCTATCCTATGATGATTATCTCTTTCAATGTCAATGGACCAAAAGGGCCAGTGAAGAGACAGAGTGGCAAAATGGATCAAAAAGCTGAATCCAACAATCTGCTGCCTACATGAAACACATCTGAATAGTCAAAACAAACATAGATTCAAAATTAAAGGCTGGAGGAAAATCATCCAAGCAAATAACACCCTTAAAAAAGTCATATTTATATCAGATAACACAAACTTAAGCCTCAAAAAGTTATAAGGAACAAAGATAGATAAATGTGTTTTTGTACTAATCAAAAGCTATGTACAATAGTAAAAATATCACACTTCTAAATGTTTATGCACCCAATGAGGGACCAGCACTTTTTTAATACAATTGTTGACAAATCTGAAAAAAGATATCAATAGCAATACAATAATTGCGTGAGACCTCAACACTGTCATATCACCCCTTGATAGATAAACCAGGGTGAAACCCAACAAGAATATACTAGCTCTAGATAGCATAGAGGTAGGGCATTTGCCTTGAATGCAGATGGATGGTGGTTCAAATCCTGGCATCCTATATGGTCCCTCAAGCCTGTCAGGGGCAATTTCTGAGTGTAGATCCAGGAGTAACCCCTGAGTGTTGCTGGGTGTGACCCAAAAAAAACAAAAAACAATAAACAAAAACCAAAAAGAAAAAAAAAGAATAGACTAGCTTTGAAAAGAGAAATAGAAGAAAGTGGACTAGAAAAAAAATATATATATGGCACTTCATCCCCATACACATTCTTCAATACACATGGGTCATTCTTCAGAATAGATCACATGCTTGCCCATAAAAAGTATCTTCATAAAGTCAGGAGGATAGAAATTTTACTGACTACCTTCTCAGATCACAAGGCACTGAAATAAGAAGTGAACTACATGGGACACAAAAGAAAAACTTCAATACCTAAATATTAAACAACTCACTACTGGACAACCAGTGAGTCAGAGATTAAATTGAAGAGGAAATCAAAGCATTCCTGGAAACAAATGATGTAAAGATACAAATTACGAGGATTTATGGGACACATCAGAAGCAGTACTAAGAGAAAAATTTATTGCTTTGTAAGCACACATCAGAAAGAAAGAGGGATATAAATAAAAAGCTTAATGACACAGTTTATAAAATTAGAAAATGATCAACAAAAGGAACCAAAAATAGGTAGACAGAAAGAAATAACAAAGCTTAGATTAGAAATTCATGAAGTGGAAATAAAAATATCTAAAAGATCAACGAAAGCAAAAGTTGGTTCTTTGAAAAAATAAACAAGATTGATAAACCACTGGCAAAACTTACAAATAAATGAAGAGAAACTTAATAAACCAGATTAAAAATGAGAAGGGGGAGATCACTACAGATACTTCAGAGGTTTAAAGGGTAATCAGAGACTACTTTGAGAAACTCTATGCCAAGAAACATGAGAACCTGGAAGAAATGGACAAATTCCTGGACTCTTACAATCTTCTACGGAAAAATCATGATAACCTAGCATATCTAAACAGACCCAACACTACTGAGGAAATTAATATGGTAATCAAAATTCTTTCCAAAAACAAAAGTCCAGGCCCAGTTAAATTCACTAGCAAATTCTTTCAAACCTTTCAAGAGGAACTACTATCAACCCTTTTCAGGCTCTTTCATAAAATTAAAGAATCAGGAACACCCCCAAATAGTTTTTATAAAGTTAATGTCACTTGGTACCAAAACCAGAGATGCTTCAAAAAAAAAAAAAAAAAACTACAGACCAATATCTCTGATGAACACAGATACAAATATCCTTAACAAAATTCTAGCAAATAAGATCCAACGCCTCATCAAGAAGGTCATACATTTTGATCAAGTAGATTTCATTCTAGGAATTCAAGGAGGGTTTAACATATATAAATCAATCAGCATAATACACCATATCAACAAAATGAAACATAAGAACTATATGATCATATGAATAGATGCAGAGAGAGCATATGATAAGGTTCAACACCCATTCTTTTTATAAAAACTCTCATAAAGATGGGAATAGAAAAAACTTTTGTCAATGTAATTAAGGCTATCTACCTATCACAAGTCAATGGCAAATTTTCTCAATGGAGATAAACTAAAAGCCTTTCCTCTAAAATATGGTGCAAGACAAGGCTGCCCTTTCTCACCACTCCTATTCAACATAGTGCTGGAACTTCTTACCATAGCAATTAGGCAAGATAAAGATATCAAGGGCATTCAGATAGAAAAAGAAGAAATTAAGCTGTCACTGCTTACACATGACATGATACTATATTTAGAAAACCTTAAGGACTCTACTAAAAAGCTTCTAGAAACAATAGACTCATACAGCAAATTGGCATCCTACAAAATTAACATGAAAGAATCAATAGCCTTCTTATACACCAATAATGATAGAGAAGAAATGGACAATAAAAAATCTCATTCATATAAGTGCTACACAAATGTAAATACCTTGGAGTCAACTTGACTAAGGATGTGAATGACCTATACAAATAAAACTACAAAACCCTGCTTCAAGAAAGAAAAGAAGACACAAGGAAATGGAGACATGTACCCTGCTCATGGATTGGTAGGATAAACATAATTAAAATGGCATTATGGGGCTGGAGAGATAGCATGGATTTAAGGCATTTGCCTTGCATGCAGAAGGATGGTGATTCAAATTCCGGCATCCAATATGGTCCCGTGAGCCTGCCAGGAACAATTTCTGAGTGTAGGGCCAGGAGTAACCCCTAAGCACTGCCGAGTGTGACCCCTGCAAAAAAATAAAAACCCAAAATGGCATTACTTCCCAAAGCATTGTAAAGATTTAATGCAATCCCTCTAAAGATACCCATCATATTCTTCAAAGAAGTAGATCAAACATTCCTGAAATTCATTTGGAACAATAAACACCCATGATTAGTTAGAGCAACACTTGGGAAAAGGAATATAGGAGGCATCACTTTCCCCAACTTTAAATTGTCTTACAAAGGTATAGTCATTAAAATGGCATGGTATTGGAATACAGACAGACTCTCATAACAGGGGAATAGACTTGAGTATTCAGAGAATTCTCCCCAGACATGCAGTCAATTAATCTTTGATATGGGGCCAAGAAATTCAAACTGGATCAAGGAAAACCTCTTCAAAATGTGGTGTTGAGACAATTTTTTAGTCATTTGCAAAAAGTGAACTAGGACCTCCACCTAATATCATGCCAAAGGTCAAATTCAATGGATTAAAGACCTGGATATCAGACCTGAAACCACAAGGTTTATAGAACATGACATTGAGACTAAAGGAGTCTTCAAGGAGGAAACAGCTCTGTCCAAAAGAGTGGCAGCAGAGATAAACAGATGGGACTTTATTAACCTGAGAAGCTTTTGCACCACAAAGGAAATAGTGCTTAGGATACAAAAGCCACCCACAGAATGGGAGAAACTATTCACCTAATGTCCACCAGATAAGGTGCTAATATTGAAAATATGCAAGGTACTGACAGAATTTAGCAAGAAAAAAAAACATCTAAGCCCATCACAAAATGGGGAGAAATGAACAGAGACTTCCTCAAAGAAAAAAATACAAATGGCCAAGACACATGAAAAAATGTTCCACATCACTAATCATCAGGGAGATGCAAATCAAAACAACTATGAAGTACCATCTCACACCACAGAGACTGGCACACATCACAAAGAATAAGAACAATCAGTTCTGGAAGGGATGTAGAGAGAAAGGAACTCTCATTTACTCCTGGTGGAATGCCATATAATCCAGCCCTTATGGAAAGCAATGTGGAGATTTCTCAAAAAACTGGAAATTGAGCTCCCATATGATCCAACTATACTACTCCTAGGGATATACCCTAGGAACACAAAAATGCAATACAAAATTCACTTCCTTACACCTATATTCATTTCAGCCCTATTTACAATAGCCAGACTCTGGAACCAATCAAGATGTCCTTCAAATAGATGAATCTCTAAAGAAATTGTGGTACATATAAACAATGGAATATTATGCAACCATAAGGAAAGATGATGTCATGAAATTTTTCAATTCATCGGTGTACATGGAATCTATTATGCTGAGTGAAATAAGTCAGAGGGAGAGACACACAGAATATTCTCACTCATCTATGAGCTTTAAGAAAAATAAAAGACATTACTGAAATAATTTCCAGAAATGAGGGCCAGAAGGACACAAAGAGTGGTGAGTGCAATTAGAGAAATAACTACACTGGTTCTGAGAGATAGCATGGAGGTAGGGTGATTGCCTTGCATGCAGAAGGACGGTGGTTCAAATCCCAGCATCCCATATAGTCCCCTGAGCCTGCCAGCTGTGATTTCTGAGCATAGAGCCAGGCGTACCCCCTGAGAGCTGCCAGGTGTGACCTCAAACCAAAAAAAAAAAAAAGAGAGAGAGAAATAACTACACTGACAACTATCATAATAATGTCAATGAGTGAGAGAAGTAGAAAGCCTGTCCAGGCAGGGGGGACATGAGGAGGGATATTGGGGGCATTGGTGATAGGAATGTTGCACTGGTGAAGGGGAGTGTTATTTTTATGATAAAACCCAATTAAGGTGCTCAAATAAAGATATTTATTTAAAAATATTTTCCTGTTTCTTAACATAGGCCTGTAATGCTATGAGTTTCCCCCTAAGTACTGCTTTTGCTGTATCCCATAAATCCTGACATGTTGTCTCTTCATTGTCATTCGTCTCAAGGAATCTTTTTATTTCCTCCTTGAGTTGTTCTTTGATCCAGCTGTTGTTAAGCAGTATGTTGTTCAATCTCCAGGTATTAGTTTTCCTCCATTGCTTCTTCTTGACATCAATTATAAGCTCTGTTGCATAGTGATCTGAAAGGGTACTTCTAATGATCCTTACCTTTGTGGTCTTATATAGGTTGGCTTTGTATCCTAAGACATGATCTATTCTGGAGAAGGTTCCATGTGGGTTTGAGAAGAATGTGTATTCTACTTTCTGGGAATGGAGGGCTCTATATAAGTCTATTAGCCCTAATAAAATATAAAAAAAAATATAAAAAATATAAAAATAAAAAATAAAAAATACTCAACCAGAAGCAAAATATAATACAAACCATTAAAGTTTAATTAAGAGAGCACAGTATCATTGGTATCAGGTTATGTTTATGTATTGGCATTATGTTTGTTTCAATTTATTGGTTTTATGTTATATTTTGATATTGTTTTGTGTCCTTTGAAACTAATTCTTAAGAATATATCTCTCTTTTGTTTTTTATTTCAGGACCGTGGTTATTATGTAGTGCTTGTCTTTATTGCTGTAGTGCTCATTGGATTTTTGTTTGATTTTTCTTTTTGTATTGCTGTGGTGTTTATCTTCCATTTTCCCTTTCGTCTCTCAAACTGATGTTGAGAGCCACACCGCCCATTTTTGGCTTGTTTGAATTTTACCCCATTTTATTGCTTTTCTTCTCTTCAAACAGAATCACATAACTTGGACCATCTTGTTCCGCCTCTCAAATTGAGGGATAAATAATGGAGAGTACCAAGACCAAACAGTTGTATGATCACTAAGTAGTAATAAAAATGATCGGACTTAAACACCAAATTTAAAGCTAATGACAAAAGAATCAATACCTAATCTACAACAAGCTAGACACAGAGGGGACCACTTATACTAGTATCCCTGGGGTGGGGGTACGGGAGGGGGATATCAGATGCAAGATGGGAACGGGAATAGAGTGAGGACAACTTTAGTGATGGGAATCTCCTGATTCAATGTTAATATGTACCTACAATATTACTGTGAAAGATATGTAATCCAATTTGGTCAAAATAAAAATTATTATTATATAAAAAGGAAGAATATAATTATCTGATAAGTTTATTAAATATCCTCTTTAAAGATATCTGTATGAACTAGATTTCTTCATATGTCATCTAAAACATATTACAGAAGACTGAATGCAGACATAACTAGTAAAAATTTATTTTATATGTACTTTAAAATAAAAATTTTATCCAAATTTTATAACATTTGTAGAAAACTTCTAGTTAGTATAGAAAAAGTTTCTCTATACCCTTCAGTCAATTATTCTTAATATGTTAAGAACATACATTATTTTTGGCACACTTGCCAAAGCCAAGAAATTAACATTTAGAAATTTTAAAACATTAATGTCATTAAATCAGTACCCAACTGTTTTATAAAGTATAGACTTTATTTTATATTTTACTGATTTTTTGTTTAAAAGCCTTTTTATGATCTGGGATCCAATTTAGGACATGAATTGCATTTAGAAACAGTTCCTTTTGTATAAATATATATGTGAACATGTAATGGTTTATCGGTGCTTTAAAGTAGCTTCATCTTAGAAATTGTCCACTTTAATTTTGATTGTAGTAAATATTGATCAGTATGACTTAGCTTTATACACAGAAATCCCTAGATTTACAAATTTAAATGTGTAATGGAGTTTCTACTAAAATACTTTTGGGAATTACAATTGCTGACCTAAAATTTATATTTTTAAACTGCTCTTCTGTAAGTGTTGTTAAGAAGTTAAAGTTTTATGTAATGTCTTTGGAGCATTTATTCCTTCTTGCTTCCCTTAATGTAATCTGTTATTGGGCATCGGTGCAAAACTAGTTAAGAAAGTAACTAAATGTAATCCTATATTAAATTATTTTGTTTATTAGTACACAGATATTTCTGGGCTTGCTTGCTGTGTATGAACAGCATTCAAATTTCAAAGATACTGCTATTATACAACAGAGGGGAATCTTTATCTAAGAGATTAAGTTATTTTGGGGTAGTTTAGGCAAAATGCACAAAAACTGAGAAATTTTTAATCACTTTATAGTTTTAGGCTTTAAAGCAGAGAAAAATTGGAGTGTATGGTAGAGAATAGAATTGGTAGAAGAAGGGCATGTCAGTACATACTGTAGACTTGGTCATGTCTAGGAATAGGTAATTTGATAAAAATCTGGTGGACAAATTTGGTGGTTGGAGTAAAGACAATAATAAGGGAAGGATGCAAGTATGGCAAGTTAGGCAAGATATGTGGTATACTCATGAAATGATTGTAGTTTGGATGTTATTTTCATTGCCTGGAAATTGATGTTAAGCTTTCACTAAGGGAGTGGAAGTAATATCATTTTAACTGGCATTACAAAACTGGTTTAGTTCCTAAATATTTTGGTTTTTGACTAATATATGAAAACTTGTATACGAAATTCTAGATACTTGTGAAGTTATAGTCACTTATTTAACACTTTAAGAAGGTAGTTTTGAATACCTTGCGTTCTTTGTCCAGGCCCCATGCTCGTTCCTTGCTGGTTCTATTCTATGCCACCGTTGGTCTACATTGATCATCCTCTGGTCTGTCTATGCTATTCTGCCTCTGGTTTTATTTATTTTGTTGTTGGTTTTGGGTCACACTCAGCAATGCTCAGGGCATTACTCCTGGATTTGCATTTGGGATTTACTTCTGACTCTGTGTGTGTGTGTGTGTGTGTGTGTGTGTGTGTGTGTGTGTGTGTGTTTGTGTGTATGATATGGGATGTCAGGGATTGAACATGTGTGGTTGCATGTAGGCAAGTACTTTAACGGCTGTACTATCTCTCCAGCCTTGCTAATTTTGTCTCTTGAAGTTTACCACTGTGTTTCAAGGAGGGAATTGCAGCTTTCCTTAATGCTGACTGAATATATCACTTACTAACATGATAAAACCTGAGGATAATAAATTTTTAGATGGGGTTTAAGAGTTTCTCATTAGGTTCAAGTTAACTTTGAGCTCTATTTGATTCACGAGCAAATACATTCTGATGTAACTGAGAAGCTATTAGTTACTTACCTACTCTGTTCAGACACCAAGCTAGATACCCAGGAACCATATGCTTACATACAGCCCGTTAAACATTGTCTCATCTCATTGCTTTGGAAGCAGAGAAGTTTGAGTAATGCCATTTGGGTGTGCCATCCTCTATCCCACCCCTTATGTAGCATAAATTGAGGATGCTGAGGTGAAGGAGGAGCATCAAGGTATCAGAGTAGCTGTGTGTCTCCTTCAGGCTATATGTTGTTTGACCGATTAACTATATTTTTATGAAACCAAGAGATATAAATATAACCTCGTTTATGCCTTTCTCTTGGGAATCTGAGAGCATATTATCTTACTCCTTTTTTCTTTTGTCTGTGGGAGAAAAGTGGGTTGAGAAATATCAGTTCTTATAAACACATTACCAGTAAATTATAATCATAAAAGACTCAGAAAGTAGAAAATATTTATTAGAGAGTTCTGGCCATGATTTGTGGGTTTAAAGTGGACAAAGTGGACAGTGTGAGATGGGTGTTGAATTTGTGCCTTAGGGTTAGCCATGGGACATAGGTCTATATAGATTCTGTTGAGAATTAGCCTGATTTTGCTTTTTTTCTCCTGCAGGTTTCCTTCTTCATACTAGATCTATAGATTGGGCTCTCCTGTTCTTTCTAGGCAGATGTGTAGGCCTGACCTGGCAACTTGTGATATCTGCGTGAGGTGGTCCCCACTGTCTTGTCTGGAGTCAGCTCTTCCTTCCTGAATAGTTAGCCATCTGCTAAGAACAGAGAGCAGTGACCTGCAGGGGACCTCTGCGCTCCTCTTAGTGCTGTATTTGGAGTTTTTTTCCATAGGAGATTCTTTGGGGATAGTTTTCTGCAGGCATTGAAATCTATTTTTGTGGTCTCAGAAACATTGGTGAGGAACTTTTGAATCAAAGAAGAGAACAGGTATGGAAGTAGGAAATGTATCTCTCCACCCCAAGAAGTAATATTGATATTACTAGTAATATTTAGTATTTATTTAATCCCTACTCTGCTTTAAGGATTTATATATAATTTATATTGTTTTCTCCTCACAGCAGTATGTGTATGATGTAGTATTATTATTCTTGTGTTATATATGAGTAAACTGAGGCTTAAGGCTTTAGTGATTGCATATGTCCCCAGCATCATCAGCATATGTAAAGTCTGTGCTTCTTCACTCTATGCTCTGCTGCTTAACTGACTCATGCTTAACTCAGCCCCCTCCATTCTGCTAAAAGTTCAGTTACCTTAGGTTCCTTAAAAAACTGCATATAATCATTCCCTGCTGTTATCGATGGGGGCTCAATTCAAACATTTTTTATTTCTGGGAATATCCATGTAGAATATGTGATGTGATCAGCACTGGCTATGAATAAAGTATAGGTTTATAGAGTAGAAAATCTGACTTTTGTGGATGTTTTTATCTTTAGTCCCATTTCTCATTTGATATTGCTTTGGAACATGCAATCATTTTTCTCGAAAAGTCACTATCTGCCATTGAAATCTTTCCTCTTGTCACTGTAGCTCATTGTAATTCATTTCCCAGGATTGCTGACAGTAGTCACAAGTAGAAGGAAGAGTCACCTAAATATAATACCTTAGAGACTGCGGAAGGGGAATGGATGAGCTTCCCTTCTTTTTTTGATTTGCTAGGCTTTGTTTTCCCTGAAGTCATAATTTATAGTTTTGAAGTTTTTCACAGTGCATTTCCCTTTTCTAAAAAATAAATTGAGATACTATTATGTACAAAACTGTTAATAATAGTTTAATGTATACATTCCAATATCATACATACCACCTGAATATACACATTCTTTTTTATCAAAGTCCAAAGGTCTTTCCTTTTCAGTCCCCCATCTCTCCCTGTATCTCCCCATCTCTCAGCTCTGTACTATGGACCAACTCTCCAGTTCTGTTGCCTTTGGCCATTTGTTGCTCCCTTACTCATAGACTTAAGTCCCAGATATGAGAGGTCTTTCTATATCTATACCTTTTTTCTGGCTGATTTTACTCAATAGGATATTGTTTATATCCATTCATGTTATAGCATATGATTTTGCCCCTTTTACTGTTGCATTATATATTATATAATATAATGCATAGTTATATATAACATAATAGGTAAAATATATATAATATAATGCAGTAGTAAGGTGTTGACCACATGCCAGGTGACAGTACTTGTGGATGTACTATCTCTCTGACTTATTGTTACATAATATTTTGACAGCAAAATATTGTCTTTTATTAATGCTGCATAGTATTCAACTGTGTATATACATACATAATATACATATGTATATATATAACTTCTTTTTTGGGAGGATATTTTTTTGGGCCACACCAGGTTTTACTCCTGGCTATGCATTCAATGATTCCTGGCTTGGGGGACCATATGGGATGCCAGGGATCAAACCGAGGTCTGTCCTGGGTTAACCATGTGCAAAGCAAATGCCCTACTACTGTGCCATTGTTCCGGTCCCTATATATAGCTTCTTCTTCTTCTTTTTTTTTTTTTTTTTGTTTCTTTGTCTGGGAGGCAGAACCGGTGATGCTCAGGGATTACTCCTGGCTATTCACTCAGAAAACACTCCTGGCTTGGGGGACCATATGGGACGCTGGGGGATCAAGCTGTGATTCATCCTAGGGTAGTTCTGGCAAGGTAGGTACCTCACTGCTCCGCACCACCGCTCCACCTCCTATATATAACTTAAGTCATTTATCTGTGTCGAGGAATTGGATTGTTTCCATATCTTGGCTATTGTTCTAAATGCTACAGTGAACATAGGTTTGCATATATCCTTGAAAATGAAGAATTTTGTGTTTGGGATAGATGCAAAGGAGTGGTATGGCTTGAATGGTGTTCAATTCCTAAATATTTTGAGATATTTGCATATACTTTTCATAGAAGTTATAAGATGTACATTATCACTAACATTATTCACACAATCTCACCAACACTGGTTCCAGAACATTTAATATATGCCACTCTCACTGCTATATCTCATTGTTGTCTTAATTTGCATTTTTTAAATCTTACTTGATTTTGCACACTTTTTCATATGCCTATTGGCCATCCATAGACCATCCACACCCCGAGAGTTCTTTGGGAAAGCTTTTGTACATCTCCTCTCACTGTTTTTGGACTAGGTTGTTCGATTTTGTTGTTGTTGGCTTTTGTGACTGCTTGGATTTTGGATGTTAGTCTTTTTCCAATGTATTGTGTATTGATATTGTCTTCTATTTAGGGGTGTGTCTTTTTTATTATAGTTTGAATTTCTTTTGATGATAGAAGCTTTTTTAAATTGATGTAGTCCCTTTCATTTATTTTTGTTTTGTTGTCTTAGCTTCTAATTATCCCTTTGAAGATTCCTCTGTGGTCAATTTCCTGGAGTGTTTTGCTGATTTATTTTTCAGCATATTGTGTGGGTTCTGATCTAATAACAGGATTTTAAATCCACTTTGAGTTTACTTTAATGAATGATGTGATATTTTCTAATTGTACTCTTTTAAATTTAGTTATCCTGTTATCCTAACATCGTTGTTGAAGAGACTTTTTGTGCTTCATTTCATGTACATACCTCCTTTTTCACAACTGCCCATAAATCTGAGGGTTTAAATCAGGACTCTAAATTCTCTTCCATAAATATGTGGCTCTATCTTTATTCCAGAAACAAGTAGTTTTAATCATTATAGCTCCGTAGTACAATTATTATTTGGAAAATAAATTACCTTCTATTTTCTTTTTTAGAAAATGGCTATTTAGGTAGTTTTAAGACATCACATAATTTTAGTAGAGTTTATGACTCAGTAAAGTTTATTAGAATTTAAATGGGGGAATGCATTGAATTAATTAATTAATTTATTTTTATATATTTTATTTTTTTTAGTATGAGATAAAAGATGCAAAGAAAGAGGACGAGGTAAAGTTACAGTGGAAGACTATCACCCATAGACAGAATTCTCAGAAGAAATCCCCTTGCTGACACCCCAATTTTGAACTTTCAGCCAAAAAGCATTAAGAAAAATAAAACAAAACCCATGCACAATTACTTTGTCCCTCAGGTCCCCAGATTGTAGTAGTACATTATAACATTTCTTAGCAGTACACAAAGCAATCTAAAGCCACAAAATTCATGTAACTCCTTTAACATTGAAGGCATAGTGTTTTTTTAACAGTTCCATGCACATGCATTTTAGTTTTAGTTAACCTCAAAAGTTTAAGTGTGGTTTTTTTAAGGATTAGAGTCAAAGGAGCACAGCTACAACGGTGTTAGAGTGGCAATTGTTTGCACAGGCCCAGCAAAACATGGGGAGCATGAAAAGGAAAAGCTTTGGCCTAAATACACGGAGACCTTACCCCTGAAGTTTTCTGGCATAAGACCAACTCTAGGCTCCAGGCATACAAGGCGGTCCAAACCAAGTCATTGTCTGTAGTGCCAATACACTTTTATTTTTCACACAGTCACTGTCGTTGGTGCTAGGCCTCTGCAGTCAAAGATCCTGGAATCTGTGCATATCCTACATGGAAGTCAGGATGTTGTGGAGTGTCCTCCAGCTTCACCTCACAATTAAGGGCAATGCAGAGAGCCCTGTCCTGAAAGCAGGCCATTGTTGTTAAGTCTTCTGGGGGTTAAGGGAAGTCTCTTTTAAGTAGGTCTATGTGAGAGCATTGGTAGTGTCTTCCCTGGTAGAAGATTGCTCCCAGGTGATGTTATAGACAACCTTGGTTGTTTCGTAGATGGCATCCCTGGTTCAAGGGTGAATGGAGAATGACCATTCTTCTGAGGCCTGAGCCAGGTTATTATAACAATGTTCAGGATGTAAGGTCCCATTGCATTACAAGATTTGTTGTTCCTATCTCTATATGATAAGAACTTGTTTGTATGTATAGTATATTCCCATTTTAAAGTGCCTAAGAATGCATTGAATTTATGTAATTCTTTGAATAGGAAGTCCATTTTGACAATGTTGATTTTCCAGTCCATGAAAAAGAAATATCTTTCCATTCTTGGTGTCCTGTTTTTTTCTTGTTTTGTTTTGTTTTGTTTTGGGGCCACACTTTGCTGACTCCTGCCTCTGCACTTTGCTATGCGTATGTGTATGTGGTACTGGGGATTGAATTTGTGTTAGCAATTTGAAGGCAAATGCTTTACCTGCTGTACTATTTCTTTAGCCCTGCTTCTATCCTTTTTTTCTTAACAGTGATTTATAGTTTTCATTGTATATAATTTCACTCTTTTATTAAGTTGCTACTAGCTGTTTGATGTTTTAGACACTATTTTGAACAAAATTGTCTTTTTAATTTTTTTGTCTTCTAAGTAATTTACTAGGTCAATTTATTTATCTTATAGGCATAAGAAATGCCATTGTTTGATATTAAATTTTGTGGCTTGCTACCTTACCATCCTGATTTATTATTTCTCAGAGTTTGGTAGCGTCTTCTGGGTTTTCAATATATACCTGTGTTGTTACTTGTGAATAATGATAGTTTGACTTCCTCTTTGCAGATTTTCATCTATTTGATATCTTTTTATTGTGTGATTATTGTGGTGAAAACTCGCAAAATAGTGATGAATATGATATTTTCTTATTACAGTCAGCCCCTCTTCTGAAGGAGAGAAAGACATTGTGGTCTTGGGACACCCTCACTATTCCAAATCTTTCCCATGATGCTTCTTACTATAATTCTTTTTTTTCTTTTTTTTTTTTTGGTCTTTTTGTTTTTGTTTTTGGGCCACACACATCGGCAATGCTAAGGGGTTACTCCTGGCTCTGCACTCAAAAATCACCCCTGGCGAGCTCAGGGCACCATATGGGATGCTGAGAATCAAACCCAGGTCGGCTGCATGCAAGGCAAATGCCCTACCACTGTGCTATTGCTCCAGCCCCTTTTTATAACTCTTTTCTTTTTCTTTCTTTTCTTTTCTTTTTTTTTTTTTAAATTTTTGGGCCACACCCAGTGACCCTTAGGGGTTACTCCTGGCTGTGTGCTCAGAAATTGCTCCCGGCTTGGGGGACCATATGGCACGCAGGGGGATCGAATTGAGGTCCATTTGGGTCAGCCACGTGCAAGGCTAACACCTTACAC
Source organism: Suncus etruscus (assembly GCF_024139225.1). Classification (NCBI taxonomy): domain Eukaryota; kingdom Metazoa; phylum Chordata; class Mammalia; order Eulipotyphla; family Soricidae; genus Suncus; species Suncus etruscus. The sequence goes on along the minus strand of NC_064851.1, from coordinate 149,804,764 downwards.
CAGTGGTTCTCAAATAGTGGGGTGAGAGGCTCCGTGAAAAGGGGCGCGTTTGACCTTAGCGAACACTGTCACAACAAGCTAAGCCCTGTGTTTATGTCTCTGTATGTTTCTGGAGCTGAGAGTCGCTGTGTCCTGCTTCAAACCCCGCTTCGAAAAGCTATGCATTGCATAGGTTTATTTATTTATTTATTTATTTATTTATTTATTTATGTTTATTTTGTTTTTTGGAGTTTGGGCCACACCCAGCGGTGCTCAGGGGTTACTCCTGGCTGTCTGCTCAGAAATAGCTCCTGGCAGGCACGGGGGACCATATGGGACACCGGGATTCGAACCAACCACCTTTGGTCCTGAATCGCCTGCTTGCAAGGCAAACGCCGCTGTGCTATCTCTCCGGCCTCAGCTATGCATTGCAAAACGTGCTCATTGTAGCCATTAATCCAGACATCGCCTCTGATTAAAAAATCAGCTCACGGGGATGTGTGTGAAAAATGTTTTCTTCTTCCTAGGGGGGCGTGACAGAAAATAATTGAGAGCACTGCCTTATACTGTGCCATCGCTCCGGCCCCTTACTATAACTCTTTTTTTTTTTTTTTTTGATGCTCAGGGGTTACTCCTGGCTAAGCGCTCAGAAATTGCCCCGGGCTTGGGGGGACCATATGGGATGCTGAGGGATCAAACCACAGTCCTTCCTTGGCTAGGGCTTGCAAGGCAGACACCTTACCTCTAGTGCACCTCGCTGGCCCCCATAACTCTTAATTAATTTTGAAGTAAGCCATGATCTGTCTTTAAGGTTACAGGGAGGCAAAAATAATGCGAAGGAATTACTGATAGCATTTAGAACATTGTTGCTTATGGAGTGTTTTCATTATGACATCTCAATTAATTTTTCAATACTATAATTTTTGTGACAAAGTATCTATTTGACTAATGTCATTTGATAAATGGTATTGACATTTAGAGGAATTTTCCTTTGACTTTTTGATCCTGTTTCTTTTTTCATAAGAATTGAGAAAATGAGAATACACTAAGGGCTGTATCATAATAGCCTGAACTTGTATTTTGAGGGGTCTTTTTTGTGAGTATTTTTGGGGTGGCACACCTGGTGATGTTCAGGGGTTACTCCTGGCTAAGTGCTCATAAATCGCTCCTAGCTTGGGGGATCATATGGAATGCCAAGGATTGAACCCAGGTCCTTCCTGGGTCAGCCATGTGCAAGGCAAACGCCCTACTGCTGTGCTATTGCTCTGGACCCATATTTTGAGTTTTTATATCAAATGAAACCTACCCAAACCCTTAATTCCTTTAAATAATTGCAAGGCAACAACACCAATGGAGCATTCTCAAAAACTTCCCCTTCTGCCCTTTGTATATCCTTCCAAGTTTCTACCCATTGACTTCTCTGCCCTCACTTCTGCTTTTAACTCAACTGGAGAAAAACGGTGCACACCTAGAAACGCAAAAACCAAAGGCAAGCAAGGTAGACCACGGTTGCCATTGCCTATTAACAGTTTTTTTATTATTTAATCAAAGGAAATGAAAAACACACAATACAGTGACTTTAATTACTGTGTATGAAGAAGGTGACATTCAATGACTTTAATTATGGAAATCCAGAGGCAGCAGCCTGGAGGCAGCCTTGGGGAACTCCATAACTGCTGCAGCCTGACTCAGGGAACCCTTGCCATCTGCAGAGCAGGTTTGTGTAATTCCCAAAGCCCAACTCCAGGGGGATTACTGGTTAGGTTGAGTGACGTGAGAACTGAGATAGTGGTGCAATAGATTGAGAAGAGAACAACTTGTAAATAGTAGAATGACAAATGTAAGGAGTCATTTGAAATAAAGCTAATAGGTAGTTTCTGTCCTCTCAATTATAGCCTCTATTTTATGCAGGCTCTGACATACTCGTCTACTCTTTCTCTGATGTCTCAGCTTTTACTCGTTGGGATTTGAAAGAGCTTGAAATTTAGACCTCAGAATTCCAGGATTCATAAACTACAAGAGGATTTGCATCTTTTATAATAGAATTCATATGCTGGTTGGCTGTTCCAGGCCCGTGACATCTTACTTGCTTTGGGGTTCCTAAAAGACTCTATCCTTTTAAATCCATTTTCATGCTCACTATCTCCACCAACACAAATTTTCAAACTAGCAAGTAATTTGACTTTGATGGTTGGAACATTTCATAACAGGCTATTTGTGATTCCTCAGGATAGTGAACACAGGTTTTCACCATCTTCCCTAAGGTCTCTCGGGGTTCTCACCAATGTTAGGAATATCTCACCTGAACAAGAGCAACTGTATTGCCTGCAGTCACATTTTAGGAGACTGCTATTTTGTCAGAAGCTGCAACCTGCAGGTTTGATGGAGCATTTCACCAACTGCAGCAAAGACTGTGCTATATTTCCGAAGCATCCAAATCACCATCTAGCATGAGGAGCTTGAGGGAGACCAGAAACCTGAGGCAGTGTATTTGTAATTGCCTGGAGAGACCCATTAATAACTTTTAACTCTTCATCCTCTACCCTGGGTAATTATAGGGATGTTGACTCTTGAGATGACAGTATTTTCACTGGAGAAGCCAAGCCGTTGAAAATAATGTTAAAGATTCTGAAAATTATCTTTATAAAGCTGTTTGGCTATATTGATCTGGGAACAGTTCCAGGGGATACACACAATTCTTTCCAAATCATCCAGTCACAGAAAAAATGGGAAATGGAGTTAATTGAAGGGTAGACTTTTAGGGCCTGAGATGTGATTGTTATCGATGATTGCTATTCTGCTCAGAACCTCAGTCTGCACCTGGAATTTATGTTAACTGCGATTGAATTTAAAACAAGCCCTCTCCTAGTGTCTGAGGCATCCATTAGTTTTGCTTTTGTCTTATGATGCACAGCCTTTGACACTGAACTTGCCTTGTGACTGTTATTTATTTTTTTTCTGCAAGAACCCTGTTTTCTCATCACACCAATACCAGAGATGCCTAAATTCTTACCCAGAAACTGCCACAGATCCCCTGCATGAGGCAAACTATAGTTGTTCCAGGCTTTAGTTTACTATCAGGTGTGAGATAAAGACACTTTCGTTACCTCTAAATGTGATGCTGTTCTGTGGCATTGTATTGGAAAGTTAGGAAGCTTCATTGCTAATTCAAGGTATAACTTATTTCCTTGAGTTCTTCTGTTTTCTTTACCAGCTTACTCCATCCTTATATTTTAACAGTCAGGTGTTCCAGTTGTATTCTTCACTTTTCACAGAGCCCTATTCTGGACTGTTAAAGATGTTCAGGGAGTACACAGTCTGTAAAACAGAGGGAGAAAGAAGGGAGAACTTTTGCTGAAAATGAGTATTTTATCTTGTTGTATTTAGTTTCCAATTGATACGACAAATTACACAATCAACCAGTAACCAAAGTTAGCATCAAGTGGGTTCAAGCAAGATTCATTTTAATAATTATTCTTTTGCTGGTCCCTGTTTAAACCTTTAGTATTAAAAGGATGTGCTGGTGACTTGCAGGCACAAATTCCTTAGGAGAAAGACAAGGAGTCTCAAAGTGTGATCCTTGTGTACACAGAGCAGCAGCTCTTGAATAAATAATGTGTTGCTGTGGAATAACTATTGTGAGTGTTGAAGGCAGGAGCAGTGCTAAGGATGGGAGATCAAGCTTAAAATATTTAGAACTTGCTGCTGTTTCTTTGGAAATATCAAAAGAGAAATTTAAGGTCAGTGGATAGGTGACACTTTCATGTCTTTGGTGAGTTTTCTGCTTTTTGAAAACCAGGAATTTATTTATTTGCATGTTCCTCAGCTTCCTCATTGCTCTGTTTTAGTTTCCAACCTACAAATATCATATTGCAGGGAGCTGGTTTCAGGTCCCCAGAGGTCCTGCTGGATTTTCCTTCCAGTCCAGCAGCACATTGTGAATTATACATCTAGAGCCTTTGGCAGGAGCAGTGGAAATGAGTGGAGAGGGCACCTATATGAAATGGAAAGAAGAGACTGTTTCCAGTTTGCAATCAAGGTCCAAGCAGCAGGGGGCTTCGAATCAATTCAGCTCCATTCGGGAGGAAGAAAAGGAAAACCAAATTATTTCCTGGCCCTGGCTTTCTGTGGTGACTCAAATTTCAGGACTGTGGACGCTTTGGATGAATCTTTTATAAATAGATTTTAAAGAACTGGTGGCAACATCAACAGAACCAATATGTGGAATGACAATAGGGAATGATATACAGATAAACATGGGAAATTGAAACTATAGAATAGAAAGAAACTAGTCTTCTTCCTGCATTTTTGAACTCGCCAGTAAGAGTTACCTATATCTGTTTTTAAGATATTTTGGCTTCACATGCCTGTAATTTCTTTGAAAAAAAAAAGAGAGAGAGCATGCCTACTACACTCATTCAAAATAATGAAACATAATTCATGGTATTTTTAGGACTATGCTTGACTAAATACTGGCCAGAACAAGCCAGATCAAAGTTCCATAATTATTACCTTCCTTTTGCAGAGATTTAAAGTGGATTAAGTGATTAGAAGTACCTAATTGCTTATAGGCTTCTTTATAGGTAGTGGCAGGTAAAAGACAGCTTATAAATTACTGCTTACACCTGACTCTCAAATCAAGTGTATAAACCCAGGCTTGATCTAAGATAGAACTGGTAGGCAACAGTTGAATTGATTTTGTCTTTACTGTTCATGAGATTTGGAACATTGTCAGAATCTCAGATTGTGTTTCCTTTAGGCCAGTGGAAAGACATAAGGTAACTCTAATGCATTAATAAGAAATATGACCTTAAAGCAAATATTGAAATGACAATTTGATTTAAAAGCTCAAGTGGCTAGATTTGAAGTAAAAAAGACATCGATTCAAACTTGTGTTCTAATTATGCTATAATTTGAACACTTCCTTGGTTTTTATAATATTGACTCTTCCTTGTGCATAATCACATGGACTTTGGGGCCTCAATAACGACCTCTCAGGTTGTTAAAGTTGCATTAAACCACTATTTGGAACTACTGGATTTAGCATAACATGTTGGTCAGTAGATTGGAGCCTTTTTGTTGGCTTCTTCATGCTGTAGCATCTGCATAAGTTAATACACTCTGTCTGGCTCTGCCCAGGACACTTCTGAGATGTCCTCAAGCTGCTATTTTCTTCGGGACACCATCCTTAATATATTTTAATACCTTCCTTTCTTCTCACTGTTGTTGTCATTGCTGTGATGACTAGAAGTTACGTGTGTGTGTGTGTGTGTGTGTGTGTGTGTGTGTGTGTGTGTGTGTAGGATTGGTTATGGGGGTCTCACATTTTCATTGTGGTGCTTATGGGAGGATGGTATCAGGCTTTCACACACTCAACCACTGTGCTTGCTAAGGGTTTGTTCACTCCTTTAATTATTGCACATATGCAGGCGGCAGTCATACTTCGTATCCTTTTGTGGTTCTTTTATATCCTTTAGTGGTCCTCACTGCAGGACCTACTGAATATTGTGGTCTTGCTCATACTTGGCAGCAATGAGAGCAGAAATAACTTGGAACTCTGGGGACAAGAAAGAAGACCTTCCATTACCATAGTATAATGGCATAGTGCTTTGAATTTTATAAATTGAAATTTTCTTGCCCAGCATATGTTTTAAACCATTGTGATATTCTCCTGGATAATCCATAACAATAATAGAGATAAGACTAAAATCTTATTTAATATATGATTATCCATAATGGTGCATTTTATTTTTACTTTTGCAACATCAGTTTAAAATGATTATAATGGTTCTGAATCCTGAATATAGAGAATTTCTATTTGTTAGGTTCCATTGGTCTTAAGAGAACATACAATTTCAGAGTGTTTTATATCAGTTACATATGTGTGCTCAGGATGGTAAAAAGAAATCTGAAGGGATTAATAACCCAGGGTCATTGAGATGAACAGGGACATATGTTGTGCTTAACATATGGATCAGCAGAGGAATAAAACGGAGAAAAAAGTCAGCTGCTAACAAGATCTATAGGGAAAGAGTAAGGCACATTTAATGATGATGTAGCCAGAATTTTGGGTTCTTTATTGGTGGGGCAGTAATCAAGTCTTACTTCTGCACAGGGATCACTCTGGGCAGGGTTTGGGGTACCTTATGGGTGCCAAGGGTGGAACCCAGACTGGCTTTCTGAAAGGCAAATGCTATACTCTCTTATTCTGTTACTCCAGCCTATAATAAACCTTTTAAAGAACTAGTATTTGTTGACAGTGAAGATAAGAGGCCTTGCCCGGTCCCTAAAATGTTTTTACATTTTAGTGACAGTATAGGAAAATATTGGTTATCCGAATCTGTAAGAAAATTTGAATTTTAATAGTCTGGAAGTAACCATAATGTCCTGAAGGAAAAAAAAAAACAGTACCTGTGGCTATCTCTTCTTTTATGAGTTCACTATAAAAGCACATGGTAATATAGTACATTTTACCCTAGGATCATACATACTGTGACTCAAATGTGAGACATTTTCATGAAAGTTCTCTTATTTTTAGACAAAATAACCCATGTTGTTGCTGCATTTCTAGTTTCTGGATTCTAGCAACCAGTAGGGTCCTATTGTATTTATATTCCATTTTGTGGGGCTCCATAGAAAATTAGCAAGGAACTCCCCCGGGTGCCAGGTGGCTTGAAATATCTTATTAGGAATAGCTGTGTGGGATGAAATATTTTTAGAAGTGGGTAGGAAGTGTTACTGAAATATGACTTATTTGACATTATGGGACTTAGAATAATAAGCTCAAATCAGATAATCTGATAGTAATGATAATCACATTGGAAACTGAAGACCCCCCAAATTGGTATATAGAAGCAGCACTATTCTCTCTCTCACTTTATCTCTCTTATTTTTAATTTTTATTTAACCAATTGTGATTTACAATGTAATTCATAGTTGGGTTTTAGACATACAATGTATAAGGAACAATTCTACCACCATTATTCACCAATATTTCCAGAGTTTATCACATACCCCTTACCCAGTCTGCCAGTATATTAGGCACTTTTTAAAGTTTAGTTGTTAAAGTTTGGGTCTTATGATTTAATTGTTGTTGACTCTGGCTTGAATATTTAGTTCTGTCCTTTCTTAATAGCAATAGTACACCTGAGACCCCTTTGCCCTTGTCTCCTGTTATTTAATATATGTTTTTCAACTCCCACATTAAATTTCTTTTCTTCTCCTAACTATATTCAGGGGCTTAGGGTGTGTGTTCTCAAAGACCCCATTTAAGCCACTGCTTTTCTTCATGCAGTTATTCTAAAATGTACATGTAAGTGATGTATTCTTATATTTTTCCTTCTTCTTCTGGATTACTTCATTTAATATGATATCTTTCATTTACATCCAAGTTACAGTGAATTACATGATTGCACCATTCCTTATAGCTATATAGTATTCCACTGTATATATGTAACACATTCATGATCCACTCATATGTTTTGGACATCTAGATTGATTCCAAGTCTTAGCTATTGTACTGAGGGCTGCAATGAATAGCAATGTGAATACATCATTTTGGATGAATGTTTTATGTCCTGGGAATAGATACCCAAAAGTGGGATTGTTGGGTCATATGGCAGCTCAATTTTAAGTTTACTGAGAACCCTCCATACTATTTCCCATAGGGGTTGGACCAGGCAGCATTTCCACCAGCAATAGATGACCATATCTCTGTCAACACAAATTGTTCCCAATATTCTTGATATGTGCCATTTCTCAGTGGAATATCAGTTGGCTATAAAAATGATGAAACCATGAAATTGGCTGCCATGTGCATGGAGCTGGAGAGTATCATGCTGAGTAAAGTCAGTCAGAAAGATAGGGATAGGAGTAGAATGATCTCTCTCATAGGTGGCTTTTAGTGAGAAAGAATAGGGGAACAACAAACTTCCAAAGGCAACAGAAACTGAGAACTTTTATTCAGTAGGAAGCTAGTGACTTGAGGAAGCAGTGAAGTGGGACAGTGTGACAATGGTGGAAAGAAGTGAACACCTGGGTGGAGAATGTGGTACTGAAATAGTTCTTGTATGAAATCCTACAGTTTGTAAACTACGGTGCCCAAAATAAAAATTAAAAACAAATTCTGATATCCTTTACAGTACCAAAAATTAGTGAGGTCAGATGTGTACTTCTTCCCAACATCAGGGCTCTTGCCAGACAGTCAAGCTGTCATTTCTGGCAAGGTGACAAGATCCTGGCACTTTTATGTGAGGCACTTGCTCATTATCTGGCATCCCATTGGTCACAGCCATCTGCTCATTTTGCCCCCTCACAAGATGGCAAAACAGATATCAAAAGACACCAGCACCAACATGCCAGTGGGTGAGGAGAATGAATATGGTCAATGCCAGTGAGAAGAGTAGTCATTTCATAAGATCCTACTGCTATTTGAAAAATGGTCCTAGTTGACCAGCTGAAATGAATACTCATATATAGATCTTGGCCAAAATGCTGTGGTCCTTTTTACATAAATTGTCTATTGTTTAGACCCTATGAAATAATCACTCTATTCAAATGAGCAATAGGAATCTATTGCTCTAGAATACTCAGTGAGTTCTGGGCTGTTCCCAGAGTATTGCACAAAAGAGGCAATTTCAGGAGTCGAATTCTTTAAGTGTAAGACCCTTATCTGGTATTTTTCAACTCTAAAAAATGGCTGTGCAAGTTTTAAGTGGGTGAAAACACTTTGGATTAATTTATTTTATTTCAAGTTATATTAAGCTACTACTGCATAAGTTACAAAACGTTAGTTAAGGTAATGTTATAGCATAGTTTCTGGAATCATGGTGTCTTAGTGCTATGGAATTGTGTTTCTTAATCTTCTAATGGGGTACCAACCCTGAGAATATGGAACTGTACTCCATGTAATCACCTAGTCTTCCAGAAAATCTTGTCTTCTTTAAAATATAGCTATTTAGGTTGATCAGTTACCACTAGTAACTATCTTCTGGTAAAAACCAGAGCCAAATTTATGGGCCAGGACAAAATTGTGTACATTTTCTCAGATTTATTAAACCAAACTACTAAGAAGGATAAAAAATTCTGGCTTAATCTTTTGTGGCTGGGGAAAGGGAAAAAAATCAAACAAGTAAATTCCATTGGCTCTTGAGAAAATGGAATATTTTATTCTAGAACCTCATTTCTTCATTAGCACATATGCCATTAACTATCTATCACCTACTTATATGTATTTATATATCATTCTAAATTATTTTGTTTAATCATAAAATGAGCATAGCCAGCCATATACTAACTTTCAACACAAAGTTTAAAACCATAGCAAATCTGACAATAATGGCTAGTCCTTTTATTCTTATCTTGCCTTTTGAAAAAGAAGTAATCGTTATTCTGAATCCTGTGCTTAATTTTTTTGTTAGACATTTTTAGAGTTCTAACTTAATCTTCATGTAACCAAAAATATATATATATACATTTATTTTGGAAATTTTTGACTTTATAAATATAATCTCATGCTTTGACTATTATCTTCATCTGAATATGAAATTTTTGTGATTCATCCATATTCCAGTGTGTTGCTAACCTCATTCACTGTGCCTCACTTTATCATCCATTCTTGTCTAGAGACTGCCATATGAGGGATGATTGTAGGTTTTAGTATTTGAATAATTCTGTTTATCCTTTCTATGTGTTGTGTTGTACATGAATTATAATAATTGTTCTATCCATAAACTAAGAGTGTAGTTGCTGGGTTGTTTATTTTTATGAGATGATGCTTAAACTTCAAGCTTACTTTTTCTGTAAAAAATGTCTTAAGTCTACACATCATTCTCAATATTTGATAAATCTGATATTTTAAATTCTTTTTGAGGGTAAAGGCACACTTGGCAGGACTTAACTTTGGCTTTGCTCTCAAAGATCACTGGCAGGGCTTTGGAGTCCATATGGGATGACAGAGATTAAACCCTGACAAACTTCATACAAGGCAAGTGTCTTGCCAGCTCTACTATATCACTCTGGCCCAAATAATTTTTAATAATCCATTAATTGATACATTTTTGTTTTGCTTTTGGGCTATACTTCATGGTGCTCAGGCATTACTTCCAGTTCTGTGCTCAGGGGTTGCTTCTGGTAGTGTTCATATTATCTAGCAAGACCGGGGATCAAATTCCAGCCTCCAGCATGAACTCAGCCTTTTGAGTTCTCTCTCCAACTCCTCTTATTATTTGATAATGAGCATAAAACCCAAATCTTTATGTGCTTAGCTTCTCATGGTTGTTTAATTCTCTAAGCTATTATTATTTTTACTCTATTTATTTATGTATTTATTCATTTATTTTTACTTAATTTACTTGCTGTCTTCAAGGCCAAAGGTAGTACAAAATATCAAACTAACACATCTCTGAAGAGAAGTTCTGAGCAGAAATTTTATGGAAGGGGCTGTCCTCCATCAGCTTTTGATTTTTTGTTTTTGTTTGCTTTGTTTGGGGAGCACAACTGGCAATGGTCAGAGATTACCCATGGCTCTGCATTCAGGAATCACTCCTGAGGTCTGCTCGGGAGTCATATGGGATGCTTGGATTCAAACCTGGGTTGACTGTGCTTAGGGCAGCCGCCCTTTTCTCCTTACTATTGCTCCAGCCCAGCTTTTGATAATTTGTAGACGGATGGCAGGTGCACCTCTTCCTTGGGAACATTTTCATTACTGAATTCTTACTTTTGTTATCCTGATCTTTTTTACTCAAACTCCACCATTTCACTGACTTTAGGAACAGTTGTTGCCAAATCAAAACCAATCAAGATTTCTTGGGTAGTCAAGTCAGATTATGTTGTAGTATATTGTAGTGAAGAATAAATGTCTGACTGAAAGTGCAAGCAGCACATTGCAATATGAATTAAATAAAAGTAATAGTTTTCCCTGCTGCAGCTTGATCCATAGTCCCTGTCCCTGTCCCTGTATGAGGATACAGGTGCAAAACTTTGCTTCCAAGCCTTGGATATGATGGACATATTTAAAACTGACATCAGTATTTCTGGACCATCATGTGAAAATAAGTTATGTAAACAAATTACAACAGTGGAATTCTGGAATATAGATTGTATATTCAAAGAAAGGTCTGTTGTATTTCAGGTGGTTAAGAATATCTACCAGAACTGAGCAAGCTTCTGCACTATGCAGGTCACTAATAGACTGGGAACTGAAGATACCATACTAGTTTTTCTTCCTTTAGGTGGCAGGGAAGGGCAAAGATTTTCTCTGTAAAACATAAGTGGTTTTTTCCGTATAGATGCAGTCCTTTAGTCAGATAGAATGAACAACAGAAAAAAATAATGAACACTTTGATTTTACTCATATTTTCTTCTCCCATCCCTTTCTTTTCTTTGTGGGCTAGTGATCTTTTTTGTTATTTCTGCCTCTGATTTTCCTGTTTTTTTTGTTTGTTTGTTTGTTTTTGTTTTTGTTTTTGGGTCACACCAACAGCACTCAGGGGTTACTCCTGGCTCTGTGCTCAGAAATCGCTCCTAGCAGGCTCAGGGGACCATATGGGATGCCAGGATTCAAACCACCGACCTTCTGCATGCAAGGCAAACACTTTCTCTCTGGCCCCTGATTTTCCTGTTCTTACTTTGACTAGAAGCTATCAACCAATGAAAAATCCAAGTTCTTCACCCACTACTCACTGGAAGTGTAGTAAGAAAAAAATTTATGACTCAATATGAATGGTGAATTAACTGCTATTTTAGCAGTTAATGTCTTAGATGATGCTTAGTATTTTCCCAGAAGAATCTCTCTATCCAATCACTCTGGCCCACCAGTTTATATAGCTTATTAAGATTATTTAGGGTCTTTCTAAGTGGCCTTTGAGAAAATCTCGTGGAAATTCAGACAGAAGGTCTTGTATTTTATGGAATGTTTCTCCTCATCTGCATATATCAATCTCTGTTGTTAGGTGGAGGCAAAGGTACAATATTGATATCTCTTTGAGGATTTTTGAGCCACTGGGCAAGTAAAGATTCTAGAATGACATATGGGAGGGCCAAAGCCATCATCTGTCTACCAGCTGGTGTGAATATTTTATTTATGTGTAGAAGACATGAGTGCCATCTGTGTTTATATAGAATGGTGTGGTGATGGATCTTGGTACATTAGCATTTTCTACATGATCAGAACATCTTAGTTCTTATTTTTTTAAAATAAAAATTGGATTTTGAGCCACAACCAGACCTTGGATAAACCGTGGTTCAATCCTTTGGCATTCCATATATGGTCCCCCATGCCAGGAGAGATTTCTGAATGCATAGCCAGGAATAACCTCTGAGCATCACCGGGTGTGGCCCAAAAAGAAAAAAAGAAAAGAGTTGTTTATTCCTAGCTCTGCACTTAGGGATCAATTTTGAATGATCACAATCACAGGAATATATGTGATGCTGGTATTCGAACTCAGGTTGCCTACTTGCAAGGCAAGTGTCCCACTTGCTGTATCATGGCTCCTCCTGAACTTTGCAGTTCTTATACCATGGCTTACACCTAGTCTCCAGAACAGAAAGGACTGTGGAAGACAGAGAGGCAGAGCTGCCAAGTGTACATATGTATTATGTACATAATACAGCTATGTATTTGTAAAGGCTCAATTAAAAAAATATCTCCGGAAGTCAATGGGATCTTTATTGACTGCATAATGTTCTGGAGGAAGGCATTTGGTAAATTCCATAAATTGCTGTAGTGCTTATTGCTGTGGTACTTTGTTTTTCTTTTTTGTTTGTTTGTTTGTTTGTTTTTTCCTCTTTTGTATTCTTGTTGTTTTTCTTCCTTTTTCCCCTTCTCTTAAATTGATATTTATAGCCTCTAGGACTCCGTTTCCCCCTCCCCCTATTTTCTTTTTCTTCTTTCCTTCTAACACAACCACATAGCTTGAACTACCTTGTTCTACCTCATAAATTGGAGGAGAAATAAGGGAGGGTACCAAGACCAAACAATCATATGAACATCAAGTAGAAATAAAAAATGATCAAACTGGGCCCGGAGAGATAGCACAGTGGCATTTGCCTTGCAAGCAGCCGATCCAGGACCAAAGGTGGTTGGTTCGAATCCCGGTGTCCCATATGGTCCCTTGTGCCTGCCAGGAGCTATTTCTGAGCAGACAGCCAGGAGTAACCCCTGAGCACTGCTGGGTGTGACTCAAAAACCAAAAAAAAAAAAAATGATCAGACTTAAAGACCAAATCCAAAGCCAACAGAATCGATACTCAATCTACACTTATACTAGCAGACCACTTATACTAGCAGCTGGGGGGCAAAGGAAGGGGATATGGGATGCATGCTGGGAACAGGGGTGGAGGGAAGACAACATTGGTGGTGAGAATGCCCCTGATTCAATGTCACTATGTACCTAAAATATTACTGTGAACGATTTTTAACCCACTGTGGTAAAAATAAAAATTTCTCAAAATATATGAAGGATTCAAAGAGCCTGAACATCGGAATACCCGAAGAGTCCCCTCTCTTCTATAATTCAAATTTATGTATTCTGAAAATGGACAAAGGACCAGAAAAGAGAGGGGGAGTGGCAAGGGATTGTGCCTACTCTAAGGTGGCTAAGGCCACAGAAGTGGCCCAGGTGAAGTGCAATAGGCCACTCTCCTTCCCAGGTGTTTAGCCCATATTGCTTTAGAACAAGAATGGCAGACACATTTCCAGAGCCTAGGGTGGAAGGTAAGAATGTGAACCTAGCAGTGGCAGATGACTCTGAGTCAAGAATTCACAGAGCCTGGTTTTACAAGTGAAGAAAATGGTGCCATTAAAAGACAATTACTCAAGTGGTGTGAGTCAGCTATGCTGTTCCTGGTGATGCCAAGCAAGAGAAGAGAGGGTGTGAGTTCTCTGGAGCTCTCTCCCCTTTCTTTTTTTAAAACAAAGCTGAGGCTGGAAAGCAGAGCTTGCACCTGCTTTAGAAAGATGTATAGTAAGGGATTAGCCTGCCAAATTCCTTTGCCTGAGCATCAGCCGGAGTGGGGAGTCAACAGTAAACCAGAGGATAGGGCTCTAATCCAAGAAACAAGGGGTTCAAAAGGTGATATCTTTGACAGTCAGGCTGATCTCAGCCAATTTCAAAAATTTCCAGGCTACATAGACTGGTCACTTTGGGGGTACATGGTGAATTAAAGATTATGAGCTAGAATTCATAGCCCTAGGAACTGTGTTCAGTCTCCTAGTCATCTGTGTTGCAACTTGCACCATTTTTCTCTGCTTGCTTTCAGGCAAGAGCAATTTGTTTTATTTTTAGAGGACTTCTCAGGTTGACTATTACGGTTTTTGCTTCCTAAAGGGGCCGGTCAGTTTCCCCATCAACCAGTCCTACACATTCTTCTTTCATGTATAGAGCAACCTATAACATGCAGAATAGATCTACGTCAGCCCAAACTCTTAGATGCCAGTGAAGCTGATAGATCCTGTGTAAGTGCATGCTGAAACCCAGAACAGCATCACAAATCCTTCTATAATTACCAACTAATCTAGAGGGAACATTATCTCATGGTCCTAGAAAGACAGTGGCAGAGCCTTAACGGGGAACAAATAAAAGATCAGTCCACAGGCTTGAAAGTGCCAATTGTGGGCTCCTTGTAATCAGGGACCTTTTTGCAGAATGGAATAAAATCTTAAAAGGACTACAGAGGAGCAGGCCAAGACTCATTTATTTCCCAGAGAAATTGGACCTGCCTTAATTATCACGTGTTTTTTTTTTTTATTTTTCTCTTCTGAGCAGAATTTGGTTCCCTCTGATATTGGTTAAGAAAAAAAGCAAGAAAGATTTCAGCAACCTTATAGTGATTAATATTTAAAAATATGTCTGAATTTAAACAGTAGTGACGTGCCTCATATCTTTTTAATGTTCAGTACCAGGGAAGGTTTATTTTAATGTGTGGCATTTGTTGCCTACTGCTCAGATTGTCAGAAGTGATGGGGGCAGAAGTTCAGGGAAGAGGACTGTGGGAGGCAGAGAGGCAGAGCTGCCTCGTGTACATCTTTTGGTCGGGATGACAGAGGACACTTAGCATTGAGTGAATAGTTGTGGACCAGTACAGAGTAATTCTGACTGGACAAAAGTTCATCTAGCTTTTCGGAATGTCAGGTCAGAGAAAGAGCATAAATAGGCACTGACTTTGTAGAAAAGTAATGGTGCATCCAAGCTTTATTCAAATAAAACCAAGGTCAAGTTACTTCCTACATATTGCTTGGATATTCAGGTCTCTCCAGGCCATGGAACATGGAATTTGAGAAGGGTGTCTGTGCTTTTTAGTTTTCAATGTTTTTATGATGCTCCACCAACTGTAGCAGGAAGAAGATATGGTGAAATGCATTCCTTGCACTAAGTCCAACCCAAGAAAGGCAACCTTGGGTGATGGCTCCATGGAGATTTCTACAGACAAAGCACTGTGCCATCTCTGGCTTGGAATCCTGAATGACCCTTCTGAGCTTCGTGACCTCTTAGATTACTCAATTTCTAAGCATTGCTTCCTAATCTGAAATATATGATTGATGAGTCAGCAGCATGTTCCTTTGAGGGAATTAAATCTGGGAGAATTAAATCTTTTCACTAAGCCTGGCTCAGGGGAAATACTTCATCTCTTTGAAATAGTTCAAAAAATATTCTCTGGTTCTCAAAGCTTTAGGAAGCTCATGTACTATTGGAAGCATCTTTAGAGGAGTCATAACCTCTGATTTTGCAAAATTCAGAGAGCATACCTTCTGAAAATCTATCTTTAAATATATGAACAAGTCTTTCTTTGATATTGCCATCATTCTTAAATCCTAATTTTTGGATTAGTGAGGAGGAGTGGGTGGAAAGTACATTCAGACACAGACTGATAACTCTTGTCTTGACAATGGCATGCAAATCATACACATTCATCGGAAGCCTTTCTGAGTTTGAATTAAGGCAGTCTGTTTTTCATCTTTGGTAACATATTTGATAAATTGCATGATGAACTTATTATAAAATAGACTTTATAATGATTTTTCCCAATTGGAAGTAAATGCTAGCATTCTGTGTACTAAGCAGTGAAATACAATAGAATATGTGTGTCAAATGTTTTTTTGACTTATATTTTCCACTTAAAATGAATTTATAGAAATTTACCCACTGTAATTTGAAGGAAGATATATGGGTCATTCATTTTATATGTGTGTTTTCTAGTGAAAATAAGTCAGTTGGGTACACCCAACCAAGGACTTATCTTTGCAGGGGGAGGGAGGTAATCATGAAAAGCTCTCACAGTGAGTGGTTTCCAGTCCAGATAAATAGCATATACTGAGACTTTGGATGGTGAATTAGTTGCTTGGTACCCCAGGAAGTACATCACATTGAAAGGGCACTAGTAGGTAAGTAAAAAATGCCTCATCTGCTATTATCAAACCCTTACCTACTATGAAAACAGGTGTTAACTTTTAAAAAAAGTGGAAGCTTTAGGATCTCAATAACAGTGGCAGTGGAATTTCATGCAAACCAGACAATTTTAGGTAATGCTGTTAATACATAGGAGAGAGTTTATGACAATTAAAAATCTGGATTTGCATGCTGTATTTCCTTTACCCTTAATCTTCAAAGTAGTTCTATTTATTTCTCTTTCAATATTTATAGCATGTCTCTTGAAAAGAATAGTTATAAATACTGAATAATATTCATAATAACAGTATTGCTTGATTTTGCTCTGATTTTGATTCTTTGCCATATGCCACAACTTTGCTAGCTGCTTTATATATACATAATCTCTAAACTTCACAATAACTGTGAAAATATTTTTCCCTTTTTTACAAATGAGGCTACAAGGGTTCTGGAACTAAATTAGTGAGTGACTGGATTGAAACTATAGCCTTCTTTAGAAGACCCTATGAAAATGGGGTTGGGGAGTGTCTTTGAGGCAGATACGACTTGATTTGATCCCCATGACATCAAAAATGGAATGTGATAAAGTATATTACCCGTTATGACAACGGACCAGATTCTCTAGGTTTTAAACCTTTGTTTCTGAAATTTGCTGATGAGATACAAAAAGTAGTAGAAAGGAATATCTTAATATTTACATCTAAAGATCCTGAAAAAGGCCATATTTTTGCATCTTAAGAAATGAACTGGGACCTAGCTGTTCTCCCCCAGTTTCTCCCTCTAACTGCATCTTGTCCCAGATCAAGAAAGAAGACAGAAAGGAAAGCAACCATCCAATGTCTCTCTGCAAAGGGCAAGGAAAAGGCATATAAATATATTTCTCCTAAAAAGAGAATAAAAGATAGTTTTGTTATTGTTTGGTGATTTTTGGTTGTTTTTTTTTGTTGTTGTTGTTGTGGTGGTGTTGGTGGTTTTGGGACCACTCCCAGCAATGCTCAGGACTTACTCTTAGCTCTTCACTAAAGAATTACTCTTGCCATTGCCCGGGCCCTGGGGAGCCATATACTATACAAGGGTTCGAACCAGGTTGGAGGCATACAAGGCAAACCCCTAACCTATAGTACTATGTCTTCAGCCTTCATCCACTGCTTATTTTAGATTTTGCCAGGGTAGACTTTGTTGAGGATGTTTTCATTTAGACCAATTTTAGAATAATGGAATTCAAACACATTCTCTCCCGCCCTTGTCTCCCTCTTCAGATTGTTTTAAGCCTCAGAATATAACACAATAAACATTTTCATTGTACATACTCCTGTCGGGCAGTAGGACTGACCAGTAAGAGATCAAAAGCCCTGACCTCTTTCTACTCTATCTTCTGATAGAAAATCTAAACAAGATTTTAGAAAGGTATCTTGGTTTCTCCATCTTTTATATTGCTGAAGTCCCATGAAAACTGAGAATCTGTAAATAACCCAGGGGATGGAAACAAATGATAAGGATTCCTTAGGTAATTCCACTCTTTCAATAAGAATTTAGATCTCTGGTTGTCCAAACTGACCTGCACAGAGAGTTCTCTTTTTTGGAGAAAAGTTCTCTTTTCAAAAATCTGGCTGACAGTTGTCCACTAATTGCCTCCCAATGGAGTTTAACTGATTCAGGTATTCCATTCAAGCCTTAGAGTTTTGGGGGTGGGGGAGTTTTTATGATCATTTTAATGCATAGCTTATATACAACAGTGGGAAAAGCCATAATATTTCTTTTCTTCCTTTGAATAGTTTTTGGTATATATATTTTCTATTCGTCCTTTAAAGCTATTTTTGCTGCACATCTGCTTTACCGACTTAGACTCCTACGGGCCCCACATGGTCCTACTTGTATCTTGAATATCCTCTCACAGTGTTTGATTTCTGCTGTCAATTGTATAATGAGGCAAGAAGTGTGCAGTGAGTTTGGAGATTCCTATTAACCAGGTCACCCTGGAATCTATTTTTGTGAACTTCTTTATTAGAAATAGCAGGGAACACAATAATATTTAAATATAATTACTTATAGGAGCATGGCTTCTAAAAGACACATTAGTAAGTTTTCTTTTCCTATGTGACATTTCAAAATGTTATATTACATTTCCCTGTCATGAGAGCACCTTTTCTTGATTTGTGTTCAGAATATGAGCGGAGACTATTACAAATTGCAACAGACACAAATGCAGTGATCATGTATAAAAAATAATGCTTCAAATTTGTAACGTACAAATTTACTGATAGTTGAGTTTTAGGTGTGTGATCAACACTCCACCATCATTCCAAACTCTAACATCCACCAACTCCCAACAACCCCCCTGCCACCTTGACAAGCAAATTATAAAGTTTTGTGGTTGCAGCTTAGATCTCATGTTTTCTCTGTTACTGAGTCTGTGCTTTGGGTATAAAGCTATCCCACCAATAAATAGTATATCACCAATATAACTGAAGCCCCAGCTGATATTCCCCAATTATTTACTTTTCTTTCTCATTTTGTCCTTTCCACTTTGATTTTCTTCCTTTTCTGTCCTCTCCTCCCTAATCTCTGAGGTCAAGGGTAATATAGGCATCCTTTCCTTTACTACATTACATTTCCTTATCTGGTTTTCTATAAAATGATAAATGAGATCATCCTGTGATCTCACTGAAAGATGAACATCTTTTTAAATAAAAATTCAAATTGTTTATAATATTTTATGTGTACATATATTTTATTAGTAACATGATTTATTCATTTTAAAAAAATATAATTGCTTTATTTAAGCACCAGGGTTACAGATAATTCATAGTTGGTTTTTGGTCATAGAATGTACACCACCCTTCACCAGCATACATTTCATGCTAATTCCCCAGTTTCCCTCCCACTCACCCTCCCCCATCCATCTGTGGGCAAGGATTTTTACTTCTCTCTCTTTTCTTTTTGTTTTTGACATTGTGACTTGCACTATTGCTAATGAAGGGATACCACGCATATCACTTTATCCACCTACAGCACCTAGTCTTGTCCTGAGTAATGACTGCCAAATATCATTGTCAGAGTGGACCATTCACTACTTTATTTGAATACACCACTCTTTGTGGCGTTTTCTGCCATGGATTGGTCATCCTAAACCACATCTCTATTATCTCTGGATAATATTACCATACTGTATTTTATTTTTATTATATCTCACAATTGAGTGATATGTCTATCTTCTATGCCTATCCTCCCTCTGACTTATTTCACTCTGCATAATACTCTCCAAATACATCCATGTGTAAGCATTTTTCATGACTTCATTTTTTCTCACGACTGTATAGTATTCCATTGTGTAGATGTACCACTGTTACTTTAGACACTTATCTGTGGTTGGACATCTGGGCTTTTCCAAATTCCAGCTATTATACATAGTGCTGCAACAAAAATAGGAATGCATAGGGAATTTTCTGAATGGTTCATTTGGGTTCCGAGGGTATATCCCTAAGAGTGATATTGATGGATAATAAGAAAACCCAATTTCTAGGGGGTTTCTTTTTGAGGAATATATATGCATTTTGTTTTCCAAAATTACCAGGCCAGTCAGCATTGTTTCTAGCAGTGAATGATAGTTCCTTTTTCCCTGCATCCTCACCGGGACTGGTTGTTTTGCTCTTGTACTTTGTGATGTGTGCCAGTCTCTCTTTTGAGTTTTGTTTTCACAAATAAAATTGTTCATAATTGAATTACAGTCATACAATGTATAAAATCATCAGTGTGCATTTCTTGCTACCAATATCAACAGTTTCCTTCTCACTCTCCCTATTGCCCTCTTCCTCCCACCACCCTTCCTCACATACCTCTGGGTCAGGCATTTTACTTCACTCTCTCTCACTCTTTTCTTTTTTGAAATTTGGTTTGCACTAATGTTAATGAAGGGGTTCCATGCACGTCTCTTTCATAATAGACCCTTCTCTACTCTAACTGCACATGTGGAACATTTTTTCATGTACGTTTTGGCCATCTGTATTTCTTTGAAGAATTGCTTGTTCATTTCTTCTCACCATTTGTGCATGGGGTTAGTTTATTTTTCTTCTTGCTGAATTTTATCAGTGCCTTGTGTATCATAAATATTAACTTTTTATCAGATGGGTATTCAGTAAATAGTTTTTCCATTGTTAGGTAGTCTTTGTGTCCTACCACTTTTCTTTGAAGTGCAGAAGCTTCTCAGTTAAATGTATTCATATTTCTTTATTTTTGCATCCACTTGCTTGGATAGTGGTGTTTCCTCCTTGAAGATGCCTTTTGCTTCAGTGTCATGGACTATTCTACCTACATTTTCTTCCACGTGTACCTTTGGTTTCAGGTCTGATATCAAGGTATCAATTTATTTTTATTTGACTTTTGTGTTCAGTGTTAAACAGAGGTCTGAGTTCACTGTTTGCATATTATTGACCGTTTTTCAACACCACTTTTTGAAGAGGTTTTCCTTGCTCCACTTTGTACTTCTTGCCCCTTTATTAAAGATTAATTGATCATATACTCAGAGATCAGTCTCAGAATATTTACTTCTATTCTTCTGACCTTAGGGTCTGTATTTATTACAATACCAAGCTGTTTTAATGACTACTACTTTATGGTACAATTTAAAGTTGGGGAAATTTAAGCCTCCTCTATTCCCGCCCCCAAGATTGCTTTAGCTATTTGTGGCCATTTATAGTTACATATAAATTTCAAGACTGCTTGAAATTTTCTTTGAAAAATTTAAATTTGAAAAAAAAGAAATTTCTTTGAAAGATACCATTGTTTCTCTTGTAGAGATTGAATGAAATCTATACAATGCTTTGAGAAGTATTTCCATTTTGATTATCTTAATTCTTTCAATCAATGAGCAGGGGATATGTCTTCATTTCCTTGTGTTCTTTTTTATTTATTGAAGCAGTGTTTTGATTTGTCTTTGTATAGATCTCTCATCTCCTTATTTAAGTTTACTTTGAGGTACTTGATTTTCTGAGACCCAGTTGTGAATTGTGTTGTTTAACTAATGTTTCTTCTTTATCCATTTTCATTATTTGTATATGGAAAAGCTATAAAGTTTTGCATATTAATTTTGTAACCTGCCACTTTACTATACAAGTCTATTGTTTCTAAAAGCTTTTTAGTAGAGTCTTTATGATTTTCTAATTATAGTACCATATCATCTGAAAACAGTGAGAGCTTGAATTCTTCCTTATTTATCTGGATGCCACTGATATTTTCTTATTGTCTGATTGCTGTGGCCATATTTCCAGTTCAATGTTGAATAAAAGTGATGAGAGGGGACACCCTTGTCTTGTGCCAGATCTTAGAGGAAAAGGTTTTAAAATTTCCCCATTGAGTATAGTAGCTGCCAAAATCTTGTGGTCAATGACCTTGACTATATTGAGAAAAGTTCCTACAATTTCCATCTTATTGAGAGTTTTTTTTTTTTTTATCATGAATGAGCCCTAGACTGTGTCAGGTACTTTCTCTGCATCTGTTTGTATGATCATATGATTTTATAATTTTTGGATATAGTGTATTATATTGATTTATTTGAGTATGTTAAATTATTCTTGGATCTGTGATGAATCCTATTTGGTCATGGTGATAAGATGTTGGATTACATTTGCTAGTATTTTGTTGAAGAACTTTGCATTTTTTTTATTCAGAGATATGGTAGTTCTCTTTATTTTGCTGTGTCTCAGGTATCAGGGAGATGTAAGCTTCACTGAAAGTCTTTGGGAGTGTTTCAGTTTTTGAATTTCCTGGAACAGCCTATAAAGAATTGGCAGTAGGTCCTATTTAAAGGTTCGAAAAAAATTGTGAGTGAATCCATTTGAGCCTGGGCCTTTGTTTTTTGAGACTCTTTTGATTACCATTTAAATATGTCAATTCTGATACTCCAAATCATATTGGTTCATTGTTGGGAAGTTATAGGAGACCAAGAATTTACCTATTTCTTTCAGATTCTCTTGTTTTGTGGCGTAAAGATTCTCTAAGTAATGTCCAATTTCTTTCTTTCTTTCTTTCTTTCTTTCTTTCTTTCTTTCTTTCTTTCTTTCTTTCTTTCTTTCTTTCTTTCTTTCTTTCTTTCTTTCTTTCTTTCTTTCTTTCTTTCTTTTTCTCTCTCTCTCTCTTCTCTTCTTCTTCTTCTTCTTTCTTCTTCTTTCTTTCTTTCTTTCTTTCTTTCTTTCTTTCTTTCTTTCTTTCTTTCTTTCTTTCTTTCTTTCTTTCTTTCTTTCTTTCTTTCTTTCTTTCTTTCTTTCTTTCTTTCTTTCTTTCTTTCTTTCTTTCTTTCTTTCTTTCTTTCTTTCTTTCTTTCTTTCTTTCTTTCTTTCTTTCTTTCTTTCTTTTCTCTTTCTTTTATATTCGTTCCACATCCAGTGCTGCTCAGGGCTTTCTTCATGCTCTTTACTCAGAGATTACTCCTGGTTGTTTTTAGGGAACCATATGTGGTGCTGGTGTTTAACACTGGTGCTTGTGTACAAGTCAAATGTTCTACCCACTATACTATCTTCTTTTCCCCAAGTAACTACATTTTAAATTAGATGTCATATTTATTATAAATGTTTGATAAAACTCAGTTGCTTCTATGTACTAAAGTTATATGTATTCCTTACAGAAATATATTTTAATTATGTAAATAATTATATATATGATAATCCAAAGATAAACACATCCTGTTAATTTTTCTGTAATGTTTTCATCTCCATCTTATAAATTTTGATTATTATCAAAGTTCATTTAATTTTGTACCAAGTGATTTGTAAACTTTTCCCGTTGTTAATGGAAATTTGTTTTATAGTTCACGTAAGATTCTTTTCAGGAAGAGTTTTATTTGAATTTATATTTGGCGTCACATCATTTAAGGAGCTCTTAGCTTCATTAGATCAGTTTCTGTGCTCCTGTTATTTATTTATTTATACATTTTGTTTCCTGCATAAACATCAAGGCAGTGAACTCATTTTCCCTTTCTTTTCTGTTGATTCTTCTTTAGCGTGATGAAGTCCTCCGATATTGATCAGGATTTATTTACAGACAGTTACTGCAAGGTGTGCAGTGCACAGCTGATATCTGAGTCTCAGCGTGTGGCCCATTATGAGGTAAGGACTTCTTCAGCTCCATGTTTTCAAAAGGAAGAAAGAGTAGCCTGAGTCACAGGTGTAGGACTTAAAGCTAGCCCTTTCTCAGTTGTGTGGCAGATTTTAAGATCCATGGAACTTGCATCCTGGAAGTTGGAGATCAGAAATGAGTTGTATGGGATTGATGGAAAGAAAGGACAGGACCAAGGACTTCATTTTTAGATCTTGGCTGCTTCACAGATTCTATTTTATTCTTTGTATTTCAGCCTCTATAGACTTGGTGGACTTTCTCTGTCTGTGAAATTTGTCATAGCTGTTTCTCAAGTTTACTTTATGGACATAGGAAATGATGCTTTACTGCCAGCTTCTACGACTCTGCATATAAACTTAAAAGCCCTTTGCTAATCACTGCACTAAGAAATATGGTATCATCAATGACTAGGCACCACGAACCAATTCCTTCCTCAGATGGCTGCTTCCCTAAATGTGTTTATCTACATAAATGCTTCCACCTTAGAGTTAGAAAAAAGTTGAAGGTCATAATCCAATGACTTTGGATCTTGAGGATGGAAAAATACATGACTGCTTTTTCCTGTTGGGCAAAGGTTGGCTTGTTTCTAAACAGGGACCAAAGAACTGCATACAGACTTGATAGGGATCTGGGGCCTCAAAGCTGAGTTTTCTACTCAGGACATGTTTTGTTTGAGAAAAGGTATACCAGCAGGAACATGAGTTTTCAAAAGTATAATTACTTGGAGCTAATTTTAGATAGGAGAGTTTAGCCAGTAATTTTCTTTTTGTCTGAAGGATCTGACAAATGCCAGTTGTCACTGTCACTCACAAAATCCCTCTAGGCTCCGATTCCTCTATACAATTATGATGAGGATGATGACGACGACGATCATTATAATAATAGTAACAACATGCATAACGTTCAGAAGCACAATAATCACCCAAGAATGTCCTCAAGATTCTGTGGTAACCCAATTTGACCTATTGAAGTAGTGTCAATGAAAATACTTTGAAAGCTTTAATATGTACCAAACATTTAAAATTGCATTGTTTTGCATTATTAACTATATAATAGTTATGCTTTGATGAATATAAATAAAATTGTTCTTCAGAGAAAACTTAAACACCAGCATCTACACAAAATGTGAATATATTCTGTTAGCAAGCAACTGAGTGTGATACATAAGTGTGAACTTCAAAGAATTAAGTATAATTAAGAATTACATATTTTAATATAGAGAACTTGAAATTTTTGTGGATGTTACTGGTGAAAATGTCATTATTAATACTATTCCATAGTTAAGAAAATTAGCCAACATGTCTAGGCTCTGAAATTTTATAGCCTCCCACTAAATCTTCAGGGTCTTTCTTTTTTCTTTCTTTCTTTCTTTTTTTTTTTTTTTTTTTTTAGAAATTTTCTGTTTACTCTATTCTTGAGACCCAAAGCTAGAAATTTAATCATTTCAAGCACCTATAATTTTCAGGATACATGCACATTATAGATGTTCTGTGATGTTCAGTGAATATTTATGAAAATGTCCTGATTACTTTGTCTCAAACTGCTTGTTGTTGCCTAAACTAGAAAAGTCATGTTGTTGCAGTATTGAATACAACTAAAAACATTTAAGAAACAGAATCTTAGTTGCTCCATTAAGTGCTAAGTTATTTGAACAATGTTTACTTGTCACCACACAGTACCCTTGCTGTGGCATCATTAGAGGAAACATTAGTGTTTATTGCATAGATGAACTAGAGAAATAAATTATAATAGATCTAAAATTAGCAATGTCACACATCATGAATACCACATTAAGATGCATTCTCTTTGAATATAACTGGGAACTCTAAAGGAGATTTCACTTCTTCCATGCAGAGATAGTGTACTTTTCAGTGGGAAAGAGAGCATGTCCCCTATTATTGGTGAAAGTGTCTGAAAAGTCACTGTCAGGAATGAGGACATCTTTTTGTGATCTCTGGCTTTTCAGTTTAGGTCAGGAAAGTTCAACCCTTCTTCCTCTGTAAGAGGATGGCTCACATCTGGTGATCTCAGAGGCTATTTCATAACTGATATTCTGGCCCTATCAAATTTCTCTTCCAGACTTGTGTCTACACTGAAATTCAACAGAGTAGGAAACTGAGTCTTTAATACCACCCATTAATTGCAAATTTTGTGACTTATACTCAATACTCAGCCTCTGATTTATTTTTTAAATGGTTTTATTCTTGAGTAAAAACAAATAATATCTGTATTTTACCCATGAGGTACATCAGTGAGAATCCACTGTACACTTTTTGTGTCACCAGCATTTTTCATGTTTATTGTTGCAGAGGAGTCTAAAGCTATTTAAGAGATAGTTTTTGTCTCTAAGGAACTTAGAAATTTTGTGAGAAGTAAGAAGAATCCATTGATTTGACAATGATAACAGTGTGGTATCTGTGTGATATAAGAACATAATCTGTAGAATTCTGTAGACTGATCCTAAGGAGCTGCTGATCTAATTTTTATATAAGCAATTCTGCCCTATTTGACTTTATGATGTATGCTATGCTATTCTATTAACTTTTTAGATCTTTGCATGTTCCAAATTCAAATGAATGAATCATCATCAACTATTATAGTTAAAAAAAAGATTTTCTGGTAATTTTGTGAATTACCTAAACCTTTATAAATAGGTTTAGTTTACAAGTACACAGAATGAGAAGTCTTGGTATCTAAAAGTAATTTTTGATCCCCACCCTCCACCCCCAAAAACCCAACTTTTTTGGGTTGGAATGAAAGCACAGCAGTGGGAAATTTGCCTAGCACCAGCCAACCCAGGGTCAATCCCCAGAATTCTCTATGGTCCCCTAAGCCTGCTAGAAGTGATTTCGAAGCACAGAGCCAGGAGTAATCCCTTAGCATTATCAGGTGTGGCCCATCACCCTCAAAAAAAAAACCAAAAACCCACAACAACTGTAAAAGGAGCTTTGGGGAGGTGGGTCCCACTGGCTATAGGATTTGTATTTAGGGAGAGAGACAGTTAATCTGTAGCATGTACAGAGAGGACAGGATTATAAAATAAAGGAAAGGAAAGTCTAGACTTTTATAAAGCCTCTAAGTATTTTTGAACATAACTTTATATTATGCATTTCTAAAAAACTATCTATTTCTGGTATTTTATTGGGAAGAAAACAACTTTTGATATGACATTTGCCATGAGACTAATGTATGAGTACTCTGAAATTGGTGAGCAAAACCTGAGATGGGTTAATATCTTATTGCTATCTGCTTCACACAGAGGACTGAACCTTTGTGTAATCTTATACGCTAGTTTAAAAAATCTCTTTTTTTGCACATAAAATCGTGAGGATGAAAAAAAGGAGAGAAACATAGGATATTATTATTTTTCTTACTTGCTAAGCATTAATAACATGTTAATGTTTTGGTGAAAATAAAATTAGATGTTGTCTCTGCTTGCTAGATGAATAGCCTGAATCAACAGAACAAATACAAATAGACACAAAGGGAAAGAGAAAGCATTCAGATGAAAAAGCTTGAATATTGCAGAGGTTAGAAATAGTCTTCCAGGGAGGACACCTGATTATTTTGCTATAGTTTCAAGTGGAAAAAGGATACTTTTCTGCAAGGGAAAAAAGTTGCTTGTAAGGGTGATATTTTTTTTGGGGCATGTAGGAAAATGAGAATGAATGCAGTGCAGACCATGTGAAATGAAAATAAATATAATGAAATAACAAAAATTTAAAACAACTATTAAAGGAAGAGATGAATGAGCATATTAAGCAAGAGAAAAAAGTCTTGTTAGTAAAGCTCAGTAAAGCTAGCCACAAATGTGCCACTGCACAAGAATTTCCATGAGTCTAAAACATTGCTCCTCATGGAAATTTATAGTCAAGAATTTTGGCACCTCCAAACAAGATTGTTAAGTATTTTGAGGGTAGGCAGGAGCTATGCATTAAAAACAAGCAAGCAAGCAAGCAAGCAAGCAAACAAACATTATTTCCATAATATCCATGATAGAGTTGTGCCCATGGTTATCGCTCATTTGCACTTCTTTTCTTTTTTTTTATAATTTAACTTCTTTATGGAAAATTATAAAGTGAGATAATTCAGAAGACCAGTACACAGACTTTACATGCTGGAGGCCCAAGTTTGATCTCTAGCACTAAGGCAGGTGTCACTCCTGAGCACTATGACCTAGAACAGGGTGGCGAACAAGTTCGACACAAAGAGCCAAAATTTTAAACTGTGAGAGTCAGAGAGCCACACCACGCAGTGACCTGCCAAAACAGACAAACACTCACACAAAAGCATCTAATTTTAACAATAATCTATTAAACACATATTGCATTTTGCCATTTTGAGTGAAGGTAAAAATCCTGTGCAGTGATGGTGAGGGTGTGCTGCGTACTCCACACTAAGAATTAATGGCAAGATGTGACCCAACATGTGACACATGCGTCCCCCCACTTGCTGGCCTGTGCAGTTGTTTCCAAGGGATGGGAGATAGGATGATGCAGCCTGGGGGCGGAACTCCGTGCTCAGAGATCTCTGATCAGAGGTCCCTCCTCAGAAGCAACATAACAAAATCCAAACTTGGCAAAGAACCACAGGATACAAAAGAATGATAAGAGGCAAAGAGCCGCCTTCATTTTGGCCAGAAGCCGCATGCGCCTCCAGAGCCGCATGTTTGCCACCCCTGACCTTCTCCAAATTACAATGCTGCAATGCATTCCCTACCACTAAACTTAGAGGAAAATAATGGTAAAGGTGCTGCCAGCTGCAGTTATCTCTACCACCTTCAGAATCTTGTATGTACACAATGAAACTATGTCACAAAGTCTTATGGGAAGATCAGAAAATACTACCTCAGAGAATGTGGGATCAATGCCACATCTGGGGTAGCAGTGAGTTCTTTTTTTTTAATTTAATTTTTATTTAGATCATAGTGGTTTACATATTGTTGACAATAATATTTTAGGTACATATTTACATAAAATCAGGGGGGATTTCCATCACCAATTTGTCTTCCCTACACCTCCGTTTTTGTCCTGCCTCCCATATGCTTTTCTAATGAATAAGATGGGAGTGGGGAGTAGAGCAGTGGGGTCAGTTTAATGCAGATATTGAGAAGTAGACTTGAGGAAGCATTGGTTTGTATTAAGATTCACCCTGTATGCAGGAAGTAACATATATGTGACAGTGTAGTGAGACAGTGGGAATGGAAACACCAGATAAACTAGTTAATCTAAGATTAATCTAATCTAATCATTTTATTTTCATCTACCTAAAAGGTATCCAGTCAGAATAGATGATTGGATGACGAGGATGAGAAATAACAGCAGGTAAAAATAAGACCCACTAGGCTACCAGATATTTGTTCTTAGCAGAGTCATCTATGCCCAGACAGATTACAGAATAAGGTAGGGTTGGAATACCTGGATAGTGACAAGTCATAGGAGTTTTGTTCATGGGGCTGTGAACTACGGAAAACTTAGATGTCAGAAATTGTTGGGGAATATTGCTAAAGAGAATCAGTGACAAGATTTTAGACTAGAAAAATGTACACTGGGCAGAGAATGGAATAGGGAGAGACCATATTATCTTACAGTGAAGACAGCCAGGATTTGGACTAAATAGAGACAAGCGAAATGGAAGCATCTATTTGAATTATATAATAAACATACCTTATTAAGTGACTGAATTTTGTATGCAGATTTATTATATAATTCTCAAGAACCCACCAGAGCAGGAAAATTCCAGGCTTGCACTCACAGCAGAGGTGATGGTTTCAGACTTATAGAAAAGATGTTTAAAAGATCTTTTAAACAAGGAGAAACTTTTCAAAAATCTCTGAATTGCAGTCTTGTGACTCTTGGTAAATGAATCTCATTAGCCCACCCAGGAGTGCCAAAATCCAGTATTGCTCTCACGCAACTACATCAGACCTACGGAGTCATACTGAAACATTTCTTTTTTGTGTAAAGCAAGTTGTTTTATTATAAGAAGTTTAGAGAGAAATGAAGGGAGGGAGAGAAATACCAGTTAAGAGAAAACAGGGACTTCCCCCAGAGGGGAAATGGCTTTGAGGAGAAAGTTATACACAATTTCTCCAAATTATTTCGGTCTAGAGTTCTCTGCATACAGAAAAGTTAATCTGAGTATGAAATTAAAAAGTTGAAAAATTAACAGGGAAAGCTTTCCACACTTGATAGTCTTTTACATTCTTATCATGACCTTTAGATCTATTGTAGCTTCTTTTCTGAAGAGGTCCACCCTCCTACGGGTTTGCCTCAGGATATCTCCTTCACCAAAGAGCTCCTGATTCTTTTGCATCTTCAAGAAATGTGACCTTCATACCTTTAGGCTCCTTCAGGGCTGGAAAATTTCTCATTTCTTTATTTCCCAAAAACTCATTACCAAGGCAAGCACACTTGTCTTGGCCTGCAACATTTCCCCCCCTAGAGATCTCACATGCTTAAGTCTTTTAAAGGGGCATGGGGGAAGGGCCTGTCTTCTGTAACTGTTTCATGCTGACAAAAGGGCACAGACCCTTCTATTCAAGGAAGTGAAATTGCATGCTAGTTTACTATTGAAGTGGTCTAGACAATGGTTTAGTGGGTTTCAGAGTTGCATGAAATTTCACCTAGATTAAAGAATTATTTTTTAAAGGTTCATAGAGGAAAATGCAAGCACAACTCTCCAAGGCAGTGAGGTTAAAGGCACCTTCAAGGATGAAACATCACTGAGCAAACAAGTGGAAGAAATATAAACAAATAGGACTACATTAAACTAAGTAGCTTCTGCACCTTAAAAGAAAGATGGCTTACCAGGATGCAAAGGGTGCCCCAACACTCATCTGATAAGGGGTTAATGTAAAAGACATAAAGCACTGGTTGCACTTTGCAAGAAAAAAAAATCCAACCCCATTCAAAAACAGGGGGAAGAGATGAACAGAAACTTCCTCGAAGAAACATAAATGGCCAGAAGGCAAAAAAAAAAAGTGCCACATCATTCATAATCAGGGAGATGCAATCAAATCAACAATGAGATTTCATTTTACACCACTGAAACTGGCACTGTCAAAAAGATAAAAAGTAATCTGTGCTGGTGTGGATTTGTGGAGAAAGGAACTCTCATTCACTGTTTGTCAGGATGTTGACTGGTTCAACCTTTTTAGAAAATATTATGGACATTCCTCAAAAAAAATCTAAATTGAATTCCTTATGAGCCCAGGATTACCACACTGGGAGTATACCATGGGGGTTTAAAAACACAATACAAAAGGGCATTTGCACTTCTATGCTCATCAAAGCACTACTCTATCTAGAAACACTGTTTCTAGCACTATCTGGAAGCAATCCAAGTTTTCATGAACAGATGAGTGGATAAAAAACAATGGTACATCTATACAGTGAAATACTATGCAGCTGTTCAAAAAACTGAAGTCTTGAAATTTGCTTTTACATGGATGGATATGGAGAGTATTATGCTGAATGAAATTAGCAGAGGGAAAGGGATAGATATAGAATGATCACATTCATTCATGAGATATAAAATAATATATATTTTAACTATCTCTGTTACCTAAAATTAATAGAGATGAGGACAAAGAGGGCTGGTCTATAGTAGGAAGCTTTCCACAAAAATAAGGGAATAAGTAAAGTTAGGACAAAGAAGGACCACTATGACCATGATAATTGGAAGTGATCACTCTTTATAAGAGCTGGGTGCTGAAAGGCACTAAAGTGATATACAAATACTCCTTCAGTAACAGTATTGTAAATAACAGTATCTAAAAGTAAAAAATGGAGAGAAAGAGAAAGACTGACAGACAGACAGAGACAGAGACAGAGATAATGTCTGCCATAGTGTCACATAATCTGGGGATGCACAGGGAGGTAACTGGGGGCTTCAGTGGTGGAAAATAGGCTAGTGAAAGGGATGGGTATTGGACATTGTATGATTGATTTTTTGAGATTTTTTGTTTTGTTTTGTTTTTTTGGGCCACACCCATTTGATGCTCAGGGGTTACTCCTGGCTAAGCGCTCAGAAATCGCCCCTGGCTTGGGGGGACCCTATGGGACGCTGGGGGATAGAACCTTGGTCTTTCCTTGGCTAGCACTTGCAAGGCAGACACCTTACCTCTAGTGCCACCTCACCGGCCCCAGACATTGTATGATTGAAAGTCAATCAATAATTTTGTAACTGTATCTCATAATTAAAAGAAAATTAAACAAACAAATCAAAATGATGTTAGACTCTCCAAAAGAAAAGCTTTTCCTAACCCAAAGAGGGCAGAGTGTTTAAGGAAACAAGAAAATATTGGACTTAACACAAGGTTTTTCCTTATTATTGCTTTTTAATATGTTTTGGATGGCTTCTAATAGATATTTGGCCTTCCAGAAGCTTTTGTTTTTACCAAGAAGAACATAGTCAAAGGGAACCTTTCTGGTTTTGTAAAGATAGTAGAAAATAGGTCATAGGCAATAAGGTAGAAAATAAATCTCTTAAATATGTGCAGGTAGAGATTTTGTGGCTTTCTGGTGCTACTGATGACTTTTTTTTTTTTTTTTGCGTTTTCTCCATTACTTTGTTACAGAAATTCTCGACTACATTTTTTCTTTTATCCTAATTACTGAGTAAACATTTTACTGAATAACTCCCTCCTCTATATGAGGATTATGGTTCAGTATTGTGTTCTAATATCCTGCCATGCATAATGTAACTGGATTTGAACAATGTTAGGGCTCAGTAAATCCAATTCTCTCCTGAATATTGAGGTGATGTAGTCCTTCTCTATTTCCTCCTTGCTTCCTTCCTTCTTTCCTCTCTTCCTTCCTTCCCTTCATTCCTCCCTCCCTCCATCCCTTCCTTCTTTCCTTCCTTCCATCCTTCCTTTCTTCCTCCGTTCCTTCCTCCCTCCCTTTCCTTCCTACCTTTCTCCCTCCCTTCCCTTCTTTCCTCCCTCCCTCCCTTCCCTTTCTACCTTCCTCCCTCCCTTCCCTTCCTACCTTCCTCCCTCCCTTCCCTTCTCTTCCTCCTTCCCTCCCTTCCCTTCCTTCCTACCTTCCTACCTTCCTTCCTCCCTCCCTTCCCTTCTCTTCCTCCCTTCCTTCCCTTCTCTTCCTCCCTTCCTTCCCTTCTCTTCCTCCCTCCCTTCCTCCCTCCCTCCCTCCCTTCCTTCCTTCCTTCCTTCCTTCCTTCCTTCCTTCCTTCCTTCCTTCCTTCCTTCCTTCCTTCCTACCTTCCTTCCTCCTTCCCTTCCCCTCCTTCCTTTCTTCCTCCCTTCCCTTCCTCACTTACTTCCTTCCTTCCTTCCTTCCTTCCTTCCTTCCTTCCTTCCTTCCTTCCTTCCTTCCTTCCTTCCTTCCTTCCTTCCTACCTCCCTTCCCTTCCATCCTCCCTCCATTTTCTTCCCTTCCTTCCTCCTCCCTTCCCTTTCTACCTTCCTTCCTTTCTCCCTTCCCTTCCCTTCCTTCCTCCCTCCCTTCCCTTCCTATCTTACATCCTCCCTTCCTTCCCTTCCCTTGATTCCTCCCTCCCTTCCCTTCCCTTCCTTCTTCCCTCCCTTCCCTTCCTTTTCTTTCTTCCTTCCTTTATTCCTACCTCCCTTCCTTCCTTCCTTTCTTCCTTCCTTCCTTCCTCTCTTCCTCCCTTCCTTCCTTCCTCCCTTCCTTCCCTTCCTCCCTCCCTTCCCTTCCTTCCTTCCTCCCTCCTTCCCGCCCTCCCTCTCTTCCTTTCTTCCTTCATTATTTCCTCTCTTCCTTCCTTCCCTTCATTCCTCCCTCCCTCTCACCCTTCCTTCCTTCCTTCCTTCCTTCCTTCCTTCCTTCCTTCCTTCCTTCCTTCCTTCCTTCCTTCCTTCCTCCCTCCATCCCTTCCTGATTGGCCCAGGGTATAATGGAAAACAAGTGCTCCACCCCTTATCCACATCCTCAGATCCAAAATTTTATTTTTTATTTGATTCCTTATTAGTAATAAATTATGCTTCCAATATACTGTTTTTTAAATCATATTGTTCTATTTAAATTATAAAAATCTCCTATAATGGAACCATATAGTCATAACTATAAGTTCATTGTACAAGTAGTCTGCCTTGCATAATATTGTTGTAAATAATTTGCCAATATTTCATCACAGTATAACCTTAATCTGCTATAATTATATCTTCCCGATTTACTGTTATTTATTAAATCTATGTGTAATATTTAATTTTTATGTCAGAAGAGAATTTCCATGAAGACAAAATAACTTTATATCAAATAATATCATATTTTAATTCTATTTTCTCTTTTCCCTTTGTTGCTGTTTTATTGATTAAAGTTCATACACACGCTTGGTTGTAGTGCTTGTATATACATGATTGTGGTGCACTGTAGTTAATATATTTTTGTTAGGACTCTGGGCATCCCATTGGAATTGCCACTGGTTTAGTACTCAACATTTGAGCACAAATGTACTCAAATTGTATAAATGCAACAGTTACAGGAAGTAAACTCTTGAATTCATACCTGATCTGTCACTGAGTTGTCCTTAAGGCCACCAAATTAAAAATTTTAGAAATGAGATTTTATTTGCTTTCTGCTTTTAGCAGAAAGAAATTTTTTAAGTATTTTACTGAAATCATTGTGATTCACAAAATTCTTCATATTTTGGTTTCAGATATACATGTATCAGGGCCAATCCCACTACCAGTGTCAATCTTCCTTCACCAATGTTTCCAGAGTACATCACATGCAACCCTTGACCCAGTCTGCCAACCTCGTAGGCCCATTTTAAATTTTGATTGTTAACTTCGGGTTGCATGACATCATTGTTGTTGACTTTAGTTTGGATATTTAGTTCTGTCCCTTTATAACACCACCAATACACCTGAGACCACTTTACCTCTGGCCTCATTTTATATTTGTGTTTCTCCTCCTCCACTCAATTTTTTTCCTTCTCTTCACTATAGTCTGGGGCCAAGAGTATTGGAGACAACTCTTTTAAAACATTGAAATATTCCATGCTGATGGATCGGAATAATCATATTATCAAAATGACCATCTTACCTAAATTGCAATATAGATTCAAATCAATCCCTATCCACATTATGACAACATTCTTCAAGGAATAGAACAATAAATTATGAAGTTTGTGTGGAACTAGGGTAGTCAAACCCATATTGAAAAACAACAAACTGGGAGGCATCTCATTCCCTAACTTAAAATCTACTACAATGCCACAGTGATCAAAACAGCATGTTACTGGTATAAAGACAAACTTTCAGACCAATAGGTCAGAAGAGAATATCCAGTGACTCTGGCCAACAAGTGGAAGCAAAGATAAACAAATAAGATTACATTAAACTCAGAAACTTCTTAACTTCAGAGGAAACAAGAATACCCACAGAGTGGGAGAAACTATTCACCCAAAAACCCTTTGATAAAGGGTTAATATCTAATATATATAAGGTAATGGCAGAACTTAACAAAGAAAAAATTTAATCGCATTTAAAAAATGGGGAGAATGGGGCCTGAGAGATAGCACAGCAGTAGGACATTTGCCTTGCATGCAGTCGATTCAGCAAGAATAGTGGTTCAAATCCTGACATCCCCTATGGTCCCTTGAGCTTGCCAGGAGTGATTTCTGAGTGCAGAGCCAGGAGTAACCTCTGAGCGCTACCGGGTGTGACCCAAATACCAAATAAATAAATAAATAAATGAATAAAAAGGGAGAAGTAAGCAGATACTTCCTCAAACAAACAAAAGGCATGTGAAAATAAGGTCCTCTTTACTAATCTTCAAGGAGATAAAAATCAAAACAACAATGAGGTATCATCTCAATACCACAGAGAATGGCACACATCACAAAGAACAAGAAAATTAATGCCGGAGGATGCAGGGAGAACGGGACTCTTATCACTGCTGTTAGGAACACAGTCTGGTCTTGCCTTTTTGGAAAACAATATGACTATTCCTCACAGAGCTAGAAATTGAGCTTCATGTGGTCCATCAATACCACTCTTAGTGATATATCCCAGGAACACAAAAACACAATACAAAAATGTCCTCTGCACTCCTATGTTCAGCTTAGCACTCTTTTATAATATGGAAATAACCCTGACAATAGATGTGTGACTAAAGAATCTGCGATACTTTTACACAATGATATAGAATGCAACAGTGAGAAAAATAAAGTCATGAAATTTGCTTAGACATGGCTGGACTTGGAAAGTATTATGCTGAGTGAGATGAGCCAGAGGGAATGGATAGACATAGAATAATAATCTCAATGATTTGTGGAATATAAGGAAAACAAGAGATAATATGGTAATAAGACCAAGACACAATACAAACAATGGTCAGGATATACAGCCTGTACTTGCCACAAAGAGCTGTAAGTGTAGCCAGAGTAGAGAAGGATCTACTAGGACAATTATATTTGAGACTAATCATTCTGGAGAACTCAATGCTGAAAGTGAAGAAACTAATAGGCAAGGCATCCCTCCGCATCAAAAAAGGAGAGAGGGAGAAAAAGAGGGGGGGAGAGAGAGAGGGAGAGAGAGAATCAGAGAGAGAGAGAGAGTGAGAAGCAAATTGCTTGTCCAAGAACAAGGTGCGGGTACTGGGGGTGGGGGTGGGAGGGAATTGGTGATGGGTAGGATCCACGGGTGAAGGATGGTGTATGACTGAGACCTAACAATGAACAATTTTGTAACCACGGTGCTTAAATAAAGCAATAGAAATAAATCCAGTGACAAACCCCAAGTATATGGGGTTAAGTATTAATCTTTGACAAAGGAGCCAAGAACTTGAAGTGGAATAAAATCTCCTTTTAACCCATGCAGAAATTCAAGATTGATTCATATTTCCACCTTACACAAAAGTAATTTCAACGTGGATCCAAGATCTTGAAATTAAAATGAATCCATAAAGTTCACTGTGGAGAATATAGACAGAATACTCCAAGATTTAGACCTCAAAGGAATCCTCAATGCCAAGGGCAAGAACTGTAGAATCAAATCTGAGTAGAAAGAGGATTCATATAAACCATCTAAATGGCTTGTTTACATTTTTCTTTTTGTATTTAGAGGCCCCGAGGGGGCAATATTTTCCCTTTACTATGATTTAAAATTTTCTTTAGCCGTTTTTTTTAGATTATATTAATTTGCATAGGTAAAAAAATAAAACAACTCATTACTTCCTTTGAGATCACAGGAAGATGTAAATTCACCTATTTAAAATATCCAGCCACTTTCTACCCACACATGTCCTGCACTTTTCTCCTTGCATGATCCTTAAGCTCTTTCTACTCTATGATAGTCTTTGGCACTATTAGACCAGCTACTGGAAGGATGTTTATATCTACTCTCTGCTGATTCAAATATAGAAACAGTCCTTCCTTCACCTTGGAAAACCTAAAGGCAGCTTAAAGTTTTAGTTCGTGCTGAAGAAATCAGGAAAAATAGACTCGAGTTATTTTTTGTCTTTGCCACCTATATTTCTCCTTCATGCCTTTAGAGGACATGATGTGGCTTCATAGTCACAAATGTGGTTCCTGCCTGGGAAATTTTCCTGCTTTGTATTTAAAATAATTTTTCTTTAGATAACCCCAGTTCTTTCCTTGGAAACACATATAGTACCCAGACCACAGTCAGGAATAATTACTGGGTGTAGAGCCAAGAAAAAGTTCTGACCAAGGCTGGGTGTGTTTCTAAAACAATAAAACAAAACACGATATCCTACTCATTTATGTTTTGTTAATTTCATGTAGCTATAGACTTCTTGTTAGTAATCATATCTCTGGATTCTTAGTTTCTTCATATTTTGTTAGAAATAGTAGCTCTTATCTTAGTTTCCAGTTTTCTGTAATCCTAAAGCCAGCACTCATGTTTAGCATGGGGAATCAATATGAGATGAAAATGATATCAATTGGTTCAAATGTCAGTTGCTTTGAAGTTTTTTCTGCTTCATGGAAAATTTTATGCCTTTCAAAATTCCTCATTAAAAAAACTCCCATACCATAAGTTTAAATTTAGTTTATTATAAAAGTAGTTAAACACCAGATTTGAAAAATAATTAGCCAGAGGTAGAGGGATAGACATAGAATGATCATAGTCATTTGTATATAATAAATATATATGTATATAATAGAATATATATATACTTCTATCTAATCTCTGGGATAGAGGGTGATCTAGGCATCTATGAACAACTTTTTAACTATATTTTACTGTGATTCAATAACATTGTCCACTTTGTGGACCCGGTTTTTAAATTAATTAATTACTTTATTTAAATACCTGGGTTACAAGTTTGTTCATAACACAGTTGAGTATATTTTTAACAATTGTAAAATGTTTCATGAATGAATTTCATTATATAATTAAACCGCCCTTCACCAGTGCACATTCTCCTACTAATGTCCTCCCTTTGCCTGCTTCATAGGCATACATTTTTTTTTCTTTCTCTTTCACTCTTGCTCTCTCTCACTCTCTATTCTCTTTCTTTCATTTTTTTCCTTTTAGAGACTGGTTTGTAATATTGTTGTTGAAGTGTATCATGCCTATTACTTTATCTACTTTCATCACCCAGTCCTTGTCCAGAGTGTGGAACAGTTTGTTTTCTTTTTGTTTTTGTTTTTATTTTGATCCAATAAAATTTTATATTAATTGCTGCCCTGCAGAAAATTTGCAAACATAGTATGGAGTGTATTTCTATAATATGACCCAATTTCTCCTGTTGTTAACATTTAGCATTACTACAGAAGATTTGCCACAGCTAATGGACCAATTATTAAAAATTATTATTACTGTTATCTGACATGCATTGTGAGGTATGGACTTCATATTTATTTAGATTTTTTTAGTTTTTACCTAATATATTTATTATCTTCTAAGATCTTTTATAGGATTTTTTTTGTTTTGTTTTGGGGGCCACACCTGTTTGATGCTCAGGGGTTATTCCTGGCTAAGCGCTCAGAAATTGCCCCTGGCTTGGGGGGACCATATGGGACACCAGGGGATTGGATGGCGGTCCTTCCTTGGCTAGCACTTGCAGGCAGACACCTTGCCTCTAGTGTCACCTCACCGGCCCCCAAATTAATTTTCTTTTTTTTGGGGGGGGGGCACATCCGTTTGATGCTCAAGGGTCACTCCTGGCTAAGCACTCAGAAATCGTTCCTGGCTTGGGGGAACCATATGGGACGCTGGGGAATCGAACCGTGGTCCTTCCTTGGCTAGCGCTTGCAAGGCAGACACCTTACCTCTAGTGCCACCTCACCGGCTCCCCCAGGATTTTATATTACATTTAATAAAGGTATCTGCTTAAGCTATTCTAAATTGTTAGAATTTCTCTAATTTTCATTGTTTTGGGTGACTCTGATAATTTAAAATTTTTTATTTGAAGAACTGATTTATAAAGTTATTGATAGTTGAGTCCTAGACATATAATATTGTAGCATCAAACTCACCACCAGTCAACTCCAAACACCAATGTTCTCATACTCATATGCCCCACATCTCACCCCTACCCCCTGCCATCACAAAGTTTGGTGGTTAAAACTTAGATCTCGGGCCCGGAGAGATAGCACAGCGGCGTTTGCCTGCAAACAGCCGATCCAGGACCAAAGGTGGTTGGTTCAAATCCCGGTGTCCCATATGGTCCCCCGTGCCTGCCAGGAGCTATTTCTGAGCAGACAGCCAGGAGTAACTCCTGAGCACTGCCGGGTGTGACCCAAAAACCAAAAAAAAAAAAACAAAAAAAAAAACAGCTTAGATCTCATGTTTTCAATGTTGTTGAGTCTATACTTTGGATTTAATAGATATACCATTCTTCTTCATCTCCACTGTAACTAAAGCCCAGACCCCTGTTTTCCTATTACTTCCCTTTCTTATATTGTTCCTTCCAGGCTTGTTTTCTTTACTGCTCTGTCCTCTTTCCCAATCTCTGAGGTCAAGGATAATGATCTAGGCACCCCTCCCTCCTTTACTGCATTACATTTTCTCATCTATTTATTCTATATAACACAGATAAGTTAAATCATCTTGTGTTTGCCTTTCCTCTACTGGCTTCCTTCATTGAACATGGTATCTTCCAGTTCCAA
Organism: Suncus etruscus; assembly: GCF_024139225.1. NCBI lineage: Eukaryota > Metazoa > Chordata > Mammalia > Eulipotyphla > Soricidae > Suncus > Suncus etruscus. The sequence goes on along the minus strand of NC_064851.1, from coordinate 149,765,223 downwards.
CCAGTAAATTGCATTATTTCATTATTCCTTGCTGATATATCATATTCCATTGCATATATGTACATGATTTATTTATAGGACATTCATCTCTGTCTGGGCACCTACGTTGATTTCATATCTTAGGTATGGTATTAAATGCAGCAGTGAATAATAGTTTGCATATGTCTTTTTGAGTGGATATTTTATGTCTGTGAGTAGATACCCAGAAGTGAATTGATGGGTCACATGACAGCTCAAATCCAAATTTACTGAGAACTTTCCAAAATGTTTTTCATAGGGTCTAAACCAGACAACATTCCACCAAGCAGTGTATAAAAGTTTTTTTTACACTTCATCCCCTCCAGCAAAGAATGTTCCCACTATGTTTGAGATGTACCATTCTCATCGATGTGAAATGATATCTAGTTGTTGTTTAGATTTAGATTTCTCGAATGAGAAGTGATTCGGAGTAATTTTTCATGTGCCTGCTTCTCTGAGAAGTGTCTGTTCATTTCCTTTTCTCATTTTCTACAGGGTTTTAAAATTTGTTTTTGTTGATCTTTGTGATTACTTGATATAGTATCTCAAGATACTATTCTCAAGATATCAAAAATGACTCACTACTATTGGGTTTGGAGCAATAGTACAGCAGTAGGGCATTTGCATGCTGCTGACCTAGGACAGACCTGGGTTCGATCTCCAGCATCTCATATAGTCCCCGGAGCCTGCCAGGAGAGATTTCTTAGCACAAAGCCAGGAGTAACCCTTGAGTACCATCAGGTGTGGCCCAAAAACAGAACAAAACAAAAAATGACTCACCGCTGTTGATTCTGATGTTGATCTACTATTGTGAACTAGTACTTGTTAGTATTCTTTACGAATGTTTCTTTTTTCCTTCCACAGTGTACTTTGGAAGAAAGTCATTAAAAAGAGTATGAACATGAATTTTTAATATATATAGGCATTGATATATGAATCTCATTCTTATATTCCTATGTTTTTAGCATTTCATTTATTTAAGAGCCACACACATTTCTATTTATGTCTAATCTTTTCTAACAGCTGCATAATATTTCATAGAGTATGTATCTGTTTATTTTCCCTTTTATCATGGAATGAATACTCAGACTGCTTACATAGTCCCAAGCAAACCTCCTTTGACTTGTCTAAGGAGATGGATAAGCAGACAAGAATGGAACTTGTGTATTATACTAATTAACTACTAAATCTTTCCTTTTTCATTTAACTTTTTTTGAGGGTTCAAACACAGCAGTGTTCAGTATTACTGGCTTTGTGCTTATGAATTGCTCCTAATGGAGCTCATGGGACCATAAGGGCTGTTAAAGGTTGAACTCAGGATGGCTACATGAAAGGCAAACATGCTACCTGCATATTGTCTCACTGGCCCCCTACTAAACCTTACTTTGTATGGTGTTTGTTTATGAGGGTTTTCATATCCATATATCAGAAATAATTGAATTTTTGGCTTTCTTATTAAAAATATCTTATTAGGGCTACAGAGATTATATAGGAGGTAGGGTATGTAGTTGTCTTGCATTTGATACTGGTCAAATTCTCCTCATGTCATGTGATCCCATTACATATCAAGAATTTTTCCCTAGGCATAGAACCAGGATCATTACTGGGTAACAAAACAAAATAATAAAGTTTTTTTTGTTGTTATCTTACTTTACTTTGCACTATCATTTTCAGAGTGGTCCTTTCTTTTCTTTTTTTTTCTTTCTTTCTTTTTTTTTGGTTTTTGGGTCACATCCAGCAGCGCTCAGGGATTACTCCTGGCTTTGTGCTCAGAAATTGTTCCTGGCAGAGGGACCATATGAGATACCGGGATTCAAACCATTGTTGGTCCTGGGTCAGCCATTTGCAAGGCAAATTCCCTACCTCTGTACTATTTCTCTGGTCCCCAGAGTGGTTCTTTCTTTGCACTTACCTACTATTTGTGGCAAGTTGCCTACCAAAAACTGCTCCTCCTGGCTATTATCTATATTGGCTCTGAATATTATTACCATTCTCTATATATTTTATATCGCATAAATCAGTTTGATAATTCTATACCTATCCCTCTCCCTTTGACTAATTTCACTGAGCAAACACTCCCCATAACTATAAATGTACAAACAAATTTCAAGACTTCTATTTCCAACAACTTTGTAGTATTTTGTTGTACAGATGCAATACAGTTTCCTGGTCCACTCTTCTAAATTCTTAGCATTTGAGTAGTTCCCAGATTCTGGTTATTGTTAATAGAGGTACAGTGGACATAGAATGCAGATTCCTTTTCTGCATTTTGATTTTAGGCTCCTAGAGTATACCCAGCAGTGGTATTGCTGGGCCATTTGAGAGGTCAATTTTTCAATTTTTGAGCAATGTCCATATTGTTTTCCAAAAATGCTGGACCAGTTGGGATAACCACCAGAAGTGAGAGTCTCTTTTTACCCACACAATAGTGCCAGCAGTGGTTGTTTGTGTTGTTTTATTCTTTGTGATGTGTGACCATTTCTTTGGTGTGAAAAGATAGCTCATTGTTTTGATTTGCATCTTTTTAATGATAAATTAAGTGGAGCATTTTGTGTGCCTTTTGACTATCTCCATTTCTCCTTTGAAGAAATGTCTGTTCATCTTTTCTTCCCATTTTTCTATGAAGTTAGGTGTTATTATTTTTTTTAGCTAAGCTCTACCAGTGCTTTGTTTATCTTAGATATTAGTCCCTTATCAGATGGGTATTAGGTGAATAGTTTCTCCTAGTCTCTGGGCAGTCTTTCTATACTAGTCAAAATTTCCTTTGAGGAGCAGAAACTTCTTCATTTAATAGTCACATTAATTTATCTTGGCTTCCAATTACTTGGGCAATGGTATTCCATCCTTGAAGATGCATTTAGCTTCAATGTCATGGAGTGTTCTGTCTACATTTTTCCTCTATGTACCTTATAATTTCAGGTAGCATATCAAGGTCTTTAATCCATTTTGATTTAATTTAGGGACATCACTAAGAGAGGTCTGTGTTCACCTCTTTGCATATAGTACATCAGTTTTCCCAACACCACTTATTTTGAGCTTTGTTTTGTTTTAGGACACACTCAAAACTGGTGGCATTCAGAGGTTACTCCTGGTTCTGCTCTAAGAAATTGCTCCTGACAGCCTTGAGGATGTTGGGGTTCAAACCTGGGTGGGTCAAATGTCAAAGCCTTATCCACTGTGCTATCACTCTGGCTCAAACACCACTTCTTTATTTAAATAATTTGTTTTTAAACACCGTGATTACAAACATAATTATAGTTGGGTTTCAGTCATAACAGGAACACGCCCTTAACCCCCCTTCACCCATGCAACCTTCCCATCATCAGTGTCCCCATCACTTACCCCCCTCCCCCGCCTGTATTCGAGACAGGCTTTCTACATCCCTCACTTACTGATATTGTTATGATAGTCCTCTGTATAGTTATTTCTCTAACTGCACTCACCACTCTTTGTGGTGAGCTTCATATCTTGAGCCAGTTCTTCTGACCCTCAACTCTGGGAATTATTTCAATGTCTTTAATTTTTCTTAAAACCCATAGATGAGTGATACTGCCCTGTCTCTCTCTCTCCCTCTGACTAATTTCACTCAGCATAATAGATTCCATGTACATCCATGTATAGGAAAATTTCATGACTTCATCTCTCCTGAAGGCTGCATAATATTCTATTGTGTATATACCACAATTTCTTTAGTCATTCGTCTTTTGAAGGGCATCTTAGTTGTTTCCAGAGTCTGGCTATTGTAAAAATGCTGCGATGAATATAGGTGTAAGGAAGGGATTTTTGTATTGGATTTTTGTGTTCCTAGGATATAGCCCTAGGAATGATATAGCTGGATCAAATGGGAGCTCAATTTCCAGTTTCTTGAGGAATCTCCATATCGCTTTCCATAAAAGCTAGTGGCATTCCCACCAGTAGTGAATAAGAGTTCCTTTCTCTCCACATCCACACCAGCACTGAGTGTTCTTGTTCTTTGTGATGTGTGCCAGTCTCTCTGGCTAACACCACTTTTTGAAGAGGTTTTTCTGTTCTACTTCATGCTTTTGCCCTCTTTAACAAAGAGTAATTGATCATATGATAGTCATATGATAGTCTCAGATATTCAAGTCTACTCCTTTGATTTGAGAATCTGTCTCTATTCTAATACCATGCTTAAATTTGTGGGAGATGATGCCTCCCATCTTCTTTTCCCTAAATATTCTTTTAGCTAGTATGGAGGTGTTTTGCATTTTATTGTTTTATCTTTTACACTGAGGCTAAAGACTAGAAGAAATGTACTACTGCAGACTGATCTGAGCTCTTCTTGAGTTGCACTAACCTATTATGAAAAAGACTTTCTTATTCAAAGAGGACACCACTGCTGATCATTCTGTCTGCCTTTGCTTCTTAGGACTGTGTGGTTGAATGTAGCTCGTCTGGGGTGGCTAGAAGACCTCACTCATTTCCTGGTGTTTTTCTTTCCCTTGGTCATACTGAACTAGAGTCAAAATTGCTCTTCTGAGTCAATAAAGACCCTCCTGCTGATGTATTTTAAGGTCTCATGTTTTGGGACTGTGTGGCTGGAAGACTACTCTCTATTCCTTGGGGCTCTCTGATTTGGGGTGAAAATGTCTTTCCTGCTTCAAAAATCACCCTGCTACTCATCATTCTCTTTATATTTTCTTATTTAAACTTTGGTATAAAAATATCTTCTCACTATTTATATTAATATATATTCATTATTCCTGTGAATTTCTTAACCTTATTACATTTTGTGTAATAAATTACAGTTGGTTTACAAACTGTTTCTATCATCGGTAGTTGATAAGAACATTCATTATACTATTTCTGAAGTTTCATGTCCCTGTCTTATACTGAGTCTTTCATTATGATATACTATTTCTTTATATTTTATTTTGCAGGAAATCCTGTTTTATGTTCAGAAAGTGAACCAGATTGTCTACCAGCTTCTAAAATCCATTATTTTTTCATAATTTGTTTCATTACTTTCATTATATGCTAACTGTATACTTATGTTTGTCCTAAATTAGATATAACATAATTCTACTGGTCTCTTTCTGGGTCAGTTCATGCTACATTTAATTTCTATGTCTTAGTGTTTATCTTAATATCTTGCAGTCAAATAATATCTTTTCCTTTTTATTGAATACTTACTTCTACAGAATATGATTTTAGTCATGTTAGTATTTGAACAAAGTAGCAATTACTGTTAAGTTTTTGTGGAATTCCATCATGTTTTATGCCTATCCTATCAGCCTGCAAGGGTCAACTGCCTCCCCCCTTTGTGTTCAGGATGGAGGATGTCCTCCCCTGCTCATGACAGGGAAAGACCAGGCTGATGTCCCGAGACACTATTTTCTTCTAACAATGCTTATATAAGACAAGTGGAAGTGGGATATCTGTAGGATGACAGGACATAGACTAAGAATAGCCTGGGGGTAGGGTAGATATCAGAGAGAGAAGATAAGTATCAATATTAGGGTTTAAGAATGCTCCAGAAGCAGCGCAATTTTGATAACATGTGCTCTCTGTAAAGGAGGAGTGATGTCCCAGAATCAAGCCCAATTGAGTCACTAATCATGGAGGAATGACACCCCTCTTTGTGTTTTTATGTATCTCTGATGTGGTGGTGTCTCTGAAGCTTTTAGCCTCAAGGGAATGCCAGAACAATTAATTGTTCTTTGGGGTGCCCTGGAATAAATAGCTGCTCTACAATGGTTCTGTCTGCCAGGCAGTTTGGGAACTGTCACAGAATGCATCCAATGATATTTAATAATTAATTTGAAGAATTGCTATCTTCAACTTATCTTGAAATGAATCATCCTATCTTGTGATAGTGCTATAAATTTTTATTCAATTTCAAGCCAATTCATGCATCAAAACTTCAAGAAACATAACTCAATATCTTAATAATGGTAGAAATATAACCAATAGTTATTTTTAATGGTGGATTTATTCCTTAGTGTTGTTTTGTAAATTATTTCTTTTTCTCAAATTATATTGTGTTGCAGATAAATACTGTCTTTAATGTAGTTTCTTCATTTTTTCTCAATTCAGAGGGGTATAATGAATGCAAGTTTTTTAAAAATATTAATTATACCCCAAATGATCATTGCGTATATTTATTTCTCACTTTTGTGAATTTATTTTTCCCTAAGTTAGTTTTTATTGAAGCATCATAGTTTAAAATATCATTGATATTTTTTATGCTTGCACTGCTGCCACCACCAGTGTCAAGATCCTTCCACTTTATTCAAATGTCTTTTAGGTCCCTCCATACTGACCCTCTTTGCATCCTCAGTTCACAATTCTGTTGACTATATTTTAGAATTTGTTTTCTTTATTCGTGGTTGTCTAACCTCTTTCTTTATTTAAATACTCTGATATGAATGAGATCATTGGATATTTGGTATTTTTTCCTTATCACTCATATTTATTTCTCTTATCACCTCTTCTGGGTGAAAATGTATAGCTCACACCTATTTCCACTTATTGAGCGAGGCAAAGCACACTTTTTTTTTTTTTTGGCAGTGTGGTGCATTTCCTCTTGGGGATGAGCAATGTAACTTAAAACTTAGCTGTGTCAATAAGTCAAAGTGGGCTTTTAGCCTTATATAACTATAATCCCAACCATTAGAAAGATGTTACCATTTATTGCCAAGTTATCTCCTAAATGTTCTGTAATAAAAATTCAAAATGTTCTGCCTGTTTTAGTTCTAATTTCAAGTAATTTCTAATTACTTGGATTTTCACTGCCACATGTTTTTGGCAAAGTGCTATTCTAGTCTTTATCATAAGCTTTATGTTTTAAGTACTCACAAAGTGATAACTGTGATCTAGGGGAAAAATCATTTCTTTTTAAAAACTGAAAATTTCATAGTGGATCCTCATTATTTTGCTAGTGACATGCGTAATCCACACCATATTACTTTTACGTTTAATATTTTTCAATTTATATAATCATAATGATTCAGAAATATGAAGTTGGTCTATATTCTTTCTAAGTCTGTATAATAGTAATCTATATAAAATTGAGGTTTTTGTAGTATAAAAGTTGTTTAAATTTGATTGTGTCTCTGTACAAAAATTATTCAATATAATTTACTTTTGGACTGTGAAGTTAAAAGTGAATGTCACATTTTAAATAAATAATTAAAGTGCTATGTAAGCTAAACACACCACAAAGCATTTTATACCTTGACTCTTGTCTTTGGAATGTTTCAGTGTGCCTGAGATATAGTACTAGTGGATAGTATTAATAGACTAATCAATATGCTGATTCCATCAAAGCTTGAATTCAATCTCATGTCTCTGATTATCTATGGCATTTAGAACTTTTCACAAAATATTTTCTGAGTAATTGAGCCAGGAATATTATTTACCATATTAGTACTTTAAAGATCAAAATCTGTTTGCTGAGAAAAGAAATTTTCAGAAACTCTGCTTGCTGCCACTCCCTACCTGGTGAGATTAATCTGCAGCCTCCTTACTGCAATCTCTTATCAAATATCACATTATTCATACTTTTACCTCCTATCAACTGTGTGAAGGCAGGTAAGGAAGAAAGCAATTCCCATCCCATTTTTCAGAGTCCTATGCGAGTGAAGTATAAAGATACACAGTAAGCAGAGCAGGAACACTGCAAACACAATGGGATTCATAGAAGCCTTCAAGGAGTCAAAATAATATTATGGAAGGCTCAGCCAGCACTAACCAACAATGCCTAGACAACGACTTTAGTGACAACACTGTGAAGCTATTTAATGAGCCCAAAGAAACGATAGCCCCAAGAAACAATAGCCTAGGGAGCAAAGCACAAAAAAGTTTGAGAACTGTTCTGAGAAACAGCAAGCAGAAATGAAGAGTATGGCAAGTGATAGAAAAATCCCAATAGAAACTGTGAGCAGCCAGATAATAGCAGCTGACGAAAAAATGAAATGGAGGAAGCTGCTAGAGAATAACAGAAGGTAGATGAAAATATGAGAAGAAAAGAATGGCATACCAGAGAACTATGGAGTGTGTTCAAGAGGAACAATGAAAGCACCATCGGAGTCTCTAAAGAACAGGTAGGTAAATTCTATGTAGTAAGAATAGCTATAGAAATTATTAATGAGAATTTCACAGAGCTGAGGAATACAGCCACTGAAATCCAAGAGTCCCAAAGCGTATCAGCAAAAATAGACACAGATAGGAAGACTAAAAGACACATTGTGCTCAGAATGATAAAATCCAAAAATAGAAACAGAATACTGAATGCAGCAAGATCAAAAATGGAACTCGGGGCCTGGAGTGATAGTACAGTGGGTATGATGTTTGCTTTTTATGTGGCTGACCCTAGACTAATCCCTGGTCCCCTGAATACTGCTAGAAATCATCTCTGAGTGCAGAATCGGCAGTGTGCCCTGAGCATCACCAAGTGTGCTCCCCCCTGCAAAAAAAAAAAAAAAAAAAAAAAAAAAGAAGGCAAAACAAAACTTAACAAAAAATGCCAGAACTCACATAGGAGGGGAAGTCTGTAGGACTTACAGCTGATCTATCAAATGTGATTCTATGAGCTTGAAGAGAATGAAGAAATATAACACAAAACTTAATGAAATAGACAAGCCATAAATAAATTCAGGTTTGAAGGTAGAGATAGTGCTTCAGAGGCAGACAACAGCTTAGGGAATATATAATTGTTTTGCTTTGTTTTGTTTGGGGGCCACACTGGACAGTGTTCAGGATTTACTTCTGAATCTGCATTTTAGAGATCACTTCTGGTAGTACTCCAGGTGTGGTGTGTGACTCAAACTTATCTTGGCTGCATGCAAGGAAATTGTTCTTGCAAGGAGTACTAGAGGAACTTCTTTAAAAAGTAAACTCCTCAGTAATTGATATTTAATATGTCATTCAATCATGGCACTCATGGTTGTACTCTGCTAGTTTAAGAGAGATTTGTTTACTCTTCTCCTGCTAATCAATTGTATACATTTGCAATAACAAATTAGCATTTCATTTATATTGCATATTCAGTATTTTTTCCTATACCCATAAAGGTTTTTATTACAATCCTTTACTTATTAATGTAGACACTTAAGAAGTATATTTAATTAATATTTTCTAACATAAAGCCAGTATTTCCTTTCTTAGGGTACAACACTCATTTTTACTTCCCTAAGACTATTTAGATTCTCCCCTTATGTGTTTCTTAACTTCCTTAATTCCTACTAAAATTTAACTTTGTAGGATCTATTTTATGGAAATATTAAAAATTATTAGTATAAAATTATCCATAATAATAAATTTTAAATTTATATATCTGTATGAAAAGATAATTTTGCTTTGCTTTGGGGCAGCACTAAGTGGTGCATAGGACTTTCCTGACTCTGCACTTAAGGATCTTGTCAAATCTTATGGGATTCCAGGGATAAAACTCAGGTTGGCTGTTACAAGAATAGCACTGTCCACTGTACTATATTTTGAGCCCCAAGATTAAGTTTTTGGAATAAAATTATTTTATCAATTTTCATTGATTTATGATTTTGTGAAATTCCAGGTTATCAGCTCTTTCCATCTATATATGTAGGTGTGATCACTTCCAAAATAGAAAGATTTAACTCAAATATGTGATGTGAAACAAGCTATGATAAAAAGACCCATAGTAAGGGAACAATAAATAATCAAAGTCCTCATATTGAAGATTTTGTGTACAGAACTGAGCTTACCCTGGGGTATGTTAGAAGAGTTTTTGGGATACTGGTAGAGAAAAGTGGCATTCTAGTGATGATTGTGGTGTGAAACAATGCATCACGAAACATGATTATAAGCCCAATAAATCTTGGTACCTCAATCTAGACTTTTTTGGAAAAAAATACAATTGCCACTTTGGTACAAATTTATAACTTAATAAAAATAGAGTTTTACTAGTTGATAAGATCTAGAACTATTATTTATATCTTTTAAAAACACTAGATACCGAGAGTAGAATTTACTTCATCACCATTTAACATTCTCAGCTTTTAGGGACTGACACTAGAATTCAAAATTGCTCTCTGGGAATGTTCATCTGAGAGACTTCAAGTCTCTGCAGTTGGTTTGTGTGATAGGAGCATACAGAAGGACACACAGGTTAGTGTTCTTTATAGATCAATCAAAGAGTATACAGCATCTGGAGTTGACGACTTACAATTGTTTCTGAGTATTGTCTTCCAGGTTAAAAGCATGGTGATGAATACCCTTCATGCCCTCCTGCATTTATTCTCCCAGCATATTTTGTGACCACATACAGTCAGTAAATGTGCCATAATGGATTTCATTTTTCTTCTCTGTGGCATTTCAACATAAAAAAGATAAAGCTTGGCATTTATTTTAGATAGGAAGTTTTTTCTTTTTTAAAAGAAAGCAGAAATAATAGCTATACGAACAGGAAAGCTGGCATTAGAGAAATATAGGCATATACTATTCATATGAGAGATCTGTGATTGGCTTGTTTAGAAAACAATGATATTTGACTTACTGTCTATATAATAAAATATGAAAATAATAAAAATATATCTCTATATTTTCCCATCAATAAAATTTGTGTATACAATTATTTGATAATTAAATATAGGAAATATGGCTGAATATCCGGAGCAATATATCACTGAATGTTAATTAAGGTCACCCTTCTGGGAATCTTGCTTTTATGTTTTTGTCATGTATGTTATAAAGGGAGTAGTTAATATTGCTTTATAGAAATAAAGCCTTTTCCATTTCTATATTTTTGGGGAAGGGTTAACTTACCTGACAATGTTCAGGGCTTACTCCAACATATGTGCTTGGGGATCACTTCTGATGGGTTACAGGGAACAGATATGCCGCTGGGCATATAAATAGGACCAGCTGCATGAAAAGCAAACACCCTATTTCCTTAAGTTTAAATAAAGCCTCTACTAATGCTCTGAATTAATTGAAAGAAAGAAAATGAAATAATTCTGATAGTTGCTGGGTATTTGAATCCCTAGAGGTTAAAAGTCTTTAGTTCCAAGAACCCAAGTGAGTATTCATATGCTTTTGTTAACAAACTATTCACATGTTTAAAATGATATTTCTCAAATTGAGTACATGGATATCATCTTGAAGTTCTAAAATAATTTTAGATTTCATAAATTTGAATCATCACTTTTTACATATGTATATGGCTATGTATAAAGGTAAATTATCTACTTAATTTTATGTTTAAAGAATGGGACTTTATCTTATTGTTATTGTTTTTCTGGCATTGGTATAAGAACGTTTAGAATTTTGTTCTTGTGGATATGGGCTTTTATTTTTTTACTTACATTTTTTACTTACATCTTACTTACATTTAAAAACCTGTCCCTTATACATTAGAGCCTATTTTTTATCACTTTATTTTGGGTCTTATGTTCTTTTTTACTATTTGTTTCTTTTTAATTGAGGTAACATTGATTTGTGATATCATGTAAAATTTAGGTGAGAGGATATTATGCCATGCCCTCTGAGTTTAGTCTACAATAACCACATTCTACTTCACTCCTTCTACACAATTCACTCATGCTATAGTGATTATTATAGTAATCTCTTAAGAAACCATTTTGGAGATTGTTTTCTCAAAATCCACTTTAAAACTATTGACATTTTTGCCAGTGACCTCCAAAGTATTTAGATTATTTTTAATCAAGGTGATCAGTTCACTACTTAGATTATTAAGGTTGATTTAATGAAGTTATTCAGTTTATAGGTATGTTGATTTTTAAAAATCATAACTAGTGCCTTTTTTTTACAATTTGATTTGAAAGCAATTTAGGAGAGGCCATGACATTCTTCAGAAGAGACACTTATTTTTAAATGTTGAATAAAGAAAACATTATTTTTGTCTGAGTTTTCTTTCTCTGTTTTCTGTGTCTAATATATATTAATTAGATTCATATATACTGTTATTTGTACATATATGGGGTACAATTACCTACTTATTATCTATTTAAAAAAGAGGCTCTTGCCTTGCAATGCAGTCAGCCAGGGTTCCAATTCCTGGCACCACATATCATTCCCTGAGCTCACTTGGAACGATCTGTAGTAAAAGTCAAATAATATTAAAGAGTCCAAAATATTTTATCTATGATAACACCCAGGCTATTCTATATGCAGAGAATTCCAGGGCAAAGCAACTTAAAGTTTTACCCTTAAACCAAGTTTATCAAAGCATGCGAGACCCTGGATTTTGGCCAGTATGTCAAGATGACTATTGTACTCTCTGCTTTTTGACTCTGGAAACACCTATGATTGCTCTTAAATATCCACTCTATCACTCTTGTTCTCTTTCTCCTCAATACATTTTTAAGTAAATTTTTAAAACAAAACTATTTTACTTCACAAAAATCTACCTGATTTAATTAGATTACTTGGTAACACTTTCACTACAACTCTAACCTTAATATTAAATTCTTAATTAATCTACGGTGAGCAGGAAATTATTTGTTTTGAGCCTTTCCTACATACTAGACAAAAAAAGAGACATTACTGAAATGTAGAAAAGAACACTCTGAAACATTTTGAGTATTATAGAACAACATCAATGCCAAACACAGGACATCTAGGGACAGACCAGTGAGCATGAGATCTGAACTTTGGACATTAGGGTATTGGATATACTTCAGTACATCTGTTGTAGCCTAACACAGAAATATACTTTCTTGGGGCTATTCAATAACATCATAAACATCTGGAATTTATTGGTTTTTGGGTCACACCGGCAGTGCTCAAGGGTTAGTCATGGCTCTCTGCTCAAGGGTTCTTCCTGATTGTGTTCAGGGGACCATACGGGATGCCATTGATCAAATCTGGGTCGATGGCGTGCAAGGCCACTGTGCTATCTCTCTGGCCCTGCATGCTAATTTTACATCCAATTTTCAAGGACCTATCCATTTTCAGGAGCTAAATCTAGATTGGATGCCTCATTAGGGCCTTGAACAGAGTCATGTAGGTCAGCAAGAATGTGTTCTGCTGTGGGATTTGATAATTATTTTCCAGTAAAGTAGGATGAGAAAATTATTCTTGGAAATTATGTTTGGCATTAACATGTAGGTCAGGACTTTGGGCATCATGGTATTGGTTCATTCTTGGACATAACTTTCTAAAAATATACTTAGATCAAGAGGATGTAGAGGGGGAAAAGGAGCTCCTAGCCTGACTGGTTCCTGTCTTATCCAGCTTGTTTGGTTGATAGTTATTTTTGGGAATCGTGTTCCAAGACCCTCAGAGTATGCCCAAATCAAAGATAACTTCAAACCTTATATATTATATCTTTATCTACATACATACCTATGTTAAAATTTAATTTGTAAGTCAGGCATGGCAATATTAATGACAATAATAAAGTGATGAATTTATACAATAATAAAACTGAAAATCTGGGTTCTTTCCAAATTTCTATTGTACAATATTAAATTGAACTGCCTGCAAAGTTTTGACTACAGGTAACTAAAATCCAATCAATTAAAAAAGGTACAGAGGACTATTGAAATGATATAATCTATGCTGAGAAGGTGGGGAAACTCTTGAGATTCTAGAGAGGATAAAAAATTAATGCTGGGGCCGGGCGGTGGCGCTAAAGGTAAGGTGCCTGCCTTACCTGTGCTAGCCTAGGACGGACCGTGGTTCGATCCCCCGGCGTCCCATATGGTCCCCCAAGCCAGGAGCGACTTCTGAGCGCATAGCCAGGAGTAACCCCTGAGCGTCACCGGGTGTGGCCCAAAAACCAAAAAAAAAAAAAAAAAATTAATGCTGCCTTCACTACCACACTAACGTGTATCCATACTATGAACCCATACCTGTTTAAACCTGGTTTGTCCCTTCAAAACTTAGGACTGAAAGGGTCTTGGCTAATATTCCAAAACTGCCATTTTAATATATTTGCTAATCTTTATATGGAGGATATTATAAATATACATGGAGGGATGGGACTGGCCAACTCTTTTGCAGCATGACAAGTTTCTCCAACTCTTCAGTTTGGAGCCATATGTAGTGGTACTCAGGGACTATGCCTTATTCTCTGCTTAGGGATTATTTTTGGCAAAGCATAGAACAGATATGTGGTGCTGGGAATTTATATAGCAAGTTCAGCACCTTAACCTGTTTACAACCTCTCTGTTAAAGTTCTTTTTATGTGAGATGTTTATAAAATTACTTTCATTTATAGAGGACAAGTTATTTGGTCAACCATTATGGGCATGAATTTAGCAAATTGTTTCAATAACTCTCATTGGTTTATATAATTATTTTACACTTATTTTTTAAGGGAAATTGTGTTCCAGAAACATTATGTAATTTGACCAACTGTAATATCTCTGCACTCTTATTTAGGATATTTGCCAAATGCTAATACCCTTTTTGTGTCACACTCTCCCTTTTGTCAGTATAGAAGAGGCAGCTGACAATGAAGTTAACTTCATTGCATTCTCATAATTAAATCACAATTTAATAAGCACAAACTATCCTTACTAATATGCTAAACTCTGATCTTGGTAACTCAGATTACAACACTGAATTCACAAGTACTAGTACTATCTCTGTAATTTATAGTATAAGTCAGCCTGGAGGATGTGGCTGCATAACTTTTATTCATGGTGTCATTTCAAATAGGTCATGCTACACTGATGTCTTGAGAGTAGTGTTGCTATCTTTGGAATGGTGGTAGGAGTAATGTGTCAATATAATGTAATTGAGAAGCATATATCTGAGGAGTGATTAGGTTTTAGCACGTAGACATGGGGAAAGGGGAATTCAGGTTTCACAAAAACTGCAAATTGGAGTGCATAAGGACAGCATACGATCAGGGAATTAGCCTTTAGTCTTATAGACAATAACTGCTATAACCCTTGGAACCACCGACCACATTAACTATCAACTGTAGAGTTAAGGAGTTCATGCAGGCTGTGTGATTATTCATAGTTTCTCAGAGCACAAAAGATAGAGATGGTCAAAAAGGAAGATAAAAGCATAAACTGACCTTTGACTGACATTGAAAAATATTTCCAGACTGGATTTGATGATGAGAACAAGTGAAAACAGGCAAAAATATTTCTTATGTACAATTCCAGGCATCTTTCCCTTCTCAACTTTGCATGGGGGCAAGACAAGAGTGGTAAGGAGATATCCCTGTCATCAGGGCATTGAGAAGAGATAGATAGGTTTGAGGTTTTGAAACTCCCTCCACCCTAGCATTTAAATTTTCTTTTTTTAAATACCACAGAGACTGTGATAAAAAGCTGGCTGAAATTTAAGGACTGCAGTTGGTGGATAACTTCGTGAATTACTTTGTGAATTGCTGACTTAAGCACTTGCTCTTCACCCTCTTTTTATGCTAAGCAGCACAAAAAGAAACATCCCAAGATAGAGATATAATGTGCTGTTGTTTTCTTTTCCAGCAATGCCCCGAGTAAATGAGGCAGGGCCTGTTTCTTTCATTATTATCCTAGTGCCTTTATCCAATTCAACTGATGCGTAATATCTAGCTAAAACATGAAAAAAAAAGTTATCAGGTGTTTTATAGTAGAATTTACTACCAGTAGATACAAGAATGTTAACTTAAAATATCCACAGGAATTGAATTTCCTGTACTATTTGGACAGAAAAGGCAACAGAGTGGCAGCTCTCTGTTGTCATCCTGGATCCATTTTAGATGCTCTCTGCAGAGTACATGTGCATCATCGACATACATTCATGTTTTACTTTACATATGTGATCTATATATACTCTTGTTAATATAAACATTCTATACCATAACACCCTCCACAGTACATGTACTCTTTTCTGTACATAGTCCATCCTTTATTCTTATATATGCACTCTTTACTATGGAACCACCCTACAAATTGGTTCATGCTCCACGATAGGTGGAGATACATACATACACCCCATGGTAGTTGCACTGTTGATATTCTCTCTAGTGTGGATGTACTTTCTACTGTAGGGAGTACTCCAGTATCGGTAAGCTCTCCAATGATGTGCTTTCTGCTGCAAGTATGCTCTTTACTATAGCTATGTGCTGTTTAGACCAGACTATGAAATAGGTTAAATTGGGCTTAGAAGAAACTATTTTCTTTACAAACCCTCCCATCCTTAGAAGTCCATAAGAGGTAAAGAAGAGTGTGAAGCTGCTGTGGTGGAAAAAGACCATAACACAAACTTCTCTATTTCATCCACACAAACTTCTTCATAATACTTGAAATGAAAAGAAAGAAAAAAATGACATAGCAAAGAAAAAGAATACGTGGGAAATGCTAAGTAATGGTTATATTTTTAAGCACTTTTGTTGCTTTTCAAACTCAGCTTGTAATAGGAATGGACACAAAACGTTCCTGGCAGTATCTTGTATAAACCCTGAACGGCTTATGGAATATTAAATAGAATATCAAATGTTACTTTGCTCAAAAATGCTAAGAATTTGAAAGTTTCAGAAGCAAAATACTTCTCGCAAAATATGAGAAACTTTTATAAGCAACATTATAATACTGAATTTTATAACATAAATATGGACAGAAGTTTATAACATGAATTCCCAAGTCTCAATCTTTAAATCAATATTCCATTCTGCTGATAAAAGTTTCCTGAAAAAAATTTCCTAATTGATATATCAGTGTAGCTCTGCAAAGCAAGAAAGAAACTTTCAGTTAGAAAGCAAATGTGAACTGAATTCTTCTCTTAGCCTAGGGAGAGTAATAAGAGTAGTAAGACTGAGTAAAATTTATGTAGTAATAAATTCAAGAGTTAACTGTGATTCCCCATAACATAGATCTCCCCATCTCACAACCTCAAGAAACCTCAGTGCAGAGAAAATTAGATAAAACTAAGTGACCTCAGTCTTCTCAGACCTGTAAGTTTGCAAACACTAGACACACTATTTTGTCACGTCATCTTTGCTTTTAGGTATCTTAACTTTTAGGTATGATTTATAGATAAGCTTAACATCACTAGAACTTTAGAAATACACCCAACTGTAAAAAAATTTAATGCTTCAAAGGAAGCAGCAAATGCTAAATAGGATTGTAAAGCTGTTATTAAGTCAGACTATTGGAAAGAAAAGGTCAGTCTTAGGAAGATTAGAATATTGATGGAGCATATCTTTGGAACCTGTCTGTGCTTCTTGAGGGCCTCTTCTGTAAACATGGAGAGTCTATCTTTTCCTTCCAGATATGGCCAGCCTGCCCTGAGCTTTCTCTCTTCCGGATCTCAGCTCTCTTTCAGTTTATTTGGTAATGAAAGAAAAGGCAGATTTTTTTTCCATTTTTAATTGGTCAATTCCTTTAAAGGAGTTTTAAGTTTACATTTTTAAAAAATTGAGCTGACCAGGAGGCACAAGGGTGAGGTATAGGATACATGCTGGGAATAAGGGTGGAGGGAGGACAACACTGGTGATGGGAATGGCCCTAATTCACTGTCACTATGTACCTTAAATATAACTGTGAAAAACTTGTAATTCACATTAGTCACAATAAAAATTTTAAAAAATTGAACTGAAAATAAGAATTTTTACATATTTACTTAAATCACTTATTATGAAAATCTTGCATCAGTGTGCTGCATTTGTCAAAAGAAAACCAAAACACATATATTTATAATTTATTATCACCTAAAGTTCACTATTTACTTTAGGCATTATATATATTATTCAATTATATATTCAATATACTATTATATATTATATTATATATACAATATACTAAATTATATATATATCTATAAATTATATATATTATATACAAATTATATATATTATATATTCAATATACTAAATATCTAATGATATGAATCCATTCATATACATAAAACAGTGAGAACTTGAGAGAAAGTAGAGTGGATAAATAGCTTTCCTTGCAAGTACTGATGAGGGCTTACTCCCTAGAATTCTATATGGTCTCCTGAGCACCAATATGGAATTATCCCTGAACAGAGCCAGGAATAATCCCCAAACAAGATGTGGCCCCAAAACAAGCAAATAAAATTCATAAAAGAAACCAGAGAATAATGGCTGTAGAAACTGTGATACATATACACAATGGAATATTATGCAGCCGTCAGAAGAGATGAAGTCATGAAATTTTCCTATACATGGATGTACGTGGAATCTATTATGCTGAGTGAAATAAGTCAGAGAGAGAGAAAGATACAGAATGGTCTCACTCGTCTATGGGTTTTAAGAAAAATGAAAGACATTCATGCAATAATAATTTTCAGAGACAAAAGAGAGGAGGGCTGGAAGTTGCAGCTCGCCTCCTGAAGCTCACCACAAAGAGTGATGAGTTTAGTTAGAGAAATAACTACATTGTGAACTATCCTAACTATGAGAATGTATGAGGGAAATAGAAAGCCTGTCTAGAGTATAGGCAGGGGTAGGGTGGGGAGAGGGAGATTCGGGACACTGCTGTTGGGAATGCTGTACTGGTGATGGGGAGTGTTCTTTACATGATTGAAACCTAACCACAATCATGTTTGTAATCAAGGTGTTTTAATAAAATATTTAAAAGAAAAACATATGTCTTTCATGTGATCAACTCAGTTTTACCCTGTAGACCACATATTCCCCTGGGCTACAGCCTGGAGATATTGGATCACTACTATGGAGGTCCAGGTAATCTGCACCATGAAGACTAAGCAGCACCACATCCTCAAGCTATTGCATTAAACCATCAGTCCTGTTGGCTGATTGCTATGAAAAATCTTGAGGCTTTCTGAGCACCACTTTAGCCCAACCTGCCTTTTTTTTAGAATGATACATATAATTAGAAGGGTACAATCTATAGATATTTTATATTGATTTTTCACTTACTAATATATGTTCATACTTTCTCCATGTCTTTGTAACTCTTTTATTTGTCCTTTGAATAAAATTTCATTGTTGAATGTATCACAGTATTGATTCACTCACCTATTGAAGTGTATTTGGTTATGGACAGTTTTAATTAGATTACACAATTACTAAACCTGACAGAAGAGAGTGATTAATTCAGGAAATGTATATTATTGGCATAATTTTTATAAACTAATTTTTAGAGCAGTTTTACATTCCAAACAAAATTATTTAGATCAAAGTGCAGCATTTTCTCTCATGTCTTCTTTCCCTCCCAACTCATATTCATACACACACTTCACTATAAATAGCATTGACCAGATTAGTATTTTTTTCCTAGAGATAAATTTATATTGACACTCATAATTATATAAAGTTTAGGATTACTTTAGGGTTTACTCTTGATATTCATAGGCTCAGGCAATTGTTTAACAATGTAAATCTGTCTTTATATTGTGCAGAGTATTTTTTCTTCTAAGAATCCTCTGGTCTTTTCCTACAAATATTTTTCCAAGCTCCTTTACTAGTTTTGTTGCTGATGTGGCAATTTAAAAATAATCTTTAGGAATAATTAGGATTGTGTTTATTCCTACAATAGAACTCATAAGAGGCAGCACAACAAAGGGAATTAAAGGGTTGTCTTCAGGCAGGTGTGTCCCATGAGGGAAAAGACAGAACAGAGTGTGAAAGGATAAATCACGGAAGCAATCTAAGCTTAGGTCATTTTTTTAGGTTTATAGATATCTTTAGGGCAATGCAATATGGGGGCTTTGTAATAAACAGATGGCCTACCTCTTTCTTTACTAATCACAAATAAGAAATAAGGACATGTGGTTGTTCTTTTAAAACCATTAACTTTTTGCATAAACATCTCACTTATTATGACATTTTAGAGACAAGGTATACTTTGTTTTGACTACAATGACTATAGGATTGTCTCTATAGATAAACATAGTGTTGGGGTTATATAACATAATTTTCAGATTTATTTTATTACTTCATAATTATGTATACAAATTTATTTATGTTTAAGAACTTATTTTCAGAGATGAATATGTCTCCATTTAGTTACATCATGATTTATTTATTAATTCAGTGCTGATTTCAGATTTTATCAATTATAAAGTTGCTTTATTATGTATGATATTTGTGTGAACATGTTTTTATTTTTTAATGATGTAATATTTTTAAAAAGAAAAGTAATTGAGACAAAAGAGATAGCTCAAAAAAAAGATCAAAATGTAAATTAAACCAAATTTTTATTATTTAAAAATTATATAAAATTTATGTATGTGTTTCTATATCTCAGGGACTTTTAATTAGAAACATTTCTTAACAGTACAGTAACCTCTCAGCTGAATCAGCTATTATTTAGTGACCTAATAGCTGGATTGATGAGTGAAAATTTTGGAAAATAGGTTATCCGTTATATGATAAAGTGTCTCTCTTTGGTTTATATACTGATTTATATATCCCAGTCATAATATAACTATAATTGTAAACTTGAATTTGAAAGAAATGTGATTACTTAATTCAGTGTCTCTGGTTTTATTCTATGACTCTGATACAGAAAGATAAAGATAGAAAGTGTAAGGCTCGGTAGTCCAGATGCTGGTCCGACACAGAGAAATGAAGAGACAGTCACTCAGGCAAAAGCTCAAGTCACAAGTGGGTTCTTTATTCTGGCCGGCCAGGGTCCAATGCTCATTCAGAACCAAAGAGAGGCAAAGGACCACGTGGCTTTCTTTGTTCATCCTTATATATAATAGAAGGGAAGGGGGGAGGGGGGAGGGATGATACCCTTATAAGGTCATAACATTCGCTTGAGATACTCTAAGGTAATACAGGTTCCTTATAAGGGCATGAACTTGGGGTTGGTATAAACTTTCTTTTTTAGGACAAAAAGGGTTAGATTCAAAAAAGCAGGTATAAGCTAGAAAATTACAGAATTCTGGTTACAAAACCTGACCTTTAAGTTCCATGAGTTACAGCGGGGGGGGGGGGGGGGGCTGGTGTAACTAGTTGTTGATTTCCCTTTTCAATCCCTACTTCTTGTAGTAAGGCTTCTAATCATAGAAGCCAGTGTGATAGGGGGCCTCCATCTCTTGATATTCCTGGTCAGAATTGCCTGCTTGAGCTAATTCTTGGTATTGTTGGCGTAATACCATGAGCTTGACTTCCCCAATCTAAGCCCGAATGAATGTAGTGAAGCGATTGATTATA
Source organism: Suncus etruscus (assembly GCF_024139225.1). Classification (NCBI taxonomy): domain Eukaryota; kingdom Metazoa; phylum Chordata; class Mammalia; order Eulipotyphla; family Soricidae; genus Suncus; species Suncus etruscus. The sequence continues at coordinate 149,744,150 of NC_064851.1, read as the reverse complement.
CATGGCCCGATGGGTACCAGGAGTAAGAGGCCCAAAAAGGGGTCACAGAAGCCCTCCTTTCTCTGCCAAGATTAAAACTAAACCTCACCTGTTTTGTATTGCTACTTCCGCCAAGGAGTCAAGCTGGTAGTACAGATCACTAATAGATTTATATGCCATGTCCACATCTGAAATTAACTGTTGCGAGAGTCTGTCATACCTGTCCATTGATATTGTTAGCCCTGCTCCTCCAGTGGCCAGGCCCACAACCCCCCTTATCCATAGTCTGGGTAAGAGGGTGTCATCCTTGCTAGTTGCTGTGCAGTTATGGTCACTGCTGTAGGAAGACCAGGACCGTCTGCCTTCTGTTCTGGTCCTGTGAGCTGACTTAGCTGGATCTTCAGGGCTTTCTTCTTATTCAAGCTGTGAATTTCACCATGCAGATAAGGAGGTTTCTGTTTCTTTTCTTCAATCCTGCAACTTAAAGGGCTGTTGGAGGAGAGAGAACAATAGAGCCCTAAACTTCAGTTGCCTTTCCTGCACTGGGTCAGACAGAGATGAAGAAATTTCATATCTAGTAATAATTTTCTTACTATTAACATTAGCAAGGGAAGCATAATTTTTGCTCCTTTCCTTATACTACCCATCTTTGTTAAATGTTAGGGTTGGTTTATTCTAGCTACCTGCTTTAATCTCTGGGATAGATAGGCATAATGTTATTTTTAATTGTCAACTTGGCTTATGAATTTCTGTGGCCTTTCTTTTCTCCATATTTCCCTGGTAGCTCTTTCTGATGACCATTCTGCTTCATATTTTTTCTAGAGATTTCATCACCTGAGAAGTCATTAAAGGGGACATGGTAGAAGATCAATTCTCTGTAGTTACTTCAGGCTGGTAAGGGACTGTAGTTTCAATTTCTAGATAGGGTGAAATCTCATATTTTCCTAAATGAGCAGTTAGCTGGTTTACTTCTGCAGTCTTAACACCTGAAAAGGAACAGATTAATTAGGTAGGGGAATATTACTTAACCCAATCAGGCCCTGGAGCAGTAAATGGAACTTTTTACATTCAGCCACTTTCCTTTCTGCATGTGAGGCAAACGCACTACCTTCATGCTATTTTTTTGGCCCCTTCTCTTTCTAACTTTTTCACTCATCCTCTGGGGCAGTCTTGCTGCCAACAGCCACCATGTTTCCCAACTTAGAGCAAGCCTTTCTTAAGGATTAGCTCATGTTAACAGCCTAGAACCCGGCACTTGGGCCCTAGGAACAGAAGATTTAAATTGTTTACTGCTAATTTGGAACCACTTTGCTGAGCTTTCTTGCACCTAGTGGGACCAAATTATTTTTATGGCACTTATTAAAGATATTTAACACAGTTATGTTGATTTCTTTCTTTTAGATATTTTCAACCTAGTACCATCAAAATTTTCACATTAAAGCTACCTTAAAACCCACTATTAAGTTTGGTGAGATAAATTCAACATGGAATTGAGATACTGTAACAATAACATACATTCACAAAATTAACAATATCAAATTTTTTTATTTCTTTCTGACTTCCAAACCATGAACTAAATTCTTCTTTGATATGTAAAGGACCCACTGGAATTACTTTGTCTACACCCACATTTCCCAGCCAGGTGAGTCTGGGAGAACAATAGTCGTTGCCCTGGGGTTTAGGTGAATTCCCTTTTTCAGATAAACTCCAGGCTGGGGAGTTTAAAAAGCACTTTTTCTTCCAGCCAAAAAGCGGCCAGTTAGCCTCGTTTCTTTCTGGACTTACATGGCAGGAAAGCTGGGCAATTGCAAAGTCCAAAAATTCTCTAGGGAAAATTTATCCCCAATGGCCATTGAGAAATCTGGAGTTTACAACCTCCATCACCCTCTGCCATGTCCCTAGAATAACAAAGCCAGTTTAACATACAATTTTTTGGCTTAAGGAGAGGTAGCATTTTTTCTTAGAGTTTCCCTCCATGTTTAAATCAGACAAAGAAAACACGGAAAACAGAACAACAGACAGACACGGAACATGGAACACAGACAACATGCATGAGTCCTTACTTCTGACCAGTGATCCAGAGTAAGAGACAAAGGGGTGGTTTGCTGCTGACCCATAATGGGATAAATAGAAAATCAAAGGAATAGATGAGGGAAAGACTGGAGGGGACAAAGGAAGTGAAGAATAAAGAGTTCAAGGAAATAAAGCCAACACACACCTACACACTTACACAAAAGGAAAATCAAAAATCTTAAAACAAATATCTCCAATTAAAAGAAATAGGATTCACCACGGCAGCCCAGGAAGGTCTTCCTGCTGCAGCAAAATTGAACTCCTGGGGCGCCTCCTGGGTTGTGACCTATAGTTTTTGAACGCCTCAGTTCACTACCACCCAGAATCCACGTTGAGTGGGGACTCTCAGGTCCTCAATCACACTACCATTTCCCTATTTCTATTTCCAACACACATCAAATAAAAGAAATAGGGTTCACCACAGCAGTTCACTACCACCCAGAATCCACGTCGAGTGAGGACTTTTAAGTCCTCAGTCAAACTACCATTCCCTTATTTCTATTTCCAACACACATAAAATCATGACCAGCAACACAAGGTACTCTGCTATTTCCAACCCACATCAAATCACAACCAACAACACAAGACACACTGCTATTTTCAACACAATCAAATCATGACCAAAAACACAAGACACACTGCTTAGAATCCAACGAGTCGTTGGTTTACCACTCCACTCCAAACAGATCAAGGACTCCTGGCTGGCTCGCCAAAAATGTAAGGCTCAGTAGTCCAGATACTGCTCCAACGCAGAGAAATGAAGAGACAGTCACTCAGGCAAAAGCTCAAGTGTGTTCTTTATTCTGGCCGGCCAGGGTCCAATGTTTGTTCAGAACCGAACAGAGGCAAAGGACCATATGGCTTTCTTTGTTCATCCTTATATACCATAAGAAGGGGAGGGGGAGAAGGGGTAGGGATGATTCCTTTATAAGGTTATAACATTCACTTGAGACACTCTAAGACAGAGTTCCTCAAACTTTTTAAACAGGGGGCCAGTTCACTGTCCCTCAGACCATTGGAGGGTCTGATTATAGTAAAATCAAAACTTATGAATGAATTCTTATGCACACTGCATATATCTTATTTTGCAATGAAGAAACAAAACAGATGCAAATACAATATGTGGCCTGCGGGCCATAGTTTAAGGACCATTGTTCTAAGGTAATACAGGTTCCTTATAAGGGCATGAGCTTAGTTTTGGTATAAACTTCCTTTGTAGGACAAAAAGGGTTAGATACAAAAAAGCAGGTATAATCATAGAAAATTACAGGACTCTGGTTACAAAACCTGACCTTTAAGTTATATGAGTTACAGCAGGGGGTGGGGGGGCTGGTGTACCTAGTTGTTGATTTTTTTTTCCAAAAGATGACCTTAATAAGAGTATACTAGAGAAAACAGGTAGACAGGCAGACCAGCAGGGGGATCCTAATTTGACACAGAAGAGCCATTTTCACCACAGATCAGTGAGCCCCATTGAAAAAGAAGCTACAGATTAAGGGGTGAATGTCTTCCAATTTCCCCAGTTGAGCTCTACTCTGTCACACAGTCCCAAGAAACCAAGGCAGACAGTAGATTGGCAACAGGGATTTCTTTGACCCAGAAGACCAATTTTCATACTAGGTCAGTGCTCCTTATCAAGAGCACAGATGCTCTGCTGTGCCCAGTGGCTGCACATATCTTCTATCAATGCAACACATAAAAATGCAACACATAAAAATCATCAAAGCACTTCAAAGGTCACAACATGAAAGCAATGTAGAATCCCACTATACTTAGTGCATGAAGATGTTAGTTCTGAAGATCCAACTATTAGCCACATATATAGTTTCTCTGATGAATACTTTAGAGCAGAAATGTTGAGGATGTTCAAGGAATCCTAAGAAACCATGGAACAGAGAGCCAATAATATTCAAGAAGATATGAGAGTAGCAATGAGAAAACTTCAAACAAATGACAGAACTGAAAAACTTGGTATGCAAAATGAAAAACTAACTGAAAGGCCTCACTATCAGAGTAACAGTTGATGAGGATTGAATCAGTAAGCTGGAGGTGAGCTGCATAACACTGCCATATAGCAGAAGAAAGTGGAAATGAGCCTTAAAATAAATGAACAGAAGATGAATAAATTCATAAATTCATTAAAATAAACAAACAGATGACAATAGAACTCTGGAACAAATCCTGCAGAAACCACATAAGAATCATTAGGCTCCCAGAGAGCCAGGAATAAAATCCCATGAAGAATCAATAGTCAAAGCATCATTGCTGAGAAGTTCTCAAAGCAGAAGAGTTCATTCACCATCATACTGGATGTCTGAAGAGTACCAGCTAAAATAAACCCAACTAAGTACTTACTTCAAGGCACACTCTAGTCACTGATAAGAACTGTAGATAGAATACTGAAAGCAACAAGAGAAAAGAATGATATTAAGAATCCTTAAGAATTACAGCAGATTTATTACAAACAACTGTCCAGGACTGAGGGCACTGTTGTTATATAGTGGAACAGTTGAATGAAATTAAGTCCTTGCCAAAAATATATCAACAAGCCAGACTTCCATTCAGTTTGAAAGTGATATATATATATTCACATATCAAGAACTCATGCATTCTCTTACCACTTCTATTCAATATAGGACTACAAATACTTGCCATAGATATTAGGCAAGAAAACAATATCAAAAACATCTAAATAGGAAAGGAAGAAGTCAAACTCTCTGTATTTGTGGACGACTTGATAGTATATTTAAGAAATACTAAAAATTCTACAAAAAAGCATCTAGAAACAATAGATTTGCATAGTGAAGAGGCAGGATAAAATATTAGCATGAAAAATCTATGGCTTTTCTATATACAAAAAATAAAAGAGAAGAATGAGATATTAAGAAGAAGCATTCTTGTGTGTGAAATACCACAAAGAAAACTAAAAACACTGCTTCAAGAAATAAAAATGTATAAAAGGAAATAAAAACAAATGTGCTGCTCATGTATTCAGAGGATTAACATCATTAAAATGGCAATGCTTCCCAAAGTATTATACAGAATTAATGTGAACTCTATAAAGAACCACATTCAATTTTTTCAAATAAATAGGTCAAACACTCCTGAAATTCATTTGAAACAATAAATATTCACAAATACCTAAATCAAGTCGTGGTAAAAAGCAGGTGGGAGATATCACTGTTCCCAACTTTAAACCATACTATTAAGAAGTAGACATTACGGGGCCGGGAAGGTGGCGTTAGAGTTAAGATGTCTGCCTTGCAAGCGCTAGCATAGGACGGACCTTGGTTTGATCCCCCGGCGTCCCATATGGTCCCCCAAGCCAGGAGTGATTTCTGAGCGCATAGCCAGGAGTAACCCCTGAGCATCAAACAGGTGTGACCCCCCCCCAAAAAAAAAAAAAAAGAAAAAAGAAGTAGTCATTACATAATGACCTGGCACAGGCCTCAGAAGAATGGGCATTCTTCATTCACCCCTGAACCAGGGAAGCCATCTATGAAACATCCAAAGTTGTCTATAACATCACCTGGAAGCAGTCCTCTACCAGGGAAGACTACTGCTGCTCTGACATCAATCTATTCAAAAGAGTCTTCCCTTAACACTGAGAAGACTTAACAACAACGACGACCTGATTACTGAACAGGACTTTCTGCATTGCCCTTTAGTTGTGAGTTGAAATTTGAGAACGTTCCGCACCATCCTGACTTCAATGTAGGATATATAGATTCCAGGACCTTTAATACAGAAACATGATACCAACAACAGAGACTGTGTGAAAAAGAAAACTATTGGCACTACAGACAATGACCTGGATTGGACAAACTAGTTTGCCTGGAGTCTAGAGTTGGTCTTATGCCAGGAGATTTCAGGGGTAGGGTATCCTTGTATTTAGGCTAAGGCTTTTCCTTCCCATGTCCCCCATATTTTGGTGGGCCTGTGAAAACGATAATTGCCACTCTAACACCATTTTTACTGTGCTCCTTTGACTCTAAACCTTAAAAAAAAAACACTTAAAGAAGTAGTCATTAAAGCAGCCTGGTATTAGAATAAAGAATGAATCTCAGGTTAAAGAATAGACTTGAGTATCTTAAGATAGTCTCTCTGGCATATGTTTAATATATCATTGATAAAGAGGTAAGAAATACAAAGGCAGCAATAAAATCCTCTTTAGACTACTTTGTGTACACTAAGACATGTTATAATGTACTACAATCTGAGTTCTTGAGGGACAAATTTATTTTTTTATTTTTCTTAATGGTTTCTTTTGGCTGAAAATTCAAAATTAAGTTGTCTGCAAGGGGATTTCTTTTGAGAATTCTGTTTATTCCCACTGTAACTTCACCTTGTCCTTTCTTTGCATCTTTGTCTTCAAATAAAGAAAAAAAAGCCTCTTTAATAAGTGGTATTGGGAAAACTGGTAAATAAGTGAACCCAGATCCCTCTTTTTGCCATGCACAAAAGTCTAATTAAAATAGATTAAAGATCTTAATATCAGACCTGGAATCATAGGCATATAAATGAAAATATCAGCAGAAAACTCTATGACATTGAAGCTAATGGCAAACGATGAAACACCACTGGCCAAGCAAGCAAAAACAAAGATAAACAAATGGGATTTACATTAAAATAACAAGCTTTTGCACCTCAAAATAATTTTTGACTAGTATATAAGTATAACTTAGAATGTTTGAAACTATTCACAAATACCCATCTTATAGGAGCTAATATCGAAGATATATTAGACACGAATCGAGCTTTACATGAAAAATATATAAACATTTAATCCCATCCAATTTTTTTCTCATTTTCTCAAATAAGAAAATACAGATGGCCAAAAGGCACACAAAAATGCTCTGCTTTATTAATCATCAGGGGGATGAAAATCAAAATAACAATGAGGTATCATGTCAAACCACAGAGACAGCACACATAAAAATGAACCAGAAAACCAGTATTTGCATGGATAAGAGGAAAAAGAGACTCATACACTGGTGGTGGTAATTCTGACTTTTTCAGCTTTTTTTTTGAAAAACAATAGGATATTCCTGAAGAAAATGACCCAGAAATACTACTCATGGGAATAACTGTAGGGGCTCAAAAACAGATAAAGCATACGGAGGAATTTCTTACCCCCACCCACAGGGCCCGATTAACCAGGCGTGGCCCTGAAGACCCGCCTGGTGTGGGGTGATCTCGGTCCCCTGGACTAAGTGGTCAGCCCAGGGGGCCTGTGGTTCATGCCCCCACGCACAATTTATGTATTAAGAGGATTCCTTATCCTTATGTTATGTTTTGTGTATCCAGAATGTTCATTTTTATTCTGCCCTTTTCCATACCCCTACAAAGCTCTTTTTTTACTCCTTAACTCTCTAACCCCCCCCCCCAAATCACTAACCTACATTACTCTTTTTATTTTCAGTACTGTACAATCCTAATCACAGACCAAAGCCGTGCATTGTATGTAACAACCCCAAAGTGTTTCAAGATACATATAATGGACATTTATTTCTTTAGAATATTTTGTGTTTTTTCTCTGACAGCTATAATTCTTACTAAATTTTGTTTTATACAGTGATGATTCTAACCACTTTTTATCTTCTCTTTATGAGCTGTTTAACAAGGAATTTTGGTGAAAGAGTCCCCCAGTTTAATGCTTATGATTGAACCATGTCATGGGAATCATTGGACTTGTTCTTATGGCCCCCTTATGTGCCAATAACTCCACGTGGCATTACTCCTTTTTTGCATAGGCATATTAAAATGGGAAAATACTATACATACAAATAAGATCCTATCTAATAGAGATTGGAACACACAAATCTTGTAGTGCAAAGTGACCTTACATCCTGAACATTGACATAACGACCTGGCACAGACCTCAGAAGAAAGGGCATTTTCCATTCACCCCTGAACCAGGGAAGCCATCCACGAAACGTTCAGGCTTGTCTATAACATCACCTGGAAGCAATCCTCTACCTCGGAAGACCCTACACTGCTCAGACATCAACCTGCTCAAAAGAGACTTCCCTTAACACTGAGAAGACTTAACAACAATGACCTGCTTACAGGACAGGGCTCCCTGCATTGCCCTTTGACTGTGAGGTGAAACGAGAGGACGCTCCACATCTGACTTCAATGTAGGATATGCAGATTCCAGGATCTTTAATACAGAAACATGATACCAACAACAGAGACTGTGTGAAAAATAGAGGTGTGTTGGCACTACAGACAATGTCTTGGAATGGACGATCTAGCTTGCCTGGAGCCAAGAGTTGGTCTTGTGCCAGGAAACTTCAGGGGTCGGGTCTCTTTGTATTTAGGCCAAAGTTACTTCTTTCCATGTCCCTCATATTTTGGTGGGCCTATGCAAACAACAATTGCCACTCTAACACCATTTCTACTGTGCTCCTTTGACTCTAATCCTTAAAAAGAGCCCACTTAAAATTTGAGGTTAACTTAAGCTAATATGCATGTACATGAAAATGTAAAAAAATACTATGCCTGTAATGTTTAAGGAGTTACGTAAGTTTTATGGCTTTAGATTGCCTTGTGTGCTGTTAAGAAATATAATAATGTGTTACAATCTGGGGACTTGACGGACAAAGTAATTGTACATGGATTCTGTCTTATTTATCTTAATGTTCTTTGGCTGAAATTTCAAAGTTAAGATATCAGCAAGGGGACTTCTGAGAATTATGTTATGGGTGATTGTACTTCCACTGTAACTTTACCCTGTCCTCTTTCTTTGCATCTTTGTTCTCATAATTAAAAATAAAAAATTAAAAAAAAAACCAGATAAAGCATCTATATTTTATGGCCGGAGAGAAAGCCTGGAGGTAAGGTGTTTGCCTTGTATTCAGAAGGAAGTTGGTTTGAATCCTGGCATTCCATATGGTCCCCCGAGCCTGCCAGGAGCGCTTTCTGAGTGTGGAGCCAGGAGTAGCCCCTGAGCATTGCCATGTATGACCCAAAAACCAAAAACAAACAAACAAACAAAAAACAAAAAAAACCCCACATCTGCATTCCTATATCCATTGCATCATATTTTTTAATAGTTAGGATCTAGAAATAACCCAGTTACCTGAGAAGAGATGAGTGGGTAAAGAAAATGGTACATCTACACTATGTCATATTGTGCAGCTGCTAGAATAGATGAAGTCGTGAAATTTGCTTATATATGAATGGTAATGAGTGTTTTGCTGAGTAAAATGAGTCAAAGTAAGAGGCATAGATATAGAATAATTGCACCCATTTATGGAATATAAAAAAAAAAGGATAGCATGGTATAATATACAGAAACATTGGAGATAAGGGACAGGAGGACCAGTCCATGGTAGGAGCTTGTCACAAATATCTGGGGAGTACAGTTAGAGCTGACTGAGAAAGGACCAAATGATGAAGAAAGTTGAAAATGATCACTCTGGATGAGATCTGGGTACTGATGATAAAGTGATATGCATGATATCTCCTCAGTATCTGTATTGCAAATCTGTGTCAAAAGGAAAAAACAAATTGAAGATATGAGAGAGGAGAGAGAAGTGTCACAGAGGCTGAAGGCTATATGGGAGTGGGGTGGGCAGGAGGGAAAATGGGGACATTGGTGGTAGAAAGTGTGCTCTAGTAAAGGGTATTGTACACTATCTGAATAAAATTCCTTGGTAAACAACTTTAGAATTGAAAAAATCAATATTTTAAAAAGGCAAGTTAAGGTAAGAGTAATACACAAACTGCTGACATGTTTTCTTGCAATTTAAGTCTCCATAATTTTAGGGAAAGAATTTGATATTGCTTAAGTCACTGCATTTGTGTATTGCTCACAGGAACCTTTACATTAATATAGTAGGTGAATTTAACTTTTTTTGGTTTTTGTTTGTTTATTTTAGGGGGTAGCTCATATCTGGCAGTGCTGAGGGTTTACTCCTAGCTCTGCACCCCAGCAGTGCTCTGTGGACCATATAAAATTCCAAGGCTCATATCCAGGTTGATTGCATGAAAGGTAAACACACCTTTCTTTTTTTTTTCTTTTTTCTTTTTTTTTTTTTTTTGGTTTTTGGTTTTTGGGCCTCACCCGGCAGTGCTCAGGAGTTACTCCTGGCTGTCTGCTCAGAAATAGCTCCCGGCAGGCACGGGGGACCATATGGGACGCCGGGATTCGAACCAACCACCTTAGGTCCTGGATTGGCTGCTTGCAAGGCAAACGCCGCTGTGCTATCTCTCCAGGCCCAGGTAAACACCCTTTCTAAAGCACTCTCACTTTGGCTCTGAATGTTTAACTTTTAAGTAATTTTCATACTCCGTGTTTCGTTTTTAATATATCTGTGAATCCGTCTTAAGGCACTTTATTCTTTTCTATTGATCTGAGAGTAAGTCCAATAATTGTGCTTATTACTATAACTTTATTTATAATTTGAAATTGGAGAAAAGAAATTTTATTTTTTTCTAGGACTACTTTGTTTAGGAGATATTATAACTTGCAGTGAATTTCAACAACATTTAGTCTATAGAATTGGTTCTAAGGTATATCACGATTATTTTATAGGAACTCTTTTTTTTTTACCATATTTCCTGGCATATAAAATGAATGGGCATATAAAACGACCCCTACTTTTCCTGTTAAAATATAGGGCTTGGGCTATATTCGCCATTTAAGACTACCCCTCTTTTAATGCACACCAAATAGAAATGAAAAAACATAAGAGAAAAAGAGTAGAACCCTCAAATATTAACAGTTTATGTTTAATAAAGTTAGTCTTTGGAGTGCCAACAATTATTTTACTTTTGTCATTTGAAGTGAGTAACTGTGATTTTTTTAATTGTAATCTACGTTGAGAACGGGAGAGGGGGCTCCTTCAAGAGCAGCTGGCTGGGGTGCAGTGATTAATAGGACAGCTAGAGGGAAACAGAGTGCCTCCTCTGTGTTCCACAAAGCTGAACAGAGGACTGAGCACTGGAAAGCCACATACCAGCGATGACACGTGGTAGCTGGATAGGATGCAGCACTTGGTAACTCAGCTCCTCTGTGTGCTCTGAAAGATAAATCAGGAAAAGCAGTGGACTGAGTGATGATACCTGTCAGCTGGATGGGATGGTGTGGTAAGAGCGGGATGAATCATTCGTCCCTGAAGCTGGAGTAAGTTTCAACATGCTGTATGCTGGCATATATGACGACCCTTGACTTTTAAGAAGTATTTCATGGGTTAAAATGTCTCTTATATGCTGGAAAATACGGTAATATGTATAGCATTTGTAATGGGCTTGCCATTATGACACTGTTAATCCTTCTGATCCATCATTAGGAAATGTGTCCCATTTCCTTATATCTTATTTCTTTTCTTTGTCATTTATAATATTTTTAAATAAAAATTTCATTTCATTTTATTCTGATTTCCAGGTACTTGATTTTTGAGATACAGTTATTTAAGGGATTTTAAATATTTTGTTCTCTTCTGATTTATTGTTTGCTTGTAGAAATATCATAAATTCCTGTGTGCTGATTTTTAGCCTGTCTTGGATAAGTTTTTTCTTTCTAGGAATTTTATTGTTAATTTTTTGGGTAGTCTTTAGTGTTTTCCAGCATAATGCTGTCTGCAAGTAATGATGGTTTGACTTGATCTTTTCCAATTTGAATATCCTTTTTATTGCATTCTTGTCTAATTGCTGTGGAAAGTACTTTTAATGCTATGTTGAATAATAGTAGTGAGAGTGGGAAACCTTGTCTTTTGACTAATTTTAGAGGGAATACATTCATTTCTCTTTTAAGTATTAGGTTAGCTGTAGGTGTGTAGAAATGGCTATAAATATATTGAGAAATTTACTGTTATCTCCATTTTATTGATATGTATTTTATTGTGAATGAGTATTAGATTTTATCAAATACTTTTTCTGCATCTACTGAAATTATTCAAAATGATCATGTTTTTTAATTTTTTCTCATATTGATATGATGCATTTCATTTATTGATGGGAAGCTTCTAGTTGGTTATGATCTTTTGGGGATATTTTTGGGTTTAGCTTACCAATATTTTAGTAAGGATTTATGTTTATTAGAGATATAAGTATAATTTTTGTAGGTAATGTCTCTTTTTTTGGTATCAGAGTAATATTTGCTTCACAGTAACTGGTTGGAATTGTTCCTGTTAGTGAGTTATCTAGAAGAGCCTTAAAAGGTTGGTGTAGATCTTTAAAGGGTTGGGAGATCTTGCTAATAAATTTATTTTGGAAATGGAGCTATGAATGTATTTTCAACACATGGTGTTGAGAAAACTGGGAAGTCACATGTTAAATAATGAACCTATAATCTTTCCCATACCATGCAAAAGTTGAATTAAAAATGGACTAAAAAGACAACTGAACTTAAATAATATGTACATCTGAGTCTTCTCAGGTGGAACCAGTCAATAGGCTTAAAACTGGAGTAATTTTAGGTTGGGGGTGTAGATCAATTTCCCATACACACATAGCAGAAAACCCAGAGGCCCTCTTCTCATGCACTATATATTACTGGTTTTAAAAAAAACAATGGCCTACTACTAAGCTTCAAAATAAAATGAGGACTACTTATTCTTCCCAGGTAGACCGGTTTGTGTTGATAACTCTGGGGCTTTCTTAGAATGCAGCTGGGCAGATTTTTCTATTCTGCCTGAAGGTGTATCTGCCTATATCCATAGTGATACCTTTTGACAGAAATGACCCATCTCCATTGCAACTTAACCTTATTAAAGTGCAAGCCACCAAATAGTTTTAGATCTATAGATCTCGAACTGCCTGTCAACTTAAAATTTAATTGTACTGTCAGTCCAGTAGGATCATAACAAATCTGATAGGAAAGCTACATAGAAATCTACCTAGTTCAGTGAACATAGCATAAATAGTAACACATAAAGCCAATGGCAGCAACAATTTATAACATGAAATATAAAATATTTTGTCCCTGCCAGGGGGTTGTGCTTGGTGCTGGGTGGGAAACTGGAAACAATGGAAGCAAGAATATTACATTGGTGGTAGTATTGGATGCCAGAAACAGCTGTATTATTAACAACTTTGTATACCATAGTGTCTAAATTAAGTAATTAAAGTAGATTAGAGAACTCAATATCAGACCCAAGTTTATAAACTATATTGAGGAAAATATAGACAGAATCCATTGTGGCATAGAATCTAGAGGCATCATCAGTATTTTTATGTCATTGGCCAAGCAAATGAAAGCAAATATAAACTAATGGAACTACATCAAATAAAGGCACTTCTGCATTGCAGAAGAAATAATGACCAAAATAAAAATATATCTCACAGACAGGGAGAAAATGTTTTCCCACTCATTTGACAAGAAAACTCTTGTAAAACTTAAGTCACCCCCCAATCCCAAATCAAACAGTGTATTTCAAAAAGGGCAAGTAGAGATGACCTTCCTCAAAGAAGATGTAAAGATGACCAGACAACCATGAGAAAATTCTCTGTATCCTTTATTATCATGAAAGTGCAAACCAAAGTAGCAATGAAATATCACCTCATACAATGGAGACTGGCAAACATCTAAAGATCAAAATTTAAAAAAACACAATGTGGGTGTGGCTGTGGGTCAAAAGTAACTGTCATCTATGGCTGGTAGGAATGTTGAGTTCTTTAACCTTTTTGAAAACAATATGGAACTTTCTTAAAATTACCTAGGAATTTAGCTTTCATATATTCAGCAATACAACTTTTTGGGTTGCTACTTCCAGGAATTAAACCTCTATTCTGAATATACATCTTCACTTGTACGTTCGTTTTAGCAATATTCACAAAACCCAAATGTAGAAACAATTCAATGTCAAAAAAAAGATGTCTGCAAAAAGAAGTTATGCAATGATAACATGCTAAAACAGTTTAGATGCAGTCATGCAATTTGTTACTGCAAGGATGAATCTGGAGCACACTTTCCTGAGTGAAGTAAGTTGGAGAAAGAGGAAGAGATACAAAATGATCTCTATCATATGTGGGATGTAAAGTAACATAGTAATGGAACAACAAATGGCAAAAGACAGTGGATCCTGAACACGGAAGCTTACTGTAGTGGTGGAGCGAGGTTTTGGAACATTATACACTTGCACAAAGCCTTATAATGAAAAGTACTGTGTGTCATAGTACCTAGCATAAAAATAATTAATAAAAGAAATACAAAATATTTTTCAAAGTTATGCTATTGAGCATTCACATCAAAAGTGTAAGATAATTTTATTTCCTCCAAGTCATTGTCACTATTTGTATGGTTAATCATTGTAAATTTAGCATTCAAATAAGTAAAGAGTATCATCTTTGTATGATTTTTAAAAATTTGAGATAATGTAATTTACAAATTCTGTTAATGAAAGGTTTTATACATACAACATTCAACATGACATCCTCCAACAGGGCATCTGCTTCCCTCCACTATAACTCCAGGGTCTCATCTTGTCCATCTCTCTCACTCCTCACACTTGGTAAGCTTAGTTTAGACCAGTCACAGGTTCTGTTGCCTCCGGCCATTATTATTGCCTTATTTTATGCTTTTAATTAGCATTTCCCATGACAAATGATGCTGAACATATTTTCATTTGATCTTTTGAAAATTAAAAAAAAATTAGTTGTTATCTCATTGTTGGATTTTGAATACTACTGTACATTTACATACAAGTTACTTATCAGGTAAGTGACTTTCAAATATTTCCTTTGGCTGATAACAATCTTCTATTATGTTGAATTTTGTTTTAGTTTGTTTTATTTTAACTATATGCATTTTTAAAAACAAAATTTAATGTGAGCCACTATGATCAAAATAAAAATTAAATTAAAAAAATGTTAAAAAAACCAAAAAAAACAAAAAAAACAAAATTTAATTGAGTTAGCATGAGATACTGTTCATGACTGAGTTTCATACAATGTTCGAAAACTATTCCTTCATCAGTGTACATTTTTCGTCACTTGTAGTATAGAACTTCTTAGTTATTAATTAAATCCAAATGATGCATTTGCTCACAATTTATTAATTGTGTACTTAGGTCTATAAAATCTTTGTCTAACCTGTGATTTTCAATTATTTTATCCTATTTTTCTCTATAGAAGATTATTTTTATTACTTTAGATTTCATACTTGAATCTATAATTGAATTTAAATTAATTTTTAAACATTCTAATAAGTGTACATCAAAGTTCTTTTTAATTTATTTATAGATAACCAATCTGTTTGAAAAGCTTTGTGTTGAAAAATTTAAATTTTTCTAATTAATTGCTTTTGCATCTTTGTCAAGATCTATTGTCATAATTATGAGTCTATTTCTGTCAGCTCTGTTCTGTACTCTTGATCTGTTTGTCTGTATTGATGTTAGTTCCATACTCTTAACAACTGTACCTTTATGTTTATGTTTTAGTATTAAATTCTAGTATTATATGTCTTCTAATGCTGTTCTTTCACAAAGTCGTTTTTGACTATTCTGAGTGCTTTGAATAATCACATTCATGTATCATTGAATGATTGCCTTTTAAATATCTCAGTCTTTAAAATAATAATACTAAACATTCATGTTCTGTAATTTTTACATGTACATTAACAATACAGTTTTGTTATGATTTAATGGAATTTAACTATAAATTATTGGAAAATCAACTCACTATCTATGTTGAATTTTTCTTTGTTCCCAAGAACTCAACAGAACATTCCAGATAAATGAGCTGTAATACCATTCTCTCTTTCTTCTTTGCCCTTGTTATTCTTACAGTAAAGCAATTCATGACTCTTTTTTGTTAGCCATCATACTCATTAAAAACAATGACATAGGTATTTTTAAAACATTTTTATGGGATATTTCCAATACCTTTTGGGAAAAGGCTCATCAGACACGACAGTGATTTTATTCTTACTATGTTTGGTGATCACAGCCCCATCACAAGATTGACAAATTTGCTAGTAATCTTGATTCACTCCTGAAGAAACTACTGGAAATTCAGTGTCTGTGATTCTATCTTCTACAGAGTAGGTGCAGGACAAGGTGAACTTAAGTTCTTTTTTATTTTGCCCCTTTCTTTGCTATGATTTTTTTTCATGGCATCCTTGTGACATAAGAGGCAGGAAAGGAATGTTTAGTCTTCTTACCTATGAATGTACTACTATGTATTTATAGGAATCTTTTAGCTCCATATTTATATCTTTAACTGATTAATCTTGCACATTTAATTTATATATATTTTTATTAAGGCACCACAGTTGACAAAGCATTCACAATAGAATCTCAGGCATAAAATGTTTGGACATCAATGCCAAAGTGTCAACTTCTCTTAGTTAATATCCTTCGCACCTACAGCTCTTCAACAGACCTATTATTATTAAGTTTGGTTATTGGGATTTGGTGCTTATGCTTACAGTGTTATGGCTCTGTAATTTAGCTATTCCACACCTCAACACTACCAATGTGCCTAAGGCCCCTGCCCCTGTTACCTTTTATTCTTCTTACTACCAAATCCTTCTTTCTTTCCTTCCTGTCCTTATTCCTTGGTAATGAGAAGAGTAATGTTGGTATCCCACTTTCCCTTTGATACCTTGCATTTCCTTGTCCTGTACTCTATATACCACAGATAAGTAAGTTATTCTGTTATTTGTCCTTCTGACTTCACTTAATATGTTATCCTCCAGTTTGATCCAAGATGTGGAAAAATTGCATGATTTCATCATTCCTTATTGCTCCTGGCTTGGGGATCAATCATATGGAATGCCAGGGGATTGAACTGCCATTTGTCCCAGGTTAGCACATGCAAGGCAAATGCCTTACTGCTATGACATCACTCCAGCCCCTCAAAATTACTTCTGATTCTGCTCTCAGGGATCACTCTTGACAAACTCGGTTACAGATGGGGTGTTGGTAATCAAAGCTGGGTCAGGGATGTGCAAGGCAAGCTCCTAACCCACTGTCATCTTTCCAACTTTAATTAAGAACATTTTAAAGGAAAATCTAAATAGTCCTATATGAAAATCAAAAAAATAGATAGATAGGCTTATTATTTAGAAGCACCTAAACATAAAGAGAACATAAATATAAATGATGGTAATTTTATAATACAAATGTATAAGATTTCTTTG
Source organism: Suncus etruscus (assembly GCF_024139225.1). Classification (NCBI taxonomy): domain Eukaryota; kingdom Metazoa; phylum Chordata; class Mammalia; order Eulipotyphla; family Soricidae; genus Suncus; species Suncus etruscus. The sequence goes on along the minus strand of NC_064851.1, from coordinate 149,727,007 downwards.
TAAGTAAAGAAGTTTTTGTTTCTTTTACATAATCTATCTACATACTTTTCCATAAGTTTCTTACTCAGTTCAGTAGTGTGCAACTATAGGTCCCATGCGTGAGTACCATTCTCAATGCCATGTGCTGAGAAGTTTGCCCTATTTTTAAAAACAGCTCCATTAATGCTCCTTGCATAACTGTTTTTAAGGCTATGAATTTCCTAAACTGATGCAAATCCCTAAAGCTCCTTATTATTCCTTCAAATCTCAATGATAATCTAGCTGGATAAAGTCTTCTTGGTGATGTGTTCATTTTTTTAAGTTTTTGTCTCAACCTCTCCACTCTTTACTGTTGTAAAGACTCATTTGATAGATCTATTGGGCTTTTCTTTGTATGTATGTAATTTCCCTTTTTGATCATGCTCCCTTTAGTATTCTGTATCAATCTTTTTTTTTTTATTATGAACATAATGTCTCTTGGAGTATTCCTCCTAGTTGGTCATCTTTTGCTGGGACCCTCAGGCTGCCTGTATTACTCAACTCTAGTTTGTTTAACTATTTTTTTTTAATTTTGTTTGTTTTGTTTTGGGGCCACACCTGGTTACACTTAGGGATTACTCCTGACTGTGCGTTCAGAAATAGCTCCTGGCTTGGGATTAAAAAATGGACTGCTGGGGGATCAAACTGCAGTCTGTCCTAGGTCAGCACTTGCTAGGCAAACACTCTACTGCTTGTGCCACCGTTCCAGTCCCTGGTTTGTTTAACTATTGATTCTTTATTTGTTTTCTTCAACTGTTGATTCTTCATGAAATTCACCTTCTTATTCCTCAGAAACTGATAATTTTTGTATTTTTATTCTTAAACTAATCACATAATTCTCTGGTGTGCTACTTCTTTACAGAATCTTCCATATTCAGTTGTTTTCTAGAAGTTTCTTTTTATGTTTTTTGGTTTTTGGGTCACATCCAGCAGCGCTCAGAGGTTCCTCCTGGCTTTATGCTCTGAAATCACTCCTGGTAGGCTCTGGGGACCATATGGGATGCCGGGATTCGAACTGCCTCCTTCTGCATGCAAGGCAAACTGCTCTATCTCCATGCTATCTCTCCGGCCCCTTTTCTAGAAGTTTCTTGGAAAACCTCTAAGATGAAGTACCTCATCTTAGAACTTTTTAATTGTTACCTCAGCTGCTGTTATTCTTTTCTTTGTTTAGGGGCCACACACAGTGGTGCTCAGGACTTACTTCTAGATCTGTGCTCAGGGATCACTCCTCGTGGGCTTGGGAGATTTTAGAGGATGCTAGGGCTCAAAACTCTGTTGGTTGCTTGCGAATCAGACACCTTGCCTATAATACTATTACTCTGGCTACTCTGGCCCTTTCACCTGCAGTCATTCTGCTGCTCAGACCTTATCTTAAATTTTTTTGTTGCTGTTTGTTTGATTTTGGGCCACATTTGGCAGTGCTCTGGATTTAGTTTTGGCTATGTACTCAAGGATCACTTTTTGTGGGCTCAGGGGACCATATTAGGTTTCTGAAGATTGAACCCAGGCCAGCTGTGTGCAAGTCAGATGCCTTAACCACTGTACTAGTGCACTAATTTATTGAAATTTCTTTTTTTGTTTTGTTTTGTTTTGTTTGGAAGGGGCACACCTGGCAGCGTTTAGGGGTTGCTCCTGGCACTGTCCTCTGAAATTGCTCCTGGCAGGCTTGAGGGGATGCCAGGATGGAACCCGGGTTCATCCCGTGTTGGCCACAAATACTCTACTGCTGTGCTATCACTCCAGGTCCCCTATTGAGATTTTCTTTAAACATTTTTTTTTACCTCACCCTTCATCTGTTTGTAGTTTTCTTATTTCAGCTCTTATATTTAGTGATTTGCTGACAATCTGTGTGAGTTCTTTGAATTCATGCAATTTTTTCATTGTGGTATTACTAACATCATTTTCTGATAATTTACAGGAGCTGGTTGGAATTTGTTGAACCTTTCATGTTGTTTTTCCTCTTTGAATTGTTGGGGTTCTTCAAGCCTTGTTCATTTTGTTTGAAATGTTCATTCTATGCTGAGGGTGAATCATTGTAGTTAGTCTGCCTATGAGACTCTGTGGGATTAGAATGGGAGTTGCTCTTTTCCTTCCATGCCTGTCTTGACCTAGTGACAGAAAATATAACTGTAGGCATTGTAGAAATTATTTAGTATGACTTTCAGGTGGCCACATATATGTGGCCTTGCACTTTAGGAGATGAGGCACTGTTAGCCCATATTTCTTTTGCCATGAAGAAAGTATAAAATTTGATATTACAAATTTAATTTTTGTTTGTTTTTGAGCCACAGCTGGTGGGGCTCAAGGGTTACTCCTGGTTCTGCACTCGGAAACCACTCCTGGTAAGTTCAAGGGACCATATAGGATGCAAGGGATCTAATTAGGGTCTGCTGCATGCAAGACAAATGCCCTACCCACTGTGCTCTCTCCAACCCCCAGATTTAATTTTTTTAAATTTTGTTTTTGTTTGTTTTTTTGGGTCACACCCGGCAATGCTCAGGGGTTACTTCTGGCTCTATGCTCAGAAATTGCTCCTGGCAGGCTCGGGGGACCATATGGGATGTTGGGATTTGAACCACTGTCTTTCTGCATGCAAGGCAAATGCCTTACTTCCATGCTATATCTCGGCCCCCAGATTTAATTTTAAACATAATTAGTATTGCATATTTTGTCATGAGTAAGATTGGTAGTTTTGATTTTCAATATTCTAAACTAATTATTATTAATTATTTAATTTTATTATTGTTAATAATTATTATTTTATACCACTCCTAGGGGTATATATACTCTAGGAAGACAAAAATACAATACAAAAACCCCTTCCTCACACCTACTTATAATAGCCAGACTCTGAAAATAACCAAGATGCCCTTCAACAGATGAATGGCTAAAGAAACTGTGGTACATATACACAATGGAATATTATGTAGTCGTCAGGAGAGATGAAATCATGGAATTTTCCTATATATGGATATACATAAAATCTATTATGCATAGTGAAATAAGTCAGAGGGAGGGAGATAGACACAGAATAGATTCACTCATCTATGGGTTGTAAGAACAACAAAAGACATTATTGTAATAATGTCCAGAGACAAAGAGATGAAGGCTGGAAGGACCGGCTCTCTATGTGAAGCTTATCTCAAAGAGTGGTGATTGTAGTTAGAGAGATGACTGCACTATCATGACATTGTTAATGAGTGAGAGAAGTAGAATGCCAGTCTTGAATACAGGTAGGGAATGGGGGGCATTGGTGGTGGGAATATTGCACTGCTGAAGGGGGGTGTTCTTTTTATGATGAAACCCAACTGCAATCATGTATGTAATCATGGTGCTTAGAGAAAAATATTTAAAATTAAATAAGAAAAGAAATACATTTAAATAATAGCAGTTAAGAAACTTATTTTTCCACTTATTTACCCTTTGACTTAAGAAATATAAATTAAACAAGATTATGTGGTTTGGAGTCTTTAAATTAACCTACTATGTATTTTACCCTTCTTTACTATATTGCACTACCAAAATATTATCTTTTAATTACTCACAGAACAAAATTTATTCTCTTGTACCTTTACTAATTGTAAATACATCGGATACTTTTAAATTTACTCTGGACTCTGCCTTTGTGTTTTCTTGCTTAAATCAAGGCATCTGATACGCTCCATTTCTGAATTTGTTCTCCTCCACAACTCTTTTCAGTCTCGATAATTCCTATTTGGTGTCAATTTATGTTTTAAAAAATTATCTCAAAACCTCTGAGTTTTGGGTCAGAGTGATAGCACAGTGAGGACAGTTGCCTTGCATATGGCCAACCTGGGTTCGATCTCCAGCATTTTATATTGTCCTTCTGACCTGCCAGGAGTGATTTCTGTGCACAGAGCCAGAAATAACCTTTGAGTGATACTGGGTGTGGGTCTCTAACCAAAACCAAACAAAACAAAAACCTAACAAAATAAAAAGTACAATTCCTGTCTTGAATATAGGTAGGGGGTGGGGGAGGACAGAGATGGGGTTTTTGGTGGTGGGAATGTTGCACAGGGGACTGTTCTTTTTATGACTGAGGCCCAACTGCAAACAGGTTTGTAATTTTGAAGAATAAAGTATAAAAATACTTTTTAATTTTTGTTTTTATAATTTATTATCTTTTTTATCATCACTATTCAATATATTTTTACTTTCATATAGTTATAGGCTGTAATGGTGATGCCATTTTTATATTGGTTGTTTGTGATTTTTCTTCTCTCTTTTTTGTCTTTGTTGACTAATTTATCTAAAGGCTTCTCAATTTTACTGATCTCAAAGTAACAGATTTTTTAACTTTATATTTTATTGCTGCATTTTACATATTTTATTGAAATATTTTACTTAATTATTTTATTTTATTGAAACCATTGTGATTTACAAAGACCTTCATAGTTGGGGTTCAAACATAAAATAAAACAGGGCCAATGCCACCACCAGTGTTATCTCCCTCTACTATGTTCTCAGAGTGTATCCCAATCACAACCCTTTGCCTCCCAGCTTGCCAGTATAACAGGCCGATTTAAATGTTAGAGTTGGGTTCCACTTGATTCCATTGTTTGACTTTGGTTTGGATATTTAGTTTTGACCTTTTTATTTTTTTTTTACTACCAGTGCAGTTGAGCTCATTTGGCCCCTGGAATCCATCCTTTCATATTTGTGTTTCTCCTCCTTCACTCAGTATCTTTTTTTCTCCTCACTATACTATGCAGCCAAGATAGTGTTTGAGAACAATGGTGTTCGAGACACCATTGCATTTCTTCATGCAGTTATTATAAATACCACATATAATTGATATAATTCTGTATTTATCCTTTTGGCTTACTCCATTTAACATAATATCTTCCAGTTCCATCTATGTTGCTGAAATTGCATCATTCCTCACAGCTATGTAGTATTCTATTGTTTATATGTACCACATCTTTTTGATCCACTTGTCTATTATTGGGCACCTAGGTTAACTCCAAGTCTTAGCTATTATATTGAGTGCTGCACTGAATAGCAGTGTTCATACATCCTTTGGATGAAAACTATGTTTGAAAAAATTAGCATCCTTTGGATAGATATTCAAAAATGAGATTTCTAGATCATATGGCAGCTAAATTTTGAGTTTACTGAAACCCTTCATACTGTTTTCCAAAGGGGCTGGACTGGCAGCATTCTCACCAGCAGTAGAAGCTTCTTTCTCACCACACCCTGTCAACAGAGATTATTCTCAGTATTTTTGATATGTGCTGTTCTCATTTGTGTAAGATAATATCTCATTGTTGTATTGCTTTTGATTTTCTTAATATAAAGTGATGAGCATTTTTTCCTGTGCCTATTAGCCATCTCAGGTCTTCCTCAGAGAAGCATCTGTTCATTTACTCTTCCCATTTTTATGAGGTTTTTAGGTTTTGTTGTGTTAACCATTGTGAGTAATTTGTACATCCTAGATATCAAACCTTTATCTGAAATGTTTAGTTCAAATATTCCCTCCCATTATGTTAGCTGTCTTCTAGTTTTAGCCCATGTTTCTTTTGCCATAGAAAACCTTTTTAGTTTGATGTAGTACCGTTTATTCAGATTTGATGTTACAGACCTTGCTGTTGGCATCGTATAATTAAAGATTTCTTTGAGGTCTAAGTCTTGAGTGTTCTGCCTATATTATTCTCAGTGAACTTTATAGATTCACATTTAATCTCAAGGTCTTTAATTCACTTTGAATTGACTTTTTTTTAATAAGGTTGAGATATGGATCAAGCTTTATATGTGGTTATCCAATTGTTTCAATACCATTTATTGAAAAAATTGTTCATTCCATTTGGCTCATTTGTCAAAGATTAATTGGGTGTTTGTTACTGGATATTCTATTCTGACCCATTCGACTGAAAGTTTGTCTTTGTTGCAATATCATGATATTTTGATCACTTTGATTTTGTAGGAAAGCTTCAGTTCAAAAACTGAGATTCCTCCCAGTTTTTGTTTTTCAATATGGATTTGTCTATCCTAGGGTTTTTTTTTTTTATTTTCTGGTCCAAACCCAGGAGTGTTCAGGGGTTACTCCTGGCTCTGTGCTCAGAAGTTGTTCCTGGTAGATTAGGGGACTACATGGGATGCCAGGGATTGAACTTGGGCTCGTTCTAGGTTGGCAGCCTGCAAGGCAAACACCGTACTGCTGTGCTATCACTCCAGCCCAATCTTAGGTCTTTTATGGCTCCAAACAAACTTTGTAATTGATTGTTCTAAGTCCTTGAATAATGTCTGAATTTGAATAATGATTGCATTGAATCTATATAGTAGTTTAGATAAGATGATCATTTTGATAGTGTTGATTTTTACAATCCTTGAGCGTGGAACGTTTTTCAATTTCCTTAGGTCTTCCATTTCTTACTTAATTGTTTTGAACTTTTTAAATATAGGTCTAATATGGGTATAGGTCGTTCACCTTTCTTGTTAGATTGATTCTTAGGTACTTGATAGTTTTAGAAACTATTTTGAATGGGATAGACTCTTTGATTTCTTTCTCCTCTGATTCGTTATTTGTATAAAGGAATGTAACTGTCTTTTTTGTACTGACTTTGTACTGACTGAACTCTTTAGAGTCTTCAATGTATATCTGTATTTTATATATATATATATATATATATATATATATATATACATGAAGATGACATCTTCATGTATCTGCAAATAGAGATAGTTTGGCTTTCTCTTTTTTCTTTTTTTATAATATCTTTAAGCACCATGATTACAAGCATATTTGTAGTTGGGTTTTAGTTATTACAAAGAACATTCCCCTTCACAAATGCAAACTTTCCACCACCAATGCCCCCCCTCCCTCCACTTACACCCCCCTGCCTATCTTGGAGACAGGCATTTTATTTCTCACAAACTACCATTGTCATGATAGTTGTTTAGTGTAATTATTTCTCTAACTGCTCTCACAACTCTTTGTGGTGAGCTTCATACCGTGGGCTGGTCCTTCCAGGCCTTATCTCTATTGTCTCTGGGTATTATTACAATAATGTCTTTTAACACACAGATGAGTGAGACTTTCTGTGTCTTCTCTTTTCCTCTGACTTATTTCACTCAGAATAATAGTATCCATGTCCATCATGTATAGGAAAATTTCATGACTTCATTTTTCCTGACAGCTGCATAGTATTCCATTGTGTATATGTACCACAGTTTCTATAGCCACTCACATGTTGTCAGGCATCTGGGTTGTTTCCAGATTCTGGCTATTGTAAATCGTGCTGCAATGAATATAGGCATGCAGAAGATATATTTGCATTGTGTTTTTGTGTTCCTAAGATATATTGCTAGGAGTGTTGTAGCTGGATCATATGGGAGCTCAATTTCCAGTTTTTTGAGGAATCTCCATATTGCTTTTTTAATTTGTATTCCATCAAGTTCCTTTTTCTGTCTGATTTCTATTGCTAGGACTTCTAATACTATCTTGACTAAGAGTTGACATTAATATTCATACTTTTTGTTATCTACTCTTAAATTGTTGATCTATCTTTTTCCTTGTACTTTCAGTAGGAATATCTTTCTCAAAACTCTGGCCCTTTTTCACTGTATAATCTGAATGATTAATTTGAGAATTTTCTTTTCTTTTCATATAACCTTATAGTACTTAAAATTTGTGATAACATTTTCAAATATCTTTTGAAATTTATAGTTAACAAACCATAAATTAATAAACTTTTCATAATTAATGCATAGTCCTACATTATGTTTATATTTTAAACAACTATTTTGACCCTATTTTTGAAATTAATTTATATCTATATACTTAGAAACAAAATCTAGTTTTTTTCTGTTTGAATTGTTAAAATATAATTCAAAATTAACTTCTGTTTCTTACCTTTGTACATAAAATAACCCTTGGAGAAAATAAGCCTCCATTTTATTTTATTAACAATACCTGAATATATATGTGCAATACTGTATTTGTATAGTAAGCTCCAGTCCTGTGGGTAGAGGGAAATCCTTTTACATATACTAAAACAAATAACATAATGAAACATCAGGCTCAATTAAATTTTGTTAATAAATTGGGAGACACAAGAATTAACAGTTGAGATGATGAATGAATATATGATCAAGGATTTTAATATTATTTTATAAGAGGATAACTGTTTATTCTGGCGGTTCATTCTTTTGTTGGTATCTTCTTTGATAAAACTAGTTCAACCAATGCCATTATATAACCCATATTTTCAGGTAAATCATAATGTAGGTAATTTTTTTGCTTGTTTGTGGACTACACTCAGGGTACTTGGGGTTTACTTTTACTCTTAGGCATCACTCCCAAGAGTGTTTTAGGAGTCCTGCAGTATTATGGTTCAAAATAGGATCAGCTACATGCTGATCCCCTGTACTTTCTTTTAAGCCATGGCAATGATTATTGATGTTTATATATGTATAATATATAACTATATATTATGTACTATATAATATATAAACTGTATATATGTAACTATATATACACTATTATATACTATTAAATATAACTACATGTAAATATATATAACATATGTCAAGGTTTGTCAATAAATGAATGAATTAATGTATATTCTGTCAATTTTCATATTATTTACCTGCCAGCATTTATGGATTTTTAGTTTCTTTCAAAATTAAAATAAAAAAGACGTGTATGTGTGTTTGTGGTGTGAAATTGATTTAATGCAGTACAGACATAAAATTTAATATATAACCGACATTAATTTCTCTCTCATTTGGATCAGTTTCATAGTCACTCTCAGTTGAGAATAATAAGATTTCAAATACCAAGAATTATATTTAAATATGACAGAATCAACATATTACCTTTGTTGAAGTCCAAAGTACATGGTGGAGAAAAGATGTGATATATAAGGTACTGATTTCAGCTTTATTTTTTTTTCAGTAAACAAGAAAGTAACACATAAGCACAGTCTCCTCTTGACTGCTGTGTTTTGTCATGTAAGCCAAAAACAACTGCAGTGGCTGTCAGGAAGCCAAACACAGCTAAACTTCCATCCTTAAAAAGAAAAATAGTCATGGAGCTGGAGTAGTAGTGCAAGTGTTAGGGTGTCTGCCTTGCATGCGCTAATCTAGGATGGACCATGTTCTATGCCTCGGTGTGCCCTATGGTCCCCTTAGCCATGAGTGATTTCTGAGCGCATAGCCAGGAGTAACCCCTGAGTGTCACCGGGTGTGGCCTAAAAACAAAAACAAAAACAAAAAAAAACAAAATAGTCATAACTTTTCCACCTTCATTTATCAGTTTTCAAAATTTTAGTAAAATTTTAATAAAATATGTGAGAGCAATATCAGTCACCAGGTAAAAGATACAGAGCAGGTTGACTTGAAGACTAGTTAAAAGTAGGTGACAAAAGGAAATGGTGCTATGTATGCTGTTGTGCTGTCAATGATGAAGGTATTATTTTCTGTGGATAAGAAAATGTCCAATCTAGAAACATGAGTTTTCTGGTAAAACATTCTAAATTGTCTCAGGCTAACCTTATATGTGCATATTTACATGTAGACTGACTTTTGCAAAGAGATTCTGAATCAAAATCAGATTGTCAAGAATGACAAAGGCAAGAAAGAAATTACAGATTACACTGGCTATGTGTTTGAGAAAGACAAACAAAATGGAGATGGCTTGACAAGTCTACATTCTTTTCTTTAACTTTAATCTTAAAACAGTGAGATTAATTAATACACTGGATTAATACAATTCAAATAAATTCAAATCAAGAGGCATTTTTGACACCTACTTTTTCTTGTTGTCTTCTGAAAATATAGAAGATTTATATTTTCTTAAGTGTTTTCTTAAGTGGTTTGATTATATGGGAGCTATATCAAGGAATAATTATACATACATGAGATGCACTAGGGAGTATTTTTATGAGATACTTAAATGAAAATAATGAGATTAAAATATATGATCAAAGAAATGGGAAATGTGACAGGTTATAAAAGGATGAAATTGGTGTCTGGACAACTGGGGAAGAGTTCTTGGAGGGTCATTCTTAGAAACAGACTTACAAAATTTATTATATTAAAGTATATAAATGAAGGGCAAACATAAATCTCAGGAATTTGGAAGATATGATGTTAAAGAGTTATCTACTATAATATGACATTGCCATTTAGAATTCAATTCATGCAATAAAATAATCCTAGGTTCAAATGCCAGTTCTTTTGAGAGAAGGTATACTTGGTGATGTGTATGGTACTTTAATTATGTGCATGAGATACTATAATTAATGGCATTATAAATGACAGAATATCAAAAGAAATACAAAGAGACTTCCTGCTTTTTATACAATGCATGATCTGTAGTAGTGAAATATCAGTTGCATCTACAGAGGGATTCAGATCACAGTTCAGAGTGTATTTTCAATTGTTTCTATACAACTTTTCCTCCCTTTTATTTATTTATAAACTGCTACCCTACACGCTGAAAATGAGCTGACTTTGAACAAATGAGCTTTCTGTAACTGAGGACATTTAACTTTCTATCAAGGTGAATATCTAAGTCTGCCTGCTGACAGTATTTGTGATATGAGGCAGACATCTCTTTAATGTATGGTGCCTTAGTAGTGAAACTTTATGTTAATCAGATTCTCCTAGAACTATTGAATATATGTCTATATGTCTATATATTAAAATATTAAAATATAGAGAAGTATTTTTTCATGAATATGTGTTGTACTTTTTCTATTTTTAGATCTCTCTGCTCTGCCTTTCTTTATAATGCTAGTGTTTTTCCAGAGCTTTATTCAGCAGTATAGTAACAATGATCATGTTTTTCTTGTTAATAACATTTAAATAAGTACAATAAAACTTTTTACAGTAAGTGTATTTTTTAATACCATTACAGATAAGAATATTCTTATACTCCCTTATTTTGCAAAATTTTCCTTTAAAACATTTTAAAATGTTTCCTTAAAATATTTTTTTTCTTTTTAAAAAGGTTTTGGCTTTTTTATGTACAATATTTTGATTTTCCTAAGCAATAATTTTTCTTCTGTGGTGAATATTATATTTTTACCTTGTGCTGAGCTTGCTCTTCTTGATCATCTGTCACTGATAATAATATATACTTTTTAAACACAATTTTAGAACAGGGAGATAACTCTAAGAGTGTGAGAACATATCTTGAAAGCATGAGGCCTAGAATCAAAAGATCCCTAGAGGACTTCTGGAAACAGCCTTAGTATTTCTCTTCCCCTCCACCCATCACTTCTGAGCCCAACCAGCACTGACCATTGAACCATTAGGCCCAGACTATTTCCACAGGAGTTGCTCTTGACCACATCTCTCCCCTCATCTAATATCATAAGAGAGGGACATAAAACTCACAATTTTCTATTTATCAAAGGCTTATGTATTTGATATTCATGCAAATTTGTTTAAATTTAGTAAATTCATTTTTTAACTGAGGCACTATGATTTTCAAAACTATTTTTTTAATTTTTTAAAAAAATTTTGTGTTTGGTTTTTGGGTCACACTTGGCAGTACTCAGGGGTTACTCCTGGCTCTACACTCATAAATTGCTTCTGGCAGGCTCGGGGGACCATATGGGATGCCAGGATTCGAACCACCGTCCTTCTGCATGCAAGGCAAATGCCTTACCTCCATGCTATCTCTCCGGCCCCTTCAAAACTATTAATAACAGTTTCAGACATTCAGTATTCTGAGAAACGTACCAGCAGTATCAGTGTCTTTTTTTAACCAATGCCCCAAGATTCTCTGCCTCCTTACCCTGTCTCCTTAGTAAATTCACTTTTTAGTGTACATACTTACATTAGTGTTTACTCTTAAAGTTTTGATCTACATAGTCACCTCACCCTTATACCACTGAAGTAACCAAGACCCTTTGTGTCACTACCAGTTCATCTCATCCCCTAATCCTCCTTCACCTTCAATCCCACTCGTTTACTTCCATGAACTAGTCATATCTATAAGACAAGGCCAAGAATCTGATACTTCCCATATCCTTTTCTTGTTACTCCATGATAACTTAGATAAGTGAGAACATCCATTATTTCTTCTTAAATTTTAGAGCAACATAGGGACCTTAAAAGAACTGAAAGTGTGGGGTCAAAGAGATAGCACAGCGGTAGGACATGTGACCACATCTTGCATGTGGTCAACCAGGGATGGACCTGGTTCAACTCCTGGCATCCTATATGGTCCCCTAACCTTGCTAGAAGTGATTTCTAAGCACAGACTCACGAGTAACACCTGAGCATCGACAGGTGTGGCCCCCAAACTAATAAATAAACAAATAAACTGCTTTCTTTAAAAAAAGCTGAAAGTGCTATAAACATTTCTCATATTTTCCCTTTCCCCACACACACTATTATCACCTTTATCAATAACCCCAAGTAAAAGGACGCATATATTACAACTGATGGACTTACGTCTGATATAACTTCATCACTCAAAGTTCAAGGTACACTTTAGAATTTGTTGTTGATGTACTTTCAGTTTGATGAATACATGTATAACGAAATGTTTCCATCATTATAATATATTGCAGAAAATATTCACAGTCCTAAAAATACTGTGCTACTGTGCTCTACTTCTGCCACCCTCTCTCTCCCTAATTTATGGCAATCAGTGTATTCATACTTTTGCATTTTCCACAGTTTTAGGTATTTTACATTTACTTAGTACATAACTTTGTAAAATGGACTTTTTTTTAATTTAGTAAAATGCATTTAAGGGCCAGAGCGGTGGCGCTAGAGGTAAGGTGTCTGTCTGCCTTGCAAGCACTAGCTGAGGACGGACTGTGGTTCCATCCCTGGCGTCCCATATGCCCCCCCCCCAAGCCAGGAGTGATTTCTGAGTGTATAGTCAGAAGTAACCCCTAAGCGTCAATGGGTATGGTCCCAACACAAAAACAAAACAAAAAATGCATTTAAATTTTTCTCATGACTCTTGGAATCTTGAGAGCTCAATTTTACACATGACCTAATAATATTCCTATCTGTAGTTTATGTGTCTAGTGTCTATTTACTCATTGGAGGATACCTTTATTGTTTGTTAATTTGGGAATTATGAATAAAGCTGCTGTAAATATCATTGCTCAAGTTTCTGAGCAATTTTATTTTTGATATCTATTTTTCTAATTATTAATAAACTGAAATTGAGCCATACATTAAGAGAAGATAATGTGTCACAGTTCATACTAGTCATAATTCATACTGTAGCATCCAAAACAAGTTATCCATACATATCCATTATAGTATGATGTATACTCTATTTAAATTATAATGCTTTATATGTTTTCTCTTACAAAATAGAAATTTCAACCTTAGTGAATATGAATTTATTTCTGTTAAAACAATAAATATCACAGTCTTGATATATGCCACTCGAACATTTTTTGTTTATCTTTCTATTATTGGCATTATCTTCTAAACATCCGCATCTCTATTTTTAATTTTTAGTCGGTATACATTAGTATGAATTCATTTGTTTTGTGCATATCAGCAAGAGAAGAAATGATAGTGTAGGCTAAAGCAGGAACATATGAATGAAATTAGACCTAAACGTTAAAATAATGACTTCTTTTATAACACTGAATTGGACTGGAATAATAGGTCAGATGAGAGATTAGATTTTGAAATCCAAAAGTTGGAAAAGAGAGAGGATTGTGAGAAAATGGGAGTAGCCATTACAGTTATTGAGACCTGTGAGGAGCCAGACATCTCTTAAATGCTTTCATTGTTTCTCTACTCTCAGTAGGTCCCAGAGTTATGGCTTCACACTAGCTCATCCTGATATTGTTTCACACTAAAGTCTTTCTGCTAGATTATCCATCTAGTAAAGTTGAAGATATAGGGCTTGGTTACTATAGAATAAGAGGGAAGAGGATTAGAAAGGAGAGAAAGGAAAGCTTCAATTAAAAAAAAATCAACTTCCAGGACCAGTACCATAGTATGTCAGGTAGGGCTCATGCCATGCATCAGGCAACCTGGTTTGGATCCTCCATATTCCATATGGTTTCCCAAGCACCACCAGTACTATTTAGTGAGAACAGAGGCAGAAATAACCTCTGAATATCTCTGGGTGTGGCCCCAAAACAAACTAACAAAACAAAACAAAAACCATTTTCCTCTAAGCATTTGGGGAAGTTAAGTCCCACTGTTAGTAATTTTATGAAGTTAAAAAAATGACCAATATCCTGGCGATTCAAAAGGAAGTGGCACAGGGACGAAACTTTAAGAAATATTGGAAGGCAAAGGGCCACCTAGGTCGAACTATGTTTAGAGGCACAGGCATTTCTATGAGAACTAGAAATTTCTATCTCATTTCTATGAGAACTAGAAATCCTGCAATATCTTCAGCACTGGTCTCATGAGACTTCATGACTCTTAGAAAGAGAGACCATAGCCTACCTTTTCTTTTTTTTTTTTTTATAATTTTTATTGTGACCAATGTGAATTATGAATCTTTCACAGTAATATTTAAGGTACATAGTGACATTGAATCAGAGGCATTCCCACCACCAGTGTTGTCTTCCCTCCACCCCTGTACCCAGCATGCATCCCCTATCCCCCTCCTTTGCTCCCCAGACTGCTAGTATAACTAGTCCCCTTTGTGTATAGGACTATGGGAACTTCTGGGGAATATTCGCTGAAAAAAATTGCCTTTTATTGAACACAAACAGGTCTCAGAAATGCCTGGCTTGAAGAAGATGCTTCACATCAGAAATTCCCTATATTCCTAGGATCAGGCTATTTATTTAAGCAAATTTAAAAGAGACTAAAATATTATGCTTTGAGCGAGGAATTAAATAAGTCAAAAAGCAGGTGGCAGTAAAATTGCAGGTGAGAGCTGTGCTGCAGCTGGCAGTCATGAATGTTTCCCCATTAGGTCCATGGAATAGTATCAAACAAAACAAATATTGCTGTAAAAATAAAATATCCTTCTCAGTACTTGACTATGAGAATTCTAAGCTATATGATTCAAAAGGAAAAATATATCTTTATCACTAGATAAAGCATGTTTTTTTCACTAACAACTTAATTGGATCAGCAATTCTAACAATTTCTTGTTTTACCTCATTTTAGGCAGAAAATATTTTGGAATAAAACATTGTTCACACACTGGGAAAACACAAGGAAATAGATATGCTTCTTTATGCAAATTGATTTTCATTTCGAAGTGTCGATGACCAATTTGCTGACTACTTTCTCAGATTATAAACGTTGTTTTGACATATTTTCTTGAAATCATATATATGTTAATCTTTGAAAACTTATATTTCATATAACTATAGAATTCTCTTTTAAAAATAAAATTGTAGAAAAATTTGAAATGTCTTTGTTAAGTAACTCTTCTACTGTGTTGTTTGTCTGATCACTTTTTATTACAATTTAAAGTGAGGGTCATTTTAAGTTCTATAGACCATTTGTTCTTTTTTTTTGGGGGGGGCGGGAGGGAGTATATCCAGTGGTGCAAAAGTCTTACTTCTGGCTCTGTGCTCAGGGGTTACTCCTGGTACTGCTGAGGGGGCTATATGTGGTGCCAAGGACTAAATTTGGGTAAACATATGCAAGGAAAGTATCCAACTCCCTGTACCATTGCTCTGGTTCCTATTAATTTATTTTTTAATTTCAACTTTATTGGGAAAATTAATTTCTAGGATATTTAATGCTCACATATGGTGGCTTGATATGTACTTCAACTGTAAAATAATTCTCTCAATTTATATAATTAACATTTTTTGTCTGCTATATATATGTATATATATATGTTTATAAGTTATATTATTTATGAAATTTCAAGTGGGACTTTTAATCATGTTCTAGAATCTGGATACAATGCACAGGGGATTATTGATAAGTTAACTGATGATTAACATCCATTTGTTTGTTAATTTTTGTTGTAGTGCAGAACCCTTTAATATTATAAGATAAAAATAGTAAAGATCATGATAGAGGGCCTGGAGAGATAGCACAGCGGTGTTTGCCTTGCAATCAGCTGATCCAGGACCTAAGGCGTTTGGTTCGAATCCCGGTGTCCCATATGGTCCCCCGTGCCTGCCAGGAGCTATTTCTGCAGACAGCCAGGAGTAACCCCTGAGCATCGCCGGGTATGGCCCAAAAACCAAAAAAAAAAAAAAAAAGATCATGATAGAAATAAAATAAAATGAGTTTTTGTCTTAAGATAAAGAAATAGACAACAAACCTTTAACACATTAAAGAAAATTAAAGTTGTAGGATATGACATTTTAATACACTAACAACAAAATAGTTAAAAATTAAAAATAATTTAATTTAAAGTTAGAAAGTATAAAAACTCTAAAATAATTTAATCATGGATGTGAAAATGTTTTAAAACAATGATGAAAAATACTGGGATTGAAGCGAAAGCACAGCAGATAGGGCATTAGCCTTGCACGCAGCTGACCTGGGTTTGAACCTGGCATCCCATTTGTTCCTCCAGCCTGCCAGGAGTGATTTCTAAGTGCAGAGCCAGGAGTAACTCCTGAGCATTACCAGGTGAGGCCCCAAACAAACAAAAATACTGAAGACACAATGGAATGAAAGTTATTTTACTCTTCTGGATTATGATAGCATTGTTTATTAATCCATATCATCCCAAAGAAATTTCAGGTTAAATGTCTACCTATAAAGATTTTAATTATGGGGGCCGGAGAGAAGCATGGAGATAGGGCGTTTGCCTTCCATGCAGAAGGACCATGGTTCAAATTCTGGCATCCCATATGATACCAGGAGCGATTTATGAGCGTAGATCCAGGAGTAACCCCGAGTGCTGCCGGGTGTGACCCAAAAGCAAAACAAAAAAAAAGTTTTAATTATGTATCTACAAAAGCAGAACAATGTCTTAAAATTTGTATGAATTCTGAAAGATCTAGATAGAAAAATCTTGAAAAAGAAGATAAAGTTTGAAAACATGTTATACACTGGTTTTAATTTATTTTGCAATATTGCAAATTGAAACTATATGATATTGGTAAAAACTCATATACCATTGGAACAAGATTAGTATATAATGGTTTAAAATTATAAGTACATATTTTATGGTCTAATAATGTATGACAAAGAAATTACTATTTTAAGTCTGTAAAATAAATTATATTAATAAGTTCTTTGGGGAAATAGGGAAATTGTGTATACACAATGGAATATTACTCAGCCACAAGAAAAGATGAAATTATACAATGTGCTTCTATGTAGATATCCATCAAGTATAGTATAATATTATATATATGTAATATAGTATTTTATAGTATCATGCTGAGTAAATTTTGTCAGGGGTGGAGAGAGAGACATAGTCTGATTTCTTTCATATGAAGGATATGAGGAAGCAGAGGAATAACAATTAGAGATTGAGAATTATTCTTTAGTAGGAAATATTTGAGTGGGGCATGGAACTGGGAAAAGATCCTACATCAATGATGGTAGCAAGTGTTCACTTGGAATTGGAGGTGGTGCTTAAAAGGTGGTGTTTTGGAGCAGCACTGGGGGTACATTTTAATAAACCATCATTTTTAGTTTATTGTGTATATAAAATACAACAGATTTTTGTGAATTGATTTTTAGACTACTTTTTTACATTGTTTTATTGTTTCTAAGAGTTGATTTTAGTGAAGATTAAAGGGTCTCATTTAATATATTGTCATGTCATATGCAGATAGAGATTATTTGACTTCTTTTCAAACTTGGACCCCTTTGATTTCTTTTTCTTGTTCAACAACTGTATGGGCCAGGTTTTAAAATTTTAGTGTATGAATAAACTAAGATGTAATAAGAAGAAACTGAGATTCAATCATAAAATATATTCAGTTAAAGCATAATTGTAGTTGAAGAATACACTAAAAACTGATTCCAATGTGAAGGTATTTTGAAACAGTAAAGAAATCACCAGGAGCCTCTCTGCTGTTGTTTTCCCATTGTGGTCATTGAGGTACCATCATTGAGGTACCGTAATTTGTGTTGCTTACAAGCCTAAAGATTTTATTTGACCTTGTATCTACATAGACCTGGTTTTCTCTACTCCCCTTATGATGAATAAATACAGACAGCACTAGTGTTTGCCTATGGCTATGGTGGAGTTAAATCCTTGAAATTTCTGCAGTGTTTCTTTTAAAAATAAATTCCAAGTTATTTTTCTTATTTCAACACAAATTTTATAGGCAAACCCAGGAAATCTTGGGGAAATGACAGCCCAAGGCTTGAATAGTGTTGTTAAAGCTTTCATATTTCAGAGAAACTAGATGGCTTTATTGTTTGAAATAACCTAGTGTTCTGAGACCTTAATCACTGATTACATTGGATTTTTCCCCCTCTCATCTCTAACTTAAAGTTCAACTTTTTTGCAAGGGGCTTCTTGGAGAATATCATTTTTACCATTGTCAGCTTCATGAGAAACCTAAGTGAAGTCTATCACATTATTCATCCTCCAGTGATCTTTTATTTCTCTTGTGATTCTGCTAAAATGTGCAGTCATCATGGAGACATTGAATTATGTCTTCACACCACATAAAAGCAGTTTCTCTTTTTACTGGTAGTAATTTAATTTTTGA
Source organism: Suncus etruscus (assembly GCF_024139225.1). Taxonomy (NCBI): domain Eukaryota; kingdom Metazoa; phylum Chordata; class Mammalia; order Eulipotyphla; family Soricidae; genus Suncus; species Suncus etruscus. The sequence continues at coordinate 149,708,420 of NC_064851.1, read as the reverse complement.
ATTGGAATACTTTGAATTAAAGTGTCAACATGTTTATGTTTGTGCAATCAAAAGTATATTTGTTTGTTCACACATATAAATATATATTCAGTGTAGTCTTGTGTATGCAATCATGAATGTGACAAATCCCACTCTATAGATGTTTTCCAAATGAAATTTATATTTTTCTAATACTTATTTAAAATAAGAACTTGACATTTCAAATGCTCTTTCAAAATACTTCACACAAATAAAGATCCAATTCTAGAAAAAATTAAAATCTTTATTTAAACATCATAATTACAAACATGATTATAGTTGGGTTTCAGTCATAAAAAAGAACACCCCCCTTCAGAAGTGCAACATTCCCACCACCAATGCTCCCCATCTCCCTCCTCCCCAACTCCCTGCCTGTATTTGAGACAGGCATTCTACTTCTCTCACTCATTAACATCGTCATGGTAGTTGTTAGTGCAGTTGTTTCTCTAAATGCACTCACCATTCTTTGTGCTGAGCTTCATATCTTTTTTTTTTTTTTTTTTTTTTTTTTGGAGGGGCACACCAGCAGTGCTCAGGGGTTACTTCTGGCTGTTTGCTCAGAAAAATCTCCTGGCAGGCACGGGGGACCATATGGGACACCGGGATTCGAACCAACCACCTTTGGTCCTGGATCGGCTGCTTGCAAGGCAAACGCTGCTGTGCTATCTCTCCGGGCCCGAACTTCATATCTTGAGCCAGTCCTTCCAGCCCTCATCTCTGGCATTATTTCAATAATGTCTTTTATTTTTCTTAAAACCCATAGATAAGTGAGACTATTCTGTGTGTCTCTTTCTCCCTCTGACTTATTTCACTCCTCATAATAGTTTCCATGGCCATCCATGTATAGGGAAATTTCATGACTTCATTTCTCCTGATGGCTGCATAACATTCCATTGTGTATATGTACCACAATTTCTTTAGCCATTCATCTGTTGAAAAGCATCTTGGTTGTTTCCAGAGTCTGACTATTGAAAATAGTGCTGCAACGGATATAGGTATGAGGAAGGGATTTTTTGTATTGCGTTTTTGTGTTCCTAAGTGTTACTAGGAGTGTTATTGCTTAATTTCCAGTTTTTTTGAGGAATCTCCATATTGTTTTCCATAAAGGCTGGACTAGATGGCATTCTCACCGGCAGTGAATAAAAGTTTCTTTCTTCCTACATCCTTACCAGCACTAATTGTTCTTGTTCTTTGTGATGTGTGTGATGTGTGGTGTGAGCTGGTAACTCATTGTTGTTTTAATTTGCATCTCCCTGATGATTAGTGATGTGGAACATTTTTTTTTAAATATGGAATGCTTCACGAATTTGCATGTCATCCTTGTGCTAATCTCTGTATCATTCCAATTTTAGTATATGTGCTGCCGAAACGAGCATGATGATGTGGAACTCTTTTTTTTAAAGTGCCTTTTAGCCATTTGTATTTCTTCTTTGAGAAATTGTCTGTTCATTTCTTCTCCACATATTTTGATGGGATTAGATGTATTTTTCTTGTTAAGTTCCGTCAGTACCTTGTATATCTTAGATATTATCCCCTTGTCTGATGAGTATTGGGAGAATAGTTTCTCCCATTCTGTGGGTGGCTTTTTTATTCTAGGCACTATTTTCTTTGAGGTGCAGAAGCTTCTCAACTTAACATAGTCCAATCTGTTTATCTTTGTTTCCACTTGTTTGGAGAGTGCTATTTCCCTCTTGAAGATGCCTTTAGTCTCAGTGTCATGGAATGAAATTACCTTTTTGCTTTTAAAACTAAAATAATTAAAAATGGACAGATTGCTGTTATTTAAATGAAAAACCATATGAATCATGTAGTTTACAGTATGATAGTACATGTCCATTTATAAGACTGCTATGTTATAGATGGGTGGTTTAAACAAGAGATCTTTATCCTCTCATGCATATAATATAAAAATTTCAGCAGGGATATTTTCTGGTGGAGCCTATTTTCCTTCCTTACAGATATTATTCATCTTTCTGTGATTTTAGTAGCTTGCTTTGTTTGCATATATAAGAGGATATCCTGTATTTCTCCAAAAAATGAAAAATAAACCAGTCCTCTTAAATTATTCGAACTTTGTGTTTTATTATTAAATATTATTAAATATTTTAATTATTATTAAATATTATTAAATACTTTAATTATTATTAATATTAAATATTATTAAATATTCCCAATTATTTCAGTAAAAATGCCTAGTTCAAAATTCACCCACTTTCAGGATTGGGAATTTACCACATAAATCTGTGGTAAGGAAATAATTAGGACTATAATACTACAAATACAAATTTAATTCAAAATAATAAAATTGATAAAAATCTAATTACCCTAGGTCACATCAATTAGGATGAAAGAAATCTACAAAATTTATGGATACATGGGGGAGGGGTAAAAAAATTTATGGATACATAGTCATTTTAATTACTCATAAACTTCTGCTTTTAAAACTGGATTTGCCTTAGTGTTTATTCATCCATTCACTTAATAAACAAATATTAGCACTGATTTATGTGGCAGACATTATAAGATGTGTATTGATACAACATATATTTATGTGTCAAAATTACAAGATGGTAGGGATATAACAGTGAACTAAACAGATATAATTCCTGTTTTCTGAGAATTTACATGCTGTGGGATGTTCAACAGATCACATGGACTTTCTTGTATTTACTTTCCTTATCTTATGATTAATGATTAGATTGAGAAAGCATCAACATTTTAATGAATCTTCATAATTGATATTTCCCTCTAATTACTAAAGTAAATAGGCATCTTAAAGAATTTGGAAAAAATTTGAAAGTCACACCTGGGAAAAGTAAATCACTTATGCTTCATACATTAAGCTTGCAGTGTTTCTAGATTTTTTTTACAATTTTTTTTATTTTTTATTTTTAATTATGAGAACAAAGATGCAAAGAAAGAGGACAAGGTAAAGTTAGAGTGGAAGGACAATCACTCATAACATAATTCTCAGAAAAATCCCCCTCTTTACCTAGGTTGAATAGAAATATCTCAAACTTTGTGTTATGTGAGAATCACTGTTCTGTAATTACCAATCTATTTTAGACTTTCTCTTTTCCCTATAGTCTTTATTTTAATTTAACTGGTTCCTGGAAGATATATAATTAGGTACCTATGATGAAATAAAATGGTAAGACCTAACAGGGAAATCAAGATGGGATCTTATAACTTATTTGAAATAATACCTTTCCTGTCAGATTCACAATTCTGATTTTAGGATTAAATGTGACTTTCAGTAAGGTTTGGAACATTATGCAAATCAAAGTTGCTTTCTTATCACATTTCTTGAGGCCAAAAATCAGTAGCCTTTTTGGAAGCAAATTTGAGTTGTGAAGTTTTTAAAGGGATATGTAATAATGGAATATGAATTTAGGTGAAGCACAAAACCATTTTATTTTCATGTATATCGCCTCCTCCTTTCACAGCATTGCATCTGAAAGAGTGGCTTGTCTTGTTCTTTATCATTCCAAAGAGAGGTTTGGCCTGAATATCCTCTATAGACTATTTTCAGCATGAGAAAAGGTTATTTCAGTAAAAGAAACTAATTTACAGATAGCTCTGCCCCACATAATGTCCAGAATTGGGGGCAAGGGTTTTAATTAAAATGGAAAAGTTGGTAATTTTTAGACTAACCGGGAAGCTTAAAGCTAATGCAATTTGAATAAAAGTAATAACTTTGCTTTAAATGCAAATATTAAAGCAAGAAAGAGTCTGGAGTTGATTTGTAGTGCAACTGAAAGAGATTGTAATTTTTTTCGTGTTATTTTAATATTTTGCTTTAAAATAAATGGGCTTTTTACCTTCTGAAACTCTGTAATATATATACTTAAAATGCAAGCTATATTTTTTAATAACCTTCTTAAAGTTTCTCAGTCATTAGCTTGTTTTTTCAACTCTTCAAAGCAGTGAAGAAATTTTATATTAAAATTTATTATAGAAATTCATAGTTTTATTGTTGTTAGTTACATTTATTGGGAGGATAAAATTCTTTCAGCAATGACTTTTCTTCTAGGCTTTCTTTACAACTGGATTGTAGGGTCAGCATGCTACTTCACCTTTTAAAACTGAACTTATATCTATATTTAATTTTTTAATTTATTTATGTAATTTCTGTGGCTTACAAAGCAATGGATAACAGAATTTTGGATATTCAGTGTTCCAACTCCAAACCTACACACTAGTTAGGGCCTGTACACCAGTTACAACCCTTCTCCCTCTTGGGTTAATTTGGCTCATGTACTGCCATGGACATTTTAAATCATGGTAAGACATTGTCAAAAGTATGAGAATGAGATGAGTTTTACCAGTATGCATTAAAATCACACTAATGTCGTGGTGAATACAAAAGCATAATTGAAGAGGAGTTATAATAGCTTAATTGTTCTGAGATTTTTCTTATTATTTTTATGTTAAAGGACACTTTACTGTTGAAACAAAAATTTAAAGCCATCTTTGTAGGGGCCGGGCGGTGGCGCTGGAGGTAAGGTGCCTGCCTTGCCTGCGCTAGCCTAGGACGGACCGCGGTTCGATCCCCCGGCGTCCCATATGGTCCCCCAAGAAGCCAGGAGCAACTTCTGAGCGCATAGCCAGGAGTAACCCCTGAGCGTCACAGGGTGTGGCCCAAAAACAAAAAACAAACAAACAAAAAAAAAGCCATCTTTGTATCTAAATAAGACATGTTTTCCTCGTTTTCTTTCACATACTTTATACAGGCAAACTTAGTTTATGTAACTAGAGGAATCATATTATTTATTCAAACTATTTTAACGTTCACATTTTTCATTCAATACTCATTTGAAAATTCAAGTCATTTTTCATTCAGCAGCCATTCAATATTTTCTCTCAACATTTTTCATTTAACAGATTAAAGAAAACTTTAACCTCCATAATACATAAGACTAAGTTAACCAATCTGTTAAAAGCACATACTTATCTCTTGGGGTTATTTTTTTCTATTTGAGGTGAACATATTTGTTTAAATTTAATTTCGACATTTTAGGTGACATTTTAATTTTATCTATCTACTTTTTTATTTATAAATAGTACTTTGAAAGGAGTTAGATTCCTTTGACAAATGTCAGCCTTTACCGTTTGTGATAGTTGAGAGAAACCTGCTGAAGAAATACATGACTAAGAATGGCCCATCTTGTGATAGACATGAGTTTGCTACTAAGTCAGAAACACAACAGCAGAACCAATCCAATGTTGATAGTTTTAAGAGTAAGACAAAAGGTACTTTAAAGGACTCAGGTATATTTTACTCAGGGAAATTTTTTGTACTTGGTTGAAAGATTTATTTGGATCTATTGGATCCATTTGCAAGGGACTTCTTATTTAAATGGAAAAAAACTGGGAGGGTGTCTACACTCTTTTTCTTGAAAAACTGAATATTTTGTCTTTTGGGTTTTAACTTCAGATCTTATGGTAGCTAATTGGTGGTTGCTGAAAGAATTTGACTCTGCTAGAGGACCTGGAAAGGCATCAGGAGTTTCAAAAGAAAACAAATAACTGATACCTTTACAGGAAGAAATTCAGTGGTTTTACTATCAATTACTTTAGAGTTAGTTTTTGTTGAACCTCCTTGTTTGTTTTGTTTGTTACCACACCCAGTGATGTTCAGGAATTATTTTTGCCCCCTCTTTCAGAAATTAGTCTTTTCAGTGCTAGTGGTTTGCTAGGATTGAACCTAGATCAGCTGCCTGCAAGGCAAGTACCCTGCTCACCGTTGAAGGATATTTCTCCAGCTCCAGCACTATTCCCCCTTATAATATTTCTACACCCCCAATCACTGATTCTTTTTGGTCTCTACACAAGAAGAGGCATTGACTAAAATACAGACAGTACTTCTATGAAACTGAAGGTTGTAGAAGAACAAGAAAAAAAATGCAGTAACTTTTGAATCATACTGTCTTTTTATTGTAAACATTTTTCAAATTTTATATTTTTTAAACTTTTGTGATTTAAAAAGTCCTTCATAGTTGGATTTCAGACAGACCATGATTAGAATCAATCCCACCACCAATGCTAATCTCCATCCACCTGAGTTTATCCCATAACACAACCTTTGCCCCCATATTGCTCTTATTACAGGCCCATTTACAGTTTAGATAGTTAGAGATTGGGTCTTTTGTTTCCATTGTTGTTGACTTTGGTTTGAATAATTAGTTCAATCCCTCCCCCCTTTTTTTATTCTTGATCAATGGACTTGAAACTGCTGGCCCCTGCCCCCCCACCAAGTTGTTGTAGTCAGTCTTCTGTAATTAGTGATCTTGATTTTTGCATTGATCCTAGAACAAAGCCTATTGTAGAGTCGTTTCTTATAGTTCTAGAAGTTCTGTTCAGCCATGGTTGTCAAAGTCAGATATATGGAAATTGAGACCTGTGGTTTTTAGACGGGAATCATGAATCGGGTCTTTCTTATTGGTCCCAGGAATAGTTCTCAGTTGAGGTTGTCAAAGTCGATCTTCTGTAATTAGTGATCTTGGCTTTTGTGTACAAAGGACCGAGTGTCTTCTGGATTCATCTTACTGTTAGGTGATGAGGTAGGGCAACCTAATGAAGTTGTTGCTTTTGGGGCCAGTGAGGTGGCGTTAGAGGTAAGTGCTAGCCAAGGAAGGACCGTGGTTCGATCCCACAGCGTCCCATATGGTCCCCCCAAGCCAGGGGCGATTTCTGAGCCAGGAGTAACCCCTGAGCATAAAACGGGTGTGGCCCCCCCAAAAAAACAAAAAATAAAAATAAAAAATAAGTTGTTGCTTTTTCTCATCATCAGGGTGTCCTATCACCTGACATAAATTGATGCCAGAATGGTATTAGGACTCCTCAGTGGGAGTTTGATTCCTGGCGCTGTTTCAGGCAATTGTGTTGATTCTTTGGTATTTGGGGTTGTGTCCGAACACACGGAGTCTAAGTCCAGCCTCCATCTCAAGTGTTCAAGGTTGGAGGTGAACCTATATTATAAAATTTATGGGTTCCTTTGCATAGTAGATAAGTAGACAAGATAAGATAGTAGATAAGAGCTTGTTACTGTAGATAAACCAACATCATTATTTTGTTTTTGTTTTTTGGGTCACACCCGGCAGCACTCAGTGGTTACTTCTGGCTCTACGCTCAGAAACTGCTCCTGGCAGACTCAGGGGACCATATGGGATGCTGGGATTCGAACCACCATCCTTCTGCCTGTGAGGCAAATGCCCTACCTCCATGCTATCTCTCCGCCCGCCCCCCCCCCAACATCATTCTTAATGGCAAAAAACCTGAAAGCATTTCCACTAAAGTCAGGCACTAGGCAAGTTTGTCCATTGTTACCACTTCTATTCAATATAGTATTAGAATTCTGAGCAATAGCAATCAGACAGAAGGAAATTAAAGGAAATTAAAGGAATCCAAATTGGAAAAGAGGTATCAAACTATCTCTATTTGCAGGTACATGATGAGTCTTATGATAAACAATTTGACACCAGAGTCTAACATTATTTTCCTTTTCTTTCTAGCAGAGAAGTTTTTGCTATTTTCAAGCTGCAATTAAATAATTTTGTGAAATTGTCTTTCTGAGATTAGTATTTAAAAGAAACATTTTTCCCCTTAATTTCACACCCTGTGCCACTCAGGGGTTACTCCTGGCAGGATCAGGGGACAATATGGGATGCTGGGGATCGAACCCAGATCTGTCCTGGGTTGGCCAAATACAAGGAAAACATCCTACCTGCTGTACTATTGTTCCAGCCCTAGAAGCATAGTGTTTTAAGGGAAAAATATAAAACAAAATATAATAAGAGATTTCTAATTTTGCTTTGATTTTGTTCTCTGGGAAAGCAAGGCTTTGAAGAGATTGATAATGTAGGAAATGTGGTAAGAAACTTCTCTATGTGAGCAAATGAAAAAATAAATGAAAATCTACTTCTAATACATTTAAACTTACTATATTACTACTGTTTTTTCACCAGTTATCTTTCTATGCTCTTCACCAGCCCAGGTTCCGGGAACAGATTTAATGTTTTATAGATATTTAAAGTGTGTGTGTGTGTGTGTGTGTGTGTGTGTGTGTGTTTGATTCTTTTGACTGTAGCAATATTCCTAATTATTTTTGTATCTGTATTTCTTGTAGTAGATTATTATTGCCGTTGCCATGAAAAAAAAAACAAAACCTCTACAGGTTTTAGTAATCAACATATTTATTAGCCAAAGGGGAAAAACTAGGCTGTACTGCTTTATTCTAAAAGTATAGAGAGACTGAGTAATAGTGCTGAAATTATAGTATCAGTTGCATATGGACCTCAGTACTTTTGTTCTACCAATCTTCCAGCAAATGACCTCAGGTAACTGTTCTTTAAAACTTCCTAGAATATTAGAATTGTCTTTAAAACTACACTTTAACGGTGTTATGTATCTGTAATATTTTTATTAGTACATTTAAGTCCATTTAAAGGTTTTTAAATGTTCAGAAATGTTTTGGAGCATAGTTTCCTAAAGCTCTAAGCACAGCAAAAGAAAAGTAAAAAATTATGAATGTGAAAACCCAGACAAAAAGGATCGACAATATTTCTGATAAACAAGATGTAATTTGCTGTGTATTCTCTGTAAATCACTTTGCCTGTGGCTAAATCCAGGAAGGTAGATCATCATCTAGTATAATGACTAGAAGTAAACTTTTATAAAGGCAAAGGTGAGGAAGGTCTAGAAAAGAAAAAAATATTTGAGGAAAGGATTAAAATGAAATTAAAATGAGAGAGCAATTTATTCAAGTAAATCTTGTTTCAGAGTCAGTAGAGTCAAGGTTAGAGAAATGTTAGTCATTATACGGATTGTAATTTTTTATATGTACTACCTTCTTGACATCCTAAAATATTCTGTTCATTTTATATAAGAATAAAGTGAGACTCCTCTGATTGTAAATAATTTAGTCTGAAGGACTTGTTAAATATTTCATTGCTAGAACGTAGAGCCAGTACGTGGGTTCTGGTACTGATATTTTAAATTGTGCTTTCACTCTCCCATTCTGCCTCAGGTAGCAAACTTGGAAGTTGCAAGTATTTTTCTTTAGGGGAAGAAAAATTGGATAAGGCTCTCTGTTGAGTGAAAAACAGTAGAGGAAAGAATAAAGGGAGAAGGAATCAGTTTTTTCGTCTTTGACAAAGACCAGTCAATGCAGGTAGATAGTTAAAGCCCTACTACTACTGGAAATAACTTTATTCAGTCTTTTGGTTTGTTGCACATAGCTTGATCCGAACAGTTCTTTGGCTTGGGTTACATATAGTATTTGTTCTTGTTTCTGATATATGATTTTGAAAGCTTCTTTTTGATAGTTTATTAATACATATCAGTTTTAGGAACAGTGGGAAAAAGTTTTTGTTAAAGTTGCTCTATGTGTCTGTCACCCAAGAAGGTCTTTAATTCATAGCTCGAAGGGAAGAGAATGAAGACAGGAAACTAGTTTTCCACTATAGTTGTTCCTTACATTATTCCTACCTTAGAGTGTCTTCACTTATTTATTTTTTAACATAATAGAACATTATAGTATTGCAAAAGGTTGAAAGGCTAGAAAGCACACCAAGTAATGTTTTGTCCAGAGGTGTGTATGTTTCCTCAGATAAAGAACCTGATGTTACAGGGAATATAAGCATATTTGTTAGTACCAGGGCAAGATTCTGTTATGCAAAGGATAAAATACATGTCATGGATGACATGTATGTATTCTATCCCCTTGAGCTGGTTCTTTCACACTGCCTTTTTTTTTTTTAGGACTCTTGAATCTATTAACTAATTCAGGCTAAAAAATTCTGATGCTTTCATCTTTTTCATTAACTGTTTACTTTTCCTCTATTTTATTGCCTTGGACAAGTCTCTTAACCTATCCAAAACTATCTTACCATAACTTTCATGAAAATGTCAAAGTGTTATAAATAAAGTATATCACATTTTCAACCACTGGTTATATTTCCAGGGTTGTAAATGCTTTCTCATTCATAGAATATACTTCTGCTTTTACTTTCTAGAGTCGAAAACATGCAAGCAAAGTCAGACTGTATTACATGCTTCACCCCCGCGATGGTGGCTGTCCAGCTAAGAGACTTCGTTCAGAAAATGTGAGTATCCAATATTATGTAATATTTATCAATGAGAACTAGCTAAGAATTTTGAAGGCCTAGAAATATTACTAATGACCATTTTATTGTATAGTGTAAAAGTGTGTGGACTACTTCTCATTCAGTATTATTGAAAATATTACACATCTGCAAATCTTTCTCTTTTTCTTGTCAGAATATACCAGGGTAGCAGTGGAAGACATTGTGATGTTATTAAACTAGGATTGTGCTAAAAAAGTATACATCAAATTCTTGAAAAGAAATAGTGAGGGATTGGAGACAGGAGACATCAAATACAAGAAGCACTAAGCCAGCACTTAAGAGGGAAACTTAATAGAGACATTGATAAACAGAGACATTGCTTTTAAAATATTTTATTTTAACTTTGGTATATAAAACAGAAAAGAAATGTGCTAATTTATAATGAGAACTGTGTAAATTTTGCAGAAAAATTACTTGAGTTTTCTGATCTGAGGAAGAGAAAAAAGATAAATAGAAAATTGTTTTAAATTCATAGCAAGGGGTTTACTTTACATAGGTGAAGGCAAAACTGTAAAAACATTATTTTCCCCCCATAGAAGTCTCTTTTTCTAATGAGCTGGACATTCATATCTCTCTTTTGCAGAGGTCCTACATGATAACACTAGATTAACAGAAATCCTCTGCCCTTTGAGTTATGAGAATGCTGTAATCATGCATTTATAATTCGTGGTATCTTTTGTTTTTATCTTACTCTACCTATTGCTATGATGATGCCTTTATTTTATTTATTCATTTATTTATTTTTGTTTTGGGGTCACACCCGGGGTACTCAGGGGTTTCTTCTGTCTGCACTCAGAAATTGTTCTTTGCAGGCTTGGGGGACCATATGGGATGCCGGTATTCAAACCACCTTCCCACCTTGATTGGCTGTGTGCAAGGCAAATGCCCTATGCTGTTCTATCTCTCTGGCCCCTATGATGCTTTTATTTTTATATTAAAATTAATACTATTATTAAAGTAATCTGCCAAAAGTAATACTTGTGTATTCTTCATAGGAGAAGCAGCACAAGATAACAATATAAAACTAGAGGCAGTCAGTATTGTAATGAATTCCCAGTATGTCTCTTGTTATCCAAAAATAAAAATTAAATAGAAGACTTTTCTATAGCACTGTAGGAAGGCAGGATTGGGTACAAAGGATGCCATGAGAATATGACAAGAAAATAAAGTGGAATTGGATTCAAATCTGTTATTTCTTAGCTTTATGACATTGGACAAATTAATTATTATTCTTAAACTTTAGTTCCCCAATAAGGATTAACAATTATGGTTTACTCATTCAAATTTTGTCAAGTTAACATAAAATTAAAGGTAATAGGGCACGGATAGGTATATGCCAGATAGGGAGGAAATATAAATAGCGTAAAAGCTAGCTTTAAAAATTTTCACAGATGGACCAGGGAGATAACATAATAGTTAGTTGTGCTTGTTTCGCCAGTGGCTAATGCATGTTTGAACTCTAGCACAACATATGGTCCCAAGTTCTGCCAAGAACTTGTCCCTACGCACAGAGCATGAGCCCTATTAGATATGAAGGCCCCCCAAAATATTGTATAGTAAGTGAGGAAGATTAGAATCGTATTAGAGTATCTATACTATTTTCGATTTTTTTTAATAGTCTGCACATGTCCAATGAAGAAAAGAGAATGAATCATGCCCAAGTGATATGATCAGGAAGATGTTACTAAAGTCCTAGTATGTGGGCTGGGGTTTTGGGATTTGGGTGTATACAGTAGATTATATTGGTGCAAGTGGGAAAGTAGGTGCTTTACAAAATATATTCAAAGAAATCAATAAATCATAGGAGTCTAGTTAACCCACTTTAATGTAATTTCAAAATCCTATACCTATACTAAAGTCATTCACTTCATTAGATGTCTATTAGCAGAGAGAATTCAATAATTTCATCTTTGTTTTAGATTTATCTATTCCTCTCAAAATTACCCAGTGTGGTACCCATTTTATTCATTCATCAGCCTTCTAAGATATTAATTGAATAGTCAGAAATAATAGTATTCACAGACACATGACAACAGCTCTTTGAACACAGATTATTTTCTATTCACTCACATACTTACTCATACCGGAGTTTTTAGTATAGGCTTAATCAAACAAAAAGAAAGTGTTTCTGAGATGCAAATATTTTCACGACCATGATCTTTTTCATTGTGATCAGATCCATGATTCTTCCTACCCAGGATTCAGTTCTTCCAATAAATTTAGGATCCATTAAATGGCAGGATCATATTTATATTTTTAGAGTAAGAGGCACTTATAAGAATTCTTCCAAAATTTCTTTTGGTAACTTGTTCCATTGTTGTGTGCTAGGCTTAGAAAAACCTTTCATCTACAATTATTTATTTATTAAATAATTTTTCTAGAGTGTGTTAGTTATTGTGTAAAATAAATTAGTCAACAGTAATGATTACCTAATGATATTTTTGAATTAGTTATTGATGTTTTTTACTATTGTATATTTTTGGGCCACACTCAGTAGTTCTCTGAGCTTACTCATGACTCTACCTTCAGGGATCACTACTAGTGGGTTTGGCAGACTATTTTGGGTCCTAGGGATCAAATCTGGGTTGGCTCTGTGCAAGGCAATTGCTCTACCTTTTAAAATATTTCTCTGGCATAAGACCATACATTTTATAATGTATAATTTCTAGTGGGAATTTTGATATATTGGATAGAAGCTACACCTACTTTCTCTTTAGGCCTCAGTTGTATTATTTGGATTATCTTAATTTTATAGACTCCTATCTAAAGATCAAGGGACTGAATAGACAAAACGTTGGCTAGGTCATTTACAAAAATAGGACTTTGATAGAATGAATAGACCCAAACTATAACAATCTAAACTTAAAATGGTCCTGTTATACTGGTAGCCCAGGGGGCTCAGGATGGGGAGGTACAGGATGCATGCTGGGAACTTTGGTGGAGGAAAGTCAACACTTGTGGTGGGAATGGCTGTAATTCATTGTCACTTTATGCCTTAAATACAACTATGAAGGACTTGTAATTCACAATGAACTCAGTAGAAAACAAAACAAAATGAAACATACACAATTTTTAAATGGAAAAAACATGTCTTTGGGCCAGACTGAAGGCTTAAGTGCTATTGTACATGTCTAGCATATGGAATTATGAGCCAGGCCCCTAGTACTGCATTCCTACAGAGCATCACTGGGTTTAGCCCTGGTGGTCTTTGGGCACATCCTAGTGTTTAGCACCATTTGCTTATCACTGCCCTAAGCATTAGTGGGAATGATTGTGAGCCCTCTAAATACTTTCAGGCTTGGTTTCTAGTAATAGAAAGGAAGGAACTAATATCAACCTGACAACAAAACTTGTCAATTAATGTAAAGCTATCAATAAGTCCAAGATGTTTTCTTTTTCTAATAACAGTCTTACAATCTTATTGAAAGAAATATTTCTCCTCCAAAATACTGTGTTTTTGAAAAGTTGTAGCAATTTCTTCTTCTCACCTCCTTTTACAACCCAATCATCTTTCCCTATTTAGAGCTATGACAGGTTTGTATCCCAGTATAGTTGAGACCAGGTTTTTGTTGATGGCCCTTAGTGAGTTGATTTTGAAAACTAAAAATCTGCTTCTGAATTTTCAAAATGTAAACACACATTAATCATGGGCTCACATTGATTCATGAAATTATAGGAATGATAAACAATGTCAAACATCCTCCCATCCCCATTCTAGCTTTCTGAGAATACACAGCAACTCCAATTTCACTTCGAGATGAATAGAAGTAACTTATATTTTGAATATTTATTGTCAATTCTGATCAAATTCTATTTAATGTTTTTGTTGTTTTAAAACATGATTAATGTCATGGCACTTCTGACTTTTAAAGTATATATATTATTAAGATACTATGATTTACAAATTATTCATAGTTAAGTCTCAGTTACACTACGTTCCTGCACTAAAAATAACCTCCTTTACCAGTACTCTCAGGTTTCCTTCAACCACCCTCCCCCTTCATACTAGATAGGAAATTTTAATTTTTAAAGCTTTTACTTTATATATTATTATCTTTAAAAAGCTTTCCTATATTCTCATATTTTTTTAAATCTAATTCATTGAGCACTTTAGTTATATTTACAATACATCTATGTAGGATTTTATTACCTCAGTGTGGAAGTTTCCTTTTGTCATTGACCCTGTATCTGCATTCAGTCTCTTCCATTTTCAATATCTCTCTCCCACTCCTCCAAGTCTCTCAACCTTGAGAGTTTCATTGTTTAGAGTAGTTCTCAGGTTCTGTTATTTTGTTTGTTTGTTTTGGGGCCAGACCCATTGACTCTCAGGGGTTACTCCTGGCTATAAGCTCAGAAATTGCTCTTGGCTTGAGGGGATCATATGGGATGCCTGGGAATCGAACCACGCTCTGCCCTAGGTTAGCACTTGCAAGGCAGATGCTTTACCTTTAGCACCACCACTCCTCCCTGGTTCTGTTACTTTTGGCCATTTGTTATTATCTTACTATGCTTCTTTATATCCCACGTACAAGAAATAACTCTGTATCTATCTCTCTCTTCTTGGCCAACTTCTGTCAACATGATGCTCTCTAGTTTTATTCAAGTAAGCAACAAATTTTATTAATTATGTTTTTTTATAGCTAATTCTCTTCTATTGTGTATAGATATACGAGACTTCATTTATCCCATTAACTGTTCTTGGATACTTTAGTTATTACAGATTTTGGCTACTGTGAAATAGTGTTGCAGTGAACATTGGAGTAGAGTTTAATTTTGAATAATTTCTGAATACAGTTATTGTGCTTTTGAGATAGATACCCATGAGTGGGATTGCTGAGGCATATGAAGTCCAATTTTTAGGTTTTTTAGTTGTTTAATGAAAATTTAAAAATGCTGGTGTGTAATGTGGCATTTCTACCAACAGTAGATAAGGATTCCTTTACCCCACATCCACACCAGCATTTTTAATTTTCATTATTTTTTGTTTATTTTTAGGCCACATCCAGCTGTGCTCAGGGCTTACTCCTGGCTATGCATTCAGGCATCACTCCAGGACAGCTCAGGGGACCTTATGTGATGCCAGGAATCATATCCAGGTCAGTTGCATGCAAAGTAAGTGTCCATTCTACAGTACTGTCTCTCAGGCCCTGATTTCTTTCTTTTTTTTTTATGTGAGTCAGTCCTAGTGGTATGAGGTGATGTCTCACTATTGATTTGACTTGTCTTTCCTTGATGATCAATGGGCTTAAATATAGATCATCAGATATATAGTGAGCTAAACTTTGAAAAAGAGCAAAAGGCAGAAAGTAGAGCAATCAAACAAAAAGAAGTTAGTAAAACTCCCCAGTTACATCTAAAAAAAAATCACATCAAACCCCTATCTCACATCATTCTTTAAAGCCAACTTGAAATGGTTTAGAGATAAGAGTAGATTCATAAAGTAAATTGAAGAAACTATAAGCCAAACTTTATAATAGTAAATCTAGATTTATCTTCAATGATTCAATTCCATTAGCCAATGAAATGAGAACAAAGACAAACATTTGTGTCTACATTAAACTAAAAAGATTCTACTCCACAGAAGACATGATGACCATAGATTACATGCTTTGGGAGAAAAGGATTTTTTGGGGGAATAGAAATGTGTTTGTCACTATGTACCTTAAATATTACTGTGAAAGACTTGTAATTCACTTTGATTACAATCAAAATTATTTTTTTAAAAAAGGGGCTAATTCAAATTGTCAATAAACATGTTGTATAGGACAAAAAAAAGAAAAAAAAGAAATATGTTTGTTTGCAGGCCACAGTTGGAAATGGTGAGAGCTTACTCTTGACTCTATGCTTAGGAACTGATGTTGGGATGTTAAGGGGACCATTTGTGATGTCAGAGTTCAATGAAAGGGCTCAAAATATGCAAGTCTAGTTCCTTCATCTCTATACTATCTTAATGGCTCAAGAAGCACAAGACTTTTAAATTTAAGGTTTATTTAGGTTTAATTTATTTTTATGTTGGGTAGATAACTGCCATCTAAAGGAGCTAGTTAATATTAAGTAGACAGGGTTTATTATTATTATTTTATAAAGTGAGAAATAATTCTTTCCAAACTGAGAAACTTGCATTTGATTAGTATAATCAGGTTTATCACTCCTAAAAATTTATGTGACTTTCTTAGATCCAAAACATTTAGAATGGCTGGAAAACCTCTTCTAAAGTTTCCAAAAGCACAGGGACTGTGTCTTTTAGATTTGGAAGATTCAAACACATACAAATCCTCTTATTACAAAGCTAAAAATAAGGCCCAAAGATACACTCACTTTGGGCTGGCCTCAGATTTAGATACTCTGTGCTTCCCTGTTACCAGGCTTCTTCTTCATGACTTGAAATTGTATCTTATTTTTAGGCCCTGAAACCAGTGCTGGGTCCAGAGCCAGGAGTACTGCTGTTCTGGGGCAAAGTAATAATAGTAGCTGACACTTATCAGGCACTTCCTACTTAAAATCTAAATGTTTTACATACATTAACACATCTAATCCTCACTAGTCTTGTACCAAATAAGAACTATCATTATCCTTACTTTCCAGAGAAGCAAACCGAAATAGAGTCAGTTGACTCTGGTCACACAGCTGGTAAATGGCAGAAAATATGCTGGGGAAAGATAGAACAAACTGCTTTTTTCTTTCTAGCATTACAAAAATTTTCCCATATTACTTGCTGAGAAAAAGAGAAAGTATTCATTTAGTGTTGAGGTCACAAAGACAAAAAATCCTGGAGTCTTCCCAAACAGAGACAGTACATAGTTGTTGCTTTTCTAAGGGTGGGGAATGAAGTTACATTGGTCCAGTGTATAAATGCTACTGTACATAATTTTTATTTTCTTTTTATCTTATTCTAGCACTACTATTTACAATATTATTCATAGCTAAGTTTTACACAATGTTGCAACACTCATCCTACCACCACTGTCAACTTATCTTCACCAGTGTTTCCAGGTTTCTTCCCATACCACCACTGCCCATAACTTTCCATCTTGACAAACACCTTTTAAGTTTGATTGTTAAAATTTTAATCTTATGATTTCAGTATCATTGACTCTGTGATTTGGATATTTAGCTCTATTCTTTTTAACACCATTGATGTACCTGCAGACTCTTGCTCCCTATTTTCATGGCTTCTCATCTGTCTCTTCTCCCTCACCTTTCCACACTATTTTTTCCTTTCTCCATATACTCTGTGGTCAA
Organism: Suncus etruscus; assembly: GCF_024139225.1. NCBI lineage: Eukaryota > Metazoa > Chordata > Mammalia > Eulipotyphla > Soricidae > Suncus > Suncus etruscus. Next base: position 149,691,012 of record NC_064851.1, on the reverse strand, counting down.
GGGTGATCTAGGTATCTTACCATTTAAATGGTTTCATTCCCTCATCCATTTATTATAAACACTGCATATAAATGATATAAGGTCGTGTATATGCTTCTTCTGGCTTACTTTATTTAACATGTTGCATTCTAGTCCCATTCATGTTGCAGGAAATTGCATGATTGCATCAATCCTTATAGCAGTGTAATATTATATTGATTGTAGTATTCTGTTGTATATATACACACACCACATTTTAATGATCCAGTTATCATGATTATTTAGGTTTATTACAAATCAACCTTCCATCTTGACAGGAAACTTTTTAAATTTGATTGTTAAATGTAGATCTCATAATTCCAGTGTTTTTATATTTTCCTCAGTGAATGTATTCATAGACCTTAGACATCTTGACATCTTTGAGCTGAGTTTTGTGTAAGGTCTGATACTATGATTCCAGCTTAAATTTTTTTACTTGTGGTCATCCAATCTTAACACCATTTGTTAAGGAAACTCTTTTTTCATTTAATTCTCTCAGTTCCTTTGTCAAAAATTAGCTGACTAGATATATAGGATGTTGACACTGGATAAGATCAGACATGAGGCAAGGATGTCCACTGTCTCCACCCTTATTCAACATTATATTAGAAGTCCTAGTAATTAGGTGATATTGTATGTTAGGTGCTACTGTATGTTTATGCTCAGGCTAGCAAACTGTTAGGCACCCGTCCTCTCTTGGGTAGAAAGGTATGGCAGGATTTCTTGGGGAAGTGACAATGAACTGATTAGTGAAGAACAGATGTGCAGAAGTCAAATGAGGATAATAGAAGGAGGTAAACATGAGTAATGTCATTAGGAATGTAAACTTAGTAAACATCATTTCTAGAGTGTAAAGTCCAAGATGTATTCAGCTTTTTCCATGTTGGGCTCTTCTTTTGACTGAAAATTTTTTACAAAACCCTTGATACATCGGTATATAAAGTACATATGCAAATCAAACATTTACTGATAATCACAAAGAGATCTATTTAAATGACTCCCACTTTAGTTATGTAATCCACAGCTTATGAAATTAGGACTCTTATTTCTCAACTAAATGCATTAGCAAAAACCTAATTTCCAAATAAGATCACATGTCTGAGGTAGACGTAAATTGGAAGGACAGTAAAGCTATGGAATGAAAGTTAAGGCTGGGAAGGTAACAGCTATGGGTACAAATATATATATTGTGCACAATATTGACAATTATTTTATAAAAATGATGCACTCTCATGGGTTCTACTGAGAAAGTAGACTATCAGGAATTTTCAGAGAGGAATATTTATAATAAATGCTGTGTGTTTTAACTTTTGTGTGTGCACAAAAATTAGTACTTATGGTGGTTATAATTATGGTTCTGCTAGATGTTATTTATCTTTTCTTTACCTTTTAAAAATTTACCTACCATTGTTTAAAATTTTTTATAATCATTGCTTATGTGATTCTCCAACTTGTGAAGGAGTTAAATAAATCTTGATTTGTGAACCCGCATGTTCATCTAAGATACATAAATGAAGGGCTTGTTCTTAGAATTAAAATTTTTGTTTTTGAGGTACACCAGAAGTCCCCAGAACTTACTTCTGGCTCTGCAATCAGGGATAACTTTTGTTAGTCATAAGGGATGGTATACCATGCTGGGTATCAAACCCAACTGGGCTGCATGCAAGGTCAGCTCCTTCCCCAATGTACTATCTCCCAGCCCTGGAATCTTTTTGTTTTTGAATCTTGTTTTATTCTTTGGTCTCTATTGTATGATACATATTTCACACAGTTCTACTAACTTTTATACAGTTCAAAGCACTTTTAATTTCTGTGATCACATATGTGGCAGGCCTGATATGGACATTTGGAAGACCTAAAAAGCAGTCTGAATATAATTTGGAATGTATTAACATTTATTTAAGTCTCAAAGTCAGGAGTCACAAAATAGACATAGGTCAAATGCCAATGATACTTTTTGTAAGATCTTCAGTATAAATAAAGGTTCAGAAGAAGAAGAATATCCGGTGACATAAAAACTACTTTATATATATTTGATTGTTGGGCCACACAATGTTCTCAGAGAATACTCCCTGCTCTAGTCTCAGGAATTACTTAGGTGGTACTCAAGGGACCATATGGGACCCTGGGATCAAACCTAGATTCACCATGTGAAAGGCAAATGTCCTACCCATAATACTATTGCTCCAACCCCTTAAATTACAATTTTTAACAGTCTATAAATAAAGTCTTATAAAATGTAGACACATTCAATATTTTGCATATTGTCTATAGCATATTTATCCTTTCTATAGGAATAGAGTTTAGCAGTTGCAAACTTAACTACTGTATTGCATAGAACACAGAATATTTATAGTTTGACCTTCCTATATAGAGCATATTTTCTAACCTCCTGTGTACTAAATAATTTGAGGGAAGGAAAAGGAGGTGTCTCTCTTCCTACTTGCAGTAATAAGTCCTTAAGGACCTCTGTTTTGTTATCTGTTCCTTTCTACATTTTTATTTTTCTAACTTCATCCTAGATCTCACATGTGCAATTTAAGAGCTGCACTGTCAACCTATATTCTCACCTTTTGCTCCTTTCTAGAGTGATGATTAGTAGTGTCCAGTGGACTGAAGCTGGTTGCTTGTTTGCTTGAGCACCAGTGATTCTCATCCAGAAAGGCTGATAGTTGAATGCGAAGCTTTGAGGATGTGGCACTACTCAGGCCCTGTGACACCAGGGATTACCTGAGTCTTGTTGGTGGTGTTTGATGAACCAAGGTGATGCTCAGGGGACTATGTGTTTTCAGGAGTGAACTAGGGTTGACCACTTGCAAGGAATGCACACTTAAGTTGCACTGTGTCTTTGCATTTTACTGTCTTTCTGGCCCTGGACCAAAGTTGTTGTGTAAAACAAAATATCCTTCCAAACCATTGAACTGAAGTTGACATTGTTACTCTTGAGCTTTGTTTCTTTTATCATAAATATCAAAATTTATGAGATTAATATATTAGAAGCATTTGTTGAAGCCTGCAACACTCTGGAAACAATTCAGATAATTATTCTTTTATACCATTAGATACCAATGGTAACCAGTGGAACCACGTTTCTGAGTGTTACAGGGCAGTCTTGCTTTAGAGTATACTTACCTGACTGATCCTAAAATCCCAATATTTTTGTCTATATTGTACCATAAAGTGAAATAAAAGCTCGTAATATAAGTGTATCAGTCATAATTTAAGTTAAAAAGCAAACCAAGACCTAGAAAACATCATATGACACTTTGGTTACACAGGGATTTCTTCTTTCCTTCCTTTCTTTTTAGTTTACTTTTTTTTTTACATACAGAAATTCATGGCCTGATAGTAAGTAGGTCTATAGCTTGAAACTATTATTCTGAACTGTATTTATACTAAAAATAAATTATAGTTAATGATTCTATATAGAATCTGACCCAGAAGAAAGATATAAATTTTCTAAAAAGACAAAGAACTATGAAAGTAAGTTTTTTTTAATAGTGAAAAACAGTGTCGTTGATCTCTAAAACCAGGAACCTATGTACTGTATATCTAAAATTTTTAATACACTCTGTTATCCATTATTTTATTTTTGATTAAATTTGTATATTTAATTTTTTACATATATTTGAATTTAATATCTTCTTAGAAGATCCCTTATGAAGCATCCTATAAGTATTAGGTCCTTTATTAAATAATTGATATTAATGGATAATAATGAATATTTTATTGATCTTTAAAGATTTAAAAAGATGGTAATATTGAATCTTAGGTTAAATATTTTATCCCAGATTTAACTTTGCGATACCACCAAAGTTTAAGCCCAGTAAAATGTGGTTCTAGAACATGAGATCTGTTTTAGTTAGTATTCTTTATTTTTTTACTTCAGAAAAATTAATTTACTGCTTCTAAGTACTAGGTTTATTGCTAGGGATAAAATAGTGATGAAACAGATCATTTTTCTTTAGTATATAGTGGGAGAAACTGTCATTACTTATTTATTTACTTTTACTTTTTCTTTGCTGTTTGTTGATACCAGATTGATCACGCGGTAGTCAAGATTGCCTTTATACATTAGAACCTCATGCTTCCTGAGGCACTGAGCATTCATTTGAGACTTTCTCATTGTGGTTTTCTAACTACTGGGACCTCAGGTTCTCAACAACAATTGCAGGTGGAAAGAGGGTCAAATCTCGTGGTCTTTAACTTTCTGGGCAGTTGCTTTAAGCCAGAAAGCTATTTTCTGTGGCTTTTTCACAGGAGATCACAAACAGTGGGAATGTCCTGATGTATGTATATACAGTATATACAGTAGCACCATTTTATGTGTAAAGAGCAGCACCATCATTTGAAACACAATCTTTGGTATGCTGGGCAAGAACTTTAAGTCATTAACAATCTTCAGAGACTTGGTATTTATTTTGTTAAACAAAACACACATGCAACGAAAGAAAATAATAAAAATGTAGACAGGAAAACCATAAGTTTCTGAGATCCGAGGATACCAATGGTTGGTGTGTTTGAAAGATGAGTGCAAAGGAACGATTCAAAGAAGTTAAGAAATCAGGAAGTTTCCAGACAAAGGCCTGTGAAAAAAATCTCACAGTCAGATAAATATGGCACATGTGATGAATAAAAAGAATGTCAGTGTGGCAGTTTTTCACATAGAAAAAGATAGTGTGGTAATAATAATATGCAGAGTCAATAGATATGAGGGCCAAGAAGACCAGTCCATGATTAGAAACTTGCCACAAATACCAGGGGAGTGCAGTTAGGGCAGAGGAAGTATCACTAGGACAGCAAAAGTTGGAAATGATCATTCTGGACAAGCAAAGGAAATAAAATGTGTATGGTACCCCTTCGATAACATTAATGATAGTGCAGCCACACTGTCTAAAAGTGAAAAAAGAAAGGAAGAGAGAGGGGAAGAGAGGGGGAGAGAGGGAGAGAAAGAGAGAGAGAGTGACAGAGAGAGAGAGAGAGAAACAGAGAGAGAGAGAGAGAGAGAGAGAGAGAGAGAGAGAGAGAGAGAGAGAGAGAGAGAGCGTGCACTCAGGGGTTACTCCTGGGTCTATGCTCAGAAATCACTCCTGGCAGGCTCGGGGACCATATGGGATGCCGGGATTCCAACCACTGTCCCTCTGCATGCGAGGCAAATGTCCTACCTCCATGCTATTTCTCCAGCCCCAAGGATATATGCACTTGTTAAAGGTTGTTGTACATTGTATTATTGAAACTCAATCATCAACAAATTTGCAATCATTGTGTTTACATACCGTAATTAATTTAAAAAGTAGGAACTCAGGATATGAAATGCAGAAATGGATTGGTGAAAAGAATAGAGAAGAGCCATCAAATTGCAGACCTGAAGCTAGTCCATTGAAAGGGTAGAATATTCAATACATTAAGTGACTCCAGGTATACAATTTGTGCAGCTAGATTGGCTGTCCCCTATTACAGTCATTTTGTCTTTAAAAATTATTATTTAAACATGCTGGTCTAAAAAAATTGCTCCCAATATAGTTATTTTTGTCAGTTAATGTTCCAACACCAATTCTACCTCCAGTGTAACATTCCCTCTACTGATGTCCTGTTTCCCACCCTCTTCCAAGGCTGCCCTTATTTAATGTTGCTTGTTACAATTGAGAGGCAATGGGATTATCAAAGAAACTTAATTAAAAAGTTGTGAGAATTGTCATATCTCACATGAGGTCATTAAGTCATTGTTTAACATTTTACTGTTTGAAGGTGTTTATTGCTTCCCTTGGCAGTTATTTTTAAGATCAGAACTCAGCAAGTCACCTGAATATAATGAGGATATCAGGTAATTTCTTTCTATAGGCTTTTTCACATTAATCTTGACTAAAGAACATGAAATTTTCACAAAGGGAAATTTGAATCTAGTGAGGGGCAGGAGGCAACAAGGTTGAAGAGAGTCTGTGTGGGCTTTTGTCTTCAGAGTTTCTTCACAGTTTAGATTTTTCTATTTGTCTGGTGAAGCACAATGACCAACCCAGGAAGTAGAAGAACCCCTGGATGAAAACTACTACAGAAACCTGGAATCCAAAGTCCAACTAATGTGTTTAGTTCAAGTGGGGAAAAGGCAGTTCCTTAGTATCCTGAAGTAATTTATCAGTATATTGTCTGAAGAGCTTCCAAAATTGAACGCAGAAGTTGCCAATAGTTAATTGGGACTAAAATTTCCAGAGGATCCTTTTCATTTCATCGTTTAACAGACAGTGATGATAGAATGCACAGAGCACAGTTGAACACTTCACAATAATAGAGACTTTACCTTATTTATCCTGTGTCCTTATAACTTCAGAGGGTTTGCATGAAGAACTGTGTTTGTATATTGTCTTGTTTCTTTTTGAAATATATTATGATTGAAAGTAATTTTAATAATGTATTTAAAAAGTGCTATTTGCAAGTCTTTGCATTATCATAAATACAATATTTTAGTAAATATAATGTTAATAATATTTAATAGAGTATTTTTTTTTGCCATTTTAAAAGAATACCTGCAGGCTGTTAGCTGTATCCATACAAATTTTCAACTTTTTTGTTTGTTTTTTTGGTCACACCCAGTGACGCTCAGGGGTTACTCCTGGATATGTGCTCAGAAATTGTTCCTGCCTTATAGGATGCTCGGGGATCTAACTGCGGTCAGTCCTAGGTTAGCACATACAAAATACATTCCCTACTGCTTGCACTATTGCACCCGCCCACAAATATTCAATATTTTTGACAAAATCATAACTCATCTTTAGGAAAAACTTTTTATAGGTAAAGCAGTTTTTTTAGAGGACTTGATCTGATAGCACAGATATCCTCTTTAGCAGTAACTTCTGACTCAGGAGCTGGACCATCTGACTGCATTTGCCCCTCTTGTAATACCACATTCTCATATATCAATTTTTTTTACTACCTCTGCTGTTAACTAAGCTTTGTCTTCTCCTTTATTTGTTTGAAGCTTGACCCATCTACTGTAAACTGAGACTGATCTTGCAGTTCTTAGAAGTTCTTCACCAGATTCAACCTCAGCATTAAAAAATGTTTTTACTACTCAGAAATTCTTTAAAGGAGGACATTTGGCACGATACTGAGTGTGAAAGGATTGAGCTTTTCTAGAAAACATGGAAGCAAAAATGTATGAAATTGTGGAAGCACTTAGGTCAAATTCCTTAGTGCTTGTCTTTTACTTGGCACACTAAATGGGTCTTTTTGGGCCAGACCTGGTGACACTCAGGGGTTAGTCCTGGCTATGCTCTCAGAAATTGCTTCTGGCTTGGGGAACCACATGGGATTTAGGGGAATTGAACCATGGTCAGTCCTAGGTTAGCACTTGCAAGGCAAATGCTCTACCACTTGTGCCACTGCTCCAGCCCCACTAAATCGGTCTTTGAAAGTGAATCAACGCATATTTTTATGTGATCTTTTTACTGATAATATATTGATGATTAGAAACTGAAAATAGCCCTTTGTTTTATAATAATCATTCTTAACCTCCAGTATTAGCTTGTAATGGTTTTACTTTGTTTCAGCTTGACTTTGTATAAGCTAATATTGATGCTTTTAGATTACACAGAAATCTCATAGGAGTATGATGTTTTTACTATCCAGAGGTGCTGATCTTTGCTTTCTTCTCTTTTAGTTTTTTCTCTTAGATGTCTATATAAGTAGCACATCTTCTCTCTGTCTTCTCCTGATTCTTTTTCTTATCATACTAGAATCTCACAAAGCATGTTTATTTTTCTCTTAAATTCTCACTCTTTTCTAAAAGTTTTTATCACTTACTGATCATTTACTGTAAAAGTAAATTTACTTTATATCTGTATCCTTTAGTTGTATATCTGTATCCATTAATCTTCATATCTTCCTTGACTTCCAGGAAGGGTCTGAGTAGTTCTCGCCTTGCTTTCTTTGTTCTGCATAGTCTTTACTCTTGCGCAACAATGCAATAAATCATGCCTGCTGTCTTCTCATCAATTGACCTTCTCTGCCCATTCTTATTCTCCTTATTGACCTCTGGGCATTTCTCAAGCTCAGAGCATTACTTTTTCAGAACGAAGAAGTCTGTTTTCATTACAACATTCTGGCTTCTGATTGTTGGGTTTTGGGTTTTGTTTGGGTTGATAGTTTCTTTAGGAAAAAACTATATATATATATATATATATATATATATATATATATACATATACACACACACACACACATATATATATATATATATGTCTTTTTTTTCTTCTTGACTTAGAGTGAGCTAGGGGTTATGACATTAGAAATGAGATACATTTATAACTTTATGTGACCTGAATTTGGTACAGGTAATTCTGAGACAATGATGAATGTCTCCTGATAAACTCTAGAAAAATGCATTTAAAAAATAGAAATGATTCACTCAGTTCTATTAAATTGCACTAAAGTGTTTTTCTGAACTTGAATCCAGCAAACCATTCTCATGTGCCAACCCTGTATCACAGACTATATTGGGAGCACTGCATATATTATGTTATATAATTCTCATAAAGCTCAGAATGTAAGGAGTACTGCATCTGTTTTACAAGTGATACAAATTCCAACTATAATACTGCACACATAGACTAAGTTGGGGTCACATAACCTAGCATCCTTTTCTTCCTGCCATTCCCTAAAGCAGGCTTTGATGCAATGCAGTTTTTTATTTAATTTTTTTGCTAAAAATTTATTGAGGTACTTTGGTTTTATTTCTATGTAGGATTCAAAAATATAGTTTTATGCCTTATCCAATATATATTCCATCATCTACACCATCAAAGGACTATTTATCATGCATCACCATCCAATCTGTAACTCCCTCCTTCTCTTCTGCTAACCATATCTGTTTTCAGAGGTATGCTTCAGTTTATTAATTTGGCTTGATTATTTATACTCTACATAGTATGAAATCACATGGAATTTGTCTTTCTACCTTTGTCTTATTAAAGTTTATTTAGCTTTATTAACATTATCCCCTAAATTTTGTTTATATTTTCACAAATGTCAGGATTTCATCTTTATTTAACTTGAGCTTGTTTTCATGTCTTGTTTATTATAATTAATGTTTCTGAAACAGACTACAGGTTACTACATTAATCCTAGGATATTAAGCACTAGGCTTATGTTTAAATTTGTTCATAATTTTAGGAGCGGAATAATAGTAAGATGATTCTGTCATTTAATAATGATAAAAACATTTGAAAAATGTGCCCTGCCTCAGTCATTTTACAAATTCTTGAATTAGTAGGTTTAGGTTTCCATCTAATTATATATATGTATATATATAGAGAGAAAGGATTATAGAATTACTACTGGCTCAATGCTCAGGGATCACTTCTGACAGAGATCAGGGACCATATGTAATACCAAGTAATCAAACTGGAATTGCCAGTGAACAAGGAAAGCACCTTAACTACTCTGCTGTTTCTACAACCCTGGAATATTTTATATGGAAGTTGATCAATAGTCAACGGTAGGTTAGATCAAGATTGAATGTGTCATTCTCATAGTTTACTATTTTTTCCAGGTGTCTATTTAAAATCAGAGGGGTGAGCTGTTATGATACCATCAGATTGTGTATAATGTTCAGTTAATAGACATCACATTTGGACATTTCTGTGAGGTTTAACATGGCCTCTAGACTCTTGCTAGCTGAAGAAACTTAGTTAAATTTCTATAGAAGGTTTTTTTTCTAAGAGGTGGTTTCCTTGTCTGTGAAACAGTAGACACAATCTATACTTTCTAGAACAACTATGAGGAATAAAAGTGAATATATGAATATCAAGCAAGGAACCTAATCAAATTTGTCTACTTGTTGCTTATTTTCCCCTTTTTGAATTTTGGATTACATCTGATGGAGGACACATAGGATGCTCAGGATTAAACCCAGTTGAACTGAATGCAAGGTTAACCACTAATCCTAGTATACTATTATTAATGTGTCTTACTTTTTGTAGATAAGATTTAACAGATTGATATGAATGAGGGAAGGAAAATTCAGTGATCTACATACTAAGGCACTGCAGCTGAGAGATTAATTTTATGTAGAAGTCTCAAAAATTCCAACCAACTAGAAATATTGAGATAAGTAGTGATAGTGTTCAATAACTTTTTATTATTTTTCTTTTAAAATTTTTCAATCATTTTTAAAGAACCTAAACTAAAAATGAAAAATTTAGTCTTGACATTTCATATCAGATATTTTTGAAGGATCAATTATATCTTGTCATTACTTTATAATAATCCAGTCTCAATTTTTAGTTTTTTTTTATAAAAAAAAAACTTTGAATAGCTCTTGTTGCAGCTTTCACCCTACTCAGCACTGTGTGCAATGCAATGAGTTGTATTGCCTTTTCTTTCTCTCAGGAATGAAATTATTCAGTCAAGGCATAATAAGTTTACTATATATTTAAAATGTAGCTGTTTATGTGTGTCATTCTTGAAATTTCGTCAAAGTATGTGTGCATAAATGTGGTACAGGTCTTACCTGCTTTCAGAAGGAATCATTTCTCTTGTTATATGACATTGTATAGACAAATAATATTTAATTATGTGTAACTTGTTTATTAGTTTCTTTCCAAGCACAGTTAAAATGATCATAGAACAGATTACTTTTATTGTGAATTTATGATGATAGAAAGCCATTTTCTTTAAAGTTATTAACTTGACTTTACAGTTGAGTTGACCTTTAAAGAAATGTCTTTGGTGTCAGATATTCAAGAACTTTGTAAATATATCCTGCATAGAATTCAAATAATCATTATAGTTTCAGTTTTAAGTACTGACTAGGTATCATAAAAATACAATGTATTATTCTTTAGTATATTTTATTTTTTAAAAAGCCTCTTTAATTGGTGCATTGTGTTAATTGACCTTTTCAGTGTTAATTTCTTTATTTTTTCAACAGTACGTCAGCCTAGACGGTCACTGCTTGGCATTAACAACCTCAGAAATGAAGGGTCATTATATTAGATCTTAGAAGAGACAAATTAGTTTTGTGTCTGTTATTATTATACATTATATATGTTGTTATAGTAGGCACTGGAATTTTCCAAGACAAAATTGTGACATAAAATTTCCTGTATACTATAAATAAAGGTCATTAGTGACTCTCATGCACCTTCCTTTTGCCATGCAAGCTTTCCACTTTTATTTTCACCATATGAAACAGACTCAGGTTTTGTTTTGAGCAGCATTGTCTGTTTTCATAGCTAATACAGAGAGGAGATAAAGAGAAGATAGTTAGAACAAGAAAATATAAGTGTTATCAGGGAACAAGTAAAATTGTAATTAAAGATTATCTGCAATGATTTCTTGGTTAACATTTTGACATCTGGAAGTATACAGAAATCTGTAGTTCTGATTTTTATTTTATTTCTTGGTTCTTAAAAATATTACAAGAGCTTGGGTCCATCATTACTTTTGCTTCGACCCTAAAAGTGGTGCTTTCCTTACCTGTCTGTTGGTTCTATGTATGTAGATATGTTTCTATGCTTAGATAGGAATGGCAAGATATCAAAGATTCAGGCCAAGAACACTGTTCTCTATTCTCCCTTCATTTATGGCAATTTGTGATACTTGCAGATTTATGCATTTGCACAAGGATGTAATTCTTTAAAAAGTTTTTTTTTTTAAATATGTTTGTTAGCAACTGGGAGTGAATCTGAGAGGATCTGTCTCCTTTGACTGTTTCTCTTCTATCTCTTGAAACTCTCCTGAGAAGGCCAAGAAAGACTCAGTGAAAACTGGCTACCAGAGGCACCCCAGCGGAAAGGTAGCTAGCTCCTTTGTCTATGAAGGTGGGAGGGGTCTGGCCCCTGCTGTCAGTGTAGCAACTGGGAGAGAGGCTAAGAGGATCTGTTTCCTTTGCCTTTTTCTCTTCTCTTCGGTCTCCTGAAATTCTCCTGAGGCCAAGGATGACCCAACAAAAACTGTCTCCTAGAGGTCCACAAGAGCTCTTTTTAAATAATGAACCACACCTTAACAAGTAGGAAAATATCACACAACAAGCATGACAAAGGGAAAACTTGGTAGGCAACCACCATGCACAGATAATGAAGATGATAGCTCTGATGACCCCAAAAATATACCAACCATCTGACTAATCTCTCAGATAAGGAGTTTAGAATAGAAATACGGAGTCCTCATAGAAATTAAAGAACACATAGCTCAAGCTGAATAAAACACAAAAATAGAAATCAGAAAACTCCAAACTGAAATAACAGGCTTAAAAACACAATAACTGAACAGAAAACCTTAATGGACAGCCTCTCCAGCAGGGTTATAGCAGACAAGGACAGAATCAGTGAACAGAAAGATGAAATGCAGAGCAGAAGAGATTGGAAAAGAACCTTAAGGCAAATGATCATATAATGGAAAAAGTACTCAAAGAATGTGAACAGATGAAAATAGAAGTCTTTGATAAATTCAACAGAAACAACATAAGAATCTTTGGAGTCCCAGAGGCCCAGAAAGGAGATCCCCAGGAAGAATCGTCAAAGACATCATCACAGAGAAAATACCAGAGCCAAAGACTGCATGTAATCAAATCCTGCATGCCTGAAGAATATCAGCTAAATGAGATCCAAAGAAAAGCACACCAAGACACAACATCCTAGTCACAACAACAAATCTCACAGATAGTGATAGAATACTGAAAGCAGCAAGATCAAAAAGGGAAATTATATTCAAAGGAGCATCCTTAAGATTTACAGCAGACATGTCACAAGAAATTCTCAAGGCCAGAAGACAGTGGTGGAATATATTGTGACAAGACTGAATAAAATGGATGTTTGAACTAGAATACTGCATCCAGCCCTACTCACATTCAGGTTTGAAGGAAGTCTACATAGCTTCATGGATAAGCAACAGCTCAGAAACTTTACAGATGCAAAAAAAGCCTTAAAGGAAAAACTGAAAGATCTACTTTAAGACAAGACAGACAAACAGACACACCAAACTTATACACAAAGATGATATTAAATCCTATGACAATCATCTCCCTCAATGTCAATGGACTAAATGCACCAATTAAAAGACACAGAGTGGCAAAATGGATAAAAAGATGAATCCAACCTTCTGCTGCCTACAAGAAACACACCTGAATAGTCAGAACAAACATAGACTCAAAAATCAAAGGCTGGAGGAAAATTATCCTAGCAAACAACACCCTTATAAAAGCTGGGGTGGCCATATTAGTATCAGACGACACAAACTTTAGAGTCAGAAAAATTATAAAACTCAGAAAAGATGTAAGGGACAAAGATGGACACTTTATACTAATCAAGGGATATGTGCAACAGGAAGAAATCACACTACTAAACATATAAGCACCCAATGAGAGATCAGCAAAATACCTAATACAATTATCAACAAATTTGAGGGATATAAATAATAACACAATAGTTGAGGGAGACAATATGGCCCAGTCAACATTTGATAGGTCAACCAAACTAAAACCCAACAAAATTATACTAGCCCTGAAAAGAGAAATGAAAGAAAGAGGACTACATACATACATCTACATATATACATATATATGTATATGACACTCCATTTCTAGAAACCTGGATACACATTCCTCTTCAATGTGCATGGGTCATTCTCCAGGATAGACCACATGCTGGCACATAAAACATACCTCCATAAAATCAAGAGGATAGAAACTTTTCAAGCTACCTTCTCTGACCACAAGGCTCTGAAATTAGATATAAACTACAAAGGGACACAGAAGAAAACTGTAACAGTTGGAAATTAAACAACCTACTACTGAACAACCATTGGGTCCGAGATGAAATCAAAGAGTAAATCAAAATTTTTCTGGAAACAAATGACAATGAAGACACAAACTATCAGAATCTATTGGATACAGCAAAAGTGGTACTGAGGAAAATTCATAGCTTTGCAAGCTCACATAGGAAGAAAGAAAGGGGCATACTTAAATAGCTTACTGACACAGCTTATAAAATTAGAAAATGTTCAACAACAAAAAAATAGGTAAACAAAAGGAAATAAAAAGCTTAGAGCAGAAATCAATGAAGTGAAAACCCAAAAGAAACCAATCTGAAAGATCAACAAAAGCAGAAGTTGGTTCTTTGAAAAAAAAAAACAATATTCATAGACCACTGACAAAACTCACAAAACAAAGAGAGAGAAACTTGATAACCCATATTAGAAATGAAAAGGGGAAGGTCACTACAGATATTGCAGAGATTCAAAGGGTAATCATAGACTACTTTGAGAAACTCTGCCACAAAACATATGAACCTGGAAGAAATGGATAAATTTTTGAACTCATAATTCTCCATGGTTGAATAATGAAGCTGTACCATATCTAAACACTCCCATCACTATTGAAGAAATTAAAATGGCAATCAAATGTCTGCCCAAAAACAAAATTCCAGGCCCAGATGAATTCACTAATTAATTCTTTCAAATATTTCAAGAGGAACTACTACCAATCCTATCCAGGCTCTTTCATGAAACTGAAAAAAATAGAAACACTTCCAAATAGGTTCGATGAATATAACATCACCTTTATACTAAAATCAGACAGAGATGCTGCTAAAAAAGAAAATTATGAAACTGAAAAAAATGGGAACACTTTCAAATAGGTTCGATGAATATAACATCACCTTTATACTAAAATCAGACAGAGATGCTGCTAAAAAAGAAAATTATAGACCAATATCACTGACGAACACAGATGCAAAGATCCTCAACAAAATCCTGGAAAATAGGATCCAATTCCTATCAAGAAGGTCATTCACTAAGATCAAGAAGGTTTCATCCCAGGAATTCAAGGATTGTTAAACATCCATAATTCTATCAACATCATACACAATATCAACAACAAGAAAAATAAAAACCACATGATTATATCAATAGATGCAGAGAAAAAATTTGATAAAATCCAACACCCATTTTGATATAAATTCTCAGCAAGATGAAAACGAAAGGAAGTTTTCGCAATATAGTTAAATACATCTACCACAAATCAATGGCAAATATTATCCTCAATGGAGAAAAACTAAAAGCCTTTCCTCTAAATTCTGATACAAGACAGGCTGTCCTCTCTACCATACTATTCAACATAGTATTGGAAGTACTTGCTATAGAAATTAGGCAAGAAAAATATATCAAGGGCATCTAGATAGGAATAAAAGAAGTTAAGCTTTTACTGTTTGCAGATGATATGATACTATATTTAGAGAACTGTAAAACTCTACCAAAAAGCTTCTAGAAACAGTAGACTCATATAGCAATGTGGCAGGCTACAAAATTAACACACAAAAATCAACGGCCTTTTTATACACCAATAATGATTGAGAAAAATTAAGAAAACAACACCATTCACATTAGTGTCACACAAACTCAAAAATCTTGAAGTTAACTTGACTAAAGAAAACTATAAAAAGAAAACTATAAAACCATGCTTCAAGAAATCAGAGATGATGTGTGGAAATGGAAGCACATACCCTGCACATGGATTGCAGGATTTAACATCATTAAAATGACAATACTTCCCAAAGCATTGTACAGAATTAATGTGATTTCTCCAAAGATTCCCAAAACATTCTTTAAAGAAATGGATCAAATACTCCTGAAATTTATTTGGAACAATAATCACCCACGAATAGCTAAAGCAATCTTTGGGGAAAAGAATATGGTATGTATTACTTTACCCAATTTTAAACTGTATTACAAAGCACTAGTTATCAAAACAGCGTGGTATTAGAATAAAGACAGATTCTCTGATCAGTGGAATAGGCTTGAGTATTCAGGGAATGTTCCCCGGATATACAATCACTTAATATTTGATAAAGGGGCAAGAAATCCTAAATGGAGTAAGGAAAGCTTCTTCAACAAGTGGTGTTGGCACAACTGGTTAGACACTTGCAAAAGAGCAAACTCAGACCCACAGCTAACACCATGTATGAAGGTAAAATCCAAATGGATTAAAGACCTTGATATCAGACCTGAAACTATAAGATATATAGAACAGCACATAGGTAATACACTTCAAGACATTGCAACTAAAGGCATCTTTAAAGAGGAGACAGCACTCTCCAAACAAGTGGAAGCAGAGATAAACAGATGTGATTATATTAAACTGAGAAGCTTCTGCACCTCAAAGGAAATATTGCCTAGGATACAATAGCCATTCACTGAATGGGAGAAATTATTCACCCAATAACCATCAGATAAGGGGCTGGCTAATAGCCAATATACATACAAGGTACTGTCAAAACTTTACAAAAAAAAAAAAAACCAAACATCTAATTTCATCAAGAAATGGGCAGAAGAAATGAACATACACTTTGTAAAAGAAGAAATACAAATGGCCAAAAGGCACATGAAAAGATGCTCTACAGTTGGGACATGCAAATTGAAAAAACAATGAGGTATCATCTCACACCACAATGACTGGCACATATCACAATGAACCAGAACAACCAGTGCTGGAGGGGATGAGTGGAGAAAGGAACTCTCATTCACTGCTCCTGGAAGTGCCATATAGTCTAGCTTTATGGAAAACAATATGAAGATTCCTGAAAAAAATGAAAATTGAACTCCCATATGATCCAGCTATACCACTCCTAGCAATATACCCTAGGAACAAAAAAATACAATTCAAAAATCCTTTCCTTACACCAATATTCATTGCAACACTATTTACAATAGCCAGACTTTGGAAACAACCAAGATGCCCTTTACCAGATGAATGGCTAAAAAAAAAAAAAAACGAAAACTGTGGTTTTTATACAATGGAATATTATGCAGCCATCAGGAGAGATGAAGTCATGAAATTTTCCTATACATGGATGCACATGAATCTATTATGCTGAGTGAAGTACGTCAGAGGGAGAGTATTGACCACAACATAATCAATCATCTATGGGTTTTATGAAAAAAAAAAAAAAGACATTTTGTAATAATTATCAGTGACCATAGAGATGAGGACTAGAAGGTCCAGCTCAAGATATAAAGCTTACCATAAAGAGTGGTGCGTGTAGTTAGAGAAATAACTATATTGACAACTAACATAAAAATGTGAATGATTCAGGGCATTAGAAAGCCAGTCTCAAATACAGGCGGGGGTAGGAAGGTGGGGAGATTTGGGGCATTGTGATGGGAATATTGCCCTGCTGACTGGGTGTATTCTTTATATGACTGAAAACCAACTACAATCATGTTTGTAATCAAATTGCATAAATAAAGATATTTAAAAATATTGTTTGTGCCATACCCAAGCAGCCCTCAACCTCCAGGGTTCTCAGACCTGACTGAAACTTGGTGGAGAATACCGAAGTATGCAATACGATTCTTTGTGGATCTTGTGCCAATGTTTCATTACAGGACCTCAGTACATTCAAGCCTCGAATCCTACCACTGAAGCTATATGTATGGTTTCAAGATACAATTTGTGAATGATGCACAAACTTACCTATGTTTATTTATGATGTTCCTCGATTGGCAGGGAGCATGTGAGTTACAGCTAAGTGAATATAGATGAGGTCCCTTGTATGGGTCTTTATCTCAGGGTCCCTAAAATGACTTTCTTTCAGTCAACTCAAATAAAATGTCTGGGCTCAGAACCTGGCATTTTATCTGAACTTCATATCAAGTTAGATGCTTCACATTACTGTTATTGTTCGGTAGTAGACAAATTTATTTTCTTGAAAGCTGTTCATATTCCTAGAAATGACTGCCTAGAAATCTTTGTCTAGAGAAAACCATTCCTTATTCACGTTGTAGCCCAGTGTTCTTCAAAATTTTTAATACCCGAGGAATGATACTTACCTGCCTACTGGTTCACAAACAGAAGTTATAACCAAGAATTTAAGTAATGGTTTCTGATCTTTGTATTTTTGCATATTGTCACTTGTCTATGGATTGATAGTTGAAGAACTCTGGCATCTTCACTGTGAATAGGATCCCCTTCAAAGTCTTTTTTGTTTACTGTGTACAAGGGTAGGTTTCTCTATAATTAGGTTCATAAAAGGTAGAGATTATTTAACTCTGGTGCCTCTAATGTCCTCATGCTTCAGATCCTTTTTTATTACAGGTAAATAATATGAGTTTATGAAGATTAAGTAAATAAACAAATGAAAACAAGACATGGCATATACTGGGACTCTTATCTCTATAGAGCATCATAGTTTTAAAGTGGTTTTCTTCTCTCTCAGGAAATGCTTAGTGGCATCCTCAGCCAGGGCAACTGTGATTCACTGTTTGGGTCTTTTGCCTGACATCTTGGAACCATTAGAAAATAATCAGGAAGGAAGCTCTCTGTTTAGCTGTCATCTTTAGTTACTGCTTTCAGGTGCTTAGTGAAAAGGCACAATTAAGCAAGCATTTTAAAGCCCTGAATCCTCTTGAGTGGAGAAAAATCTCAATTACTCAAAAGCATTTTCAAAAAGAAGTTTAGCTTTCATGGACACAGAGACCAGACTGCTTTTCTTTATTTTTAACATAAAAATGAAAACATTGTGACTCTTTTCTTTTTTAAATTATAAGATGATGAGCAGTATTACTATCCAAATTTTTGTATCTATGCATATATGTATGTATATTGAAAAGAAAATCCCTATCTTTTTTTTTTGAAATAATATATTTATTTAAGCACCATGATTACAAACATTTTAGTAGTTGGGTTTCAGTCATAAAAAGAACACTCCCCCTTGACCTCTTAAAATGTGCATTGCATCCCCATACAGGATCATATCATTGTGGGAGTTACGAAAATGCTGGTGGCAGAAAAAAAAAAGCTTCCGGTATTAAGTAGAACTCAATATTTATTCAAAAGCAACTGCACCACAAATCTGGAATCACTCATGTTACATTTGGAAAAAAGATCAGGTCCTGATCTAGAACTTCAGAGGCTTTAAAATGGAGAAAATCAGAGAGGCCAGAGCTATAGTATAGTGGGTAGGGCTTTTGCCTTGCACGTGGCCCACCTTGGTTGAATCTCTGGCATTCTTTTTTTTTTTTTTTTAGTTTTTATTTATTTATTTATTTATTTTATTTTCTGGAATCATTTTTCTTTCTTTTTTTTTTTATTTAAACACCTTGATTACATACATGATTGTGTTTGGGTTTCAGTCATAAAAGGAACACCACCCATCACCAGTGCAACATTCCCATCACCCATGTCCCAAATCTCCCTCCTCCCCACCCGACCCCTGCCTGTACTCTAAACAGGCTCTGCATTTCCCTCATACATTCTCAATATTAGGACAGTTCAAAATGTAGTTATTTCTCTAACTAAACTCATCACTCTTTGTGGTGAGCTTCATGAAGTGAGCTGGAAGTTCCAGCCTCCTCTTTGTCACTTAGGATTGTTTCAAAATGTCTTTTATTTTTCTTAAAACCCATAGATGAGTGAGACCATTCTGTGTTTTTCTCTCTCTCTCTGACTTATTTCACTCAGCATAATAGATTCTGTGTACATCCATGTATAGGAAAATTTCATGACTTCATCTCTCCTGACAGCTGCATAATATTCCATTGTGTATATGTACCACAGTTTCTTTAGCCATTCGTCTGTTGAAGGGGAAAATCCCTATCTTTAAGAAATATTATACATAGATACATTCAGCTTTCTTTGCTCTGCTATATATGATTCAATCAATAAAAACTATGATTTTATATACATATATGCATAAACATTAATAATATTTCTACATTTTAGTCAGAGGAGCACATGTAACAGTAAGAGAAAGAGTAATCTATCACTTACTCTTGGCTCTGTACTCACGGAATCTTTCTGTTAGGGCTGGGAATCTTATGTAGAAAGGTACATGTATGATAGTTATATTTTATTTACATATGACCATTATGTATGGACTAGAAACTAATTGTATTTGTATATATTTAGTTAAAAAGGATTACAATGTGATATGTTCTGTATACTATTTTTTAATCAAATAATTTTATTAAGTTCTATTTGGACACTTAAAGATTATAAATTTTAATATTTATATTTTTTAATTTTTTTATTTAAACAACTTTATTACATACATGATTGTGTTTGCGTTTCAGTCATGTAAAGAACACCACCCATCACCAGTGCAACATTCCCATCACCAATGTCCCAAATCTCCCTCCTCCCCACCCAACCCCCACCTGTATTCTAGACAGGCTTTCTATTTCCCTCGTACATTCTCTTTATTAGGATAGTTCAAAACGTAGTTATTTCTCTAACTAAACTCATCCCTGTTTGTGGTGAGCTTCAAGAGGTGAGCTGTAACTTCCAGCTCTTTTCTCTTTTGTGTCTGAAAGTTATTATTACAAGAATGTCTTTCATTTTTCTTAAAACCCATAGATGAGTGAGACCATTCTGCGTCTTTCTCTCTCTGACTTATTTCACTCAGCATAATAGATTCCATGTACAGCCATGTATAGGAAAATTTCATGACTTCATCTCTCCTGATGGCTGCATAATATTCCATTGTACCACAGTTTCTTTAGCCATTCATCTGTTGAAGGGTATCTTGGCTGTTTCCAGAGTCTTGCTATGGTAAATAGTGCTGCAGTGAATATAGGTGTAAGGAAGGGATTTTTGTATTATATTTTTGTGTTCCTAGGGTATATTCCTAGGAGTGGTAAAGCTGGGTCGTATGGGAGCTCATTTTCCAGTTTTTGGAGGAATCTCCATATCGCTTTCCATAAAGGTTGAACTAGACGGCATTCCCACCAGCAGTGGATAAGAGTTCCTTTCTCTCCACATCCCCGCCAACACTGCTTGTTCTCATTCTTTGTGATGTGTGCCAATCTCTGTGGTGTGAGGTGGTACCTCATAGTTGTTTTGATTTGCATCTCCCTGATGATTAGTGATGTGGAGCACTTTTTCATGTGTCTTTTGGCCATTTGTATTTCTTCTTTGTCAAAGTGTCTGTCCATTTCTTCTCCCCATTTTTTGCATCTTCAAAGAGGAAACTGCACTCTCCAAGCAAGTGAAAGCAGAGATTAACAGATGGGAATATATTAAACTGAGAAGCTTCTGCACCTCAAAAGAAATAGCGCTCAGGATACAAGAGCCCCCAACTGAGTGGGAGAAACTATTCACCCAATACCCATCAGCCAAGGGGCTAATCTCAAAAATATACTGACAGAAATTTACAAGAAAAGAACATCTAATCAATCAAAAATGGGGAGAATAAATTTTAATATTTATATTTTCATATTTTGAATGAATTTACAGGGATTTAATTTATTAAAATATTCTTATGCAAATATATGGATTACAAATAAGTTTGCATTGGTAGTTGATAATACTTTTAATTACCATCAAGGTTGAGCATCATGTGTTATAGTTATCTTTATATTCTAAATTTTTATAACCATTTCTAAATCATTTATATTTTTATAATCATTTTAAAATCATTCATATTTTTATAACCATTTCTAAATTATTTATATTTTTATAACCAAATATAACCGTTTATAACCATTTCTAAATCATTTATATTTTTATATAGTATTACTTATTCTTTTTATTGTTTGTCAAGGATTACTTACTGGATCTGTATACCAGAATGGGATGCCAGGAACTGAACATAAGTTCCCCATATGGAAGGCAAATCCCCAACTCACAGTACTATTGCTCCTGAACTGACTTTTTTTTTTTTTTTTGGTTTTTGAGCCACACCCATTTGACGCTCAGGGGTTACTCCTGGCTATGCGCTCAGAAGTCGCTCCTGGCTTGGGGGACCATATGGGACGCCGGGGGATCGAACCGCGGTCCATCCTAGGCTAGCGCAGGCAAGGCAGGCACCTTACCTCCAGCGCCACCGCCCGGCCCCTGAACTGACTTTTATAACTTATTCTTTATTCCTGTCATTTGTGAACCTGTCTTCTCACTTTGAGGTGTATGTGAGAATACACATGTTTATGTGTCTGAAATTTAAGTGCATTGTGTTTCAATTTTTCAGAAAAAGGTTTCGCTAAATTAGATAAAACCAATACTTTGAAATAGTGACTTTCAGAATTTATGAAGTAGATTATAGAGAGGAAAGGGAATTTTGGGAAAAGAACATTTCATTTGAGGTCTAATCAATGAGCCTATTTTTTTAACATTAGTCTTATTTTATTTGCAGAGGAATTATACATGGTTTTTCAATGTGGAATCAACGTACTTTAAAGGAATCTGTGGGTGTAATTATAGAGATGTGTGAACTTACAGAGGAAAAATTTCATTGTCATGCATATTTCTTTCAATAATGAATGTGAGTAGCAAATCATAGTAATATTAATAGTTCCTGATATTGATCATCAGTAAAAATATTAATAGTTTAACATCATGCTCTGTTATTAAGAATGCCTTGCAATGCTATTTTTGTAATAGCAATAAAATAAACAAGATACTCTTTAATATAAGTCGGTGTATTACTTTTACTTTATCATACAAATATTTTTTTTTGTGGTTTTTGGGTCACACCCGGCAGTGCTCAGGGGTTACTCCTGGCTCCATGCTCAGAAATTGCTCCTGGCAGGCACGGGGGACCATATGGGACGCTGGGATTCGAACCGATGACCTCTTGCATGAAAGGCAAACGCCTTACCTCCATGCTATCTCTCCAGCCCCTATCATACAAATATTTTGATAGTTATATTTTCTTAATCTTTTATTTAGGCCCTGGAACCTTTCAAATATTATATAAAATATACTAATATCTATCTACATTCTGAGTTAAGTGGATTTTTATTAATTTTGAAAGCATGATTCTACTTTTATTCCTGAGAAATAATGTTTTAACTTATATTTTTTACATTTTTAAATGTATTTAAAGAAATACATCACATTGTTAACATAGTTGATCATAATAGTTTCTAGACTAGTGAAAGCAATGTTATTAAAATAAAAGGAATAAAATAAAAAGTAATAAGAAATGAAGTTAAAAACAAAGAAAAATGAAAAAGTACATGAGCAATTACATTTTTGAATATTATTCTCTCTAATCAAGTCATTTATACAATGGCGGAAGGTTTAATAAGGTCTTTTTGTTAGCTGTTCATTCTGTTAAATTGGTATGCTCTTACAGGGATGACACCATCAAACAAATGAATTTTTCCAGCGATTCAAAGCACTTATAGGGGCATGTACTCAGCTTCCTGTTCCTGGTCTCCTAAAAGATGGAAGATATGGGATGGTGGTGGTGGGTGCTCTTGCTCCAGAAAGTCCTGATAATTTAATCTCCAACCCATGTACCTGAAGTGTGGACAGATTGGTGTCCCCAAAGGGCATTGTAGAGTGTCAGTAAAGAGGCAGGGCCACTGAGAAAAATGATTATTTTGGAGGTCGGAGGCAGCCATGTGGCTTTGTCTGGACATAGGCTTGGCCTGCCCTCTCCTCCCGAGATGGTCAACTTTCTGCTGTGTGGGCCGTTGTACCCAGGATCTTTTATAAGTTCGGCTTATATCTCATTTGATAAATGACTAAATCTATTGAGGTGGCCCATTTTGGACATGGCAATTGCATTTGTGGGTGTTTTTCTTAACTAATGTTTCTTGACAATTATTGTGCTTACTCAGTTGTATTGCAAAATGGGGAATCTAACATGCAATTTGTTTACTACATCAAATAAAATTTTCATAAGGATTAAATTTAACTATTAATGAAGTTGACAAAATGATAAGTTTTGTGTACATTTGATTAAACATTTAATAAGAGAAATTTTTCAGTTTTCTTTCCTTATTTTGGAAAGCTTTTTATTTTGTTTCTTCATGGTAGGTTCTGGAACACTTTCCTAAACATTAAATCATGGTGATTGTACTGCATATGGGATTGAATAAACACAGAGGAAACTAACAGCCTTCACTTTCAAAATTTTCAATAAACAATTCTCTGTCTTCTTTGCTTAACTGAAAATCTGCTCCTTTTTCAATATAGAGGGTTCTAACAAGTGACTGGCTATGGGATTGGAAGTGATTTGAACACTTGAGCTTGCACCCTCCTGAAAAAGTCCTTATACATTAAGGTTTATGAATCTACGTCTGTAATTCTATAATTTTATTCTACTTAACCTCTGATCTTATCTTTATTTTGTCTATTACTGTTTTTATTATCCCTACTATTATACAAATAATACCTGGAACAATTTTCACAGCATTGGGGACAAAACATTTGCTTTCTAACCTCAAAGTTTTGCTGTAGTATTTTGAGTCATTTCTTTGTATTATTTTGCAATTTTTTCCTTCTAAAACTAAAAATTATCATATCTTATTTTTATTGAAATATCATGACTTAAAATACTGTTAGTAATAGATTCATGCATATATTGTATACCCACAAAGTCCGCTCCAAAGTTACAAGGATTTTTCCCATTCATTTCCTTCTCCATGCAAGTAAATTCAGTTTTGAAGACTTATCTATCACACCATTTCTGTTGCTTTTGGCCACTTGTTGATTTCTAACATGTTTCTTAATATTCCACCTATAAATGAGATAATTGTGTATATGTTCTTTATTTCTGGCTAGCATCATTCATAATGATACACTGTTGTCTCACATACAGTGGAAAAACTCACAATTTCCTCTTTTCTTATAATTCAGTATTGTTCTATTGTATTGTAATTTAATGACCTAGTCATCTATTCTTACGCATTTAGGTTATTTCCAGATCTTGGCTATTGTGAATAGTTCTGCAATACAAATATGGGCACAAAAGTCTTTTGAAATAGCATTTTTGGGGCCCTCACATGAGATGCAAGAAGTGTAATTGTGGAATCTCAATTATTACTTTTTTTTTTTTTTTTTGGTTTTTCGGGCCACACTCATTTGATGCTCAGGGTTTACTCCTGGCTAAGTGCTCAGAAATTGCCCCTGGCTTGGGGGGACCATATGGGATGCCGGGGGATAAACTGTGGTCCTTCCTTGGCTAGCGCTTGCAAGGCAGACACCTTACCTCTAGTGCCACCTCACCGGTCCCCAATTATTACTTCTTAGATAGATGTCTATGTTGTTTTCCAAAGAAGACATCTCTGTTTTCTTTTAGGAAGTGACAGTTCATTTCTTCTACTTTTTATAAATGGGGTTATTTGCTTTTTTTGGGTAAATTTTATAAGTTATTTATATTTTCTTAGATGTTAGCCCATTTTAAAAAGTGGCGAAGAATTATTTTTTTCAGCCTGTATAGTGTTTATTTAGTAATATTTCTTCTGAAATATAGAGTATCTAAATTTGTTAATCTCATTTATTAGTTTGTGCTTTCATTTTCTTGGCCAATGATATTGAATCATTGAACATGCTTCTATATTTAATGTCACAAGGGTTGTCTTTGTTTTCTTTAGTATAATTTATAGGTTGCAGTTTGATGTAAAGGTCTTTAATCCTGCTAAATTGATATTCTGTGAAGTGTGAAATAGGGACTTGAGTTCATTTCTTTAAAATATGTCTGACCACTGTGCTCATCACCATTTGTGGAGGAGACTTTTCTTACTCCACTTCATGCTCTTCAATCCTTTGTCAAAGATTAGCAGACCATACAAACAATTTGTTCTGAGAGTATGCTTTTATACCAATACCACACTGTTTTAATTACAATAGGTTGATAGCAAATCTTTAAGTTAGATATGGTTGGCCCCCAAACCTAAGGCCTCTGGTCTTGGCCACTGCTGCATTGTAAAGCATCTGGCGACTATCAGGATCTACTCTTCTTGGGCGAGTTCAGCTCACCTCCAATTGTGTGGCTTCTGCAATTTCTTCTGGCAGAGTTGGTCCCCAAACCTGCAGACTTGGGCTTTGGGTGGCTGCCTTTTTGAAAAGCAGGTGGCAGCTATCAGGCTCCATCCACCCTTCTTAAAAAACTTTCATTCACTGCTGGTGGGAATGCCCTTTAGTCCAGCCTTTATGGAAAACAATATGGAGATTCCTTAAAACCTGGAAATGTGAGCCAGAGCTGTGCTTTAGCTGTAAGGTGCTTGCCTTTGACACGGCTAACCTAGAATGGACCACAGTTCGTTCCCCAGACATCCCATATGGTCCCCCAAATGAGGAATAAATCTGAGCGCATAGCCTGAGCATCCCAGGGTATGGGTCAAAAAACAAAACAAAATAAAAACAAAATCTGAAAATCATCCAGTTATACAACTTCTAGGCAACACAAAAACACAATACATAAATGCCTTCTGCACACCTATATTCATTGCAGTGCTATTTACAATAGCCAGAATCCGGAAACAACCCAGATACCCAACAACACATGAGTGGCTAAAGAAATTATTGTACATATATACAATAGAATATTTTATGCAGCTATCAGGAACTATGAAGTCATAAAATTTTCCTATACATGGATGACATGAAAACTATTTTTCTGAGTGAAATAAGTCAGAAAAAGAGAGAAGACACAGAATCTCACTCATCTTTGTGATGAGTGATGAGTATTTAAGAAAAATAAGTATTTCGTAATAACATCCAGAGACAATAGAGATGAGGCCTGAAAGGACCAGCCCATGATATGAAGCTTACCACAAAGAGTAATAATAATTACACTATCATAAGAACTATCATAACAATTCTAGTGAGTGAAAGAAATAGAATGCCTATCTTTTTTTTTTTGGTTTTTGGGCCACACCTGTTTGACACTCAGGGGTTACTCCTGGCTAAGTGCTCAGAAATCGCCCCTGGCTTGGGGGGACCATATGGGACGCTGGGGGATCGAACCGTGGTCCTTCCTTGGCTAGCGCTTGCAAGGCAGACACCTTACCTCCAGCGCCACCTACCCGGCCCCTAGAATGCCTATCTTGAATACAAGCAGTAGAAGGCGGGAGGAAAGAGACGGACGCATAGGGGTGTTCTTTTAAATGATTGAAACCAAACTGCAAACATGTTTGTAATCATGGTTCTTAAATAAAGATATTATTATTAAAAATAAAAATAAAGTTGGGTATGTTTAAAAGCCTCCAATAATTTTTCTAAAATTATTTTGATTATTAAGGAATTATATATATATTTTCATATACAATTTAAATCTATTTTACATAGGTCATTAACAATGTCATGGTCATTTTTATAGGCTTGTATTTAATCTGTAAAGGCTTTCAAGTGATGATTTGGCAACATTAAATCTATTGATCTCTTAAAAGGACACATACTTCCATTTCCTTTGTTTTTATTTTCTTTTAGTAGTGACCTAATTTCTCTTTGTCTTTCATCTTTGTTAAATTGTTAAATGTGTTAAATATAAAAAAATCCTAGGTATTTGATTTGTGAATGGAGTTTTTTAAAATTTGGTTTTATTTTATTGTTTTTATATATAAATGCCTTGGATTTTTGGATGTCAGTTTTGTGTCCTTTTTATTATTATACATTGTAGCATTTTTTATTTTTTAGAAATAATTGTACTATTTAGTCTTTTTATTTTATCATCATCAAATATGAATTTTATTTCTCTTCCAATCTAGATCACCTTAATATCTATTTCTTGCCTAATTGCTACACCCCAGACTTCAATACTATCTTGAATAGCTATGGTAAGAGTAAGAAATATTTTGTTCCTGATCTTAGAGAGGTTTTAGATTTTTGTCATTGAGTATGGTGTAAGCTGTGAGTTTATGCTGAATGGCTTTAGCTATTTATGAAAGGTTGCTTCTATAACCATTATATTGTTTACTTAACTTTACTAAAATGTTAAGTAAAGGTTCATTAGTCCCCATTTATTTATATTATCATGAATGGGCTCTTGATCTTGTCAAATGCTTTCTTTGCATCTTTGATATGACCATATGTTTGTTTATTTTATTTATTTATTTTTGTTTTTGGGCCACACCCAGTGATGCTCAGGGATTATTTGTGGCTATGCACTCAGAAATCACTCCTGGCTTGAGGTAACATATGGGGTGTCGGGGGATCAAACACAGGTCCATTCTGGGTAAGCTGCATGCAAGGCAAATGCCTTACTGCTGCACTATCCCTACAGCCCTTATTTTATTTTATTTTTTTTCAGTAAAAAAATAAAAATATTATTTTTACTTTGGGGAGTCTCATATGATAGTGTTTAGGGTTTACTCCTGGTTTTATGATCAGATATCACTGCTGGTAGGTTTAGTGGATTATATGGGGTATCAGGAATAAAACCCAGGTTAACTGTGAGCAAGGCAAGTACCCTTCCTGCTGTAGTAACTTCCTGGAGCCATAATCATATGCCTTTCTAAAATCTGTCCTCAAATTGACATGCTATATTACATTGATTAATCTTTTTATATTTAATTATCTTGTGTCTCTGGAAGACTTTAAATCCATAAGATAATGTGCATGATGATTTTAATGTATTGTTGGATTCTGTTTGCTTACATTTTTTGAGTGTCTTTACATTTGTAATTATCAGTGCAACATCTTCCGAGAAAATAATTGACATGATTTTTATTCTCTTGATTTATAGATATATGTTTTGGGCTCAGCATGTGTTTATCTTAGAGAATGTTACACGTGCATTGGAGAAGAATGTGTCTTCCTTTATGGTGGGGAAAAGCAATATACATAGCCATTCTGTTTCTAATTGGTGCATTTAGTCCATTGACATTGAGGAAAATTATTGTCATGGGGATTTAGCCATCTTACTTTTTAGAATTTTAGTGAGTTTGTGGAGTTTGATTGCCTTAAATACTCCCTTCTATTCTTCTTTTAAAGTTGTTTTTACGGGGTGGGGAAGAGGGATATTTGGGACATTGGTGGTGGGAATGTTGCACTGGTGATGGAGGGTTTTCTCTTATATGACTGAAACCTAACCACAATCATGTTTGTAACCAAGGTGTTTAAATAAAATATTATTAAAAGAAAAAAAATGTTGTTTTTGAGTGTATAAGTTCCTGAGCTTTATTTTTTTGTGTGTAGCTATTTATTATTCCCTCAAACCTGCTTGAAAGTCTGGCTGGTTGAGGTATTCTTGGTGAGGCATTCATATCATTAATTTTTTTCACTATAACCCATCACTGATTTTTGGCATGGAATGTTGCTTTTGCTAAATATGTTGAATTTCTCCCAATGTTCCATTGTTGTCTTTTTCATTTATTTTGAAGATTTTTTTCTATCCTCTGTTCATTTATTTTGATTTTTTTTCCATTTTCTGTTGTCAGGAGATTTTCTGCACTTTATATTCAAAATCACCAATTCATTCCTTAGTAGTTGTTTTTCTACAGGTGAGGCCTTCGGTGAATTTTTAATTTAGTTTACTGATTTTTTAGTTCTTACACTTTTGTTTGTATTTTCCCTCATTTCTGCTCTAGTGTCCTGTTTTATTAGCAGTTCATTTCAATGTTTCTTTGAGCTTGTTGAACATCCTAAGCATTTTATTTATTTAATAAATAATCTTTAAGCACCATGATTACAAGCATATTTGTAGTTGGGTTATAGTTATAAAAAAAAGAGCGAACACCTCCCCTTCACCAGTGCAATATTCCAACACCATCTCCCTCCTCCCCTATCCCTAAGCATTTCAAAGGGAATTCTTGCTGATTGTTTTTAGGATTGCAGTTTCCACCAACTAAGTGTGATGGGATTTTGCCCTGCCTTACCATGGTTTAGTTTGTAGCCTCAAGGTGCTTATTATATATTTTAGTATTGTCTAGTTTCAGGGAAACTATTTCAGGGAAGTCTCAGGAGAATTTATATGGGTAAGAGATTATCTTGTGGCCTGGTATACAGTTGCCTGCCTGGCAGGACAGTCCCCTTGATATAAACTCTATCCAGGTGGGCAGGCCAAATTTTGTTCAGTCTCACAATGTGGTGCCACTTGGGACTGGTCCTCTGTGTGTGACTTCACTTTGATGTGAAAGGTCAAAGTTTGTTCCTTTGTACATTGCCCAGCAACCGTGGGACTGGCATTTAATTTGGGACCTGGATGAGTAAGATAATCCATAAGCTGTTCTTCAGTATGAAGAATGATGCTTCATATTTAGGGCAGCTTGAACAAGAGAGTGTTCCTACAATGCATATATGCATATATGCAAAATAGTGATAATCAGTGTTATTTTGCTATTAGTAGCTTCAATTCATGGCAATAACATCTAAGGCAATATTAATCTCCACTCCTTTTTTTTAAAATTAGACTAAGTAATTGCTGAATTTGTTTTTGATCTTTGTTTTTCTATAAGTTCATTTCTTCTGTGCCATCTTGGCTCTGCCTCTGCTATCTTTCTCTAATTTTCTAATTCACAGTACTGGCTTCAGTCATTTCCATATCTGTTTTTATTCAGACCTTCATATTTCTTTGAGGTTGATAGTCAGATAAAGAAGGTATCCCCATAGCTAGGATTTATTTATATGTAATAAAACTGAGCTACCAAATTTGAATGAATTACTTTATTATTTATTAGAATCTCCCCTGGCACTATTTCAGTTCCTGAGAAGACCAGACCTCCTACCTGGAGAAGGTCCAGTAGGATCCTCTCCAGGAAAGTAATGTCAAAACAATAAACTACCTCTGGCAACTACCCTAATAACAGGACTCTTACCTATGTAGACAACTCCACAAGAGGCAGGCTGGAAAAGCTCTCTAATAGTAAACTTGGAACAAAAGAAGGGGTACAAGTGTTTCCAGTCCGTCAACATCATGTCTACATGCACAAGTTGCCTGCATCTTTCCCCTTAATATCTTTACTTTCATACTTACTGGAGCTCTTCCTGTCGTTAGAGAAGCCTGAATTCTCCCTTCAGCATGTTACTTTTTTTCATATCCTCTCCCTCCTCTTCCTCAGAATTTTCTAAAACAACCTGTTTTTATTTCAGTTCTTGCATCTTCTTGAAATTCTTTGCTGTGAGGGAAGACTATGAGCCACATCTAGAACTGACTTTGTTTTCCTGCAATGAGCAAGATTCCCACGCAATCCGAGATCTCACCAGCAGTTTCTGGGATAACCAAAGGTGGAGAGAGAAAACAGCAGATTCCCTTTTAGAGAAAGTGACCCCTGACCTCACATTAAGCCACGTGGGAACCCACCCACTGAAAACACTTTTCTGCAAAGAGCAATTCTTACTTCAGCCTGAGTCTATGACTTCCCAAAAACTCTGGTGGTAGAAACTAACTCCTGTACTTGGCAGAACAAAAAGGATCAGATCATGCTTGACCGCTGTTTAATCACACTGGGGGGCTACGTCATGAAGGGGATTTCTGCAGATTTTATCAGTCCTAGATTGACCCAGCTACCCGCTACCCGAAGG
This sequence comes from Suncus etruscus, assembly GCF_024139225.1. Classification (NCBI taxonomy): domain Eukaryota; kingdom Metazoa; phylum Chordata; class Mammalia; order Eulipotyphla; family Soricidae; genus Suncus; species Suncus etruscus. The sequence continues at coordinate 149,659,814 of NC_064851.1, read as the reverse complement.
GTGGCAGAGGGAGGTAGAGAGAAAAGGTAGATTCCCATTTCAGAGGCTTCTGTCTCCTTCTCAGTTCACATGTCACCTGGGAACACCACTGACATTACCTTTAACTGAGGATTCATGCTTTCTACAACACAGCCCTCCCTATAGGCAATTGTCCTCTGAACAAAATAAATTACTTGTATTTAAGTCTTGATAAATGAAACTCCAAACCAGACACTTTGTTGTCTTTTTTTTTTTTTTTTTTACAATTCCTTCTTAAAATCCTTAATTTAGACCCATCTGTTATGTCTGTTTATTCTCTTTGTTCTACACCCACTTACTTGGTTTCCATGTCTTTCCTCTTTTGTTTCACTCTTGCAAGTCTCCCAGACTGAGAAAATGTTTCAAAATGGCAAAATCTCCCAGACGGAAGAAAATGTTTCAAAATTGAGAATCCATCGGTATAAATTTCTTCTTTTGTATGATTACCTTCAACCACACCTGATTCTTGTCTGCTGCTTCTTTTACTCTGTAAAACTTGTCATAAATATGTTGCTTTTAATTTATGTTTTGTTTTTACTCTAATTTGACTTTTCACTGCTCCTACTGTTTCCTGCCTTTTTTTTTTTTTGGAGTATTACCTGCTTTTTTTTGTATTCCTAATTTTTTGTACAGTATTTTTCTTGCAGTTGGTTTTCAATAAATATTACTGGATGTACATATAATCTGAGATCATTAACTAAAACTCCCAAAAGAGATTAAAAATAGAAATTCCAGGAAAGCAAAGACTTTTGTGTACTACCCAAATTTCAGAAAGTGTACTGATATTTACTGACTGAAGTTTAATCCTTGTAAATAGGTGTAAAATAGTTACTAGATCTTCCTCTACTTCTTGGGTCAGGTAAGAGGAGCCATCATTTTTACCAATAGTTCTGATGTTTTCTTGGATTAAGGTCATCATCAGAAAATATACTTGTGTAATGGTGGTTTTGGCCATGTTCTTGAGACAACATGATTAAAGTATTCAGGGAATTCAGGTAACCCAAACTTTTCAGATCACCTACAAGATGATAATTTATTATATATATTATATATTTATATTTATTTACATATAAATATTTTATATATAATTTTAATTTTGACTATATTGGCTTACATATCTTTCACAGTAGTATTTTAGGTACATATTAACATTGAATCAGGGAAATTCCATCACCAAATTTGTCCTCCCTCCACCCCCGCTCTCATGTTGCATCCCATATCCCCCATCCTCATCCCCCAGGCTGCTAGAATAAGTGATCCCCTCTGTGTCTAGCTTATTACTTAGTGATCATATATCTGTTTGGTCCTGGTACCCTCCCTTATTTCCCCCCTCTATTTGAGAGGCGGAACTAGATAGTTCAAGTTATATGGTTTTGTTTGAAGAAAAGAAAAGCAATAAAATGGGGTAAAATCAGATAAGCCGAAAATGAGTGGAGTTCTTCTAGAGGCTCTCAACCTCCGTTTGAGAGAGGACAGGAAAAAAAAGGAATTGAAACACCACAATACAAAAAGAAATATCAAATAAAATATCCAGTGAGCACTAATGCAGTAAAGACAAGCACCACATAATAGTCTTGGTCCTGAAATAAAACCATGCCAGAGCTCAAAAAGAAAGAGAAAGAGAAAATAGAATAAAATAAAATTGGAGACATCAACTTCAATATCTACACCAAAACAGAAAAAAATACATACCATTTTCCTTTCATGCTTTTTATTTGTATTCACCCAAAACCCCTCTGAGATTATTAGTTTTTATGATTTTTATTTTATTTATTTTATATTTATTTTATGTTATGAATTCATCTACTTAGCCAATCTTGGAACCTGAAACAAGTCACTTAGACTGTTTCTTTTACTTTAAAAGCAATCTATTTTGGGGCCGGAGCGGTGGTGCAAGGGGTAAGGCATTTGCCTTGCCCACACTAGCCTAGGAATGACAGTGGTTCGATTCCCCAGCATCCCATATGGTCCCCCAAGCCAGGAGCAATTTCTGAATGCATATCCAGGAGTAATACCTGAGTATAACCAGGTGTAGTCCAAAAACCAAAAATAAAAAATCTATTTTTCCAAGATTCCTTAAGATTACTATTCTGAGGTTTCTAGTTTCATGGCACTCTTTATAGTTAAACTTCCCTGCATCTTTGCCTGCAGTGTCTTACTAGAAAGAAATAATGGAGATTACCAAGACCAAACAGTCGTATGAACATTGAGTAGAAATAAAAAATGATCAGACTTAAATACAAAATCCAGAGCCAACTACAACAGAATCAATACCCAATCTACAACATGTTAGACACAGAAGGAACCACTTATACTAGCAGCCCGGGGGGCAAAGAAGAGGGATATGGGATGCATGCTGGGAACAGGGGTGGAGGGAGGACAACATTGGTGGTGGGAATGCCCCTGATTCAATGCCACTATGTACCTAAAATACTACTGTGAATGATTTGTAATCCACTTTGGTCAAAATAAAAATTATTAAAAAATGTAAATTAGAAAGATACTAAACTAATTTCTTCAAGAGGCCTATTATATTCTTGTGCACAACTTTTAGAAAATTACAGTGTGAGTTTATGTGTACATTCCTTGTAAGGTAGATTAGAATAATAGTTACAAAATTTTTTCCTTACATTGTTTTAGTGAGTGACTTATTTAAATTGGTTATCTTTCTCATCGAATTTATAGTACATATTCTGCATTTTTGTAAGTGCTTATTATTAATCAGGCATTCTAAAATGATCTTTTCTAGATCAAGTTTTTAAATATAGGCTAAATGTGTGAGCAAAAGAACATTTAACCAGTTTGATGGGCATTCATATAAAAATGAATGGACTTATTTAATCTATATATAGGAAAAATGAAAAAATATCAAACGTCTCATGAGTTGAAAGTCACCTTTTTATCTTCCAGAGATATTTATTAAATTTAAAATATGTGCAAGTATAATATAAAGATGGATTATTTAGTATCATTAGTTTCAGGATTATCATCATTAAAGATCATTTAATATTACTTCAGTTACAACAAGTTCATAATTTTGTTATTATATATTTAATCTGGAATTCTGAGCAATGATAAGTTAGAGTTTATGCCTAGAATAATCAATTTTGTGAGCCATCAAAGTGAGCCATATATTTTAAGTGGATCACTTTTGCTTCAATCCAGCCTTTTTAGTCTTTGAATTATGAATAATCTCTTAAGATAAACTATAATTTAACTTCAAAAATCAACTCAATGAGATTACACCCCTTCATAGGTACTATTTGAAGTATATGAGGTTTTTTTGCTTCTTTCTTACATCTTCCAGCACTGAATAATTCAGGCATCCTCACTCTACTGCAGTAAGAACACTATTTCATAGAAAATAAAATGTTAAAAGTAAGCCAGGGAGATAGTACCAGATCTAAGAGGCATGCCTCACATGTGGCAATCTTTTATTTAATCCATAGCATTGCATGGTCCCCCAAGTAATGCTGGAAGCAACCCTAAATGTAATTCAAAAGCAACTGAGCACTACCAAGTATAACCCTCAAACTCCTAGAATAAATAAAATGTCATATATATTTATTAAGAAATGAATATTTTCTCTGTTGTTTATTGATTAATTTAGCAAATATTTACTGAACTTTTTGCTCTTTAGCAGATACTCTTCTAGACACTAAGAATGTAGTGAGCAAATAGACAAATGTCTCTATTCTTGTAAGACTGACTATTCTAGTGCTATAATGGATGCTGTTGTCTTTTCTTTTCTCAAGAATTTGTTTAGATTTGCTTTATTTCATTTTAATTGTTGAGTTGGAAAACAATCACACAAATAGCACTGTTTATAATGGAGCCGATTGACAGCCTTATAATATAAATTCCCTAATGAATTTGTTCCTGGAAAGATTTAAATTTATTATTCTAACAGTTGGTATATCTGAGAGATACAGTGAGAGAAAACTAAAAGTTTACAAAATATGCATGAATTTGGAATTAAGATTTGCTGTTTCTTAAAATTGTATACATCAATAAAATTTTATAAATTTTTAGTCATGTTCAAAAATCTCAGTAAGTGTATTGACCAAGAATAGGGATTTACCATCCCTTAAAATAATGTTTTATTTTCATTTTAGAATAAAAATTATATTTAAAATTACATTTAATAGATAATGATACGTGTATCTCATTTTGAAATTTTGAATAGTTTATATAAACTGATCATTTTGCTTTAAGAATACCTTTTTTGTTTTTCACTTTATTTTGAGAAATATGTAATATTGTGCCCTAATCTTTCTACTGCTGTTTAATTCTGTCTGCAGTGCCTGGATCTTGCTTTGTATTCCCCACCTCAACATGTTCATAGCTAAAATTGTCACCTTACCCAAATACATTTTTCTTCCTCACTGCAATTATATGACAGATAATAGCATAGTTCTTCTGGCCACCCAAACTCAATATACCCATCTCATCTTCATGTTAGAAGCATCAAAGTTTCTGCAAAGGATAACTGATGCTGCACATTTAAACTTTAATCGTGTAGCAACCTAATAATATATCATTATAATTACTTAGCCTCCTAATACATTTTTTTAAAGAATTTTTGTTTAAGAATCCTGACTTTAAATTACAGAAGGATCTTTTTTATCTGGAAAGGGGATTCACAGACTTCTGGGGAAGTTTTTCTTTTTCTTATATTCTGGCATTGATATGTTTTATTTTGTCAAAAATTTCATCCACATATGCATGAGTTTTCACGGCAATCTTTAGATAATCTTTTCTAAAAAGCTGATAGGCAACATTTCCAATAATACAAGGGAAATAATTTCTGAGATGATCTAATTTAGAAATTTCTCTCTGACTATTCCTAATGATTTGGTTCCAAAGAGCCTAGTGTATCAGTACTTTGCACTGAACCCTCTTGAACTCGGTTCTGTTCTGTGTGAAATATACATTTGATGATTACGTTTTCTTTTTGGCAGTAGCATTACTGTGCAATAATTTTATATATACATCCAGTGATATATCTTCATCTACCTTAAAAGATAACACCATTAATATCAACACTGTTGTAAGCATGTGACCTAAAATACAATAGTTACATTTAAATAAATGAGTTTGCTAAAAAAAAAAAAGCAAAATACTGTGTAGTAGGAGACCTTGAGACATTGATGTAGTGATAGTGATGCTGGTGGTAGATTTGGACTTAAAATATATGCTTTGACTATTATTAACTGTATTATAAATCATGATATCTATATAAAAGTAGAAAAAACTGTGTTGAAAACCTCTCTTATTTAAATTACTAATTGTAAATATATGCTCAATATAGGGAACTCATTTGAAGTATGTTTAGGCAACTGTGCAGGCGATTTTACAGTCTATTGTGTACTCCATTTATATAACGTAATATAAATTCAGGCTCTAACCACTTATCCTACAAACTATAGTGATACATTTTCATCAGATCATGTTGCTCACCATGTTCTCCCCATTTTAAAAGCAAATGTTGTTCTCATTAAATAAGCATTAATTATCTTCTTTGTCTTAATGGGAAGCTAAGTGCTCCTGATTACCTAACCAATCAATCCCATAACTTTAACTCTTGCTTTTCATAGTTTTCATCACAATTCTTTATCTGACTTCCATTCTCTTGCTGAAAAGCCACATCCAGACAAATGCTTTCTTTCTATGCCTAACACTTATCAAATTATTTCTCATTCTTACTGTCTAGTTTTTAATTTATGTGTACCTAAATCATTCATTCACCTCTTCTAAGGGCAAGATTTCATCTAGCTCAAGGTCTAAATTACCATCTTCTTTGCTAAGGTTTCCTTGAATTTATTTATGGAAATGACACCACTGTTAGTTTAATGCTTTTAGCATTTTGTTTTTGTCTTTAACTTCTGAGCATTAATTGTTAACATGTATCTTCAGTGTTGTTAGCTCTTTTAAAGCAAAAATAATGTCTAGTTCAGTGTCGACACTTACTTATGAGAAGGTTTGGGAAACGTCTATTGAGAAATGAAAAATGAGTGAATGGTGTTGTTTTGGGGTCATAATTGAGAAACGTGCTGGGATGGAATCAGGGTTAGCTACAGACTTCCTATATCTGTTATTGTTCCCATAAAAATTCTTTATTGAGCAAAACTTCTTAATTTAGATATGTTATAACTTTGCCTTCACAACTAATAATTTTTTTTAAAACAGAGCCACCAAAAATAGTGGAATCCATGTGTATGTACCGTGTATACTCGAGTATAAGCTGAGTTTTTCAAGCACAAAATTTGTGCCAAAAATCCCGAACTAGGTTTATACTTGGGTCAGACAGGTTATTTGACTTGGTGCACGTGCACTGAATCAAATGAACGTAGTCTCCAGTCATCTTCTGCCTTCTGCTGGAGTGGGCAGTGCTTCAACTCAGTCCACAAGTTGCAGCTGAGCTAAAGAGATAGGTGGCTGAACTGAAATGTATGCCAAATTATTTAACCCACAACATTCTGCGCTTTGTATGAGATTCACAGCAGTGATGATAATAGCAGCGAATTCAGTGATGATGACAATGTCTATGCTGATACTCTCACATCAGATGCAACTAAAGCTCTGTTTGGACATACAGGTGATGATGATGAGGAATCCAGTTTTGAAGGATTTTAACCTTTGTGAATTAGCTTGATTACCTGTTAAGCTCCGGCTTTCTGCACGTTATTTAAAGTTTTAAAGTTATTGTTGCTAGTTTACAGTTTTTCTTTAGCAATAAATATTGAAAAATATTAACCTAATGATTCCTCAATTATTGTTGTTGTTTTGGGCATATATTTTTATTTTTGAAATTTACCAGTGACTGCTGCATTTTCCACTTTATACTTGAGTCACTAAGTTTCCCAGTTTTTAGGGTAAAACTAGGGGGATTGGCTTATACTCGAGTATATAGGTAATTCTTAATGAAATCTAAAAGTAGAGCTTATGGCTCCATAGAAAGGAATGATTCTCATTTGTCTTTTTCTGAAATTGCCCTGACACAATTTTTAATAAGCTATGACTGTTCAATATATTCAATAGCTTCTCATTTTGGCAACCTGTTAACAGGTTTCTGAAAAACTCTACTTAATTCTTTGTAATATGTAGGGTTAACTTGAACATGCATACTATCATTAATTTAAGTATGTGAATGTATATTATGACTAGGTATACATCATAAATTAGATTAACATCTAGTTAACATCTTTATGGTGATAACTTTTCTTTGGCCACATCCAGTGACACTCAGCGGTCACTCCTGGCTGTGTTCAGAAATCGCTCCTGGTTTGGGGGATCATATGGAATGCCGAGTATCTTCTAGGGATCTTCTAGGCTAGCAAGCACAAAGCAGATGCCTTACTGCTTGCACCACTGCTCCAGCTTCATGATGACTTTTTAAAATGTACCACAGAATGAAGTTTCAAGGCATTTTATTTATTTGTTTCATTTTATTTTATTTTCAATGCATTTTAAGCTAGAAATGAAATGTACTAGAGTTTTGATTATTTGCAAAGTCAATGGCAAACCTAATGGAAGTTCATAGGTAGAGTCTTTTTCTCTAAACTCCCTAAAAGAACTTTCACTGTAGTTAAGCTAGATTCAGAGATCTTATAAAATATCATCAACTTTCAACTATTAACAACTTTTATGGTAAGCAGGAGGTAATTTCTACCATATGCATATCAGGTAACCCTAGTTCTAAATTCTGCTTTTCTTTTATTCCCACCGCTGTGGCAATTGGGCAGACTTCAGGATATTTTCAGCAAGTGGTGGTGATCTAGTTCACTTCTGAAACCAGTATCAACCATTCTTGTTTTAAGACTTACTTTGACCCCAGTGGAACTTTGTATACTTTGGATAGTTATATAGTCCTTCTTCCTTTGCCCAAGACCTACAGTGATTACTGATTTCGAAGAAACAGTGAGGCAGTATCCAGCAGTACTCAGACCTCTTTGATATATGAGTCCTAGTTAGGAATTTATCATTGCAGTTTGGTCCCTTATGACAATCTACTATCTTAGTTCAGGTGCCTCATTTCTGTTGAAAATAATGAAGGCTACAGTCTATGACCTCATTGAGTGTTATCCAGCTTTTTCTGGGGTCAACTAAATGCATTGAGTTGTAAATATATATATATATATGTATATGTATATATATATTTTTTTTCACTTTTCTAACCTTCCCCTCAATATATTACCAGATAAGGCCTTCCTCTTTAGGCACTCATACCAGGACTGCTTGTCTTTAAACTAGATGTTTGCTTTCTTCTAGAGAAATATTTTCAAATGAGATTAGTTTTTTTCCTTGTTTGGGCCATATCCAGCAATCTTCAGGGCTTACACTTAGCACTCAGAGATTACTGGCAAGTCAAGGAACATACATGCTATAATATCACTCTGGACTCAAGTATTTCTTTTATTATGGTTTATCTATTTTACTTTTAGTGCAAAGCAAATATCATATGACGTTTTTTAGATCATACTTCTGCAGATTACAAACTTAATATGTCTAAATAAACATTATAATTTGTACTTGACAGTTTCTAATAAAATATATTTAATATTCAGTCCACAAAAACTTTATAAAAATTAATAGGCATTAGGCAAATGTTTTTTGGTGTTAGATATTATTTTTAATATTTATCATAATATAAGGATAATTAGTAACAATATGACTTTGTTTTATTACTTTGGGGCACCATACCTAGTGGAATTTAGCTCTCAATGCAGAGCTTTGGGGTTATTCAAAGTAATGTTGGAGGCCCATGAAGTACCAGAGATACAACGAGGTACATTTTCATGCAAAGAATTTGTTTCCAGCCCTTGCATTTCCTAGGACTATTTTTGTTTAATATATTTGACTAGTTTCTATTTTTAGACTATAATTGGAATTTGTTTTATATGTAACAGGTATTCCTTTGTAGTTTTCATGTCACTTTTCTAGATGAAAACTCATAGCAATCCATATATCTCCCATTGGAATAAGATATATCATGAATAATTAACTGTCCTCCAAAAGAGTAATGCTCCATTTACAAAGACCAGAATTTCCACTGAAAGATGACAACCCAACTAAAAACACATGTTGCAGTGTTTTCACCTTTAATGTGAACGACTAGTTCTCACTAATGGAATATGAGAGAAGCATGAATATCGTTTTCAAGATAATTAAAAATGAGAGCATGTAACATCAATGGATGAAAATTTGATTTTAATGGTATGTTGGTGATTTGTGCAATATTGTGGGTATTTCAACATATGCTATTAAATAGAAAATGTTTGCTGAAAGGAGACAAAGTGATATGTATGATACACTTTGCTAACAATATTGAAAATCACATTATCTAAAAGGGAAAAAACAAATGGAGGAGAGTGAAATAGAAACACATAGAGAGAAGAAAAAGTGTCTGCCCAGATGCAAGCAAGGGAGAGAGGAAGGAGGAAGGTAGGAAAGAAACTGTGGACATTGGTAGTGGAGAATGTGTACAGTTGAGCAGTGTTGTACATTGTAGGGCTAAAATGCAATTGTGAACAACATTGTCAACTGTGAAAAAATATTCAGCTATATTAAGAACAACTTTGTAACTACAGCGTTTAAATAAAATAATTTCAAAAATGTCAACTCCAAAAATAATGTAATATACTTCTTTTTATATGAAGTCCAAGAATATATAATTGACCTTCTAGTGATAGAAATTAAAGAATAGATATCTGGAATAGGACTAGGATTTGACTAGATAAAGACTAGAGAAATTTTAGGTAAAGGAAATAATTGCTCTCTTGCTTGATATCCTGATTATAACACAGTTTAATGGTTGTCAAAACTCACTGAACTGAATATTTAAGTCTAACCATTTGTTTGCAAATTATACCTGAATAAAAAGATGTTTTCTTTGCTTTCTCTTCTCCCTGTTTTCTAGCTCAGTGATTCCCAACCAGATATAATTTTATACCCCCCCCAGGAACATTCGGCAGTATTTATGATGTTTCTAAGCATTATATAATACATGAGATAAGCCTGTACAACAAGATGCTATTTACTCTAAAATGTGAATAATTTTAAGGTTGATTGAACCTGCTTTTTGAATACAGATTGCTTTGCTCTGAAGATGTAGAGAAAGGTGATTCCATAAGATGTAAAGGTCATAGCCAAAGACTATTCAAAACACCTGCATAGAGTTATTCTGTGGGCTATGAATAATTTTACCTTATTTTAAGGTAGCATAAATAGGTAAATGCTATATAATTTTTCTGTTTTAAAGTATATATTGAATTATTATATTTTTATTTGAGAGATGATTATATTGCCATACTAATATACCAGATGTGAAATGTTGATAATGAACTGTCAGGAGGTAGAACACAGGATGATCTCTCTTATAAAAGGTATATTATATAACTGAATGAGAGATTACAATATTTAAATTGGGAGATGCCTAGATCACTCTTAACTTCAGAGTTTCGGAAGAGGGATAGAGAAAGAAAGCAATCTAGGGCTGAGTGGGGGGAGAAGAGTTAGATGGAAAACTGTGGGAACCAGAAGTGATAGGGATTCAAGTACATAAGTGTATAAAGGGCTGTATAGCTAAAATCCAAGCCACAGTGTCAAAAACAGTGAAAACATGAGGACCAAACTTCAACAACAAACAGCAGGCTAGGGCGAGAACCTGAGAAACTTGATGGAAGGAAGATGACACTGATGATGGTATTGGTGCTAAACACAGCATTTCTAAAATTCAACTATGAATAACTGCAAATCCTAATGTTTAATAAAATAAAATGTTAACACAGAGAATCATATATCTTGCAGAATCCTTATCAGGAGTTGGAGGTACATTTTTCTAAAATCTTAATTTAAACAAAATATACTTTATCTTGGGGCCAGAGTGATAGTGCAGTGGTAGGGTGTTTGCCTTGCACGGGGCTGACCCAGGGCAAACCTGAGTTCGATCCCCGGCATCACATACGGTCCCCCAAGTCAGGAGTGATTTCTAAGTGCATAGCCAGAAGTAACCCCTGAGCATCACTGGGTATGGCCAAAAACAAAAAGTGTATATATATAAATTATTTATAAATATATAATAAATAACATAAAATAAATATACTTTAAGTTTGTATTATTTCAATCTTATTGTATTGGTTTATAAAATTTATATTATGTATTTTGTTGATTCAAATTACAGTGTGCGGAACTCAATTATACATTTTGCCTTAATAGAAATTTTGCCAATTTACATTTCTATCTGCTTTCCTCACTTTTATAGTTAGTATTTTTCTACCTTTATTTTCCATTATCAACAGTTATCATCAATACTTGTTTCTTTTTCTGCTTTGAGCTTTGTTATTTTTTGAAGATTATATTATATTCTTTGTATAAAAGTATAGTATATTAATATAAAACATATAAATAATAATGTTTCTTTAAGGATTTGAATTATAATGCATCCTCCTACACTTGTACACGTGAAGTCATTCTTATTCTCATCCTTACCTCTTAAGGCCAGAGAAAACAAATAAAATATGCAAATTCACAAAGCTTTTTTATTGGTCTTCATTTATAAATAGTGTCTTATTGTGTGTATAACTCTTGTAATATATCTGGAGCTGTATTGCGCGTTAATCTTCAAGGGGTAAAAAGTGATTTGTGTTAACTTGTAGCCATAGTGTTATTAATTTATTAAACATCTGTCTTCCTTTGCTTTTGCCCTTTGTTATACTTCCAATTTTGTTATACTTTTTTCCTTCCCAGTTAAACCTTAATTTTAAAGAAAGATTCTATCTGAGCAGTAGGAACGGCTGCATCATCACTGAAAAGAGGGGATGCCCTGCTCCTGTCATCGTTGTATAACATTTGGTTCTGTCCTAGCTATTGAGATACAGGGCAAAACAGCTAAGATTAGTTAGGGGTGGCTATAATGAGAATATTAAATTATTTCTTAAAAACATAAGTAAATAATTTATTTTCGGTTGTTATTTGGCCATTTTTTGAGAGAGAACATGATATAATTGTACCTCTAGTAGATATCTGTGAATCATAGTTGGTGTAGCCTGAAGTCTTAGCCAGACAGGCTAACCGTGAAATATCAGCATTAAATAGGTCTTAGTATCTATTGAATTGTGAAAACTTTCTCACTTATGAAAATATCTTTCATACTCTAAAGTAGGAATATTGATAAAACGTTATTGTAAAATTTCCCTATGTACACTTACCTTTGGTACAACCTGCTTATATATATATATATACACACACATACACACACACACACACACATATATATATATGTGTATATATATATATATATATATATATACATCCACATACATACATACATAAACTACAAAACTACACCTGGAACTAAGTTCTTTAAGCCAATTGATTTGATACTTTCTTTTACTTGAAGAATATTTTTCTCTGACTCTTTGATGGTTAATTTAATGCTTAATTTAACTTTCATGATGTTCCTAATGAAGACAGGCCAGCAATCCAAGTTCATGAACTAGAAAATGCAAGGCCTTTATCTTAATCAAAGCATGCTCAAGAAACTAAGCTCTCTATCCTATGCACTTAAGACTGAATTGTCAAACTTTTGCAAAGGCTCAGTGAATAAGTATTTGAGACATTGTGCTCTACATGGTTTCTATTACATCTGTTCAACTATACTAATTTACTTAAGAAGCAGCCATAGACAAATGTAGAAGCAAACAAACCCCATCAAAAGCAGGTCGTGGGCTAGATTTGAGCTATGGTACAAAATATATCAATTCTCAGAAAACGATGAAACATTTTCAACTATTTCAGGATTACTGAGATACAAAGCAGCTAACAGACCACCATCACTATTATATTATATTTTCTTTATTTGAATTATATTTTCTTTCCTTTCATTCACATTGTTTATTCAATGAAAGATCCATGTGCTATGAAGTGAAGAGAGAAAATAAACAAAACACATATATAATTGACTGTATACTAAATAAGTAACTGAATTAGCTACTATTTGGGAAACTGTTTAGGAAAAGCCACAAATTCAATGCCACTGAATAAATGAGAATATGGTTGAACCAGGTCACTTCCAGTTTACCTATTTAACACAGATTTATCATTCACCAAATAAAAGCATCATAAAAAACCTTGTGCATATGGGAATTTTTTTTAGAAAAATTGTACCAATTGGAAAAATAAGAAAGATTTTGATTTCCAAAGTAAGAGCCTCTCTCATTATGTAAACATACTTTACAATAATGGTAAACTCAACAAGGACAAGAGCAACATACTGTCATAGAAATTAGTTAAGAGAAAGATCTTGGGAAGTAGTAATGTTGAATATCTATTGAGAAACAAGTATAAGGTAGAAAAAGCAGAATAGAAGTAGAATATTCTGGCATAGATAGCATGATAAAATATTAAATTAAAATAACTTAAGGTGTGGAGAGATAGCTCAGAGATAAAACGTTTGCCTTGTACTTGCTTTGTATGTGGACGTCCAGGATTTGATCACTGTCGTTGATGCGTGTAAGTGAATTCAACAGAAATTAGTAAGAATGTTCATTAAAATTACAAAGTGCTTTCTTCTCTCTCACTCTTTCTTTAAATGCAGCACTGTATCTGAAAATAGGTTAAAATCAAATTATGATTCACTATAGTTCCTCCATGCACCTATTCATAGAATGAAAGCATCTCAAAGGATCATGATCTGTGAACCTCATTAGGATCAGTGAAACCTGGGAATCTTCCATTAAGCAATGTATCTTTCTGAAATAGTTTTTATTTTAAGCCACTTAGAATAGAAGTACAAATTGTATTATACTAATACATGATTTGTGAGGCATTCAAATCCAGCTCCTTCGTGCATTTTTATTAATGCAGGTGCGTGTGTGTACACTCACACATAGACACAAAACAGAACCAAGGAAAACATCTTTAAGAAGAACCTAAGGAAAGACCTTACATTAACTCTGTTTCTAATTTGGTTCTCTCTGCTTCTTTGTGGATGGAACATAAAGCCCTCTAATTCTGCCTTATAATTTCTCCCACAGGCTGATTGCCACTTTGTAATTAATTGAAAACCCTGTGCTTTTAAGGTGCTGGCAGGTGATTTAGCTGGAATAAATGCACTTACAGGTGTCTCAAGAAGCCAGCTAAAATGCCTTGCATTGCTGAAATGACTTTTTTTTTCAGAGTAAACTCCCTATGAAGCTACTACTAGTGAGAGTACCATTAAATCACAGAATAGTTTGCTTTAAAATCATAAAGCAATAGAAAATGAGTCATTATTACTGCTTTCATTAGTAAGAAAAGACAGAAAAACCAAACTAGTAATATAATCTTGACTTCTTATACTTAGTAAAACTACCTTGTAAAGGGACTTAATGTATCAGGTAGCTCTAATTCAGTTCTTGAGCCCCTTCTTTTGTCCTCATTTCTACTTATTTACATTTTCTCTCTTTTTTAAAAAAAATCTACTTTTCATTTTTCATTTTGCTATCTCTCTTTTCTTCACTACATGGCTTAGCAAAATCTTCTTCATTTTTCTAAGTTCAGTTCAAATAAATATTTCTCCCTTTGTGAAAGACCCAGAATCTCTCAGAAAGATATTCTCTTCTTTTCCTTTAATTAGGAATAGAAAACATTTCACTTAAGTTCTTGAAGCCAGTTTTGTGCACATCTCTCTTCTTTTACTATGAGTTCCTGAAGGTCAGAGACTATTCCTTATTATTCATCACTGTAGTCAAGTACTTAGTAGATTTCCTGTGAATACAGTGCAGAAACTATATACCATTTTAAAACATTGTCTAGTGAAGGGGGCCAGAGAGATAGCCCAACAGTAGGGCATTTGCCTTGCATGCAGCCGATTTGAACAAAGGTGGTTTGAATCCCAGCATTTATATGGTCCCCTACGCCTGCCAGTAGTGATTTTTGAGCTCAAATCTAGGAGTGACCCAAAAACCAAAAACCAAAACCAACCAACCAAACAAAAAAACATTATCCAGTGGTATATTTTTCTGTATACAAAACAAATTAAACAAAGCCAAACATCTTGGGGAAATCTGGTAGAATACAAACCTATAAGAAAATTAATAAACGATCAGATTGGACTAAATCCCAGAAAGCAATTTCACTTCTTGAAATCAGGTAAGAGCTGAACCCACCTTATATACCACACCTGAATTCCTGAAGAATTTTGTCATTCTTTTCCTTTCCAACCTATTTATTTTATTTCAAAATATGAAAACCTAAGGCTTGGTCAGTCTATCCTACCCATTGTGTTATGGTTCTATACCCCAGAATATAACTCAGAGGATAAGAAAGAAGTAAAAAAGCTAATTAAAGATGGCAATTAATCTAACTCTTAAGAGAGATGTCTTAGTAGGGTGCAAGATAAAGGGACATGGACTATAGGGACCTTTGGAGACAGTTGCACATGGGTGGAATAGTAACCATTCATCAGAGTGCATTGCTAGATATGAGTATGTAAGTGGGTGTCCTTGGAATCACAGAGCAGCCACCTTCCTTCTTTCTTAAGAGTGAAGATGATTTAAGATGACTATAATATGTTTCTAGTCCCTACACAGGTCAACAAATTACCTGTTTCAAAGATTCATGACTTGGTTTCCTAGTTTAGAGTCTTTATTTTTCCAGAGATAGGATGCTGTAAATACTGTTTTGAGTTGCTCCTGGACCATTGTTCCTTGTTAACATGAGTACATATTCTGGGGAGAAAATCAACAGAATCTTTTCATCTATGTCTAACCAATCTTTGAAATATGGTTTCTTAGAGAAATTATATTTTAGGCCTTACATATAGGTGGTTACTTGCATCTATCTCTTTTCTAAGATTTCTGGTCCTTTGACTAAGCAAATTTTTAGTTTGTGAGAATTATATTTTCACTTTTTAAACAAATCAGCTTTTTTTTCTGCAAGTCTTCTGAGAAAATATTTATCATCTTTTCCTCTGGTGAATATTTTGTTACTGAGTGAGCTAGAAATGACATCTGAGCTCCATGCAGAAGTTCTAATTCATTGGAAGTATTTTATACATGTGAGCCATTCTTGGATTGAGTGTATATGTATTTGAAATAGGAGTATCAGTTTATGAGTGTATGGATGTCTGTACATCCATGTGCATTTTCATATATATTTATGCATACATGTGAGCATGGGCATTTATGAATTTGTGTGCACATACCTCATTGACAACAAATATAAACAGTGTATCTTTCTATTTTTTTGTCTTTTGCAAAAAGACAAAGTACATTCAAACATTTTACTGGTGCTTCAAAGCCTTTTGTTTAAACTGATTTTATTCTCCTGTTTTGTAACAGTTTTTTGTCAGAGTTCAATGGTATTTCCCCCCCTTGGAATTTTATCTTATAATGATATTTTATGCAACATAAAAATTAGAATGATTATTACAGTTTTAGAATAATTTTAATATGACTTTATGATATTTGTTGGCATTTACAGGACATTTCTTACTAAAAATCATACAAATGCTACAAAAAATCAATCCAAGAATTAAAAAAAGAGTTGGTAAAGTGATTTCAAGATAGTTATTTTCTGATTGTTTACTTCTCTGGTTATAAATATAAATTCCTTACCAAGATAATTTTTAGAGAATGGTACTAAAATGCAGACACATGACTCAAATAAAATAATATGTAATTTGAAAATCCTCTACCTTTGTCTCACCTTAAGATTTATAGCTTTCTCATGGCATTTGATTTCTATCTCTGAAGTCTTTATATTTAACCCACATTCAGACTATAATTAGGAGATAGGTACTTATAAAACAGTCTACTCAATGATTCCAAAATGACCTTTGTCCTTGATGTCATGTCCATAATCACCCTTTACCTTTTATTCAAATCTGAGTTAGGAGTAAAGGAATAGCATTGTTATTTCCTTCTGCCTACCTATTTTTGGTTCCTTTTGTTGATCATTTTTTAATTTTATAGGCTGTGTCATTAAGCTATTCATGTAGGCCCTTTCTTCCTTCTGATGTGTGCTGCATGAAATCAATTATGCTGAGTGAAATAAGTCAGAGGGAGAAAGATAGACACAGAATAGTCTCACTTATCTAGTGGCTTTAAGAAAAATTAAGGACAGTATTGTAACAATGCCCAGAGACAATAGAAATGAGAGCTGGAAGGAGTGGCTCACAATGTGAAGTTCACCACAAAGAGTGGTGAGTGCAGTTAGGGAAATAACTACACTAACAACTATCATGACAATTTAGATGAGTTAGAGAAGTAGAATGCCTGTCTTGAACACAGGCAAAGGTTTGGAAGGAGGGAGGGGGGCATTGGTGGTGGGAAGGTTGCACTGGTGAAGGGGGGTGTTTTGTTTATGACTGAAACCCAACTACAATCATGCTTGTAGTCATGGTACTTAAATAAAGATTTTACTAAAAAAGAATATCAAATACTTTAGACTAATATTTGTATTCACCCCAAACAGTTGCAATACTTTCTAATATTTAAATCAAAATATTAAAAAATGTTGACAGTCATCAAGAAAGAAATAAGAAACTCACCATTCAGGGTGAGTGTCCCCAAATCCTTGCACCATTCATACTGAATAAGATCAGTGATTAATATGTCTATTGTGACAACATAAATTTTATGTTTAATAAATTTTACTTAGATACATTTTTACTTAGATAAATACAACATCATTTTACTTAGGTCCTTGATGGTGTTGGTACCTTCAAACAAATTTTGAGATTGAATCAAAAATTGAATTATCAACAAAGTGATAATTCTGTTCAGATGCCAACATTTACTATTACTTTAAAGTCAGGAGAGAAAGAAGGTTGCATAAATACTCTTTTGGTCCTATTACAGGGTATCATACAGAACTGGATTACTTCTTTACTATTCCACTGAATTGTACTGTGGGAAAGGACGACCAGGGCTACTGAGGAAAGTGGACTTTTATTCCCTTTGAATCTTCAGGGGCTGGTGAGGTGGTGAATCTCCAGATAACAGCTTATAAAAAGCTGTTAGTTTGTCCACATATCTATTTTATAAATATTTTTAATTGTTTTTTATTAAAATATTAATAACTTATGGTGGTTACTAATATTATACTTATTATTATAATTGATATTAATGTAGGGCTTTGCACTCAGGAATCACTCCAGGTAGACTAAGGAGACAATATAGAGTGGTAACCATTTATCTAGATGTCAAAGGGAACAAGTTTTGACAGGTGTTGAAATCTTGTGGAAACTACCAGAATTCCATATAAAGTAAATTATTCAAATGAATGTGAATAATCATGATAGAGATTTAGACACTGACTCCTAATCAAATGGACTTTCCCTTTAGTGAAGAGAAAGAATCCAATGAAACAATTTTTGGAGAGGCTTTGGGACATTATTTAAAGAGGAGAGTCACCTGGAGGACTTTGTTTCTCAGAATTTCTGCTGCAAAATGAAATTTGCATTTTCAGCAAATTCTCAGATGGTGCTGATGCCTTAAATCCAAGTAGCATGAAAAATGACTTCCTTTTTTTAAGTATTCATGGTGAAAACAATTGAGGGTATTTTTTCTCTAAAATTCTATTTGAAGTTTGCTTTTTTAAAGTTATGTTCTCTTAATGCCCTAATAATAAAGATTACTTACAGTAAAGAATCTTTTATTAAGTCAAATAATTTTACTTAGATAAAGATGATGGGATAGAGAGGGAGGAAAAGAGAGATATGTGTTAAGGAGAGAGGGCTTCTCCAAAGATGAAAAGGCTAGAATATTCATCTCAGGTTGAGGTTGAGATAATGTTGTCAACAGAGATAATGTGTAAGTGCCTTTTTTTTCTTATTGTTCTTCTCTAATATGAATGGCTAAATGACATGGCTAAATGATTAAATGACTTTTAGATTGGTAAAGATAAACACAGATGTTTCTAGATATGGCCAGACAGACTTCCACATCTTGACACTTTTGCAGGATTCATTTATTTATTTTTTATCATTTTTCATTACTTGTCCCAGATTTGCAGCATCTTTAGAAGTTCCACATGTCTAAGCAAATTGATCTATCTAGAAAGTTGTTTATATGGCAAGATCCATTAATGAGTGGAATACTGCTGCTGAGTCTTCTTTGTAGAGATACCCCTTAGAACAGTCTCTTCATCATTGTATTTCTGTCCAATTATTGGACAAGAAATTCCTGCTAAAAGTGATAGCACAGTGGGTGGGGCACTAACATTGCACACAGGCAATATTTTTGGTCTCTAGCACCCCGTATGGTTCCCTATGCTCAGAGAGCACAGAACCAGTAGTCCATGAACACTACCAAATGTGGCTGAAAAATAAATAAGTAAATAAAAGTAAATGATCTTTTGCTATTTGCCCACTTTGGATTTGGTAGTACTTTATATTTTTTATTCTCTTAAAAAGTCGTTAATTGGGCTAGAGAGATAGCATGGAGGTAAGGCGTTTGCCTTGCATGCAGAAGGTTGGTGGTTCAAATCCCGGCATCCCATATGGTCCCCCGAGCCTGCCAGGAGTGTTTTCTGAGCATAGAGCCAGGAGTAACCCCTGAGTGCTGTTGGGTGTGAACCAGAAACCAAAAAAAAAAAAAAAAAAGTAGTTGATATTTTTGTGAGCCACAGCTTCATTATATATATATATATATATATATTTAATATAATATTATATAGTCATTAAAGAATACTAGGCAGTTTATAAAAGAAAAATAAATTATGTGACATTATTAATTCAAAATACTTAATATTTTATTTTACCTTATTTAATTTTTGTGACTAAAATCTAACTACAGTCACATTTTATTTTAATATTTAATGTTAAATGTTCAAATTTTAAAAAGGTATGTCATTTTTTAATATTAGGCCTAGTCTTATGCAGAAATAAATGCATGCAGACAAGTATTTTGTAATATAGTAGTCTACCATGGTCCTTTATGCCTTTTGTTTGGCTTTTGTGTTTTGATTCTTTTTTGGGGGGTAGGGGAAAAGCCAGTTTGTGCCAGAGATCAAATCCAGATTGGACACATGCAAGGCAAGCACTGCACTATTGCTCTGGACCAGGATTTTTACTTTTCTTTCTTTTCTTTTCTTTTTTGGGGGGTGGGGCACACCTGGCGGCACTCAGTAATTGCCCCTGGCTCAGGGTATCATATGGGATGCTAGGGATTGAACTTGCATCCGTCCCGCATCAGCCAACATGCAAGGCAAATGCACTACCACTGCGCTAACATTCCAGCCCCAAGATATTTACTTTAAAGAAAAAAATGATGAAAAGTATAAATATTAATCAATTGATTCAGAGGCAGATTTTCTAAATGCAATGATACCCAAAGTCTCTCCAAGAGTAGGGTATGTGCTCATTGTAATACTCCTATTTTTACTATATACTGGTATGATTTTATTTCCATTATTTGCTATGACCTGATAGGTTGTATTTATGATCAGGGAATACTAACATTTCTATTTAAGTGAATTGCTTCTTTAGCCTCTGTTATTTCTGCTTATGAAGTTTCTTGGTAACACTCTAAAGTTGGAATGTGATAAAACTATTATTGAGACCATGCTTTGCCTATAAATGTTTTTTAATCACTGTAAAATCCAGTATCTTTTCTGTAGTTAATCAAATATCCTTCCTAATCTGTGAACATACTTGGCATCATTATACATGTGACTATCTCATTAATTCCTACTTAGAACATTCTTCCTTCAGTTCTAAACTTCACACAAGTCTTTATTAAAAAATAAGACACCTCGGGGCCGGAGAGATAGCATGGAGGTAAAGCGTTTGCCTTTCATGCAGGAGGTCATCGGTTCGAATCCCGGCATCCCATATGGTCCCCCGTGCCTGCCAGGAACAATTTCTGAGCCTGGAGCCAGGAATAATCCCTGAGCACTGCCGGGTGTGACCCAAAAACCACAAAAAAAAAAAAAATAAGACACCTCATGACACATTAAATTTTTTTTTGCATGGCCAATGTGCATAGCACAGTAGATTGGTTGCTTATCTTATATGTACCCAACAGAGGTTTGGACCCCCATCAATGCATATAGTCAATGGAATTCCTCTAAAGTCATCTCTGAACACAGAACCAGAAGTAAACCCTGAGCATCTCCAGGTTTAGCTCTCCCTAAAAAAAAAAAAAGAATCCTTTTTTGGTATACTTCTTACAAACTTTAAATCCTTTTTTACATTTTATTCCTTGTTAACAATCTTAGATAACATGATCTATATCTTGCTTATTTACCTTATTATCAGCTTTCCCAATTAAGATATAGAAGCTACAATACAAGTTGACCTTATTGTGGGGTTCAAATAAAAATCTGTGTTGTTCCATAAACTGCCTCAGAAAAGTGCCTGAAGCAGAATTAGCAATTAAGAAATATCATTTTCAGTGCTGAATCTGTTTTTCTTTTATTTTATATTTGAAGGTTTATAATTTCAGAAATTTATTTGGGTTTCTTTTAAAAAGATGTTTTACTTCAGAATAATTATTTCAGGTAATAAGTTTACAAAAGAATTAACATTTTACTTATGATTTATAGTTAACACCACCAAAATGCTGCCCATTATCTCCCACCAGTGTCCTTATTTCACTTCTAGTCCAATTTTTATGATCTCCTCATTCTCTACCTGCACCCTGCTTAGTAATTTCACTTTTGTAATAGTAAATTTTTGTGATATAATTCACTACTCTCCATTCTTTATTATTTTTTATATACCAGAGAGTGTGAGATCAGTTATTTCTCATGACCATCTGACTAATTCTGCTTAGCATGTTGCCCATTTGTTAAATGCAAGCTGCAATGAAGTCGTTTTATATATATATATGTATATATGTATATGTACACATATATATGTATATACATATATTGCTTTTTTTGGACCACACCCATTGACACTCAGGTGTTACTCCTTGATACATGCTCAGAAATCACTGCTGTTAGTCCTCTGTGTCAGTCGCATGCAAGGCAAGTGCCCTACTGCTGTGCTATCACTCTGTCTCATTCACCACATTTTTGATGTTGTCATTATTTCTATTGCTGAGCTTATGAATACTTTAAGTATTTTAGAAATAGTATATCTTTATTTGATGTATAGTATGCGGAAATTTTTGTTCATTTGTAGGTCATCTTTTTATTTTAACACAAGTTTCTTTTGTGTTGTATAAACTTTAATTTATGTACTCACATTTATGCATTTTTTATTTTTTTCTAGTGGAGTTAAGTAATTGAAAACAATTATTTTGGGTATTTATTGTTGGCCAACACTCAGTAATGCTCATGGTTTACTCTTGGCTCTGTGTTCAAGTATCAGTTTTGGTGGTACGTTGAAAACCATATGCAATGCAGAGATGTAACTGGCATCATCTGCATGCAGAACAATACATTAACTTCTGTACTATCTTTATGATTCCTAAAAGTACTCCTGATGTCCATTTTCTGAAGAGTTCTGCCTATTTATTATAAAATTCTTCAATTTATTGTAAAGATTCAGAACCTAATCTTGAGATATTTAACCCATGTTGAATCAGCCTTAGAGTATGGTGTGAGATAAGTATAAAATTTACTTTATTGCATGTTGCTATTCAATTTTCCTGAAAATTTTAAGAAGCTTTTCTTGCTGCATTTTCTGTACCATGCTCCTTTGTTAAAAGATTAGCTTCCATAAGTCTTGAAATGTAACTGAGGGTTCTCAATTTCATACTGTTTATTTGAAAATCTATATTTATTTCAGTAGTATTCAGTTTTAATTAATTTAGCATTATATTTGTATTATAAAGTCAAGAAGTGATTTTTTTTTCAAAAATATCTTCTTCTTTGAATAGCTTTGAATATTCACTGGAGTTTTGCTGTCTCATACAAAGTATAGTAGCGTATTCTATTTTGAGGAATATTCACAGAATTTCTAAAGAAATTGAAATAAAATTTATGTAATACTTTGATGATGGTAAGATTATCATTTTTTAAATTTTGATTTTTCCAATTATCATGGCATATTTTTCTATCTCCAAGTACAAAATTTCTTTCAGCAGTGTCCTGTAGTTTTCTATGTATGCATATTTCTCATTATTTGCTTAATCTTTGGTATTTGAAGTTTTGGGAAATTATTTAAATCAGGTTCTCAAATTTTAACTTCTTTCTCTATTACTTATAATTTGCAATAGAAATCTAACAAATTTTTGTGTATTATGGTATAAAATAATACCGTTTTAATAGATCATTGTTTTTAAAACTTTTTTTAAAAAGAGTCTGTAGGTTCTTCTCTGTTTAAAATATTGTCATTAATTTTGACTTCTTGTACAATTTACATACCTTTAATTTCTTTTTGTAGATTAAAATATAAAATATAAAGCGATCCACATGGTGGGTGTGGCTGCCCAGGCACCTTGTTTCTAACCCTTTAAGATGAAGGGTCTGATGATACAGGGTAGTGGTGGTGAAATAATACACAGCAGTCAGATAAGATATATATTGGAGTCAGCTCACTTTATTTCTTGGGCTTTTCTCTGCCATCTGCTTATTTTTTGCCGAGCTCTTCCTGTGCTGCTTATCCCATCTTTCTCCCTCCAAAACCAGCACTTTTTTTATTCTTTATTTTAAAACAGCCTGCCCCATCCCAGCTGTGGGCGGGTCTGATCTTTCAGGTGGGATTAACATCTCAAAAGGCATTGGGGGAAGGGTTACACTTTTTCCTGCTGTATTACTGCAAAAAAGCCTCCAAGATTATATTGTAGATAATGAAGACATTTGACATCTTTGCCTCATACATGATCTCAGAGAGAAACTTTCACTTTTTGCCATTAAGTATGATGCTGCTAATGATTAAGTTGTAAGTGCCACACTCTAATAAGGTACATTCCATCCCTGTTTTGCTTCTCTCATGAATACCTATTTAATCTTGTCAAATACTGGTTTTTATCTTTATTTATGCTAATATGCTACATTAATTGAGTAATCATTGTCTCCCTAGAATTAATCTAACTTGGCCATGATATATGATTCTTTTGATAAATTATTTAATTTGAGTTGCTAAGAGCCTTTGTTCTAAAAAATGGCACGAGATGAGATTGCCCCTTCTTGCCATTTATATCCAATATAGTATTGGAAGTTCTTGCCATAACAATTAGGAAAAAAAGATATCAAGTACATATACATAGGAAAGGAAGAAATGTAACTTTTGCTGTTTGCAGATAATATATGGTATCTAGAAAATTCTTAACAGTACAAAAATGCTTCTAGAAACAGTAGACTTACATAGTAAATTGGGAGATTTCAAAATTAGTACACCAGATTCAATACTATTTTATAGACAAATAATAAAGGAAGATAAAAACATTAAAACAATCTCATTCAATCAAAAAATCTGTATCTTTGAGTCAATTTATCTAAATAGGTGAAAGAAGTATATAAAGAAAACTATAAAACTATGACACAAAGAAATGGAAACAAATCCTACTCATGGATAAGGAAGATGAACATCATTAAAATGGCAATACTTCCCAAAGCATTGTACAGATTTGTGAAATCCCTATGACATTACAACTGACATTTATCAAAGAAATAGATCAGAAGCTCTGGAAACTCATATGAAGCAATAAGCATCCAGGAATAGCCACAGCAATTGTTAGAGCAATTGCAGCAAGGAGCAGATAGCTCCTTGGTAAAAAAGAAGATGGGAAGAATCACTTTCCTCAACTTAAAAGCAGTAGACATTAAAACAGCATAATATTGGAATAAAGACAGACCCTCATGTACATGGAATAGACTTGACTACTCACAGGTTTACTATCAATTAATCTTTAACAAATGAGAAAGTAATATAAAGTGTAATATAAAAAGTAATATAAAGTAATATAAAAAGCCTCTTCAACAAGTGGTGTTGGAAAAGTTGGTAAATTACATGCAAAAAATTTAAAAAATTAACTTGCTATTTTTGTTGATTTCTCTGTTTGGATGTGATTATTGAAATTGTTGTCCCCAATTATCCTTATTTTTTTTTCTCTTCCTTTCTTTTCTTTCGATATGTGCTACGCCATGTTTCTTATTTCAAGACCACGGTGTGTTTTTTTTGTTTGTTTTTTTGTTTGTTTTTGTTTTTTGTTTGTTTTGTTTTGTTTTGTTTTGTTTATCTGTCTTTTGTGGTGCTTATCGATATAGCTGGAGTCCTCACTGGATATTTGACACTTCTTTTGGTACTGGTGGAGTGTTTCACCTTCTTTCTCTCATTCATTTCCCAAATCGATGATGAGAACCTCTAGAAGGATTCTGCCCATTTTCGGGGTATTAGACTTTTACCCCCAGTTTATTTATTTTCTCTTTTTCAGGCAAAACCACGCAACTTGAACTAGCTAGCCCTGCCCCCACTTAGAGGGGGAAATAAGGGAGGCATCAAGACCAAACTGATGCAAGAATACTAAGTAGTGGGTTAGATACAGAGGGGACCACATATTCTAGACGCCCTGGGGGTGAGGGAAGAGGAAATGGGAGGTAGGACAAAAACGGAGGTGTAGGGAGGACAATTTAGGGATGGGAATCCCCCCTGATTTTATGTAAATATATACCTAAAATATTATTGTCAACAATATGTAAGCCACTATGATCCAAATAAAAATTATATTAAAAAAATTAACTTGCACCTCTCTTTAACACAATGTACAAAGTTCAAATCAATATGGATTAAGATCTTTATGACAAACTTGAAACCATAAGGTACATATAGAAAAAGACAGGCAAAAATACCCCTTAACATTGAAACTAACGCATCTTCTTTTTTTTTTTTTTTTTTTTTTTTTTTTTTTTTTTTTTTTTGGGGTAAATTTTATTAACCCGGGAGGGGCTACCAAGCTGCTCACAGGAGACCCAGGGGTCCCACCAACAAATCTTGGGTTCGGGATTGTAGTTCAGGGCAAGGGCTGGAGGATACAATGCTTTGGAGCCCAGTGATGCTGGGAACTTCCAGGGCTGAACTCTGATGCTCAGGGGGCCAGTATCAAAACTCAAGTCTAGTGTATGCTAAACACATGCTTGTACCACTGTAGTATTTTCCAACTCTAACAACAAGATTTAAAACATTTTCCTTTTATCTTTTCTTTTTTTTTTTTTTTTTTTTTTAATTTTTTTTTTATTTAAACACCTTGATTACATACATGATTGTGTTTGGGTTTCAGTCATAAAAGGAACACCACCCATCACCAGTGCAACATTCCCATCACCCAAGTCCCAAATCACCCTCCTCCCCACCCAACCCCCGCCTGTACCCTAAACAGGCTCTACATTTCCCTCATACATTCTCAATATTAGGACAGTTCAAAATGTAGTTATTTCTCTAACTAAACTCATCACTCTTTGTGGTGAGCTTCCTGAGGTGAGCTGGAACTTCCAGCTCTTTTCTCTTTTGTGTCTGAAAATTATTATTACAAGGGTGTCTTTCATTTTTCTTAAAACCCATAGATGAGTGAGACCATTCTGCGTTTTTCTCTCTCTCTCTGACTTATTTCACTCAGCATAATAGATTCCATGTACATCCATGTATAGGAAAATTTCATGACTTCATCTCTCCTGACAGCTGCATAATATTCCATTGTGTATATGTACCACAGTTTCTTTAGCCATTCATCTGTTGAAGGGCATCTTGGTTGTTTCCAGAGTCTTGCTATGGTAAATAGAGCTGAAATGAATATAGGTGTAAGGAAGGGGTTTTTGTATTGTATTTTTGTGTTCCTAGGGTATATTCCTAGGAGTGGTATAGCTGGATCGTATGGGAGCTCGATTTCCAGTTTTTGGAGGAATCTCCATATCGCTTTCCATAAAGGTTGAACTAGACAGCATTCCCACCAGCAGTGGATAAGAGTTCCTTTCTCTCCACATCCCCGCCAACACTGTTTATTCTCATTCTTTGTGATGTGTGCCATTCTCTGGGGTGTGAGGTGGTATCTCATCGTTGTTTTGATTTGCATCTCCCTGATGATTAGTGATGTGGAACATTTTTTCATGTGTCTTTTGGCCATGCGTATTTCTTCTTTGTCAAAGTGTCTGTTCATTTCTTCTCCCCATTTTTTGATGGGGTTAGATGTTTTTTTCTTGTAAAGTTCTGTCAGTGCCTTGTATATTTTGGAGATTAGCCCCTTATCTGATGGGTATTGGGTGAATAGTTTCTCCCACTCAGTGGGTGGCTCTTGTATCCTGGGCACTATTTCCTTTGAGGTGCAGAAGCTTCTCAGCTTAATATATTCCCATCTGTTAATCTCTGCTTTCACTTGCTTGGAGAGTGCAGTTTCCTCCTTGAAGATGCCTGTAATGTCCTGTAGTGTTTTGCCTATGTGCTGTTCTATATATCTTATGGTTTTGGGGCTGATATCGAGGTCTTTAATCCATTTGGATTTTACCTTTGTACATGATGTTAGCTGGGGGTCTAAGTTTAATTTTTTGCAAGTGGCTATCCAATTGTGCCAACACCACTTGTTGAAGAGGCTTTCCCTGCTCCATTTAGGATTTCCTGCTCCTTTATCAAAAATTAGATGGTTGTATCTCTGGGGAACATTTTCTGAGTATTCAAGCCTATTCCACTGATCTGAGGACCTATCCTTATTCCAATACCATGCTGTTTTGATAACTGTTGCTTTGTAGTACAGTTTAAAGTTGGGAAAAGTAATTCCTCCCATATTCTTTTTCCCAATGATTGCTTTAGCTATTCGAGGGTGTTTATTGTTCCAAATGAATTTCAAAAGTGTCTGATCCACTTCTTTGAAGAATGTCATGGGTATCTTTAGAGGGATGGCATTAAATCTGTATAATGCCTTGGGGAGTATTGACATTTTGATGATGTTAATCCTGCCAATCCATGAGCAGGGTATGTGTTTCCATTTCCGTGTGTCCTCTCTTATTTCTTGGAGCAGAGTTTTATAGTTTTCTTTGTATAGGTCCTTCACATATTTAGTCAAGTTGATTCCAAGATATTTGAGTTTGTGTGGTACTATTGTGAATGGGGTTGTTTTCTTAATGTCCATTTCTTCTTTATTACTGTTGGCGTATAGAAAGGCCATTGATTTTTGTGTGTTAATTTTGTAGCCTGCCACCTTGCTATATGAGTCTATTGTTTCTAGAAGCTTTTTGATAGAGTCTTTAGGGTTTTCTAAGTAGAGTATCATGTCATCTGCAAACAGTGAGAGCTTGACTTCTTCCTTTCCTATCTGGATTCCCTTGATATCCTTTTCTTGCCTAATCGCTATAGCAAGTACTTCCAGTGCTATGTTGAATAGGAGTGGTGAGAGAGGACAGCCTTGTCTTGTGCCAGAATTTAGAGGGAAGGCTTTCAGTTTTTCTCCATTGAGGATAATATTTGCCACTGGCTTGTGGTAGATGGCCTTCACTATATTGAGAAAGGTTCCCTCCATTCCCATCTTGCTGAGAGTTTTGATCAAGAATGGGTGTTGGACCTTATCAAATGCTTTCTCTGCATCTATTGATATGATCATGTGGTTTTTATTTTTCTTGTTATTGATGTTGTGTATTATGTTGATAGATTTACGGATGTTAAACCAGCCTTGCATTCCTGGGATGAAACCTACTTGATCGTAGTGGATGATCTTCTTAATGAGGCATTGAATCCTATTTGCCAGGATTTTGTTGAGGATCTTTGCATCTGCATTCATCAGTGATATTGGTCTGTAATTTTCTTTTTTGGTAGCGTCTCTGTCTGGTTTAGGTATCAAGGTGATGTTGGCTTCATAAAAGCTATTTGGAAGTGTTTCTGTTTGTTCAATTTCATGAAAGAGTCTTGCCAAGATTGGCAGTAGTTCCTCTTGGAAAGTTTGATAGAATTCATTAGTGAATCCATCAGGACCTGGGCTTTTGTTTTTCGGCAGACATTTGATTACTGTTTTAATTTCATCAATGGTGATGGGGGTGTTTAGATATGCTACATCCTCTTCCTTCAACCGTGGAAGATTATAAGAGTCCAAGAATTTATCCATTTCTTCCAGGTTCTCATTTTTAGTGGCGTAGAGTTTTTCAAAGTAGTTTCTGATTACCCTTTGAATCTCTGTCATATCAGTAGTGATCTCTCCTTTTTCATTCCTGATACGAGTTATCAAGTTTCTCTCTCTCTCTTTCTTTGTTAGGTTTGCCAGTGGTCTATCAATCTTGTTTATTTTTTCAAAGAACCAACTTCTGCTTTCGTTGATCTTTCGGATTGTTTTTTGAGTTTCCACTTCGTTGATTTCTGCTCTCAGCTTTGTTATTTCCTTCTGTCTTCCTGTTCTTGGGTCCTTTTGTTGAGCATTTTCTAGTTCTATTAGCTGTGTCATTAAGCTACTCAGGTAAGCTCCTTCTTCCTTCCTGATGTGTGCTTGCAAAGCTATAAATTTTCCTCTCAGTACTGCTTTTGCTGTGTCCCATAAGTTCTGAGAGTTTGTGTCTTTATTGTCATTTGTTTCCAGGAACCTTTTTATTTCCTCCTTGATTTCATCTCGGACCCACTGGTTATTGAGCATGAGGCTGTTTAACTTCCAGGTGTTAAAGTGTTTCTTCTGAGTCCCTTTGGAGTTCACAAATAATTTCAGAGCCTTGTGGTCAGCGAAGGTAGTCTGCAAAATTTCTATCCTCTTGATCTTATGGAGGTATGTTTTATGTGCCAGCATGTAGTCTATCCTGGAGAATGTCCCATGTACATTGGAGAAGAATGTGTATCCAGGTTTCTGGGGATGGAGTGTCCTATATATATCCACTAGGCCTCTTTCTTCCATTTCTCTCCTCAGGTCTAGTATATTCTTGTTGGGTTTCAGTCTGGTTGACCTGTCCAGTGTTGACAAAGCCGTGTTTAGGTCCCCCACAATTATTGTGTTGTTGTTGATATTATTTTTCAGATTTGTCAGCAGTTGTATTAAATATTTTGCTGGCCCCTCATTCGGTGCATATATGTTTAGGAGAGTGAATTCTTCCTGCTCTACGTACCCCTTGATTAATATAAAATGTCCGTCTTTGTCCCTTACAACCTTCCTGAGTATAAAGTTTGCATTATCTGATATTAGTATGGCCACTCCAGCTTTTTTATGGGTGTTGTTTGCTTGGATAACTTTTCTCCAGCCTTTTATTTTGAGTCTATGTTTGTTCTGACTATTCAGGTGCGTTTCTTGTAGGCAGCAGAAGGTTGGATTGAGTTTTTTGATCCATTTAGCCACTCTGTGTCTCTTAACTGGTGCATTTAGTCCATTGACGTTGAGAGAAAGAATTGTCCTGGGATTTAACGCCATCTTTATTTCAAAATTTGGTGTGTCTTTTGGGTAGTCTTGTCTTAGATTAGGTCTTTCAGTTTTTCTCTTAAGACTGGTTTTGTGTCTGTGAAGTTTCTGAGCTGTTTTTTGTCTGTGAAACCATGTATTCTTCCATCAAACCGGAAAGTGAGTTTTGCTGGGTATAGTATTCTGGGTGAAGCATTCATTTCATTCAGTCTTGTCACAATATCCCACCACTGCTTTCTGGCATTGAGCGTTTCTGGTGACAGGTCTGCTGTAAATCTCAGGGAAGCTTGCTTGAACATGATTTCCCCTTTTGATCTTGCTGTTTTCAGAATTCTGTCTCTATCTGTGGGATTTGTCATTGTGACTAGGATGTGTCTTGGGGTGGTTTTTCTGGGGTCTCTTTTGGTTGGTACTCTTCGGGCATGCAGGATTTGATCACATATATTCTTTAGCTCTGGGAGTTTCTCTTTAATGATGTTCTTGACCATTGATTCTTCCTGGAAATTTTCTTCCTGGGTCTCTGGGACTCCAATGATTCTTAAGTTGTTTCTGTTGATCTTATCATAGACTTCTATTTTCGTCTGTTCCCATTCTTTGACTAATTTTTCCATTGTCTGCTCATTTGCTTTAAGTTTTTTGTCCAATCTCTCCTGCTGTATGGAATTGTTATGTATCTCATCTTCCACAGCACCAAGTCTATTCTCAGCTTCTGATACCCTGTCCCAGAGCTTATCCATTTTGTCATTCACTTCGTTTACTGAGTTTTTCAGGCCTGTTAGTTGACATGTTATTTCAGTTTGGAGTTTTGTCATTTCTGCCTTCATATTTTCTTGGTTCTTATTAGTGTTCTGTTCAACTCGATCCATGGTTTCTTGGAGTCTGTTGAGCACCTTCCATATTGCTAGTCTAAAGTCCTTATCTGAGAGGTTGATTAGTTGTTCAGTCATTATCTGGTCCTCAGAATTGTCATCTTCATTCTCTATGTCTGATGCTGGCCTGCGCTGTTTCCCCATTGTCACATTTGTATTGTGGGTTTTTCTACGTGTTGTAGTGGTATTCATTGTCTATATGATGTAGGCAGCACACTCCTCTGGCTCCTCCCTTTCTGGATGGGCTGACTTGCCTCTAAGGGAGGGGAGTCCTCCGTGGATGAAGCCTCACACTGGGTCAAATCTTAGGCCCGAGCATGCAACAGAGAAGACAGTCCAGAGAGAAATGTTTGCTTCTGTGATATAGCGCCGTTCTTAGTGTGATTTTTCCTTCTTGTTGCAATGGAGTTCTTTCCTTAGAAAGAGTGCACGGCCGCGTAGCGAAGCGGAGCGGCCGTGCTCCTCTGAGCCTCTTTTTGCCCCACTCGCAAGAGTTTCACGCAAGAGGACAGTAGACAGACATAGACAGGTCACACTCACAGTCTTTCACAGCTGAGCCCCACTGGGCCGGTGTACTTTCGCGGATTTTCCCCGCCTGGTGTCACACACAGGGAGCCAGCTTTTGCAAAGGATAGCCGGTTTTTATGCTCTGAAGTCCCTCCCTGAAAATGGCGTCTGGGCGAGCGAGGTTTCTGGAGGCTCTTTTTGCCCCACTCGCAAGAGTTTCACGCAAGAGGACAGTAGACAGACATAGACAGGTCACACTCACAGTCTTTCACAGCTGAGCCCCACTGGGCCGGTGTACTTTCGCGGATTTTCCCCGCCTGGTGTCACACACAGGGAGCCAGCTTTTGCAAAGGATAGCCGGTTTTTATGCTCTGAAGTCCCTCCCTGAAAATGGCGTCTGGGCGAGCGAGGTTTCTGGAGGCTCTTTTTGCCACTAACGCATCTTCTAAGATGAAACACCACTGGCTAAGCAAATGGAAGCAGACATAAACAAACAAAACTGAGAAACTTTTACACTTCAAAAGAAACAGTTGTTAGAATAGAAAAATTACCCATGGAATGGAAGAAATAACTCACCCAATACCCAAGTATTATCTAACCCAAGTTAGATAAGGGGTTAGTTAATACAAGGCACTCGTAGAACTTAGCAAGAAAAAAATCTAACCTCATTCAAAAATGGGGAAAAGAAATAGACAGACATTTCCTAAAAAATTAAATACAGATAGCCAAAAGACACATAAAAAAATGCTCCACATCGCAAATCATCAGGGGAGTGCAAATCAAAACAGCAATGATATTTAATCTCTCACCACAGAGACTGGCACATCTCACAAAGAGCAAGAACTACCAATGTTGGTGTGGCTGCGAAGAGAAAGGGACTGTCATTCACTGCTGGTGGGAATGTAGATTGGTTCTGCTTTTGGAAAACAATATGGATATTCCTCAAAAAGCTAGAAATTGAGCTTCTATATGATTCTGCAATACCACTCCTAGGGGTATATCCTAGGAACCCAAAATACCATGCAGAAAAGCTTTATGTACTCCTATGTTCAATGCAGCACTATTTACAATAGCTACAATCAGCAAACAACTCAAATGTTCCGAAAACAGATGAGTAGCTAAAGAAACTGTGGTACATCTATACAATGTAGTAATATTATTTAGCTGTTAGAAAAAATGAAGTCTTGGGCCCGGAGAGATAACACAGCGGTGTTTGCCTTGCAAGCAGCCGATCTAGGACCAAAGGTGGTTGGTTCGAATCCCGGTGTCCCATATGGTCCTTTGTGCCTGCCAGGAGCTATTTCTGAGCAGATAGCCAGGAGTAACTCCTGAGCACCGCTAGGTGTGACCCAAAAACCAAAAAAAAAAAAAAAAAGAAAAAATGAAGTCATGAAATTTGCTTTTAAGTAGATGGATATGGAGATTATTATGTTGAGCAAAATGAGAGGAAGATGGATAGAAAAGAATAATCTCATAAATTATTCATAGAATAATCTCACTTATTTGCTTTAAGAAAAATATAAGGTATAAGAAAAAAGATAGCATGGTAATATTATTCAGATACGATGGAGATAAGGCTGGAAGGACCAATACATTGTAGGTAGATTGCCACATATAATGGAGCAGTCAGGTTCTGATAGAGAAGCAATCACTATGATTATTGACAATTGGAACTGATTACTATGAAAATAACAGGATACTAAAGAGATATGCATGAACATTTTTATTTATTAACAAAAGTGCAGACCACAGTGTCAAGAAGGGAAAAATGGAAGACAAAAAGACACAGAAACAGAGAGATATACAGAGGGAGACAGACACAAAGGAGGAGAGATTGACTATATGCTCTGGATTTGTTCATTTTCAAACCCCAAGGTCTTTCTTTATGATGCTAGGAAAACGTTCTGATCAGTCGCAGTTGTCAAAGTCAATCCCCTGTAATTACAGATCTTGGGGGTTTTTTTTGTTTTTTTTTTTTTTGCACAATTCCTAGCACAAATTCTAGGATAGAGTCCTTCGTTACGGTCTCTGGAGAAGTTCTGCTCATTGGCAGTTATTGAGTCAGTATTCTGTAATTAGTGATCTTGGTTTTTGCAGATTCTAGGCTGGAGTGTCTTCTAATTGCATCTCATTGTTAGGTGATAAGGTAGGGAAACCTGTCCTTAGATCAAGTTTTTACTGTTTCCTCATCGTCTGTGTGTCCTATGAACTTACCCTGGCACAAGTTGGTTCCGGAGTGTTATTAGGGACTCCCCCAGGGGTTATTGAATTCCTGGTGCTGCTGCAAGTAACTTTGCCAATTCTAAGATTGGAATACGGGGTTCGAGGTTGGATGGTCAATTATCTCTTCATTTTGTGCATATATTTTGGTAAGAATTGGGTCTCGATCCTTATCAAGAATACTAGTATGAATTGTTCAACATTATGTTATTAATTTTATTAGCTTGAATGGCATTATATCTGATGTAGTGATAGCCATCTCTGCCTTTCTTCAACCTACCATATAGTTTTATGATCTTCATCCTTTTACTTGAAGAACACTTGCTATGAGAATTCAATTGTGTCTCCTGTAAGCATTAGAAATTTTATTTTTTTCCCTCATTTATTCAGTAATTTGTTATTTTTATAGGAGTACTATACTTAGAAAATTCTTGATTTTAGTTTGTTGCCTCAGGGAAATTTTACCTGAGGATATATTTTTAATTCCACATATGTTTTATTTTTTCCATAAGAGTTTACATGTTAATTCTTGCAGAATTAGTTTGGTTTCAAAAAAATCCTTTAGTTAGTTATTGTCTAAAGATATATTCTATTCTCTCAAATTTTAGTGATATCTTTCAGAGCAGAATATTTTTATTATATCTATCTCACTTCTATAAATCTGGCATTCAGTTCCCTTTTTTGTATAGTCTCATTTGAGATATGTGATGCAATATTTTGTTATTTCCCTTGTATGTGGAGTTTTAATTTCTTATTGCCTCTTTAAGGAATCTATTTTCTTCTTGCATTAACATTTTGATTCTATTGTGTCTTGATGTTTAGTATATTTGGCATTGAAACACTGCACAGTTCTCTCTCTTCAGAATAAAAAAGTTTTCAATTGTGTATTCAACCAGCAGTTCTTCACACATTCCTTCCATTCCTCTCTCGGAATTTGTACAATTCAAGACTGTGCCCAATTTTTCCATTACATATTTTTTATATTTAAGAAAGTATTTTTATAATCTTTTCATCATTTACAGTACCATGTGCCATATCTTTGAGATCACTAACTCAATTTTTGTTATCTTCCAGTCTGTTCCTTTCTTGCTACTGCATTACTTAAGTCCTTTTAATCTGTTAGAATTATTTTCTTTTTACATAAAATTTTTATCAAGTTTATTGAATATTTCTTCCAATAGTTCTCTCAAGATATAATAAAAAATAGTTCTCTCAGTTCAGTGAGCATTGAGAAGATTTTTTTAATCTGAATTCATCCTTACCAGTTTTAATAATTGTGCTAATGCATATTGCTGCTACCTGGATAGATATGCAGAGTATCATGCTGAGTGAAGTTATTCAAAAGGAAAGGAATTGTCTTTTTTATATTTATAATATAAAGAACTATAGCTGAAGAGTAATAAATGCCCAAAGAAAAAAGAAACTGAGACCTGGTTTTTAGAAGGAGCTTACCACACAGAAGGGAGAAATGGAGAGATATTAGAAAAAATGTGGATGAAAGAAGTAACTGATAGAAGATGTAGTGCTTGAAATTTTTATGTATAAAAATCCTGATAATTATTAATAAAAGCTTTCTAAACCATGGTGCACAAATAAAACACAAATAAAAGCTTTGTTGTATTTGAGGACTTTTATTAACTTCTGTCCTCATCTGTTGAATTACTTAAACTCCTTCACTTTATTATTTTGGTTGTCTTGTGATTTTGCTAAGGGTCAAACTCTGAGTTCCAGGAGGTCTGAACAGAAATCGAAAGCGCCCCTTAGAATATTAGGCTATTGCATATGACGACATTTTTTTTATTAATTCATAATTTTTATTTTGACCAAAGTGGATTACAAATTATTAACAGTAGTATTTTAGGTACATAGTGACATTGAATCAGGGGCATTCCCACCACCAACGTTGTCTTTCCTCCACCCCTGTTCCCAGCATGCATCCCATCTTGCCCCTCCTTTGCCCCCGCCCTCCAGGCTGCTAGTATAAATGGTTCCTTCTGTGTCTAGCTTGTAGATTGGGTATTGATTCTGCTGTAGTTGGCTTTGGGTTTGGTGTGAAAGTGAACATTTTTTTATTTCTACTCAATGTTCATACAACTGGTCGTGGTACCCTCCATTATTTCCCCCTCAATTTGTGAGGCAGAGCAAGATGGTTCAAGTTATGTGGTTCTGTTTGAAGGTAAGAAAAAAAAAAGAAAAGAAAAAGAAAAAGGGGGGTCAAAAATTCAAATAAGTAAAATATGGGAGGAGTCCTAGAGACTATAAAAGTCAGTTTAAGAAAAGAACGGGTAAAAGGAAGGAAAACATAAAAATAATACAAAAAAATCAACCCCCCCCAAAACCAAAACCAAAACAAACATTTTTTTCTGCTGAGAATGCAGAAATGCTGAGAATGCTTCTGTGTGACTATTTCCAGAGGACTGACAGTGGTGGAGCATATAAAGGATACTTAGAAAAGCATAGTTAGAGGGGGACCATAGTAGACTATGGGAAGACATGGACACGCACCTGTCTTTATCTTGACATTAATAGTCTCTTATAAGTTTCTTCTTCATTACACAATAATGTAAATATATCAACATTTAATAAACATTAACTTAATAACCAGAAATTCATTGTTCTTCAAATATTTATTTTAGTACATTTTTTCTTTTACTGTTTCACTTTTTTTTTTTTTTTTACAAGTAAAATTTCTGGTCCCTGGCTTCCCATCTGGTCCTCGTCAGCTTGCCAGGAGCAATTTCCTGCCAGAAGTGCAGACCCAGGAGTAACCCCAGAGCACTGTCAGTTGTTGCCACCCCCAAAAGAATAATATTTAAGATTCTGATACACATTTCAAATATCAAGTATGTTTTTATAACAGCATTCATTTAAAATGTTCATTTTTCTTTATCTTTTGTAATATCAGATACTTTTTAATGTTCCAATTATATGAGTAAAAACAGAATTTCACAAGATGTTCATGTTTCTTAGATTAATGCTAATATTATTTTTTATATTTTTGTTGGTCATAGATATTTTTATTTACTTTCTTTGATAGATTTGAGAATGTGACAGTTTTATTTTAGAATATGCAAGTCATCCTCATATAGAAATTAAAATACATATGATACTTTGTCATTTGACCTAAAAACATTTTATAACACCTTGAATATAAAGACTATTTTGTTGAAAAAATAGGCATGTTTATAATAAACAGTATTGTTTCATTTTAAAATATTTAACCCTCACCTAATTACAAAAATGTAACTATATATTTCTTCTGTTATTTTGTTGCTTCTAGTTAGTTTTCATTACTTAATTCAACTTATTGAATAATGCCATTTTCCTCAGTGATTTGAATTTTCTGCTGATTTTAATGCATTCTTCACTATTTTATTTATCTACCTTTCTGTTTAGAAATCTGCTTCAAAAGTCACTAGAACTTTAAAGTCTTGAACTCTTACAACAGAATTAAAGTTACCAAGTAATATTAAGTAGGCAGATGGGATTAGGGAGTGAAGGACAACTAAGATAAAATTTAAGGATAATGTTGGAAGTGCTAGTACTAGTATAGGTGCTGGTGGCACAGTTATTTTATAACATTAAGGGCATAAAAGTCAACACTAATATAAACTATATTATTTTTAAAATAATAATACAATTATTCATTATATGATCCTTTCTACTTTTTGATATTACCATTCTTATGGTTTAAATATTTTATAAATATTGATGTGATACTTTACAAGGCTATTATCTTTTATTTTATTTTTTTGTGCAACACCCTGTGATGCTCAGGAATTACTCCTGGATCTGTGCTCAGAAATGACTCCTCGTATGCTCAAGGGATAATTGATGGTGGGAATGTTGCACTGGTGAAACAAACCCATGTTTGTAATCACAATGTCTAAATAAAGATATTAAGATAAATGAAAAAAAATGGGAAATCATATGGGATGTCAGGGATTGAACTTAGGTTGGTTGTGTACAAGGCAAGTGTGTGTTATCACTGTGCTGTGCTATCATTAATGAAGACTATATATCTTTTAATGTATAATTTACACTCTTAAAATATATATTACTCTACTGACTGTACCTACCACAAAATTATCAATACTCCTCCACTACAGTCCTTTGCACTTCATAAAGTTTAGAATCATTAATTTTCTTGTTTGTTTTGGGGCCCACATCCAGCAATGCTAAGGGCTTACTATGTTTTTGTGCTCAGGAATCACTCCTGGTGGGTTTCAGGGGAGCAAATGGGGAGTTGGACATAAAATTCTTCCAGCTGCATGCAAGGTAAGATCTGTCTCCCATCCTATATTTCTGGCTCCAGAATAATTTTAAAGCAATAATTAAAACTTACATTAAATTTGTTTGCAAATTGAGAATATTTTCTTTTTGTATTTGGTTGGCTAATTTTCTGGTACTTCTTTGGAGGATCCATTAGTTGATACATAATACTGTTGTAGTATATACAATATGCTATATTTATCATATAATATTAACAATTTATATTAACAATATAACAGATATTTTAAGATGTGGGTCGATAGACATAGTCCCTAGCTATCCTCAAATTTATTTTAAAACTCTATTTCTCTTAGTGGTATTTTAAAAATATTAATGTACTTATTAAAAAGCAAGTATCACATAGTTGGCATAATTAATCACAATGCATTTATTTCCAAGTAAGTGGGAGCAAAATAAAAGACAGAAATAGGCTAAGAAGAAATTGAAAAAAGAATACTGCAATGAATAATTTGCGAAAATTTTTGTTTCTCACAATGAGGTCATTAAGTCATTGTCAGAAGGTTTAGTAAGCTCTTGTTAGTTGATCATTTGTGACTTATTTTGTTCTGTTCATTAGGTGGCTTCAGATACACATTGGTGACTAACTTGCTGTGTTCCTACAGCGAGAAAATGTACTGCTGAGGTCCAGGTATACCAAGCACTATTGCTCATAGTGTAGTTTTTGTGGGGTGTATTTTTGGTTGGCAGGACTTCTGGAAGTACCAGAAGGTGAAGTATGAGCTCTACACTCACTACCAAAGATGTCCTGGTGATATAAGTCCAGATAATATTAGTCCAAATACTGGTATACCTGAGTTTTGGTCAGATTAGTGTCTCTGGAGAGAGCCTATAGGGGTGATGAGGCAGGGCATTGATACTGTAATGTCAGTTGTGGGTGATGAGTGCAACCAGTGTGGCTTTATCAGGGGAGAGACCTGGCTCACTTTCTCCTCTCCAGATTTCCAGCTTTCAGCTGTGTGGCTGGTGTACCAATGATTTCTCATAGTCTGATTTACATCCCTTCCAAGAACCAAGTGAGTCTATATTATTTCTTTATCCTTCTTCCTTATCCTTTTATTTTCCTCCTCCTCCTCCTCCTCCTTCTCCTCCTCCTCCTCCTCCTCCTCCTCTTCTTCTTCTTCTTCTTCTTCTTCTTCTTCTTCTTCTTCTTCTTCTTCTTCTTCTTCTTCTTCTTCTTCTTCTTCTTCTCCTCCTCCTCCTTCATCATCTTTTTCTTTTCTTCTTCCTCCTCCTCCTTCTGCTCTTCCTTCACCTCTCCCACTCATCCTCCTCGTCATCCTCCGCCTATTACTTCATTTTCTTCTCCTCCTCTTTGTTCTCCTCTTTCTTCTTCCTCCTATCATCTTCATCTTTTCTTCTTTTCTTTCTTCTCTTCCTCCTCTTTCTACTTCTACTTCTTATCTTCCTCCCCTTTCTTCCTTCTTTGATCTTTTTCCTCTTCTCCTCCTCTTCCGCTCTTTAACTCTCTTCCCCTTCTCCCTCTTGCTCTTTCTGCTCCTTCTTCTCCTCCCTTTTTTCCCTCACCTCTTTCCCCTCTTCCTCCCCTCCTTTTTTTCTTGTTTCTTTTTCTCATCTTATTTTTCTTCTTCTTGTGTGTATGTGTTGGTGGTACTATGGAAAACTGTATTTATAAATTTATAATGTATTTGTTGTATTTCTTTACTCATCTGAAAAACAATGAATGTCAGAAAATTATGTAGAAGAATTACAATCATTAATCATTTCATTAGTTTGAGAAGCCATATTTTAAGCATAGAGAAACTCATTTTGTTTGTTGTTTTTTATTTTAATTATGATATGGGGGAGGCTATAATAGTAGAATAGTAACTTTTGATTTTGTATTTCTAGGTTTTATGAAATTTCTCATTTATTAAATGAAGCCTTGGTTAGCTTTACAATAGAATCTAAACAGCTTATTCTTAAATATATTATTTACTCTATCTAAGTCAGTTACTATTCTAAATACTTTCAATGTTTAAATTTATGTAACCTTCAGTAATACCCTTTGAGGGAAATTCTATTATTATTTCTGGTTTCACAGCATATCACAATTGAACTAATTCTTACAGTGATATAATTGCACTTTAAAGCAATGTATTATGTAGTCTATAAAAATTAATTTGTGTATATTTCATATTTTTCAGTCTGTCAATAATTTGGTTATATAAAAGAGCTACTAGCATTTTAAACTGAATTTATGTTTTCAATACTGTTTATTATAAATTAAATAGAGATTCTAAATTTTACCAATAATTTAGATGTTCTACAAAAGATTCTTAGGTAATGCCCTTATATCCATATCTAGATAAAGTATTTATTTGGCAATTCATCTATCTTAATTATTATTTTTAATTTGGGGGGCACACTCAGTGATGCTCAGGGGTTATTTGGCTATGTGCTCAGAAATTGCTCCTAGTTCAGGGGACCATATAGGATGCCGGGGATCGAACCCAGGCTCCTCCTGGGTCACCTGCATGCAAGGCAAATGCCCTACCACCATGTTATCACTATTTTGAATTATTAAGAAATGTTTTTCTTGCATTTTGTATAGTTTTATTGTAAAGTGTACATCCTTAAGTACTATAGGTTATTTCAGAATGACGAGAGGAGTACTCCTGACTGCTCAGGGCTTACTCCTGGCCCTGTACTCAAGGGTTCTGGGGAATTAACCTTAGTAGGCTGAGTTCAAGGCAAATTCTCTACCTGTACTATCTCTCTGGTTTTAAATTGCCCAGTTTTGTAGAGCTTGATACATACAAACCCTTGGACATTGACTTCAGAACTGTGTTTACCAAGTTGTGGAGAAAGGGGTTGATGAAAGTGGAGTGCCGAAGGATTTCAGGAGCATTAAAATTCACAGTATTTTCTAATACAATATATATCTTGATATATATATATATATATTGAGTCAATATTTCATCCTCTAATTCTTTACTTTCTATAAAATTTTCTTGGATCTCTGTTATCTGAAGAGTTTTTAGTGTTTTTATTTTTATTTCAAGTTATATTAAAGAATCATTTATCATGTGTATTCATATTCTATCAAGTTATATTAAAGAATCATTTATCATGTGTATTCATATTCTATCTTCTTAATATAATATATTAATATAAATTAGTACTATTATTCTATCTTATTAATATAATCTGGAGTTTATTCATTTTCTTTTGATTTTTGTACTTTTGAAATATTTGTAAATTTTCTAATTCTTATTTATTTTTTCATATTATGATTTTTATGAAAAATTGTTCAGTCTTAGTACAACTGATGATTCTAGGAACTCATCAATTATTTTCAAAATTTTCCATTTTGACAGAAGAGAGTTGTTCTTTGGGAGCTGGAGCAATATTTCTGTGAAGAAGATGCTCTCTAAGACTCTAGTAATTCCTTGAGCTTGGCAGAAGTAATCCTAGAGTGTAGAGCCAGGACTAAGCCCTGAGCACTGCCAGATCTGATAAAAAAAATTTAAAAAAGGAGAGAGGAGAAAGAGAAGGATAAGTTTACTTGTAATGAGCTCATAATTTTTGTATTTCTGATAAATTTGTTTTATTTTCTCCCTATTCTTCTCTAATCTGATTTAATATTCTTTTGCTTCTTTCTTATTTTTCTTTATTGCTATTTATTTTCCTCTTAGCTTTGACTTTGCTGTTTGCAGCAAGTTTGTGTTGTTTGAGTTTTTATTCTCATTTGTTGTAAGGAATAATTTTTAAATGATTTTTTTGAACTTTGAAAAATGTATAATTGTATTATAAAAATAAAGACCACTAGCAGAAAAACTGGCGAGATTATTTCAAAACTCATTAGAGTTCACAACACAGAAAGTTCCAAAAAAGTTATGACAGACTGACTTTTACAATTATAATCAAATTTACTTTTATTAAAGATGTCTAAGTATTTCTCTCTATTTTTTAAAATAATATTTTATTTAAACACCTTGTTTACAAACATGATTATGGTTGGGTTTCTGTCATGTAAAGAACACCCCCCACCACCATTGCAACATTCCCTCACCAATGTCCCAAATCTCCCTCCAACCCACCCCACCCCGCCTATACTCCAGACATGTTTTCTATTTCCCTCATATATTCTCATTATTAGGATAGTTCTCAATGTAGTTATTTCTCTAACTAAACTCATCACTCTTTGTGGTGAGCTTCATGAAGTGAGCTGGAACTTCCATCCTTCCTCTTTATTTAAGCACCATGGTTACAGACATATTAGCAATTGGGTTCTGTCATAGAACATGCAACTTTTCTGCCAGCAAAGTCCTCCTTTTCCCTCCGACCCCATCCACTGCCTGTCTTTCATATATTCATTCTATTCAATCTCTCACTATCATTGCCATGATAGTTGTAAGTGCAGTTATTTCTCTAGCTCTGATAAGCTTCATATCATGGGCCAGTCCTTCTGGCCCTCATCTATATTGTCTCCAGGTATGTTCATAGCAGTGCAATTTACAATAGCCAGAATCTGGAAACAACCAAGGTGTCTGATAACAAATGAATGGTTAAATAAACTCTGGTACATCTGCACAGTGGAATACTATGCAGCTGTTAGGAAAAATTAAGTCACGAAATTTGTCTATATACAGATGGGCACGGAGACTATTTTGCTGAGTGAAATGAATAAGAGGAAGTGAGATAGACACAGAATAGTCTTACTCATCTGTGGGATATAAGAAAATAAAAGGAATCTTTTTGTTTCTTAGTTGATTTTTAGACTGATCTAGTTGTAATGTCAGTGACATTTTGTTCACATTTTGTTTACTAATCTTTTTCTGGTTAATTTCAACTTTCATAGAATTGTAGTCTGAAGATAATTCTGGATCTTAAATATTCATATTCACTAGATAATATATATTCAGCTTTCTAAGGTAGAATCTACTATTTCCTTTCATGGATACTGATGAATACAAATTTTTATAGAGTGCATTGGTTAATTTGATTTAATTGAGCTGTGAAATTTATGAAAATTATTTATTAGCTAGTTTTTTCTTGAGAAATATATTAAAAGTGCAATTCAGTTAATATTTTGATCTCCAAAAGTATGTTTATTTGCTTATTAATGGATTATTTTATAATGATCTTCATCTGTTTTTAGGTTAGCCAATATTTAATTATCACTAAGTATATTTTAGCATTACATCATTTAATTCTGGAGCCACTCGCCAGACATAGCCATTGAGCATTTAAAACTTCAACATTTTGAATTTAGATGTGCATCAAGCATACTAATATTTCACATTTCAAAGTGTTAGTAAAAGAAAAATTTAAGTACCTCTTTGGCAATTCTTATAATTATATACAAAGGAA
Source organism: Suncus etruscus (assembly GCF_024139225.1). Lineage (NCBI taxonomy): Eukaryota > Metazoa > Chordata > Mammalia > Eulipotyphla > Soricidae > Suncus > Suncus etruscus. The sequence continues at coordinate 149,616,367 of NC_064851.1, read as the reverse complement.
AATAATTTTGTTATATCAAAATAAATAAAAAGGAATTTTATTTACTTATATTTTTAGCCATATCCATCTATACTCAGAACTTACTCCTGGGTCTATGCTCAAGAATAATTTTTGGCATTACTCAGAGGTAATAATGCATGCCTCAGATAAAACTTGGTTTTGCTGAGTGAAAGACAAGTATCTTCACTGCTATGCTATCTCTTTGATCCCTATATAAAATTTTTAAAATTAACTTTAAAGGTTCTTAATTTTGAGTGTGGCTGTTAGAAAAGTAAGCTGAAGTCTCATTTGTATCTTTTGACAAAGTACTACTAAGACAATGCTATTCTAGATGCTGTGTGTACCGTATAAATAATTGAATACAGGAAACATGTAAGTAAACTTAACTATCATGGTCATATATATTTAATTTGAAATAGGTTCTATGAAGAAGGCAAATGTATTGTATTATAATGCAGTAAGGAATTTATGCTTTAACAGGAGTGACTGTGAAAATATAAGTGGATTGAGAGGTACTATTTTGAAATGTAATTTGAAGAATAAAGTATAAGTTTATGATTGATTTAGAATTTAGATGGAAAGCAAAGTGGGATAAATCATGTCTATTTTAGGGTTATAAGAAAACTAAGTGATATAATTTATAAAGCCCCTAATACAATATTCGGCAAATATTACTAACCCTCAGAAAATTATAGCTGTGCTTATACTATAGTCTCAAAGTTATGCTTAATTGATTTGTTGAAGGAAGGTCTTTATGGCACCTATATTCTTCTAATTTTAAGTCTGCCTTACTCTAGTCAATCTTAAATTCTGTCTTTCTTAGAAAGTGAACGTTTTGCTTGGTAGCTTTCGAATTTTCAGACCATTTAACCATTCTTAGTCCTCTTTTCCTAGCTATTTTTCATACAACCTTTGTTCTTTCTTACAGATGTACTCACATGTGACATTTTGACTGGCTACATCTGATTAGTGGGGCTTATTTTACTATGTGTTTGTTTTCTCTGAGAAATTATTTTTGGTAATTTCTCCCGTTTATTGTTAGAAGTGCAGTTACCACTTTAAAATATTTCTTTAATTTAAATAAGCATACCAAATTCATAAGAATTTTGTTCTCCCTGAAAAATCTTCCTCTTCACTTTCTTTAATGGTTAAAGTTTCATTTCCCACACTTCTATGGAAATAAGTGAAGAATTTTAATTCACTAATAAAATAGGTTCTAGATAGGAATAGAACAATTATTTTTTCTTGAAGTAAACATGCCATATTTAAAAATGCTCTGCAGATAGCATTAATGTTACCTCTTTCTGAAATGTCTGAACAGTACCTACTTCAAAACCAACAAGATCATTCATCCTAATATAAATAACACCTTACTGTAATGTGCTATGCCATTAGGACGATCTCAGTATTATGCATTAATTGTATTCAAGTGATCTTTTCTGAGACAAATCAATAATACTTTAAGAAAATAAGTGAGAGGATTTTTTGTGATATAAAGTGAATTGGTTAATGTGTAATCTCTTTGGGTTAATTAGAAGCTATTATAGAACCTCTTCTATGTATCCAGACCTATGGAAGACATGAAAGATGGGTGGGTCTGACACAAATATTAAGCACTGACAGAAGTCAGCTTGAATTTCTGGATGAAGATTGAAGAACTCCTGAAAAGGCCAAGATTAAATAGCCCTTGACATCTAGATGTGATTTGAATAGTTTGGGAGGAGAGAAAATAGCTGACCTAAATGGAGTGGAACAGAACGTATGGAGGAAAGGGGAGGCCAGATTGCTAGGAATTTCGTTGTCAGTTTAAAATATGACTTTTGCATCATCTATTCCCAGTAAACTATGAGATAAGCCATAACTGTAAGACTTTCTTTAGCCTATAATATAAGCATGTAAAATTCAAGTACATGTTCTTGTTTATACAAGCCTTATTTAATAGATACTTTTTATAAGTTATTGAAGTATATTCACTTCAATTTACATCAATAAAATATATTTACTTTTATTTTTTTTTTTGGTTTTTGGGACATACCTGGCAGTGCTCAGGGGATACTCCTGGCTCTATGCTCAGAAATTGTTCCTAGTATGCCTGGGGGACCATATGGGATGCTGGGATTCGAACCACCGTCCTTACGCTTGCAAATGCCCTACCGCTATGCGATCTCTCCAGCCCCATATTTACTTATTAACAAAATAGTATCTGGAAAAAATTTAATACTGGCCCTGAGTGGTGAGACACTTCATTATTTTAATAAATACTTTTAATTTTATTTTAATTTTTTAATAAACACTTTATTATTTATCATATGAAATCATAAATTTTGTCTTTTCTACCTGGTCCATTAATAAATCTATAGATGTTACATTGGTACTTTCAGCAACATTATCAAATATATATCAGTGATTTTGATTTTTCTTATTCTGTACATGTTTTATTACCTATTGGTTATTCTTGAATTCACAAACTATATCACTATTATTCATGCCTGTTGTTAACTAGCAAGTTGAGTTTTTGGGAGATCACACTGGCAGTGTTCATGAGTAGTGCACTCTGGAATTGCTTGGGAATGACTGCTGGTGGGATTTAAGAATCTTATGTGATGCCTAATATTAAACTCAGATTGGTTGCATGGAAAGCAAGTGCCCTACTTGCTATATACTATTGCTCCTACATATATCCTAACATGATATATTTTTGTTGTTGTTATTGTAACTTTTTGAACTTGAAAAAGCGAATTAGCACTTTGTCATTACCATTGGTGGTCATTTTAGGATGCACAATCACAAACAGAAAGCAAGAAAATGCAAAGAAGAAAAAGACAATAAATATACAATAAAATAACATCTTTTTCTAGGATGAGAGATGAAACAGGAATACTGCATTATTTTATCTCAGTTAAGAACATGAATATCAACAGACTTGAATATTTGGAAACTGTCAGTAGTACATGACCAAAAAGGCAATAATTTGCAAGTGGAAACTGAATATTTGAAAAGATAAACCAAAGGGCTACATTAAATTAAGAAGTTTCTGTACTTCAAATAAAATAAGGATCAGTATAGAAAGACCACCCACGAAATGGGAAAAATTAGCCATCCAAGACTTATCTGATAGGGAGTTAATAACTAAGGTATATAAGGCAGTAGTAGAGCTTCACAAGAAAAAAATAGCCAATCCATTGATAAATGGAAAATGGTGAAAAGAACTGAACAGAGGAGAAATTTCCTCAAAGAATAAATACAGATGACTAAAATGTATGTAAAAAATGCTTTGTATCATTAATTAACAGAGAGATGCTAATTAAACAGGTAGTAAAACACCATCTCACAGCATAAAGACTGATACACATAAAAAACATCACAGCAGGTGCTGGCACAAGTGCAGAGAGAAAGGGACTCTCATTCATTGCTAGTGGGGATATTGACTGGACCAGCCTTTATGGAAATCAATATCAACATTCTGCCACAAGACTAAAAATTGAGCTCTCAATCAACCCAGTAATATCACTCCTAGAAATATAGGTAAGGGACCTAATAATAGAATACAAAAAGAACATCAGCATTCTTATGTTCATTACAGCACTATTCATAATAGCCAGTAGTTGGAAACAATCCAAATGCCCAAGAACAGGTGAGTGGGTAAAAACAAACCATGGTATAACTACACAATGGAATACTAAGCAAATAGTATAAATTATTATAAAAAGAGACAAAAACAAACAAAAAAGATTCTGCATGAATAGACATGCAGAGTATCATGATGAGTGAAAGGAATCAGAGGGGAAGTGATAGACATAGAATGACATCACTCATCTGCAGGATATAAAATAAGTATGAAAACAATACTCAAAGACAATAGAAATGATGTAGAGTGGAGTGCAGTTAGAACAGAGAAAGGACCACTATGACAATAATACTTAGAAATGATTCCTCTGGACATGAACTGGGAACTGAAAGCAAGTAAAGTGATATCCAGGATACCCCTGCAATAAGACTATTGCAAACCACAGTGCCTATAGTTGGGGGCAAAGATAGAGAAATGTCTGAGCAGTAAGGCCAGATAATGGGACCCCTTGTCTCTCTTAGTTATGCCTTTGCTGTACTCCCTCATGTTTGTGTCCTGAGAGCTAGGCCACGCAGATGGACCAGCACTGCACTCCACAGTTCCCAGCCCTGCCACAGGTCTAAGTCAGGGCGCAGCTAACTGCCTCAGCACCACCACATTTTTCTCCAGCATTCTCCCAAGAGGTTTGATTTATGATCTGTTGACAGCTCCAGGTGTTTAGCCCCTTAGCCAGGTGATGGAACTGCGGTCCATTTTAGGTCAGCCGCATGCAAGGCAAATGCCCTACCACTGCACTATCACTCTGGTCCCAAGACTCTACGAAAAAGCTTCTAGAACAATATATTTATATAGCAAAGTAGTAGACTACAAAACTATGTAAAAATCAATGGTTCTCTTATGCACAAATAATAATAGAGAAGAAGTGGACATTCAAAAATCAATCCCATTCACATTAGTGCCACACAAACTCAAATACCTTTGGGCCAACAACTAAAAAGGTGAAGTACAAATAGTACTTTATTAACTTGAGAAGCTTCTGTACCTCAAAGGAAATAGTGACTGGGATACAAAGGCCACCCCATATTGGGAGAAACTATTCACCCAATTCCTGTAAGATAAGTGAATAATATCTAATATATAAGGTACTGACTGAACTTAGCAAGAAAAAAAAAACCTAACCCCATCTAAAAGTGGTGAGTAGAAATGAATAGACACTTCCTCAAAAAAAGAAATACAAATGGCTTGAAGGCACATGAAATATGCTCCACATCACTAATAATCATGGAGATATCAATCAAAACAACAATTAGGTACCTCTCATGCCACTAAAATGACACACATTACAAAGAATAAGAACAATCATTGCTGGCAGAGATGTGGAAAGAAAGGAAATCTCATTCACTGCTGGTGGGAATGTCATCTAGTCCTGTCTTTATAGAAAAAAATACGGAGATTCCTCAAAAAACTAGAAATTGAGCTCCCATCTGATCCAGATATACCATTCCTGGGGATATACCCTAGAAACACAAAAATGCAATACAAAAAATGCCTTCTTCATACCTATATTCATTACAGAGCTATTTACAATAGCATGACACTGGAAACAACCCACATGCCTAACAACAAATGAGTGAGTGGCTAAAGAAATTGTGCTACATATACACAGTGGAATACCATGCAGTCATCAGAGAATAAAATGAAGTAATGATTTTCCTATACATGGACATGGAAACTATTATGCTGAGTAAAATAAGTCAAAGGGAGAAAAATAGAAAAAGAATAGTCTCACTCATTTGTGGGATTTTAGAAAAATAAAAGACAGTATTGTAATAATATCCAGAGACAATAAATATGAGGACTGGAAGGACTGGCCCATGATATGAAGCATATCACAAAGAGTAGTTAAATGCAGTAGACAAATAACTACACTAACAACTATCATGACAATGGTAGTAAATTAGAGAAATAGAATGCCTGTCTTGAATACAGGCAGGGGTTGGGGGAAGAGGGAGATCTGTCATTGTGGTAGAAATGTTGCGCTGGTGAAGGGGTGTTCTTATATTATGACTGAAGCCCAACTACAAACATGTTTGTAATCATGGTGTTTAAATAAAGATATTATTAAAAATATTATTCTTAATTTCTTAGTGAAAAATGTTTTGTTTAAAATAGTCCATTTTGTTTATTTTTTGTTTTTTATGAAATTAGATTAGTTTAAGTACTGCATACCTTATTCAGTGTATTTTATTTGATAAAATACAATATAAGGGTAATTTCATGTATTTATTTATTTTGATACATCATCTATTGATTTATTTAGAAAATTGCATCCTGCTTTGTCGTATTGATATTTGCCATTATAGAAAAAAATCAGATAGCATTTTCTTAAAATGAATAGTTTATTGATTGATGTAAAGGGTGATGGCTAACTTGTATTTTCTCGGCCATGAAACCCTCATAAATATCCATATTTGTATATATCTGCATATATATAATTACTTTATTTAACAAACTTGCTAATAGTTGAATTTCAGTCATAGAATGTACACCCCACACACACACACCAGTGAATATTTCTCAACACCAATGTCCCCGTTTTCCTTCCTTCCCACCTGTCTCTTTGTCAGGCATTTTTCTTCTCTCTCTCTTTTTTGCACCCTTTTCTCTGTGTGTATATCTAAATCTATATATATGTGTATATATATATATACACATACATATATATTTTATCTTCTTTTCAGACACTCTTGTTTGCACTATTGGTAAAGAAGGAATACCAGACATATCATTTTATTCTCATTAAGGACCCAGTTCTTGTTCAGAATGACCATTTTCATCTATCATTCTCAGAGTTCACTACCCTTCCTGAACTCACCACTCTTGTGGCAAGCTGCCTTCCATAGATTGCTCTTCCTGATCCTCATCTCTATTATCTCTGTATATTTTTACCATATGATCTTTTATTTTTGTTATATTCCACAAATGAATAAGATCATTCTATGTCTATCACTCTCACTCTGACTCATTTTACTCAGCAATAATACTCTCCATATCCATTCATGTATAGACAAATTTCATGACATAATTTTTTGGAACTATTATTAGTATTTGTGAACTACAGTTTATTTTAACCAGTAATCTGTTCTCAGGCACCTAGGTTGTTTATAGATTTTGAATATTGTGAAGAGTACTGCTCTGGTATAAGAATCCAGGGCTTTTCTGTATTGTGTTTGATTTCCTAGGGCATAATTGTAGGAGTGCTATTGCTGGAATATATAGAAGCTCAACTTTTTTTCTTCAATAAAGCTTTATTGCTAAAACTTTATTCAGTGATAAAGCTCTCCAAAAATTAATCAGCTTCTGGAAGCTCAACTTTTAATCTTTTGAGGAATATACATATTATTTTTCAAAAAAGGCTGGACAATCTATATAATCCCACTAGCAGTCAATGAGATTCCCTTTCTCTCTGCATCAACACCAGCTCTGGCAGTTCTTGTTTTTTGTGATATGTGCCAGTCTGTTTTTTTTTTTTTTTTGAGATGATATCACATTGTTTTTATTTGCATCTGGTGATGATTAGTTATGTGGAAAATTTTTTCACGTGCCTTTTGGCCATCTGTAAAATCTTCTTTAAAGAATGTTTGTTCCTTACTTCTACCCATTTTATATTTTTTATTAATACATTTTATTTTTACCAAAGTGGATTACAAATCATTCACAGTAGTATTTCAGGTACATAGTGACATTGAATCAGGGGCATTCCCACCAGCAATGTTGTCCTCCCTCCACCCCTGCTCCCAGTACGCATCCAATATTGCCTCTTCTTTGCCTAGGCTGCTAGTATAAATGGTCCCTCTGTGTCTAGCCTGTTGTAGATTGGGTCTTGATTCTGTTGTAGTTGGCTTTGGATTTGGTGTTCAAGTCTGATCATTTTTTATTTCTACTCAGTGTTCATACTTGGATATGAAGGGTGGACACCCTAATTTTTGCTTGTTTACTGCTACTCATTCTTGCACAATCTGGTTTCAATCATGTCAGTTAAATTCAAAGTAGCTCTTTTTAATCCACACTCCACCTATAGCCTTAAGCAACTCCCATTGTTTCTGGTCTACAGTCTTTTTTTCCTCTGGCTACACTTTTGCTTAGGTTCACTTGCCTCAATTCAATCCAAAATGGTGCCTTCTAGTTCAAGCACTTTCCACAAACTGAAGCTTCTTCTGCTGAAGCTGGCAAATGGTTTTATTTTTCTTCTGGACAATCTCTTGGCTGAGCTCACTACAGTCCTTCATTTTTAATTAATTTTTATATGGTATAAGACAGAGATTCAAATTAATTTCTTTGCATGCAGCTCTCCAGTTTTTCAAAATCATTTGTTTGAAGAGGTGTTTCTTTCTTCATTTAATGATCCTAGCTTGTCATTAACTCTTCATACTTAATTTATTTCTGAGCTCTCCACTCTATTTTATTGATTTGACAGAGTGCTTTTAGTTCAGTATTTGTTGTTTAATTTATTATTTGAAGTCAGTAAATGTGATTCCAACCCATATCCCTTTTTTTCTTAGCATTGCTTGGTCTATTTGCTTTATAGTTCCATATAAACTTTAAAAATATATATTTTCTTGAAGCATATTGATTAAAGTTTTTACAAGGATTCTATTTTGTCCATATACTGCCTTGTGTAGGATGATCATTTAGATAATGTAAATTTTTAATGCTTGAAAATGAGATATTTTTTATTTATTTTGTAATCTGTGATTTATAAAACTTTATTATGATTCTATATTTTACAACATTGCTGATGATGGTTTCTTGCATAAATTGTTTCAACATCATACACACAACTAGCATCCACTTTTTACTTAATCAAAATCCTTCCCTACTATATGCCTTTGGCCATTTCCTACTTCCTTATTATATAACAGTAAATTCACATATAAGAGATCTCAGTCTGTATCTACCTCTTTCCTTCAGACTCAATTCACTTGTCACTTATATCCTTGAGTCTCAGCCATGTCATGACAAATTGCAGTGTTGTCCTTTCCTGAAAGTACATAGTATTTAATTATATAAAATTAAGTATGTATCTATATATGTATATATAAATGAGAACTTTTATGCCGGTTTCTTTATTTTTTGTTCATAAATGTATTCAACAAATGATAGAAAAGATTAAGAAGGATATGGAAAGAAGTCAAACAAATGAATTACACATATATAAAAAATTTTCTGTTTAATTTGTATTTTATGATTTTAGAGTTATTAATTTGCAAATAATTATAAATAATTGTACTTTCAGTTTGTTTGATAGTTAATAATTATAAATAAGTATTTACTTTTATTTTTAGTCTTGAGGTTTATTTTGTTTGATTTTAGTGAAACTACTAAAATTTTTTCATTATTAGAGGGGGTTTGGGCCACACCTAGTGGTTAATGGGGACGACTTTGTACTGTATATTTCTAGTTTAGTTCATAGTAATCACTCTTGGCCATGCTGAGGTTTCATACACTGCTGAATATTTAATCAAGTCAATTAATAGACAAGTCAATCATATTAAATTATTTATTTTCTCTAAAGCTACCAGTAAAGTCTATGGATATAGATCGTCTCATATATGTACATACATGTACATATATGTGTGTATATATATGTGTGTATATATATCTTAATTTTAATAATAATATATTTAAGCACCATGGTTAAAAACATATTCCTAATTAGATTTCAGCCATAAAATGCACACCTCCTTTCACCAGTGCAACTTTTCCACCACCAATATCACCTATTCCTCCCCCAACATCAATCCCCTGCCTGTCTTTGTGACAAGCATTGTTATTTTTCTATGATTGCCATGGTAGTTGGTAATGTGGATATTTCTATAAATGCACTTACCATTCTGAGTGGTAAGCTTCATATTATGGACTGGTCCTTCTGACCCTCATCTTATTGTCTCTGGGTAATATTACTATACTGTCTTTTATTTCCCTTAAATACCACAGGTGAGTGAGACTATTCTATGTTTATCTCTCTTCTTATTTCTCTCAACATAATAGTCTCTATATCTATCCATGTATAGGAAAATTTTGTGACTTCATTTTTTCCTAACAGCTATGTAGTATTCCATTGTCATCAGCTGTCGAGCTTCTCTGTTGTTTTCAGATTCTAGCTATTGTAAATAGCGCTGCAATAAAAGCAGTTCTGAATGCAGAAAGCATTATTGTTTTGTGGTCCTAGGGTATATCACTAAGAGTGGTATTGCTGGATCATGGGAGCTCAAAATCCTTTTTTTTTGAGGAATTTATACATACTGTTTTAGAAAAACTGGACTAGATGGCATTCCCACCAGCAGTGAGTGAGAATTATTTTCTCCTCACACCCATGCATGTAGTGGATGTTCTTATTCTTTGTGATATGTACCAGTCTCTGTAGTGTAAAATGATACTGCTGTTGATTTTATTGGCATCCCCCTGATTTTTAGTGTCACAGAACATTTTTCAAGTGCCTTTTGGCCATCTGTATTTCTTTTTTAAGGTATCTATTCATTTCTTCTCGAATTTTCAATGGGGTTAGATATTTTTTCTTGTTAAATTCTATTAGTACCTTGTATAGCTTAGATATTAGCCCCTAATCTGATGGATATTGGGTGAATAGTTTATCCCATTTCTCGGGTGACTTATTTTCTCTAGTCACTGTTTCCTTTGAAATGCAGAAGCTTCTCTTTTTAATGTAGTCCCATTTGTTTATTTCTGCTTCCACTTGTTTGGACAGTGGTATTTCCTCCTTTAGTCTCAATCTCATGGAGTGTTTTACCTATGTGTTCTTCTATGTACCTTATGGTTACAGATCTGATATCAAGGTCTTTTAATACATTGGGATTTGAGCTTTGTAGACTTTTGTATTAGATGGAGGTCCAATTTCTCTTTTTTGTATGTGGCTGACCAGTTTCCCAAACACCACTTGTTGAAGAGGCTTTTCTTCCATTTTACCTTTCTTGCCCCTTTTCAAAAATTAATTTATGGTATGTCTAGGTGTAAATTTTCGAATATACAAGTCTATTCCATTGGTCTGAGAGTCTGTCTATATTCCAGTGCCATATAGTTTTAATGATTATGGCTTTGTAGTACAATTTAAAATTGGAAAAATTTATGCCTCCCACCCTAAGTGTTGTTTTAACAATTCTGGGTATCTATTGCTCCAAATGAATTTCAGGAGTGTCTAATCCACTTCTTTAAAGTATGCCATGTGTTTCCTGGAGCGACTGCATTAAATCTGTATAATGCTTTGGGGTATGTTTCTTCATTTCCTTCTGTTATCTTTTATTTTTAAGACATATTCTATAGGTTTTTTCTTATTTGTTTTGTATAGGTCCTTCACTTATTTAGTTAAGTTGACTCCAAGGTATTTAAATTTCTGTGGTGCTGTCATGAATTGTTGTTTTAATGTCTATTTCTTCTTTGTCATTATTTATTTACAAGAAAGTCACTGATTTTTATGTGTTATTTTGTAGACTGCCACATTGCTCTATGAATCTATTTTTTTCTATGAATTTTTGGTAGAGCTTTTAGGATTTTCTAATTATAGTATCATGTCAGCAAACAATGAATGCTTTCTTATTCCTTTCCTATCTGAGTGCCCTTGACATCTTTTTCTTTCCCAATTGCTATGGCAAGCACTGCCATTAGTACTGAGAGTAGTACTCAACTTAGTTGTTGTATAGGAGTGCGAGAGGGGAAAGGCTTTCAGTTTTTCTCCACTGAGTATAATATTTGCCTTGGTCTTGTGGCCTTAACTATATTAAGAAAAGTTACTTTCGGGGCCGGGTAGGTGGCGCTGGAGGTAAGGTGTCTGCCTTGCAAGCGCTAGCCAAGGAAGGACCGCGTTTCGATCCCCCGGCGTCCCATATGGTCCCCCCAAGCCAGGGGCGATTTCTGAGCACATAGCCAGGAGTAACCCCTGAGCGTCAAACGGGTGTGGCCCAAAAACCAAAAAAAAAAAAAAAAAGAAAAGTTACTTTCATTTTATCTTAATGAGACTTTTTTTTATCATGAATGTGAGTTGGATATTATCAAATGATTTATCTGAATTTATTGATATGATTATGCAGTTTTTCTTTTTTTCTTTTTGATGTGGTGTACTTATTGATTGAATTGCATATGTGGAACATCCTTGCATCTATGGAATAAATCCTATTTGGTCATGGTGTATGACTTTTTTGAAGAGGCATTGAATTCTATTTGCTAGGATTTTGTTGAGGATCTTTTTTTTTTTTTTTTGGTTTTTGGGCCACACCCGGTAACGCTCAGGGGTTACTCCTGGCTATGTGCTCAGAAGTTGCTCCTGGCTTGGGGGACCATATGGGACACCGGGGGATCGAACCGCGGTCTGTCCAAGGCTAGCGCAAGCAAGGCAGGCGCACCTTACCTTTAGCGCCACCGCCCGGCCCCTTTGTTGAGGATCTTTAACTATGTGTTCATAGGGATATTGTCCTCTAGTTGTCTTTTTTCTGACTTTTCTGTCTGCTTTTTGTATCAGGGTGATGTTAGCTTCATAAAAAGTATTTGGGAGTGTTTCTGATTCTTCAATTTTTCAGGAATAGCCAAAAATAGTATAGGCAGTCTCTTGGAAGATTTGACAGAATTTTTTTTTGTGAATCTATCTGGGCCTGGTTTTTGTTTTTGGATAGAATTTTGATTACCTTTATAATTCCCTCAATAGTGATGAATCTGTTCAAATATGCTAGCTATCTTGGTTTGACCTTGGAAGAGGTGAACTATAAGACTCCAAGAATATATCCATTTCTTTCAGATTCTCATGTTTTGTGTGATAGTCTGATTACCCTTTACATCTCTGTAGTATCTTTAGTTGTCTCCTTTTTATTTCTAATTTGGATTATTAAGTTTCTCTCTCTTCTTTTCATTCTGAGTTTTACTAGTGGTTTATCAATTTAATTTATCTTGCTTTCATGATAGTTCAGATTTTGGGGGGGGGGATTTCCCATTCATTGATTTCTGTTCTAAGCTTTATTATTTTCTATTTTTGGTTCATTTTCTTGATCACTTTTCAAATTTATAAGCTGTGTCATTAAGTTATTTATATGGGCCCTTTTATCCTTCCTTCCTTTCTTCCTTCCTTCTTTCCTTCTTTCCTTCCTTCCTTCCTTCTTTCCTTCCTTCCTTCCTTCCTTCCTTCCTTCCTTCCTTCCTTCCTTCCTTCCTTCCTTCCTTCCTTCCTTCCTTCCTTCCTTCCTTCCTTCCTTCCTTCCTTCCTTCCTTCCTTCTTTCTTTCTCTTTCTTTCTTTCTTTCTTTCTTTCTTTCTTTCTTTCTTTCTTTCTTTCTTTCTTTCTTTCTTTCTTTCTTTCTTTCTTTCTTTCTTTCTTTTTCTTTCTTTCTTTCTTTCTTTCTCTTTCCTTTCTTTCTTTCATGAATGGATGCAATGTTTAAATTTTTCTCTTAATATCATTTTAACTGTTTCCCTCAGATATTTTGTGTTTCACTCTCATTTTTTCTAAGAATCTTTTGATTTCCTTTTTGATTTTTCTTCTGACTCACTGGCTGTTCAGTAGTGAGCTTTTTAGTTTCCAAGTATTATAATTTTCCCTATGTGTCTGCTTGTTATTCACTTCTAATTTCAGTGCAATATAATCTGAGACAGTAGTACATACAATTTCTCTACTTTTTATTTTATGTAAATATGTTTTGTGGGCTTGCATGTGGTCTATTTTGTGGAATGACTCACTTCACGTACATTGATAAAAATCCAGTTTTCTGGAAATGGAGAGTCATATATGTATATGCGGTGTGTGTGTGTGTGTTTACCTACTAGGCTAACTTGTTCCATTGATTCTTTCAGTGCGAGTATATTTTTGTTAGGTGTCAGTCTGTTGACCTATCATGTGTATTTATGTATATATAATATATAATATATGCAATCTATATATATTTGCATCATTTTACATTCACTTAATTGTATAACTGCACTGAATCATATTTTCTCCATATGACTTATTGATTAGTCATCTTTCCTGTCTCTATTTTAAGTTTGATGATCCTTCATACTTATTGCAGCTACTGTTATCATTTGATTTATATTTACCCAGTTCAGTTTTTTCTTTAATTTTCCTATGTTTTGTTTTCAATTTTTGTTGTAGGGAATATTTTATTGTTGTAATTATTATTTTATATAATTATACTTTAAATAAATAATTAGATAATTAAATAGTTATTAATTATATAAAGGATTAGTAAAGAGAATTAGAGTGATTCTGCATCTTTTCATTTATTATTTTAAACTGATTTAACTTTTGATTCTTATCTTTGTTCCTTGTATTTGAATTTTATTCTAGTTACTTTCCTTAACCTAATAAAACTTTTACTACATTTATCTTTTTATAGTATCAATATAAAATAAAATTTATATATAATTTATATTTATTTAAATTTATATAACTTATATTAAATAAATATATGTTATTGGTCAGCTATATGGTAGTATGTATTTTTAAAAATTATCCTATAAAATACAGATAAAATATATATTATACTGTATTTCAGAATTATTTTTTACTAGTATGTGAAGATTATGTGTGTGTGTTTGAACAACTATATGATATCTCTTGCTTTCAGTCTAACAAAATTTCATTTGTATTTCTTAGTAGATTTCATTAGTAGATCTGTGGGGAACACAATATCTCAGTTTTTACTAATCTCTCAGTTTTAGCTTCACTCTTTAAAAATAGCTTAACTAGATATAAAAATCCTGTTTGAAACTAAATTATGGTGCTCAGGGATTACTTCTGTCTATGTGCTTGCGATCACTCCACAGAGTGCTTAGTTGATGCAAGGATAAATTTTGGACCAACTAAGTGCAAGGGAAGTGAATTTTCTCTTGTACTGTTTTTCTAGTCCCAACCACTCTTTTTCAGTATTATATCTTTCAAATTATTTATGGCTGTTATTGATTCTAATGAAAAGGCAGCAATTAGCACTAATGTATTTCCCTATTATGTGATGAGTCGTTTTTCTCTCTTTTGCTGTTCTAATTCTTTTAACTTTTTATTTAAAAAATTCATTTTAACCAGCATGATTTACAAAATTATTCATAGTTGGGTTTTAGACATAAAATATTTTAGGACCAATCCCAACAACAGTGCTAACTTGTACAGTGGTGGCAATAATGTTCTCAGAGTTAATCCTGTGCTATCACCATTCACCCCTACCTTCCTGTATAGCAGGGCTATTTTGGTTAATGAAGTTTGGGTCTCATGATTTCATTGTTGGATATTTCTGTCCTTTCTTATCACCAATATACCTGAGACCCATGAGTCTGTCTCCCATAATTTCATATGTCTTTCTCCTTCCCTACTTATTTTCTTTCTTTCTCCTTACTATATTCTGGGGCCTAGAGAGTTCTCATAATCCCCATTTAATCTATTGCATTTATTCATGTAGTTTTCTTAATACCACATAACTTTGTGCTTTTTTTTTTTACTATAAAAGGGTTATTTATTGTTGTATGTTTAAACTGCTTGAACTTTTTGAACTCTTTGAGCTTTTCAGTGAAGATTTCCCTTCAAACTTAAGAAGTTATTATTAAGGGCCGGAGAGATAGCTGAGGGCTAAAGTATTTGCCTTACAAGCGGCAGACAGGATTGAGGGTGGTTTGAATCCCAGCATCCCATATGGTCCCCATGCCTGCCAGCAGCGATTTCTGAGCACAGAGCCAGAATTTACCCCTGGCACCGCTGGATGTGGCAATAAATAAATAAATAAATAAGTAAATAAATAAAAGAAGTCATTGTTATTTCAAATACTTTTATTTCTATTTTTTCTCTTTACTCCTGATATATTATTTTATACTTATGTTATGTGCTGGAGTGAGATATTCCTCTGGTAGTTGGTTTAATTTTCATCATTATTTTAACTGCATACATGTTATTGTTACACATTCAGTTTAATTTATTCTTTTGATCGTTCTTTCAAAGTTATGTCAGCACCTTTCATACTTTTTTTGTTTTCATGCTTGTACTTTTTAATTATGGAATTTCTATTAGATTTTTAAATTATTTATATTTCTCCCTTGACATCCCATATTTTATAGTATTGTCAACATGCATTTCCTTACTTACTTAAGCACGACATCTTTGGTTCATGTTTTTAATTTAATTGCAAGTCCTTAAAGTCTTAGAGTTGTTTTGAAGTCTTTACCAATTCTGTCAGTTTAACTTATCCTGGCTCTTGTATGCATATGCATTTGTATAAGTGTGTGGTGAACTCTCCTAAATGTTTATGTGAGATTATATTTTGGCAATTATTGTTGCTAATCTGGATAGTTGAAATAAGCCATTATACCTGGATACAGATTACAGGGCTTCCTTATAGTATCGTTAAACTATTGTCCAAGCTTAGTCTTTTCAAGCTATGACTATTTCTCCTACTATTCTTATATACTAGTTTAGTTATGTACAAAGTCTTTGTCGGATGGCAGTAATTTTTTTAAAGAACTCTCTTTAGCTGTCTCTCTTACTTAACAACAATTTGCCTAACTCTCAGTATCAGCATACTTGGTTTTTAGACTCAATTAATTGCTGCTGCTGATTGTTTTATTGATTTTTGTCTAGACTTTGAGGTATATAAAAGGGTTTATATTTTTTGTGTGTGTCTGTGTGTTTCGTTTTGTTTGGGGCTGCACCCAGTGACACTTAGGGGTTACTCTTGACTGTGCACTCAGAAATTGCTTCTGGCTTGGGGAACCATTTGGGATGCCGGGGATCGGACACAGGTCTATCTTGGATCAGTTGTGTGCAAAGCAAACACCCTACCACAGCACTATCACACTGGACCCCAAAGGGTTTATACTTTGACCATTTACTTATTTAGGTTTTGGGGCCACAATCTGTGGTGCTCAGGGGTCACTCTTGGCTTTGTGATCAGAAATCGATCCTAGTAAATTTGGGGGATCATGTGGGATGCCGGGAATCAAACCCTGGTTCGTTCTGGGTTGGCCATGTGCAAGGCAAAGACCCTATTGCTGTGCAATCCCTCAGGTCCCAAGAATTTATATTTTAAGGAGCGTTTGAAATTTATTCTTTTTGTTTGTTTGTTTGTTTGTTTGTTTTGGGGTCATACCTGGCAGTGCTCACGGGTTACTCCTGGCTCTACGCTCAAAAATCGCTCCTGGCACGCTTGGGGGACCATATGGGATGCCGGGATTCGAACCACTGTCCTTCTGCTGCAAGGCTCTACACAGCTTTCTTTTTCCCTCACCTCAGAAGTTGGCCTTTGGCTATTTTGTCTTTGTAAAGAAATGACAGATTTTTATTAATTGTTTATCAAATCTCCATTGTTTTTGAACACAATTAGGTTAAAAATTTTCATGCTTTATTTTTAATAAAGTGAATTCCTTTGTTTAGATATTCCCTTTTTTATGGTATCTTATTTCCCTCTGTATGGATAAAATGATCTAAGCCATTACTCTATTGATATAGCTCTCAGAGTGAGAGCTCTGAGGACCAGGAGAAATGGTACAGGGGTTTAGGCACTTGCCATGTATGTTGCCACTCCTGTTTGACCCATGACATTCATATGACACCCCGAGCACTGCTAGGAGTGGCCAGTGAGAACAGAGCTAGAAGTCATTAGTACTGCTGCTTGTCATTCCCCAATTAATGTCTCTATGTAGCCAGACAACATTAGGAACCTCTAATCTTGTTGCTTATTTTTCTTGGTGTGAACTTTGATCCTGTAATAAAAACAAGTGTAATACAGGGTAAGCCAGTCAAAATACCAAAATCTATTATACTTGAAGAGCTCCATCCTATATGTGAAAGTGATGGAAAAAGACTATTGACTATCTTGACTACACTGACAAGAATTTAGATTTTAAGGAGATTTGATTACTGCCACTTCTGGTTTCCTTTAACTGGATACTGATGGGGTTAAAATAGCCCCATTTTTGTTACCAAACTCAATCAGAATGGGGCTTTTAGCAGGCTAATCTGGATATGGAGAATTGCGAGTTGTTACTAACATGCCATAGATGTTTGGCTGTTCTTAGAATAGAGTTTTTTTGAACATGTGTGTATTTCTAATTGTTATACATGTGCTATGATTTACAGTGTTACTAGTAATAAAGTTTAATGTTATTATGTTCTAATACTATATGGAATAAGAGTAATAGCATCCTTATTGCAACCAATATATTATATTTTTACTCAAAATAATTTTCAGAAAGTTTTAAATTAAAGTAATAAAATTTTATGAATATAAACATTCACATGTTATGGATATAATTAATTTTTTCAACTGTTAAAATAATAACATTTATTAATACTTTTTATGGATACATATTTTATAGTGTTTTAACTTCTTGTATTTATGTTGTAGGATTAAAACTTTCAAACTCTATATTCACCTAAGTGAAGATAGTGAAAACTGTTTTGATTTAAGTTATAAATATTATTTTTATAAAAAATTGCATCATATAGTTGACATAGTTAATCATAATACATTTGTTTCAAATAAGTTAAAGCAAAATTATTTAAAAATAGAAAGAAAAATAAAAGGAATAGAAGATAGACAATTTAAAAAGAGGAAAAAGAAAAAAAGAAAAAGACAGTAGCAAGCACATTTGTGAAATGTATTGGATCTTCAATTAAGTCATTAATACAGTGGCAGAAGGTTAGTAAGTGCTTGTTGTTGACTATCCATTTTGTTTACCTGGTGTGTTTCTTTTCTTTTTCTTTTCTTTTTTTTTTTTTTTTTGGATTTTGGGTCACACCCGGCAGCGCTCAGGGGTTACTTCCTGGCTTTCTGCTCAGAAATTGCTCCTGGCAGGCACAGGGGACCATATGGGATGCTGGGATTCGAACCATCATCCTTCTGCATGCAAGGCAAATGCCCTACCTCCATGCTCTCTCTCTGACCCTAATAATACTATGACTTTTAGGGGTGTGTACTCAGATGGAAAGCCTTCTGGGAGAAGAAAATACAGAGTCCCACACTTGGTTCAAAATGCTCTGGTGATTTCAGCCCCCTCAATCCCAACCACTCCCCCCGGAAAAAAAAAATCAACAACCCAGTAACCTGAAGTATGGTCAGATTAGTGATCCCGAA
Source organism: Suncus etruscus (assembly GCF_024139225.1). Lineage (NCBI taxonomy): Eukaryota > Metazoa > Chordata > Mammalia > Eulipotyphla > Soricidae > Suncus > Suncus etruscus. Next base: position 149,597,690 of record NC_064851.1, on the reverse strand, counting down.
GGGAATCAAAGAGAGTCAGTGACAAGGCACTGCCATCAGAGAAACTGTGATTCTGTGTGAGAGAGGCAGCAGGCATGGCTTTAGCAGAGCAGTCGCTTGTCCCATTTTCTCCTCCTGAGATAGCCAGCTTTCTGCCACATCGGCCAGTGTACCCATCATCTTTCACAGCTTACTTTAGATCTTGTTCAATAAAAAAGTGAATCTATGGAGTTGACCCAGTTCAAACATGGAGACTGTGCATTTCCAAATACTCTTATATAAAGACAAAGAAAAGGAAAAGGTCTTTCAGAACTTGATTTCTGGTCTGACTCAGCCTTGATCAATTCTAGAAAATTCTTAATTTTGCAAATTGTTTTTTCTTAAATAGTCAGGATATTTGTAAAACAATATTTTCTCTTAGAAAGTAGATATTGAACTAACAAAAATTAAGTCAAGTTTACCTCATTGAAACCTGGCTGTTAAGGAAATTTTAGACTACAAATTTACTCGCACCTTGGGGTTAGTCTTAATTCCTTAAACCAGAAAGTTTAAATTATTAGTTAGAATCAATTTATCACCCTTTCTAGAGTATCATCAATTGTTTTGGTTAAAGCTAAAAGCTCCAATAAATACAATATGACCTGTACTTATAAATAGTCATTAATTTGGCATTTAGATTGCCAATAATACTCAATTAAATTCTAATACTTGGGAAGTTCTTTGTTAATTCTGTTAACTTTTGGGGCTGTTTCTATAACTGTCATTAACATAAATAGGTGATATTTGTAGTTGTATCACATGAGTCAAATGAACTCCTTTATGCACCAAGTGAAGCTTCTCATAATCATGTGCTACCGATCTTAAAGTGCCTAATTTATCAAGGTAGCAAAGTGCCTCTATTGTCCATATTCTTTATTTCTCATCTATAGCTAGTTCTTTACTATATTTTGTATTCCATATAAGTGTTTCATTTCCCTCATTTATTGATTCTAATCTGATATTGCAAATGAGAATAAATAGAGGAGTAGAATTCTAGCAATATGTAGTAAAAAAGGCCATCATAAAGATAATAAAATATTGGGAACAAATAACTTACCTTATCATAAATTTGGTTTGTAAATTGTTAGTGATTTTGGTTCCTTTTACGTCTTTCTATGGGCATTTTTTAATATAATAGCATTACTTTTTAATCAGAACTTCTATTGCTTATTTAATTGTTTAATTTCACATTATACAAATTTTCTCACCAAATATGCCCCAATTCTATTTTTTTCCCAGAAATTGTCTGATGGTCTTCCCATTGAGATATTTTATTTTAGAATAGTGGTCATTGTGTAGTGATTGTCTTTATTGCTGTGGTGCTTTTTGGATTTTTTGTTGGAACATTCTTTTTGTATTGTTGTTGTGTTTCTTTTCCTTTTTCCCTTTCTTCTCCCAAATTAATATTTATAGCCTCTAGAAGGACTCCACCCATTTTTTGCTTGCTTGATTTTTTACCCCATTTTTTTTTCTTTTCTTCAAACAGAACCACGTAACTTAAACCATCTTGTTCCGCCTCTAAAATCGAGGGAGAATTAATGGAGGGTACCAAGTCCAAACAGTTGTATGATCACTAAGCAGTAATAAAAACGATTGGACTTTAAAACCTACTACCCAAAGCCAACAACAACAGAATTGACACCCAATCTACAACAAGCTAGACACAGAGGGGACCACTTATATTAGCAGCCCAGGGGGTCAGGGGGGTGGATATGGGATGCATACTGGAAATGAGGGTGGTGGGAATTCCCCTGATTCAATATCAATATGTACCTAAAATATTACTGTGAAAGATTTGTAATCCACTTTGGTCAAAATAAAAAATTATTATTATCAATAAAAATAGATATACATTGGGTTCATTTTGAGACTTTTATAAAATAGAGTTAATATCCTTGACTTCAAAATGTTATTGTCTGATGTATGGAATAAATATAAATTAAAATAAATGTTTAAAAATAAATGTTCTGTTATAAAACACATGTGCAGAATACATAAAGGACTCTAATGCTGTTCTTCTGAATAAAGTAAAGAGCCTTACTTCAGAAATAATGACTAGACAGATACATAATGATAAATTCTAAATGGGTTAGATAAGGAGTGATAAGTAAAAATATTCCAGGACTGAAAAAGACTTAAAAATTAAAAACTACATTAATAATAAACTTAACTTATAATAATGACATTTTATACTCAAATTGGGAAACCATGAATTTAATTCAAGACTAGTTTCTTGAATATAATATTTCTCCATCATCTTCTCTAACTTCTTCAATACTTTGACCCCAGCTTTATTGGTAATTAAGAGTCGGGAACCAGAGAGATAGCAAAGCTGCAGGGCATTTGCCTTGCACTCAAGACAATCCATGACAAACGGTGGTTCAAATCCCAACATCCCATATGGTCCCCCATGCCTGCCAGGAGCAATTTCTAAGTGAAGAGCCAGAATTTCTGAGAGAAGAGCTCTACCCCTGAGTGCTGCCAGGTGTGACCCCCCCCAAAAAAAAGAGAAAGGAGTCAAATTCATTTAATGTATTTGTACATCCTTACAATGTGTTGAGTGAATACATAACGTAACACCTTTTCAGTTAATTACTTTCTCTGAAAATAAGTCCTGAGTATACTTTATATAATGATTTAGTCCTTGTGTCTGAACTTCCAGCCTCGGAAGTAGGAACGAAATCTAAAGTGAGGCTGCATATGATTCTTTCACTGGAAGTGGCCAAAATGTTGGGGTTAGTATAAGTGTCCTATAGAAAGGTCATACCTGACTGATAAAATCTGTATGAATTTCTGAATAATGTGAACATTTTAAAAGTCTAAAAACCTTATTAGGATAGTGTCAAAATGTATCAGAAGCCATTTCATTTTCTTGTGTCATATTAGCCCTTCTGTTCATATTTTGAGAAGCTGTGGTTCTATAGTAAGATTTTGCTCTGCTCAATAAAAGAAATCTTGTTAATCTCACTGATTTTTGTCTTAAATTTTCTTGTCTTAAAAAATAACCTTAGGATTTTTGTCTTTTGTCTCTGAAATATTTCTAAGATGACAGTTAAGGAAGTATTTCATATTATTAAGTGTGGGAACTGAGGAGAATATGAACTATGAGAGAGACAAAGGCAAAGAGAAACAGAGAAAGGAAAGAAAATTCACATTCTTAAAGTGGCACTAGGAGTCCAAAATTGAATGCCAATAAAAGGAAGGGACTCTATAATTAAATTTTATGCAAAAAGTAAGTAGAAGTAGGTGAGGCTCTTTAACACCAAGATTCAAGGTATCTCCCTACCCTCCTACTGCTGAAATGTAGACTGGCTTTATAGGTCATGGGAATATATGTCTGTACATATATGCACATAAACATGCATTCACATATCCACACTACCAACCAAAAAACTAGTAGCCCACCCTAGAAAAATTTCTAACTAGAGAATTAAGTACTAAATTCTTAAGAAGAAATGTATTTCTTTCTTAAGAAAAAATATATTTTCCTTCTTAAGGTATTAGTATTTCCAGCTGCCACTTAATTTTCAAGATAACACTGTCTTCAGTAGTATGGCACCTTTAAATGATGCAGAAACATTTGATTTTTGCTCTCATTCTGTTCCCAAGTTTTTTCTCTGTTCGACTTTGTACATTTTGGGGGTTGCCACAATTAAGAAAAAAGAATATTTGGGGCTAGCAATTTAAGGCTCATGCTATTCTATCCTGCTACAGAATAGATTATCTGAGAGTCAGATTTACCCTTACTTTCTAAGTAGGAAAAATGAGAACCTTTAGATTAATCTTTCTCTTAGCTTAAAATAGCTAATAGATGATCTGGCACACCATAACCAGGTCACTAACTCTGGTGAATGTTTTTTTTAAGTCATGATTAATTTTCATTAAGTCTTAAACAAAGGAATAAAAAAAATTAAGCTAGATTTTCTATTTTGCAGTTACTTAATAAATCATCTTTTCTAAAGAAGTGGAAAATTACACAGAATATTAGAAAAATTCAGCCAGCATGGTTAGCCTTGCTTTATAACATATATTCAAGTTAATTATTAACAGTATTCCATTCTTCAAGAAACCTTACCAAAAATTCTTAAGCATGTGCTGATATATCCATTTGGGGCTAAAATTGGTCAAAGCGGAGTTAAATGCCAAATGATATTTTTGCTAAATCATCAGGCTATCTGAACTTTTTTGTTTTACTTTCTTTAATGAGTATAATAGTTAGAATTAGAGTCAGCTGTCTTCATGGCGCCAGACATTATTTTCTGTCACCAAATTATGGCCTTTTTTTCTTCAGATAGCTCATATTTCACTTTAGCCCTATATTCCCTGTGTCTGAAATAGAAGTCATTTAAAAAAATATTGGTGAAAATAGTGAGTTTCACTGATGATGATTATGTAAAGCAAACATTTATACAATTAAAACTAAATATTTTAGTAAGAAAAATTTAAATACTATAGACTTAAAGCAGAATGAAAGGGGGAAAAGATCAATCATGACTTGACGTTCTCCCTAATGCTATTTTCTTTTCTCCCTCACAGGGAAATGATGCTGATATGGTGGATAAGAACAAGTGTTGCACATTGTGTAACATGTCTTTTACATCAGCTGTAGTGGCTGACTCACATTACCAAGGCAAAATCCATGCAAAAAGGTTAAAACTGTTGCTAGGAGAGAAAACCCCATTAAAGACCACAGGTATGTGTGTGATCAATAATCTTGGTGAGACACTGAAGTTCCAATGTGCTTCTACATCAGAGGCAGCTACGAGAATGGGATACTGAGTGTAAATAGTGTTCCAAATATAATGGGATGAGTAATTTGACCAACAGATGTTGCTATTGATTGTAACATCCCCTGTTAGTGCTCATCCTCTCAACATGGCTTATCCATATCAGTACTTTAGCAGTTTGTTTCTAATGAATGAGTATCCATGTATTTATGATGTTTATGAGAGGAGAAATTTGTTATTTCCATAAATATATTCCAAAGGATAAATGAAAAGCACTTAAACTATCTTTTTTACTCAGTTACTTTTCTAGTGTTTCTTTCAGCTCTGTGTTATATTTATTATATATTGTATGAGATCCTATGTCTATTTTATAATAAATATTGTTCTTCCCTAACTTGTCTCTTATCTTCAATTAACTTTAGGATAATGGAATGTGCTTTGCATGTAAAGAATAGATTACTTGTTTATGTCTTTCTCATGCATGATATCATCCTGTTTCTATTTTGGTGGGCATAGAGAAGAGGGAAACTACAGTCTTTCAAAACATTTATGTTTGTAACAGACAATTTAGTATTCTTCTGAAATGAAATTCTTAAGAGCCTTCCAATGGTTCTGTGATAAAATTATTCATTTTCAAAATAAAAAATAAAATAATTATAATATTCCACTTGATCTACTAAATAAACTTTCCAAAAAGTTGAGAAAATCATGAAGCTAACACATTTAATTAATGAAGATAGATGATTTAAACAAGATTTACATTATATGTGACAAGGAAACTGATAGACTACATTATAATTCCCAAGAGATGGAAGTATATTTCACAACGTCTACTCTTTCACCACTGTTCAACTTTAGCACCACATTTTGTCTTGCTGTCTAATGAATTATTCATAAAGTGTGGGTGTAATTATGTTTTAAATGGTATTTTGGAAATTGAAGAGAATCTAAAACAATACTTGACTTTTACCCTCACCAGTATTTTTCTTTTAAAAATGTCATTACTTAGAAAACAGCAAGGAATTTTTTTACTATAAAAATCTATTTAATTTAGAGAATGTTGGATTTCATTAAGGTAACTATGATATGCAGGCATAGGATGGATTTACTAATAAACACAAGAAACCTGGAGGCAGATGTATTGTTTGAGGAACACTCTGTGTCTTAATATATGATAGATAGCAAATCTCTTCAAACTCCTGCTCTTGCTCTTTAAAAGGTTGGAGTTTCACCTTGTAACCTATTCTCCATCAACAATCTTAAAATAGAACATCAAAAAACAGTAACTGAAAAATTGTACTTGTTTTCTGTGAATAAATAACTTAGAATTTGTTCTCTCTGCCTAAGCAATATAGCTGTTATATTTAATTTTGGAAGTAGTGATGGAAAAGGAGTTGTAGTTTATTTCAAATTAGTAGCAAACAGGAAAAATACTATTTTTAGAGAAAATATCATATTATGGCAAATAATATTTTATTATTCACAAATATTTGGTGAATGTTTTGTTAATTCAAATACATCTTAATGCTATCCTAGCACTACATTTTCGGAATTCAGATACCCTCAGATCTAATAAATACCCTGAATGTGATTTGTCATTTTCCATAAATATATTCCTAAGTAAAAATGAAAATCAAAAGCACTTAAACTATATTCTTTACTCAATTACTTTGTCTAGTTTCTTTTGACTCTGTTTTTACTGTATCAAAACTTAAGTTTATGGCTCAGAAGAAAGCTAAAAGGGGTAGGGAAAAGTACTTACCAACAACTTTTGGCCTAGGCTTGGAGAACCATATTCAAGTTTTCTTATACCAGCTCCCCTTCTCATCTTACATAGAATGTCCAAGTTACACATCACATTTCTGTAGCTTCTCTTTACCCATTCTCTTTGAAGCAATTTTTAGCATAAATATCTCAGAATGAGGCAGTGCCACACAAATTGGAGTGCATGGAAAGCTTAATTTGTTCCTTGGCCTCAGTTGGTATCAGATCCATGACTAACACAGTAGAGAAAGCAAACTTGAAGAAATTTATATTTGGTGCGTGTAGAATCAGGAGATAGACATTTATAGAAGCAACATAGGATAGAGGACCAAACATCATCATAAAGAATCTAAGTGCAAGAACACATGGAGACTCAAAAAGAATTATGCAAAGGACACTATTAGGTGGAAGCAGGGCCCTGGCTTCAATTTTGAGGATGTGGGGAAATCAAAGATTATTATAAGAAAAATAGTGCACCATCATTTAGATGGTAGTGTTGCTCTACAAACAAAGTATAAAGATTAAATTATAAATTCCTGTTCCTATTTGACTGTTATGAAAACAATACGGATATTCCTCTAAAATTATAAATTGTATTCCCATATGACTCATTAATACTGGGAATATATGTTCCTGGGAATATGTAACAGAATCTTCAAAACAGTGCAAGAAATGCATCTACACTTCTTTGTTCCATGAAGCACTATTCATAATCATAGGTAGAATCTGAGAACAACTCAAGTGCCCAAAGTAGGAAAGAAAAGAGTATGAAAGAAACCATGATACATCTACACAGTGGAATAATATGCAGCCTGAGGAAAACTCAAGTCATAAATTTGCTTCTACAAGAATAGAGATAGAGAGTATTATGCTGAGTGACGTGAGTCAGAAATAGGGACATAGAATGCACATATTCATTGTGGAATATTATAAAAACCAACATATTGCATGAAGAACACCCAAAGACCATTGAAATAAGTGCCAGTAAGATTGATCCATGGTAAGATATTTTCACAAAGGGTGATTCAGTTAGGATGGAGAAGGCAACCATTATGACAATCATAGTTGGAAACGATCACTCTGGACAAACTTTAGTGCTGAAATTAGGTAAAATGTTAATACATGATACCATTTCTGTAAGAGTATTGCAAACCACGGTGCCTCAATGGGAAAGATGATAAAAAATAAAAAGTGAGAGAATGAGAAAAGTGCAGAGCACATAGGGATTTAGGAGAATGTTAGGGGTTGAGAGGAAATTGGTGACATTGGTGGAGGGAAGTGTGCACTGATGAAGTGATGGATATTGGAGCATTATATGACTGAAACCCAATCATCCACATTTTAAATTTAACTATGAATTTAACAACGATTTATTAAAAATTATCTTTAGGTCTACCTAAGGATCAAGCAAAATTTTATTTACTGAAAGTACAGAAGGAGGACTAAAAGACTGAGAGGCAACAACAAAGAATATTCAGTTTTGACCTTCCTTCTGGAAGAACTCAAATACTTTGGCTGCCTGGAATAATAACAGGATTCCTGCCATTTTTTGTTTTGCCTGCAGCCAAGCCCAATAGTTGTTACTTAGTACTTCACCCTCTAAGTTATAATTGCACTTGCTCATTTTCGTACTGTTCTGCCTAATCAACCAGGTTGACTTGAAATTACTTTTGTAATGAAAACAAAAAAGAAAAAGAACATAAAAAACCAAACCAACTGAATCAAGATGCCAGCAAAAAGCAGTTTTCCCGCTCAGGTATGCTTCTTAAGCTGCCCTTCCACGAGTAACAGACACTGTAATTGTAGTGATTTCTGGATAGAAATAATTGAAGCACAACTCATTGCCTCTCTTAGCTACTCCATCTGATGAGGGTGAGCAATTGGTGAGGAAATGAGTACCTTTCCTCCTACTCACGATTCACTGTGATCAAGCATCCACAAGTATCCTCAAGATTTAGTTGTTAGAATTACCTTTTCCAGATGAGTACACATTTACTAGAATTTCTGAAATGCTAGGCAGAATTGTTAGGAAAAGAAAAATAACAATTCAGTTCATCTTGGTTAGTATTTCAGGATCGAGTTAATGTTCTCATAATTTATGCTATATATATATATATATATATATATATATATATATATATATATATATATATATATATATATATGAGAAGGATTCTAGCACTAAGACTTTCTCATTGAGTCAGCAGATCTCAATGTGGAGGTATTTCTCAGGTTGGAGAGTAGATTGTAGTTGCCTTAATCATATAATTTACTGCACTGTGAGAACATGTAGGGAAGATATAGAGGCAATGAAAAGGATAAATTCTGCAAGATTTTATGTTCATAAAATTCCTATTCCTGGAGGAAGATTCTTAAGCATGGATTATTTAGCATTGACAAGAGATCACCTAAAGGTAAAACTGTCATAGGAAAGAGATTAACAATGTACCTGCAGGTATGCTTCAATGAAGTTTATCTGAGTTCTTGATATCGGAAAGTTTAAAAGTCAGAATCTAGTAACAATACTTTATGGACTTTGTTAGACAGAGTTCTTAGTCTCTTATGAAGTTGCTTTATCTTGATCAGGGTTTCTAATCTCAGTAGCATTGAGTGTTTTAATTGATAATTCTTGGTCTGAGGATGAGGACTTTCCTATGCACTGTTAGATGTTTAGGAGCATGACTAACCAAACCCACTAAATTCCAAGAGAATGATACTCGTTGATACATTAATAAAAACTTTTAGATATTTCTAAAATTTGCTCCAGTTGAGAAAATTTATAGATTCAGCGTTGCCTAACAATGGTCTACAGACCTATATGGCTGTCTACCCACCTGCCTCAGGTTTATTGCTTTTAAATGATTAAAATGTCAAAATAATATGTTGTTATACCAGGAGGATATATACAATTTGTATTTAGATTTGGGGTCACAGTAATAGTACAGTGGGTAAGGCACTTACCTTTCATGTTCCTAACACAGTTTTAATCTCTAGCAACAAATTTTTCCCTACACAACACTAAGAGTGAGCCCTCAGCACTGCCAAATGTGTCCCCCAAACAAAATAACAGGGAATTTTTTGCTCCGTTAGTAGAATTATATAGATGTCACAGTAATTATCAATCTCATAAATTCTAAAATATTTTCCAAATCGCTTGACATGAAAATTTTGCTGACCTTTCAATTTGTAGTGAATTACCTGCATAGAGAGGCAGCAAGGAGATGATGTGGAGGTCTGGACATCTGTATAAAACAAAAGTCTTTATCATGAAAGAAGTACCTCTGAGAAAGAACAGAAATTCTCATATGGAGTTGGTCAATAGAATCAAAAGAGAGAAGAGTCCCGGTATATAATGTACCTGTGTTCAGGCTGAAGAAGACAGAATGAGGAGAACTTAGTGTCTTATTGAAAAGGAAGTTTTCCAGCAGAGCCATAAAACAATGCTAGCAAATGTCTATATTAGATTTAAAATTCAAAGATATGTGGTTGGATAGATATAATAGTGGCTAAGATATTTGCCTTGTAAGTGACTGACCCAGCTTGGATCAACAGCACCTTATTCAGTTCCTGAAAAATGCCAGGAGTGATCCCTTAAGGTAGGAGGGCCAGGAGTAAGCTGAGCACCATAAGTGACCCAACTCCCCACTCCCTAAAGAGCCCTTCAAAAAAGAACAAAGCAAAAGTAAAGAAATAAAAAGAAACTTGGACATTAGAGAAATAAAATTATGACCAAAATATATAGAATGTTAATATGCTTAACATACTTAACTTTTAGTTCTTATTTGGAAGAATTAACTCCAATCTTGCCATGGATGCTAAATAAATTATCATAATCTGAACACCTTTAAGCAAAAGAAATTTATTATCTGATAATTCTGGGAAGTCTCTGGACAACTGAGAAAAATATGCAGAAAAATTCCTCTCCATTGCCTCTTCTAGCTCCTGGGGACTCTTAGCATGCTTGGCATTTGACAGCATGACTAACTTCTGCTCTCACTATTAATACTTTCTTATTTATTTTGATACTTTTCCCTCTTCTTATAAATATGAAAGTTACTTCTTATTAGGTTCATATAATATAATCTTATTTTCTATTTGTGTGGCTTTGGGGATGATCTCCAAATGGTGCCTAACAGGCCTAGGGACATTCCTGCTGATTCTAAGATAACTCAGTAGTAGTTTCATATAAGGGCTTAAGATGCAATGCTGCTTATACTATATTGGTGCAAGAGGTTACCTGGGTCACCCTTGGTGTATTCAGGGATTCAAAGGGTGGGGACCTCCAAGTTTATACTCAGTAATATTTAGAAGACCTTGTGAGACTAGAGATAACATCAGGATCAGCTGCATGGTATGTTTGTTTTAAGGAATCCAATATGTTCTTTCTGTCCCAGTATATCTTTGAGAAGAAATTATTTAATTATCTGGAGACAATAGAAATGAGGGCCAAGAGAATCAGTCCGTGGTAGGAAGCTTGCCACATATAGTAGGGAGTGCAGTTAGGCCAGAAAAGTGATCAGTATGACAATGATAGATGAAAATGATTGCTCTGGACAAAAGCTGGGTGCTGAAAGGAGATAATGGATATGCATGATACCCTTTAGTAACAATATTGCAAAATACAATGTCTAAAAGGTGGAATAAGAGAAAGAGAGAGAGTGAGAGAGACAATGAGAAAGAGAGAAAGAGAGAGAGGAAAGAAAAGTGCTCTGAGGCTGTAGGGGGAGGGCACAAGGGAAATGGGACATTGGTAATGGGAAATATGCACTGGTGAGGGATGTTCTGCATTGCATGCATGACTGAAAGTTATAAATAACTTTGTATTTGAATAAAAAGCAACAGTTTGTGAACAACCTTAAACCATAGTGTTTAAATAAATTAATAAAAATAACACACATTTAGATTTTTAAAAATTAAAATATTCTTTACTGCACAACTCTGATTTATAAAACTGTTAACAGTGTTTTATATATACATAATTCCAACATTAATAAAGTATCTATCTTCCTCCTTCAGTTTCTTAAGGACCTCACTACATTCTAATTATTATTAATATTTTAGCTTTACAAATGATTTGAGTACTTTGGTTTTCCATGTTAGTACTGATGGTTTTCTAGTTAATATTTCCAGTACCAGAGCCAGTCACTATATCTACTTCCCTCCTCCAAAGATTCCAGTATCCCTCCCTTTAGCATCCACTCCACTTCCCATAAACTTATTTCTGTGGATAAAATTTCAAAATCCATTGTCTTTGGAACTTTGTTGCTACCATGCTGTGCATCTTTTTTATTTTTTGCCATCTTCTGTAATTTTATTAAAGCACCATGATATAAAATACTATTGATAGAGTATACCAACCTCTATGAACATTATACAGTGTTCTGACACCACACCTACTACCAGATTATCAGTTTCCTCCACCAAAGTTTCAAGGTTTCCTCCACACAGATCAGCTCGATAATTTATTCAGTTCTGTAGGTCAGTTCTCGGGATGTTACCATGGTTCATTTGTTGTTTCTTATGTCCCACTTATGACATAAATTATTCTGTGTCTGTCCATTTTCTGACAAAGTTCACTCAGCATGAAATCCTTTCTTTCATCAACACAACAATACAGTACAATATTTCAGCTTTTCTTTCAACCAAATAGTATTCCATTGTATAAATGTAATAAAGTTTCTATTTTTCTTTTTATTAAATGTATTTAAACTTTTTTAAATGTATTTAAACACTATGATTACAAGGTTGTTCAAAATATAGGTTTTTTTCCGGTTAGAAAGTTGGTTGTGTTTGAGTTTCCATCATACAATATAAACACCCTTCCCAGTGCACATTTCTCACCACCAATGCACAGAGTTTTTCTCCCACCAGCCTCTCCTGCCTGCTCATAGAGTAGGAGGATTAATATAATTAAAATGGCAATACTTCACAAAGCATTGTACAGATATAAAGCAATACCTATAAGATTACCCATGATAGTTTTCAAAAAAAGTGGATCAAATTCTCCTGAAATTAAATGGAGCAATAAATATACCAATACATATAATTCTTTGGAAGTATTGCCATTTTAATTATATTAATCCTCCCACTTTATATGTAGGGCATGTGTTTATATTTCTTGTGTCCTCTTCCATTTCCTATAGCAGTGTTTTGTAGTTTTCTTTGTATGTCTTTGAACTTCTTAGTTGATTTCCAGGTACTCAATTTTTCAAGGCACAATTTTCAATGGGTTTGTATTTTTAATATATCTTTCTCTTTCATTGTATGTAATATCATGATTTTTGCATATTAATTTAGTATCTTGCCATTTTACTATAAAATTAATTATTTATAGGAGCATTTTTGTAGTATCTTTAGGATTTTCTAAGTATATGATCCTCTCATCTGCAGACAGATGAGAGCTTGACTTCTTCCTTTCCTATATGGATGCCCATGATATCTTTTTCCTGCCTGATTGTGATAGCAATACTTTTAGTAATAAATAGAATAAAAGTAGTGAGAGGAGGCAATCTTTTGTGTGTGATCTTAGAGGAAAGGCTTTTAGTTTTTATCCATGATAATATTTTCTACAGGCTTGTGGTAAATAGTTTTTACTGTATTGAAAAAAAGTACCTTCAGTTACCATCTTGTTGAGAGATTCTATCACGAATGGGTGTTGAACCATGTCAAATGCTTTCTCTGCTTCTATTGCTATGATAATATGATTTTTGTAAATTTTTTTGTTGATATTGTGCAATATATTGATTTACTTGCATATGTTAAGCCATTCTTGCATATTTGGAAGGAATCATGTTTAGTCATAATATATGATCTTAATGAATTCTTGGTTTCTATTTGATAGTATTTTGTTGAGGACCTGTATTCTTTAGGATATTTTCTTGTAATTCTCTTTTATTGTGATGTCTTTGTGTTTGGTATTACAGTGACGTTAGCTTCATAGAAACTATGAGTATCCCTATGGCTTTGGTTTTTTTTTTTCTTTTGGTATTTGTTTTGTTTCTAATTACTTGGAAGAGCCTGAAAAGGATCGCAATAGGTCCTCTTTAGAGGTTTAAAATAATTCACTAGGAAATTCAACTGGGCCTATGCATTGGTTTTTGTGAAGCATTTTGATTTCCTTTTCAATATGCTCAACAATGTTCGATATGTTCATCATCTACACATCATCTTTGTTCACAAGTGGGAGGTTACAGGAATCCAAGAATTTATCCATTTCTTCCAGGTTCTCTTGTTTTTTTTTTTTTGGCATATAGATACTCAAAGTAATTGCTGATTACTCTTTGAATTTATCAAGTATCTGTAATGACATTTCCCCTTTTCATTTATGATTGGGTTTATTGTGTTTCGCTCTCTCCCTCAGTGAGTCTAATGGTTTATTGATAATGTTGATTTTTTTCAAAGAACCAACTATAGATTTCTTTGATCTTTTAGACTGTATTTTTGGTGTCCAGTTAATTAATTTTTGCTCTAAATTTTAGAATTCCTTCTACATATCTGACTTCAGCTCATTTTGTTGGTCATTTTTTAATTTCTTAAGTTGTGCCATTAAATTATTCATGCTGGCCCTTTTTCTCTTCCCAATGTATTCTTGCAAAGGTATGACATCCATTTAATACCACTTTTGCTGTGTCCAACAAACATGTCTTTATTCTCATTTATTTCCAGGAATCTTTTGATTTCCTATTTGATTTCATCACTGACCCCCTGGTTGTTCAGGAGTGAGCTGTTTAATATCCAGGTGTTAAAATTAGTTCTCCAATTCTGTTTGTAATTTGCATCTATTTTAAATGCCTCATGGTCTGAGAAGATAGTTGATACATTTTCTATCCTCTTTATTTTATGGTGGTATGTTTTATGGCACAGCATGTGGTCTATATTGGAGAATGTCCCATGTGCATTAGTGGAAATGTGTATTCAGATTTGTGGGGATGAGAAGTCCTATATATGCCTACTAAACCACTCTCTTTCATTTCTTCCTTCAAAGCCAGTATATCTTTGTTGAGTTTTAGCCTGGTTGCTCTGTTAAGAAGGGACACGGTGGTGTTCGAGTCTCCCACTACTCTTGTCTTGCTATTGATGTCTTTCTTTAAATCTCTCAGCAGTTGTTTTAAGTACTTTGCTGGGCCCTCCTTGGGTGCATATATGTTTAGGAGTGTGATTTGTTACATGATGTATATATCCTTTGATTGTGAAGAAACCACCATCTCTGTCTCTTATAACCTTTTCAAGCCTGAGGTCTGTGGTGCCTTATATTAGTATTGACACCCTAGCCTTTCTATGAGAGTTGTTTTCCTGAAGGATTGTCTTCCAGCCCTTGACTGCATCTGTGTTTTCTCTGTCTATTCAAATGTATTTCCTAAAGGCAGCCAAATGTTAGATTCAATTTTCGGATCTATTTTGTAACTCTATCTTATAAATGTTGCACTTGCCCCATTGCTGTTAAGAGAGATGATTCTCTCTTATCTCTATGCCATCATTTTGTAGAAGTTTGGTATGTTGTAGGGTCTGTCTTGCCTGAAAGTAGATACTTTTTTCTTTTCTTTTGTTTTGCTTTTGGACCATACCCGGTGATGCTCAGGGGTTACTCCTGGCTATGTGCTCAGAAATCGCTCCTGGCTTGGGGAACCATATGGGACACCTGGGATCTAACCTAGGTCAGTACTGGGTCAGCCTCATGAAAGGAAAATGCCGTACTGCTGCACTATCGCTACAGCCCCAAAGTTAACCCTTTTTTTAATGGTTGGTTTGTAACTGTAAAATCCTGATTTTTTTTTCTGTGCTGTTATGTATTCTTTCTTCAAACCTGAATGATAAAGTCCTGCTGACTTAAGTACTCATAGCCAGGCATTCATTTCATTGATTCCCCCCCCCCATTATATCCCACCACTACCTTTGAGCCTGGAGGCTTGCTTATGATAAATTTTCTGTAAAATTCAAGGATTCTTCTTTGTGTGTAATTTCCCTTTTTGATCTTGCTGCTTTCAGTGTTCTATATCTATCTGTTGTTTTCATTGTTGTAAATAGGATGTCCTTTAGGGTGCTTTTATTTGGGTTTCTTTTAGCTGTACTTGGGCACTTAGGATGTAGTTGTATGCACTATTTAGTTCTGAGAACTTCTGAAAAATTATTGGTTTGCTTTTTTTTTTTACTGTTGCTTCTTCATAGGGGTTTCTTCTGTCTCTCTGGGACCCCAGTGAATCTTATGTTATTTTATTTTAATTTATCCCTAAGGCTTATTGTAGTCTGTGTTTTGCTCATATATTATTCCAACAGTCATCCGTTCATTATGTCTCACCATCTATGTCCCTAGGTTTCCTCCATCACTCCAACATACCTCTACAATAGGCACATTTGCACATTTCTTTTCTCTCTCTCTCTCTCTCTCTCTCTCTCTCTCTCTCTCTCTCTCTCTCTCTCCCTCGCCATTTTTTTTTATTTTAGGCACTGTGGTTTGTAATTCTGTTACTAAAATAGTATGCATATCACTTTACATCCTTTTAGCACCCAGTTATTTTCTAGAGTGTTGATTTACAATTCTTATTGTCAATATGGTCCCTTCTCTGTCCTAATATCACACTCCCTTCATGTTGTGATGTTTTCTACCAAGGACCCTTGTTTCTATTGTCTTTGAGTATTATTCTTATTAATTTTTTTCTTATACTCCACAAATAACTCCAATCACATCTCTCCCTCTTACTCTGACTGATTTTACTCAATGTGATACTCACCATATCCATTCGTATGAAAACAAATATCAAAAATACATTTTTCCTAATGGCTCTGTAGTATATTATGATGTAGATATATGATAGTTTCTTTATCTACTTACTTGAGCTTGGGTATTTTGGTTGTTTCCAAATTTTGGCCATTGTAAATTATTCTACAATAAACATAGAAGTTCAGAATCCTTTTCTGCTCTGTAATTTGGAACCCTACATTATATCCCAGGAGTGATAATACTGGTTTGCTTGGATGTTAATTTTGTTTATTAATTTGTTATTTAGTTTTTTGAGATGTTTATATTGATTTAAAAAAAAGCTGGTACATTAGCATTCCCACCAATAGAGAATGACATCCCTTTATTGTCACTTTTGATCCAGCATTAGCTGTTTTGCTCTCTTTGATATGTTTTAGTCTCTGTGGTGTGAGATGGTATCTCTTTGTTTGATTCTATCTCCCTAATGATTAATGATGTGAAGCACTTTTTTATATGCTTTTTTGACCTTATATATCTCTTATTCAAGAAAATTTCTTTTCAACTCTTCCCATTTTATGATGGGTTGGATTTTTCTTTTTTTAATTTCACTTAATTTGTATTTAATAATAAATTTTAATTAATTCACTGTGAGATATTGTTACAAAATTGTTCATGTCTCAGTCTTTGTCATACAATTTCCAATATCAATTTATTCACCAGTGCACATTTCTACCATCATTGTCCTCAGTTTCCCTCCTTCACCTTGCTGACCTCCCCCTGTCTGCCTATATAGCAGGTATTTTTATTTTCTTTCTCTCTTATTTCATTTTTCTCCCTCTTTTACAATCTTCATTTTAGACTCTGTAGTATCATGTCATGCAAATAGAATTTGATCCTTCCTTTCCTATATGGTGATTCCCTTGAAATATTTTTCTTACTTAATTGCTAAGTCAAATACTTCCAGTCTGATATTGAATAGAAGTGGCAAGATTGGCCAACCTTGACTTTTGCAAAATCTTAGATAAAAGGCTTTTAGTTTCTCCTTATTAAGTATATTCGATGTGTGCTTGTGTAGATGGCTTTTACTATATTGAGGAATGTTTCAATTCCCATCAAGTTGATTGTGTTTATCATGATTAGGTGCTGGATGTTTTCAAATGCTTTCTCTGCATCTACTGATACGATCATATATGATTTTTATTTTTTAATATTGAAGTAATAGATCATGTTGTTTGATTTGCAGTTAGGGATATTAGCTTGCAATCCTCTGTTTTTGTGGTGTCTCTGTACATTTATTTTGAGGCTATTTTCCATCACTTTTGTTGTCTGGTAGTTTTCTGCACTTCTTTTTCAAGCTCACTCATTTATTTTGAAGAAAATTTTTTTAATGTGGGCAATTTATTATGAACTCTGAACAATAAGGATGTAATTAGAATTAGAAATTGTGTTCACAATTTTCGTTCACAGTGTGAACAAAAAAATTCAACATTCAAACCAGTTAAGATAGTAATAAGCGTTTCTTAAAATATATCATTAATTTATACCATTATTTAAGTCTACTACTATTATCAAGAAAGGAAACATTAAGATAATAGATTATTGTTTTTTTTATTGTTTATTTGAGAAAAACCCATTGATGCACATGATTTACTCCTGGCTCTGCACTCAGGAACTACTCATGGTGGTACTTGGAAGACCATATGGGATATCAGGGATAGGCCACATAAAAGGCAATACCTGCTGTACTATCAGCCTCTTGATTTTTTTTAAGTCTTTTTATTATAGTCATCATGAAATTAGGTATTCAAAATTGAGTTTCAGGCATACAATGTTTGAATATCAATCCCTTCACCAGTGTACATTTTCCTCAACCAATATTTTATTCACCTCCACTTATCTACCAGCAGTCCTTACAACTTATTTCTTAATATATGTATTTCCATTTTTTATTGCCATCATTGTGATTTGTAAAGTTCTTCATAGTTGGGTTTTATACATACAATGTTTCAGAGCCATCCACCAGTGTCAACCTCCCTCTACCAATGTCCCCAAAATGGATCCCAAAACATCCCCTGACCCCAGCCTTCCAGTAAAACAGGCCCATATTAAGTTTTTTAATATAATATTTATTTTAATCATAGTGGCTTACATATCATTGACAATAATATTTTAGGTACATATTAACATAAATACAGGGGAGTTCCCATCACTTAATTGTCCTCCCTCCACCTCCACTCCCGTCCTACCTCCCATATCCTCCTTCCTCACCCCCGGGGCTGCTAGAACAACCATGACCTCTAGTTCCAAAGGTCTGTCTGAGACAATTTGCAACAGAATGGGTGTTCTGGAAAAATAACGAAAGACGCTATCCCAGGCCCCACTCTAGGATCAGCTCAAAGACCAAGCCCACCAACATCAGAAGAAGGATTAAAATGACACTGAGAGAACAGAACTCCTAGAACCACAAAGAAAGACTTCATCATAAGTTCCACTCCATGACCTGTCCTGTGCAGACACCGAGATCTCTAAATACAGAGGTCTGATTTTATAACCCAGGATGGAGCAGAAGTCTTTCATACACTACAAAAGCATCAAGAGGAGAGTAAATGAACCTTACAGGAGTCTATAGTTAATCCCATGACAATATACTTAAAGGGCAGAGAAACCCTGTATCTCTTAGGCCGAGGGAATTCCTTTTCGTATGACCCCATTATTTATTGTGCCTGTGCAGGAGGTAAGAAAAAAGGAAAAAAAGGCAAAAAAGCACAAAACAATTTTCTTTTTAGTTATTTATCTAGTTTTTGTCGATTTCTTTGTTTTGGTGTGGTTATTGAAGTTGTTGTCTCCATTTATATTTGTTTTTTTCTTCTTTTCTTTTCTTCCTTTATGTGCTCTGCCATGTTTTTTTTATCTCAAGACCATGGCCTTTATGTGGTGTTTATCTTTATTGTTAAAGTGCTCACTGGATATTTTACTTGGCACTTCTTTTTGTACTGCTGTGGTGTTTCACCCTCCTTTCCCCTTCGTCTCTCAAACCTAGGATGAAAGTCTCCAGAAGGACTCCGCCCATTTACGGCATATTTGATTCCCCCCCCCCCCAGTTTAGTACCTTTCTCTTCTTCAAACAAAACTTGAACTATCTAGTCCCACCTCCCAATTAGAGCGGAAAATAAGGGAGGTACCAAGACCAAACAGGTGTAGGACCTCTAAGTAGAAAGCTAGGCACAGAGGGGACAATTTATTCAAGCTCACTCATTTTGTCCCCAATAGTTGTTACTTTGTTGGTGAGGTCTTCCAATACATTTTTCATTTCATTGATTTCACTGACCAAGGTTTTCAATTCTGACATTTATATTTATATTTTTTAATTTCTATTCTCATGTCTTTCAATTTTTTTTATTGGCAGTAAGGTCCATTGTTTCTGTAAGCTCACTGAATATGCTAGATATTTTTACTCTGAACTCTATTTCAGAGAGATTGTATAGGCAATAAGTAAGGATTGGTTCTGCATGATTGCTATCTTCACCCACAAGTCACTGTGGGGGTTTAGCACTGCTTTACCATGATTCCTTTTGAAGTCTCATGGTACTTCTTTCCTATGTAACTGTTAGTCTTCCTCACTTCCAGGGAATTCTCAAGGAGTTTTTGTATGTGAGAGAATATCATGAAGCAGTGAAACTGGCCACCCTCCCAGGTTGGCAGGTGTCCATTCTTTCTTATAACTGAGATGTACCACTCAGGTCAGGCTTGAGTAAATTGCATGCACCTGGGCACTGAAGTATTTTTCTTATTAAGTTCTACTTGTGCCTTGTATATCCCTTATATTAACCCCTTGTCAGATTAGTGTTTGATAATTTCTCTTTTTACATGGTCAGTCTTTGATCATGGTCATTGTTTCCTTTAGGTGCAATAGCTTCTTAATTTAAAGTAATCACATTTGTTTATATTTGGTTACAATAGTGGTAATAATTATCAGAATTTTACCTGTAAAAATAGGCAGAAGATTTTAGTACCTATCACCTTTTAGTGTTATTGATATACCTTTATAGTTTGTCATTACATGTAAATGTTCTTAGGTGAAGTTGACAAACAACACAGGCTTTCTATGTTTGCATTCAGAATCTAAACAAGTGTCCATTTTCATTCTGTTTAGAATCATGCTTTCGTATTTTTCTGCCTTTTTGTCTGGCGATTTTGCCATTTATAATTGCCCTTTTGCATAATGCTGAAGTGCTGTTTATTGTACTTAAGAAAATAAATGTCCTTATGGGAAAAGAGTTTTTGCTCTAATAAATTATGTTCAGGTATCAGTTCCACTGCTGTTGACTTTAACATAAGTGGTAGTGAATCAAAATAACATCAAATAATGTATCTTTAAACACATACACATAAAGAAAGATTCCAATTTTACGATCATTTGTCACTTAGGGATAATCTATGAAGATGATTCCAACTGACTACCCTATTTCAACTGACAATTCATAGAAAATTATCAGGTGCCATTCTGCCTGTCTATGACAAAAGTTATTGTTTCTTAACTACTATGTCCTGTCAGTGATAAAATCAGAGAAATCAAATGGATAGTAATGCAGTACTTTGTCTTTCTGAAACAATGATGCAGCCATGATAGTTATATTTATAGCCATAAAGTAGCAGCAAATTTTGTTTTAAGATTATATTAACATAAAAATTTCAATTATAGTAATAGTACATAAATATTATATGTATATAAAATAATATATAATATCAATTATTATTAATTATATTCATGATATAGTACATGAATTATAACTATATGAACTTTTAAAAATGAAAGGATTTGTGCCTTGTTA
This sequence comes from Suncus etruscus, assembly GCF_024139225.1. Lineage (NCBI taxonomy): Eukaryota > Metazoa > Chordata > Mammalia > Eulipotyphla > Soricidae > Suncus > Suncus etruscus. Next base: position 149,576,652 of record NC_064851.1, on the reverse strand, counting down.
GTGATTTTATTTTCTGCTTGGATTCTGGTTTCAAATTTAATAACTATAAAATTTTAATTTTCTTATAGATTTTCAAATCTAATGCATAAAATATTAGTGAATCATGTTTCTTTTTATGCCTTTATATATATTTTTAACATATCTGTATTGTTTTCTTGGGTCCATATTGGTAATAAGATTGAAAACCACAGATATACATCTATGGTTGTGGCAAGCTATCCCCAGGCTTATGTAATTATTCTCTATGATATATACACAATGTTAAAATTACCCATAACTAGGCATCACATGACTGGAAATAACTCATTGATCAATTATGGCCATAAGCATACATAATTCACTCTTAGTAAAGACTCTGCAGGCTATAAGTGCCATGAATAACAAGAATCAACTGTTATACTGCAAAATTACTGTATATTATACACTTACGTAAGGTTTTTTTAAGTAGTTATCTTTCAATAATGAAGTAAAAATTTGTTATCTGTGGAAAGACTCAAATAATTTAGCTCAAGTAAACCTAATAAAAATAACCAGAGTTGATCATTATTAATATACTATATCAAAACCAAAAATTTTATTAGATTATTTACTGTTCAGAAAATGTACTAAACATGGGCCAGATAAATAGTACACGGGTTAATGCATTTATTGTATATAATCCCCTACCACTTCCAGGAGATTTACCCCTAAGCAAGGAGCCAGAAATAAGCCCTGAGCACTGCTGGATGTAGCATACCCTCAACAACTCCCTCCCCCCAATACTAAGGTTAAGATTGTTATCTCCATTTTACTTGTGAAGAAACTGTGATTCTTCTGGCTCATGTAACTGCCTGGTTTATGAAGTGAGATCTATTATTGGAATTTAAATTCAGGACTGCTGCATGAGCTTTTTGTACCTTTCCTAAGTATTTAGGTGGTGGCAAATAATGCATCATAAAACTAACAACAAAATTTTGTTCACCCAGTGAACCCTAGAGTTCCAAGCTCAAGGTTCTTATTAAGATGATCAGAAACAACAAAGCAGAAATGAAAACTCTTTGTGAATTTTAAACCTATTATTTCTCATTTATAAGAACAGGGAACAAACAAATAAAAACAGTTAACAAAACAAAAACTCATCCACTCTAGTTGTCCTTATAAGTGATTTATCACAGCATACATATCATGAATATATCATAAATACTAACCTATATGTTCCTCTTCTGAAATCGTTCCTAGCTATTTTTACTTCAAAATTATTTTAAGGACAGCTTCAGAACTTTCCCATAAATTTTTATGCAAGAGTATCATTTATTTGAGTTCTATGGTAAATGAATAAAGATCAGGTTATTCTGTTTGAAAGTTACATAAGTTCAATTTTTGAATAATATATGTACTAAAAATTCCATCAGCACTTGTATTTGTATATGAAATTTATACAACACAGTAGTAGCATTATCAGAATCTTATTATTTGACTCTCTTGGAAAAATATGCTCATATATTTGTTTTAATAGGCACAAATAATCGTTTGTCAAATAGGCAACTTCTCATAAAACTGTATATTCTTTAAAATTGGGAAATCTAAATATTTTAAGATGTTGTGTCTAGACCAATGTATTTTTTCTGATTCTAATAGCTGTTTTTCTAATGATTATAAATATAAAACTGTAGAAATAGAAGGTACTGAGCAATCATTATTTAAAGTAATTATTCTGTGAAGAAACTAGAACTTCTTAGAATGGTGAAAAACTTTGGCTTAAGTGAAACCACTGGTTGATGATAGTGGTTTCAGTTCTGTAGGTTTCCAGACTTCTATTCTGTCCAAATTAATCATATCATTTATGCTATTCACTTTCTACTATGTATAGGATTGAAATGAATTAAAAGTATGAGGTGAAGTAAATTCTTTTGGCCAGTATTTCTGTATGCAAATGAGGCTTGTGATAACAATTCTTTGTCTACAAAAAATTTGGGGGGATCTTACCTGGCAGCAATAAGGGATTATTCCTGGGTCTGCACTAAGAAATTGCTCCTGGCAGGCTTGGAGGAGCATATGGGATGTAGGTATTGAGCCCAGGTCAATCCTAGACCCTGTGCAAGGCAAATACCCTACTGCTGAGCTATTACTCCAGCCCAACAAAAAATTTTGATGGTAAGGCTACACCAAAAGTATTTATTGCCACTTGACATATTTTGAACTCACATTTTTATGAGCAAATAGCATAAAAGACAATTAATAACTGTATCAGCTTTGTGATATATCCTTGCTTTAATGTTTTTTTAAATAAGCAGTAGAAAGAATAATATAATAAATTTTCCATGCTTAATCAAAATTTTTCTTAGGAGATGTGGTCAAGAGTAAGTATATCTACAATAATGCATTGCTATTTTATTTTTATTTTTATTTTGGTTCTGGGCCATACCAGCTGATGCTGAGAAATTGCTCTTGACTTGAGGACCATATACAATGCCAGGGAATCGAACCATGATCCATCCTATGTTAGCATATATAAGGCAGACCCTCGAATATTTGTACCATTGCTGTGGGCCATGCATTGCTATTATAAAATTGTTAGTAATTGTGAATTTGGGGCAGCAACTCTTGAATCATCTATTTTATGTAAGAATTTTAAAACTACTCTATGAAAGAGAAGGTACATGTAAAGTAGCATCCATCTGAAGTAATTGAAAGTATAGATTTTGACTTTGTTGTCATTATTTGAAACACCTATATATTTTAAACACATCTTCTAAAATTTTGCTTAACATTACATTTCATTTCTTTAATAATCAGATGTTTTACTTGTTACCACTCAAGTTTCAAAAATGTATTACGATAATGTTTTACTTAAGTTACTTCTGTCTTCTTTTCTCTAAGATTTGTTAGTCCAACTTTGAGGAAACTTTTCTCTTTTTTTCTAAAGTAAACATGGACACACATTTTGATGCAGGTGCCATCCTGACAGGCTGCTGCTGCCAGGAATCACCCAACCCAGAAATGCCAGTAGAAGGCAAATCAAACAACGGAGACAGAAGAGCCTGGCCACTCAACTTTGTGCACATATCCTAGTCATGAACCCCCAGCAAAACATGTAGAAAGCACCACACTACAAATGTGACAATGGGAAACAACACAGGCCTCCATGATACATAGAAGATGGCAACTCTGATGACCCAAAGCGTGACGACCACTTGTTTAGCCACTTAGATAAAGACTTTAGAGAAGAAATATAGAGAATCCTCATGTAACGCAAAGAGAGCATGGAACTGAAACAACAGGAGTGAAAAATTTGGGAGGCAACTGAAAACCTCACTGGAAAGCCTTTCCAACATCATAACAGTGACTGAAGACTAAATCAGTGAGCTTGAAGATAAGATACATAACAACTTCATACAATCTAAGAGATTGAAAAAGAGCCTTAATGCAGATGATCAAATAAATGAAAAACTTCTCAAAATATGTGAATAGATGAAAATATAAGTTTGATAAACTCAACAGAAACAACATAAGAATATTGGACTCCCATACTCAGGAAAAAATCCCCATGAAAAACCAATAGTCAAAAACATATTTGCAGAGAAACTCCCAAAGCTAAAGAGTGCTTGCAACAAAATCCTGCATGCCCAAAGAGAACCAGCTAAAAGAAATTCGAAGAAGAGTATACAAAGACATACTAGTCACAATGACAAATCCCACATATAGGAATAGAATACTGAAAACAGCAAGATAAGTAAGAGAAATTACATTCTAAGGAGCATCCTTAAGATTTAAAGTAGACCTGTCATAAGAAATCCTCAATGCCCAATTGCAGTGATGGGATATAGTAACAAACTCAACAATCTAAATGCTTTGCCTAAAATACATCACCCATACTCACATTAAATTTGAAAGAAACATACATAGTTTTATGGATAAACAACAGCTCAGAAAATTTACAGACTCAAAACCATCTTTAAAAGGAAAGGTCTACTTAAAGACAAGACAGACCAACAGATACAATCACTATATAAATCTACTACACTGTATCCCATGACAATTATTTCTCTCAATATCAATAAACTAAATGCACTAGGTAAAAGACACAGAGTGGCAAAATGGATCAAAAAACTGAATCCAGCATTTTGCTGTCTGCATAAAACACACCTGAATAGTCAAAACAAACAGAGAATCAAAATCAAAAGTTGGAGGACAATCATCCAAGCAAACAACTCCCTTAAAAAAGCTTGAGTAGCCATATTTATATCAGATGACACAAACTTTAGAATTAAAACTATTATAGTACAAAAGATGGACATTTTCTAATAATCCAGGGATATGTACAACAGGAAGAAGTCACAATCCTAAATATATACATACCAAATGGAAGACCAGCAAAATATTTTAAAAAATTGTTGACAAATCTGAAAGAAGACATAAATAGCAACATAATAATAGTGGGAGACCTCACATCACCCTGTCACCCCTTGATAGGTCAATTAGGCTGAAACCTAACAAGGATATACCAGTTCTGAAAGGACAAATGGTAGAAATTGGCCTAGTAATTCTATATAGTGCTCTCTGTCCCCAGAAACCTGGATACACATTCTTCTCCAATGCACATGGGTCATTCTCCAAGATAGATCACATACTAGCCCCCAAAAAACACCTCCATAAAATCAAGAGGATAGAAATTGTAGTAACTACCTTCTCAGTTCATAAAGTACAGAAATCAAAAGTGAACTACAAGGAGACATAGAGAAAAAATTTTAACACCTGGAAATGAAAAAGCACTACTGAACAACTAGTGGGTTAAAGATGAAATTAAAGAAGAAGTCAAAATATTCCTGGAAACAACTGCAAATGAAGACACAAATTATCAGAATTTGTGGGAATCATCCAAAGCCATATTACTAGGAATATTTTGACCTTTGCAGCACACATCAGGAAGGGAGAATGGGAGGGGCCTAAATAAATTACTAATGACACATAAAGTTAGAAAATTATCAAGAAAATATTCAAAATAAATGGCAGAGGAAATAACAAATCTTAGAGCAGAAATTAATGAATTGGAAATTCAGAAAACAATTTGAAAGATCAATTAAAGCAAAAGTTAGTTCTTAAAAAATAAACAAATTCAATAAATCATTAGCAAACCTCACAAAGAAAGGGAGAGAGGGAGAAAAAATAATCTAAAATATAAATGAAAAGGGGTGTAGCACTAAAGATACTGCAGATATTCAAAGAGCAATCTGAAATGACTTTGAGAAACTATGCACAAACAAGGGAACCTGGAAGAAATGGATAAATTCTTGGACTCTCTAATAATCTTCTACAGGTGTACTAGGATGATCTAGCATATATAAACAGACCTATTGAGGAAATTAAAATGGTAATCAAATGTCTTTCCAAAAACCAAAGCTAGGCTGAAATGAATTAACTAATGATTTCTTTCAAACCTTTCAAGAGGACCTACTACCAATACTTTTAATGCTCTTATAGGAAATTAAGGAAATACAACTACTCCCAAGTAGTTTTTATAAAGCTAACATCACCCTGATACCAAAAGCAGAAATACTGCAGTAAATTAAAATTACAGACTAATATCCCTGATGAACACATATGCAAATATCCTCAACAAAATTCTCCCAAATAGGCTCCAATGATTCATCAAGAAGAACATACACCATGAACTACTAGGTTTCATTTTAGATATGCAAGTATGGTTTACCATATACAAATTAATAAAAGTAATATACATATCAACAAAAGAAAATGTAAAAGCCACATCTTCATATCAATAGATGCAGAGAAAGCATTTGATTAGATACAAAATCCATTACAATAAAAACTGTAAACAAGATGTGAATGGAAGAATTTTTCTTAATATAGTCAAGGCCATTTACCACAAATCCTGGCAAATATTATACTTAATGAAGAATAGCTAAAAGCCTTTTCCCTAGAATATGGCATAAGAATGCCCAATATTGCTACTCTGACTCAACATAGTACTGGAAATTCTTCGCATAGCATTTAAACAAGAAAAAGATATCAAGTGTATCCAGATAGGAAAAGAAGTCAAGATCTCATTATTTGCAGAGAACATGAAACTATATTTAGAAAACCCTAAAGATTCTACCAAAAAGATTCCAGAGACTCTAGATTTGTATAGCAATGTGACAGACTATAAAATCAACAAGCAAATATGTGGCTTTCTTATACATTAATAATGATAAGAAATGGGCATTAAAAAAACAATTCTACTCAAAACGGTGCCACAGAAACTCAAATATCTTGGAGTCGACTTAAATAAAGAGGTGAAGGAGCTATACAAAGAAAAGTTTAAAGCACTGCTTCAACAAGTAGAAAGAGAACACAAGGAAATAAAGCCATATACCCTGTTCATGGATTGGGAGAATTAACACCATTAAAGTTGCAATAATCCCCAAAGCTTTGTAGAGAATTAATGCAACTCCTCTCAGGATATCCATGACATTCTTTAAAGAGATGGATACTTCAATTTATTTGGAACAATCAATATCCATGAATATCTAAAGAAATCTTAGGGAAAAAAAAAGATGAAAGGCATAATTTTCCCTAAATTTAAGTTTTATTATAAAGAAGTAGTTATCAAAACAGCATGGTATTAGAATAAAGAATCAATGGAATATACTTGAGTATTCAAAGAATGTTCCACAGATATACAATCATTCTTTTAAAGGTGCAAGAAATGCAAAATGGAGCAAGAAAAGTCTCTTCAACAAGTGATGTTGGGACAACTCATCAGCAAAAACGTGAACTTGAACTACATCTAACATCATCAACAGAAGTCCAATAAACTCTATTAAAGATTTTGATATTAGACCTAGAACTATAAGTGTATAGGAAAAAAGGTAGGTAAAACACTCCATAACATTGAGAGTCAAGATATAATCAAAGAGGAAATATGACTGTCAAAAAAATGGAAGCAGGAATAAACAAATGAGATTACATTGAACTAAGAAGATTCTGCACCTCAAGGAAAAAAGTGACCAGAAAACAAAGACCACTCACCAAATATGAGAAACTATTCACCTAATACCCATCAGATAAAGGGCTAATATATAAGATACATAAAATACTGACAGAACTAAAGAAAAAAATCATTTAACCCCATCAAAATTGGGAGAAGAAATGAACAGATACTTCATCAAAGAAGAAATACAGATGGCAAAAAGGCACATGAACAAATGTTCCACATCACTAATAATCAGGAAGATGCAAATAAAAAGAACAATGAGGTATTATCTAATGTCACAGAAACTGGCACTTGTCTATGGCCATACCACCCTGAACACGCTCAATCTCATCTGATCTCGGAAGATAAGCAGGGTTGAACCTGGTTTGTACTTGGATGGAAGAAACTGACACACATCACAAATGACAAGAACAATCAGTGCTGGTGGGGATGTGGTGAAAACAATGCCTATTCACTGATGGTGGGAATTCTGTTTAGTTCAGCTTTTCTGGAAAACAATATGGATATTCTTTTAAAAATGAAAATTGAGCTCCATATAATCCAGCAATAACACTTCTAAGAAATGCCCTAGGAACACAAAAACAATACAAAAATGCCCTCTGCCTGTCTATGTTCATTTCAGTGCTACTTACAATTGCCAGAATCTGAAAACAACCCAGATGCCCAAAAACATATGAGTGGCTAAAGAAACTGTGGAATATATAGAGAGTGGAATATTATGCAGCTGTCAAGAAAAAGGAAGTCATGAAATTTTCCTATACTTAGATTGACCTGGAAACTTTTATCCTGAGTGAAATAAGTCAAAGGGAGATAAACATGTAATAGTTTTACTCATCTGTGGGATTAAAGAAAACTAAAATTCAGCATGGTAATAATACCCAGAGGCAATAGAGATGAAGTTTAGAAGGTTAGAAGGATCAGCCCAGGATTTTAAGTTTACCACAAAGAGGGTGGTTGTAGTTAGAGAAATAACTAAAATAACAACTATCATAACAATGGTAGTTAGAGAGAGAAATTAAATGCCTGTCTCAAAGACAGGCAGGGGTTGGGTAGGTGGGGGAGGAAGAAGATGGGAGGCATAGGTGGTGGGAAAGTTGCACTATTGAAGTGGGTGTACTTTTTATGACTGAAACCCAACTACAAACATTTTTTGTAACCATGGTGCTTAAATAAAGATATTTAAAAAAAGAGGTACACATGGTTCATACTCAAAACCATAAACTTTAACATTGTGGTAAACATATTAACTGACTATAAATTCATTTGTAATTATTTCTTTTTGGTTTGTTTATACTTTTCCACCATATCTTACATACTTACATACTTTCGTCATGTTCAGTATTTAATCCTGTCTTTTTCTCCTAAATCTCCTGGTGTTGCCCAAGAAACCATACATTGTACTAGGGATTGAGCTGTGCACCAGGCAAGCATCATATTCATTGTAATTGTCTCTCTAAGGGGTCTCAAACTCAATTTACCTGGGAGCCGCAGGAGGCAAAGTCGGGGTGATCCTTGAGTGCAAAGTCAGTAGTAAGCCTTGAACATTGGGAGGTGTGACCCAAACAAATAAAACAAAACATAGCCAAAAAACATTCCTCTAGGGCAGGGCCACAAAATGTACGGAGGGCCTTTTACGGCCCGCGGGCCGCGAGTTTGAGACCCCTGCTAAGTCTTATTAAATTTTAAAAAGTTTTCACAAGGACATAGATACATGTGGCTATTTAAAACTATCTTTTAGCTGTGACCTTTTGATATACTGGGCTCCTCCAGACTTTGGTGACACCCAGGGTTTTCTAAGGAATGAGTCAAACTCATTGGTGATCTCCCCTATTAGTGTCATTTCTTCTGTGTCAAGTAAAGTTATAGAAAAGAAGATCACATTTCCATTGAAGGTATTTCTGGTAAAATGCTTTGCTTGTACACACTGATTTTATGATGCCTGATCTCTTTTTTCCTAATCCCTAACATATAAATTACTTTACTGACATCAAAAATCACAACTCATGACCATCTTAATTCCTTTGCCAGTTAGACAACACTGAATAAATAAATAATTTATTTATTATTTCCTTGTAATAGAAAAAAATCACACTTAAGTTTATGCGACTGAAAATTTCTATATATTTTTGAGTATAATATTTTATTAAGCGAGCTTCTGGAAGTATTGACATTTCCCAATATGTTATCCAATTATATTAATTGTATGCTATGTGCATCAAGTGCATATCTGCAAACACAATTTAGCATTTTATGTTTTTATTAACTTACTTCAGAATAGCTTTATCTTATATGTAGTTTTCTCTGCTGATTTTCTTCAATTGTGTTGATAACACACTAGTTTATGACTAGACTTTAAATCCATACAGGGTTTTCAAGAGAATTTTGTTAAATCCAACATATCCTAAATTGCAAAGATGTGAATAAAGGACCCCCCCTTTACATCTTTGTAGTCTTTTTTTTTTTTTGCTTGCTTGTTTGTTTTGGGGCCACACCCAGCAGCGTTCAGGGGTTATTCCTGGCTTTGTGCTCAGAAATCACTTTTAGCAGGCTCAGGAGACCATATTAGATGCAGGGGATCAAACCCAGGTTCGACCTGGGTCAGCCTCATGCAAGGCAAACACCCTACCACTGTGCTATCGCTCTGGCTCTGACATCTTTGTAGTCTTAAAATTGAAATATAAGGAGGGCATTGGAATCTAAGAGTCTTTTAAAAATGGTTACTATTTCTATTCTATGGTACATATTGAGGTTATTTAAGTAAAAAAAAACAAACAGAAATTGGGGTTAAATCTTCCTCATATAATTCCACAAAAGTATATCTTGCTTTTTAAAAATTTCTTATGATTATTTTTTATTTTTAGGCAATTGAACAAAATAAATCTTAATACTTGAACCCTTATTTTTAGTTAATGTAACTAATATATCAAGAGTGGATGCAAGAAGCAACTACCTGTATATGAATGCTCAAGTTGATTGATCTTCAGTAATGCAAGGAAAGGCAATTTTTAGTTAAAAGAATCTCTGTTCATGTGTTTTATGACTAATATTTATTATTTAACATGAGACTTTAAAATATTTCATCTAGAGATTAGATTATAGAATGGTTTATATTTATCAATTAGCAAATAGAGTTATTATCCATCTCTATTTCTATAACCATGCCATTTGATTAAGTTTCATCGTCTGATTTTTCTAACGCCACTCTGTATTACTAATGCTCTTATCCACAAAGCTCTCTTACTTATACTTGGGAAGGAAACGTACCTTAAATTCATGATTCAGGTTTCTTGAGCTGCCTCTCTTCATGTTTATTATTTAAGCCTTAGATTATTTTCTTTTTCAGTAGCTATGGAGTACAGACTCCATGAACTTCCATGTGTTTCAAGTAGTGTCAGATTATATTTAAGCTTTCCTTCTAATTCCAACACTTTCAATTATAATTTATACACATTTCATCCTTAAGAAAAATCTCTAACTCTTATCTATATTTCCTACTATTCTTGATTTTGCTTGCTGTAGCAACCAAAGTTGATGATCAGCTATATGAGAATCTAGTGTTATTCTTACATTGCCTTTGCCTCCTGTTTTATCTCAGTCTTTGCTAGGATAGGTTCTATATCAGAGCACCAAAACTGATTCCAACATGTAATACCAGTAATCATATCCTTATAAGTAAGGATATCTGACTTATTTCTGTGGCCAGGATACACAAGTACTAACTTATAAGCAGGCACTTTTACCCTTTAAAATAAGGATATGAAGTTGAACTGTAAGACTCATAAGCCTTATTTTGTTAGAAATAGTATCAGTACAATTAATATACATTTGTTGTTTGATTTTCTTTCAACTTTTATATTACTTTATCTAGAATATTGATTCATTTGTTTCTGTTTTCACTAAAACACATGGAATTTTTTTAGAATTTTGGACATTAAATAAAATAGTTTTATGAAATTAGTTCAAAATGTTACAATCCAATATAGCTTAATGAGGACTGGACTATTGTATGTTGAATGTGGAGCATGGTTTTAGCAAACATTTTTAAACTAATGCAAATATTACTCTTGGCTGATAAGACCAAAATGAATAATGGAACTCTAGGCAGCCTGTCCTCCAATATAATAGTTCCAACACATTGTGTCATGTTGGAAACTCTTCACAGCTATAAAGTCCATTATTTTTCACTCCCACCCAGTACAATTTAGTGTAAAATTTTGTATTTTAGGATCATACAACAATACACAATAGTTACTCTTGGCTCTGCACTCAGTAATTACTCCTAGCATTGCTTGGAAGTCCATGTGAGCTATTAGCAACCGAACCATGATCAGTAAATATTCATAGGTTATAGGAAATAATTCAGAAAAATTTCCTTTCTAGTTCAAAAGTTGACATTGCTGAATGAGTAAGTCATCTCACCCTTAAGCATGGGGCATGCATTTGATAATGTGAGGAAAAAATGACAGATTAGAAAGAAAAAAGCAAGTATGAATCCAATGCATGAGCTCATTGCATCCCCCTCTCCCTATTACAGTGTTGCCTGTGATCTGGATGAGATTCTTTACTCCAAACTCGAAAGAGGTCACCTGTTAGGGGAATGTCTAGTGGTGGCAGGCGTCAGTGAGTACCTATCAGGGAATCTTAATTTTCCTTTCTTTTTACTGAGTCTTATTTCTAGTGGTATCTTATGAGCAGGTTTTTATGCTTACCTCAATAAATTAAGAACATTGGGGAAGGAATTTTTAACTCTATATTCAGATCTCAAATAAGTAAGTACTTCTGTCTCATAATAACTTAAAATAGCATTGTTCAAGTAATACACACATATTAAAAACTCAAAATTTGCGTTTCTTCCCAGAGAAATTACAGTCACTGATAAATGTGTTTTCCTGTTGAGCACCACATTGTTTTTTTTCTTCTAAATTTCAATTTAGAAAATTTTTAAAAAGTTTTATGGTTTTGCTGTATGCTCACTGAGTCATTATGTGGTACTTATGTTAGAGAGCCCATCACACATTTTTTTTTACACAGCATAAAGAGAGTGAAGCAACTTTAGTGACTAGAATTTAAGAAGCAAGTACGTGAATACATGAGATTACAATAAAATATGTTTTAAGTTAATCTGGGCAAAGAAAATGCAGTTTCTAATTGTTAGTAATTGTCAATCATATCATCAGAATTCCTAAATTAAATATTTGACTTTTTTCTCACCCACAGTGCTTTTTAGAGAATACCTTGTTCTCAATTAACAAGTACCGTGTATCAGGTTTCGTTCAGAATCAGAGACATACCAATAAACAAAACACAATACTGTGGAATTTACCTCTACTTGACTGTTACCAATACACAGATACATGTAAGACATCACAATTTTTATGTAATGCCTTTAGTCAAGCTACATAAAAAAATTTATGAGTGCACTTATTTCATTACAAATACTATTTAAGGGCTTATTTTCAGAAATCAAGTTCTTTATTAATTCATGTATACTTAAAGATATTTGGAACCTGACCAGTGACTGAAATGAGAGGATATTATTCTATATTAATTAAACTCAATGATCTATAAATTTCATATCAATAAAGACTGATGACATGAATATAGTGTGGGTGAGGAAGCAGTTCTCTTATTAGGGTTGTACTAAGAAATGGAGCAGAATTGAATTTGAAGGATAGTTCTATTAGATTATTGCCATCATTGTTTATTCTCAGAAAGTGATTATTGATATAGATTTTACCCTGCAGCTGTGGACAATGGTATTCAGTTCCAAGTACATAATAAAGGAAGGTATTTAAAAGATATGTATTCTTTATTTTTAGACAGGTATTTAAAAATACATCTAAATCAGCTAATACTGAATAGGAAAGCAATTTTCACCTATATCTTATTGAGAAAAAGAGAAGCAGGGAATCTTACATTATAGTCTAGTTGAACCAACTTTCTTCCAATTTATTTTCCACAGTTTTGCCAACAACAAATAAATAACTAAATAACTTAATCTGAGATTAGACTTTTTATTTAAAGCTCTTTTGGCACACAAATTTTATGAGCAGTGCTCTCTAGAATTTTCACTAAAACATTTTTGGAATGTTTTCTATATGTAAGTTGAAAATAAGACTTGTCATTTTATGTAGAACTATTCATTAGTACAAATATAATTATCTGTAATCTATAACTCAGAAATTCCAATTCCTTGGATTTTGATTTACAGTCTTCTGGTTTTTTTCTGTACTTTTATAGATGTAATCTAATATTTTAATTTATATTTACAGTTTAATAGTACCTTACTTACACCATTACATCTTTTAGCTTACATTATATTAATGTATATTATATTACATTTAGTGGTATGGGACACTAAATAATTTATATAAAATATGATTTGATGGCTATCTGGAATTGCCAAATACAGGTGAAAATAATTTGTTCAGTCCATTTGTTTATGCTTTCATTTATTTTTCATAGTTTATTGCAAAAAAAGATTATGTTTTCTCTGAGGACACAAAAGAAAATGAGTTCTAGTTTTGTAGTTTGCACTGAGGTAGGTATTTATTTACCTACAGAAGAGACTAAGTTTTTCTGAGATGAACTTTCTGTTTCTCAGTACTGACCAATCTAGTCAACTGTAACTATCAATAGCTTTGCAAAGTATAGTGAATCTTGCTGAAAAATTTGTACTCTCGATAATTTTTTATACAAAGTAGAAAAGAAGAGGAGAAAGATAATTCATGATAATCAGAAAACAGAAAAATTGTTTTCAGAAAAATTTTTTTTAAAGAAACAAGGGGAATACCAGAGTTGTTGAATCCTAAGAAACAGATTTTGACTACTCTACAGTTTACCTGTATATCTATTTTACTGCTCCTTCAACATCATTATAGTTGCTATTTAAATATGCTGGTCTTTGAATTAAAAGATATCATATATGTATATATATATTTGGTTTGGGGGCCACACCGGGTGACACTCAGGGGTTCCTCCTGGCTATGCACTCAGAAATCGCTCCTGGCTTGGGGGACCATATGACACCAGGCAATTGATCCGTGGTCCATCCTAGGCTAGTGTGGGCAAGGCAGACAACTTACTGGTTGTGCCACTGCTCTGGCCCCCAAAGATATCTTATATATTATTTTAAATATATTTTCATATATATAAATATACCTATCTACCCCTGGCTGTGCTGAGGGTTTGAATCCTTTAAGTATTTGGTACCTGTATGGACTATATGTGGTGTTGAGGTTTGAACCCAGGTCAGCACATGGAAAGCAATTTTTCTACATACTATAATATTTCTGTGTTCATAATATATGCTGTTGTACATTTGCTGTGTTGATCAATAAGTAGAGGCCCTTTATCTAGTTGATTTATCTCCCTAAGTTTACAGATGTTTTCATTGGTCAAAAAGATTGATCGAGAAGGGAGACTAACATTGTTTTGCTATCAAAGTTAAATGGTTTTGCTATCAAAATCATATTAAAGAGAGTCACTCCATTATTTGATTAGTAAAGCTTTGTGATCTGCTTTTTAGTCTTCTCTGCTTGCTGAAACATAAACTCTAATATCTACACAACTTGTTCAAATAGTAATACTAGTATTCTGTTTCTATCGTGTGATGTTACTCTCAGGCTATAGAGTGACCATTTATTCCAGGGTGTTATAGTGAAAATCCCAAGTCTTAAGAACCTTCTCAGTTCCTGATAAACTAAGATTGCTGGTGATGTGCCAGAAACTTTAGCAAATTTTGAATGCCATCATAAACAAGGCAGAGGAAATGGGTTCTTGTTGGAAAGAAAAATTTCCAGGTAAACACTCTCTGAAACAGACATTTCCAACCTCAACAAAAATTACTGAAACCAGTGAGTTTCAATTCTATACATCCAGCTGACACAAACTTTAGACTCAAAGAAGAATAAAAACAATTGCACATATGTAATTTGACATATTACATTTAGAAATTTGTTTTTCTTTTTAGTTTCCCTGTCCTTGTCACTCATCTTCTTATAGTGGTGTTAATTTGAATTGCATTTAGCTACTCAAGCACTAAATGACACAAATCATAAGAAACAAACTTATGTTTACCTGATTAATTTACTCACTTCTCTATCAATTATTCTTATTTTAGGTGTTATGTTAAGACTACAGATATGTGTTTTTTATTTAAAGTTTTGGAACAAAATGTATTTTGAAAATCAGAGATACACAAGTTTGGAGGTTGAGTTTCAATTATACAATGTTCCAACATGATTCCTTCACCAGTGGAAACTTCCCACCATTAGTTTCCTCAGTTTCTCTTCTGTACCTCCTCTCCCAGTTTGATGCTATGGTAAACCTTTCACCTCATTCTCCTCATCTTCCTAATTCTACTTGTCCTCATTCTGGTTCTTGTCACCTCTATCCTTGTCATCATCCTCCTCTTTGTCTTCCTCTTGCTCCCCCTTTTCTCCCTCTTCCTTTCTCCTATTCCTCTTCCCCCTCTTCTTCCCCTCCATCTCCTTCCTTTTCTTTTTCTCCTCTTTTTTTCTCCTCCTGTCCTCTTTCTCCTCTGCCTTCTTCTTATTCTTCTTTCTCTTTTCTTTTTGAATAAGATAGAATTACCTGTATATATTGTTGTTAAAGAATTTCATACCCAGTGATATTAATAATTCTATTGCAACATGCTTGCATTTTACATTGTTGTATAAATATATTTCTATAAAGTATAAATAGCATTCTATAATTAAGGTTTTGATGACAAATTGTGACAGAATTTTTAATTATAAGAATACTTTAATTTTTCTGACTTGAAATAAGAGATTCTGGATTTGTACTTGTGAAGATGATAAAAAACAAATATATCAGATATCAGTGTGAATATTTAAGTTCACATATATACAAATTCTTACATTGTATCATTAAGATATGTAAAATGAATTATGCAGTCAACAATACTTTATGAATTTAGAAAAAATAGCTTAGTTTCTTTTTACAGAAGAGATGGGACAAATGAGCATGTTGCAAGAAAGGTATTTAACTATGTGGGAAAGTAAAATACACAACACTAGACTAGTTTGGTTTGATGTCATTGAAAGGTACTATATCAAAGCAGTTCAGTGTTTATTTTAGTTGCTACATGAATAAAAGGATAGAAATTGTATTTAAAACTTTTTACATTTATTTTTAATACACAATTTTTAGACAACGTTTGGAAAAATTGATAAATTAATTAGAATTTTTAAAATTATCATGCAATATTTCTTTCTTACGGGTAAGAAGATGATATTTTGGTTATTTCATGAAAAACTTAAATACTCTACTAACTTTGTATATAAAATATTCCTAATATTGTTATATTATGTGAGGAACTAGTGATATTTTAGAAGCAGTTATAAAATCTGTTCATTCTTATAGCAATGATTCTCAATGTTAGCTATAGTTTGGAAATAAGGATATTTTTGAATATGAAATTTTTTGAAAATATAGTCCAAGGTAATGAGGAAAGGAATTGTTAAAAATCCTAAATCCTTCTTGAGGTTTTCTGTTTAAATGTATCAAATTTATTCAAAATTTTCATGAAATGCTTTTATATTGTGCCTCAAACAATTTAATTCCAACTTGAATTAAATTGTGTACATAGGAGAGATGAAGTCAATATATAGCTAAATATTGTGAAATCTGTAATGGAAACAAAACACATTAATATGAACTTGAAATGTATGTCTTGAATATATAGTTTGCATTCTGGGTGAGTCAGGATTTATTCCCAGTACAAACAATTCCCTGCCAGAACCTAATTCTAGAACGAGATGGAATAGCTCCCAACCCACCACTGGTGAGGTACCTAAACAAACAAACAAAAACAAAAAGAAATATAGAAAGAAAGGAAGAAAGAAAGAAAAAAGAAGAAAGAAAGAAAGGAAGGAAGGAAGGAAGGAAGGAAGGAAGGAAGGAAGGAAGGAAGGAAGGAAGGAAGGAAGGAAGGAAGGAAGGAAGGAAGAAAAAAGAAAAGAAGAAAGAAAAGAAAAGAAAGAAAGAAAGATCAAAGAAAGAAAAAAGAAGGAAAGAAAGAAGAAAGAAAGAAAAAAGAAAAGAAAAATAAATTCTGCTTGTATAGTGGATTTTATAGTGCATTTTATACCAATGCACTTATTATTTAATGTGGAAACCAATCATTTCACCACTCATCTTGGTTATTGAATCTAAAGAGATGAAAAAGTTTGGAAAGGGGCGAATGAGAGGAAAAGAGGAATTCTGCAGATTTGAACAATTTATGCTGTCATATAATATGCATTACATGTGGTTTTAAAGGTATATGGCAAGAGATGAATACTTTAAGTTTTAACCATATAGAAAGCAAATATTTCAGAAATCTGCCATTAGGTCACATACTTTGATGACTATAAAATCAAGTCCAATTTCTGACTTTTTATTAAAGTCTATTCCATTACCCTTATTAATATCTTAGTTAAAGCTATACAGAAAATGTGAACTGGGTTTTTGATTGTTAATATGTTGTCAGTAAATAGGCTTGTGAATTAGTAAAGAGGATAAGTCACCAATACAGAATTGTGATGTCAAAGCTACTTTCTTCAGGTGCAGGGTCTAAGGTTATCTTACTTAATAAATATTCTATTGTGCATCCCTCCTGCCAGAATGCAGTGTAAAAATACTGGCTTGAAAACATTTAAGGGTCAAGTTTAGAGAGAAGTAAACTATGCTTTAAGAGTCAACATTCAGCCAGGTCATAAATATTTGCTATGTTTTTCAATTGCCATCAAAACCAGTTTAGAGGTTATAAATCTCCTGAAAATTGATATGGATGCAGAAAAAATTTGAAGCCAAGATTCATTTCTCTTGAGAAGAAAGGTTAGACTATCCTTTTCCATGCAAGTCAAATAACTGTAGATTTTATTACGCATCTCTAAGTCATAGAAAAAAAATAATAAGGGTGTTGTCTGTTGGGACAGGATAGCCATTCCCAGAGCATCATTTTCACAAAGTGATCAATGGTTCACTGAATCAAGCATGGGATGCTATTTAGAGAACATATTATTTTTCTAAATCCTTAAAGAAATCCTGTCATTAATTTTCATCCATTCTATCTGATGACATCTCTGGGATGAATAAAATACTTCTTTCAAAATAATGTCACAATATAGGGATTTCTTGCATTAAAATATCAGTAGCAATTTTTAGAGTTCTATGACAGCTACTAAATTTTTTAGTTTATATAGAAGTTACTTGATTTAAATAACTCCTTTATTTATTATGGAGTTCCAGATCTCACCATTTTTTTAGAATGACAGTAACTTTCATGTTTTGACTACTGTTATTTCATATAACTTAGGCAAAATAAATGGAAGGAACAATGTATTATATTGCATTGTATTATATATAATATATTACATATTGCATTGTATATGACATTGTATTGCATTGTATTATAATAATCAGTCATTTAACAACTTATGTTTATTTTTAACCTCCAAATCATTTTTAATTGACATTTTCCCCCAAATTGCATGAATTTTGAATAAGATATATAGTGACTTAAGGTACGGAGACCTGATTTTGAGTCTTGCCTTAATAAGAAGAAATCTATTTATTACTTTCAGTAAATCATTTGATTTTTGTACTTAATAATTTGAGATGGGATAATGAACCAAGTGATAATTATTTTGTATGTAACTTACATGTTTTAATGCATAAAAACTGCCTTTTTTTTTACTTTTATTAGTAAACCTCTTTAAATCAGATACTTCCTCTCCTCCCCCAGATTAAGAATAATCTAAATCACCAATGAAATGTGTGAAATTAATAGCTGGAGCTCTGCATAGTCTCAAAATAGTGATGCATGACTTCTCAGTTTAGAGAAGAACATCTGTTCTATAGACTTTGCCTTTTGGTTTGGAAAAAAAGTCGCATTTTTAATATCAGTTTAGTAGGTATATTTTAGAAAATAGTGCGTTACATAAAACAGAAGTATCTTACAATGAAAAACATGGTTTCATCAACTGGCACAATCTATGTCACCAAATTATCTGTTTTTATCACTTGTGTTTATATTTTTCATTTATTGGCTATTTTCATTTCTAGCATACATGTATCTAATTTATTCAAAAATGTTACACTTAATGCTTTTTTATTTACCTCAATGTTTAAATTCCACGTGATGAATAGATCTCTTTCTTACCTCAAGAGCTTATTTTAAAATACCTTTATAAGTAAACTCTCTCTCAGATAATCAAGGTTACCAGAGATAATTTTTCTCCTCTCCATTAGAACCTACTTTATGTATTTTTTATTGAAATTAATAAGAAGTTCTATCTTCAGGTATTGAAGACAAGTTATTTCATAGTAAATTAATCTGGTTTGTGGCTCTTCTTGGTTGTTTTCTTTATAGCACCACCCCTGAGACTACTGAAGCCTGCAAGGGTGGACACGGCTCCTGTGGCTGCTTCTCCCTATCAAGAAGAGATCAGACAGATACTGTGGGCTCTGTGCAGCCTGGTTTATAATCCCCTTATGGCCTCAACAACATTACGATGGCAAGAAGCACAAAAAGAATGCAGCAAGAGTTGCGTTATTAGAACAACCTTGGGTACAAACGTTGGATATGGCAGAATTAAGAGGTAAGAGAAACCCATCCTAATTTCCATACCACTGACGTGAACCTTTCAGAGAAAGAGCTGTGTATTCACAAACTGGAACGATTCCCTCTTATTGACCTTATCACTAAGAAAAACATCTAAAAGGAATTTTAAAATAAGTGAGCAAAAACAGCTTAATTTTGCAGCTTTGCTTTAGTAATTGTCACTATATTTTATTGGTTGTTTTTCAAATCGAAATCACCGATCCACAAACCAAATTTTGTTTCTTCTGATTTAGTTTTTGAGTCCTTTCTACTAAATGCTTTTGCTGATGATCAATAGAGAAAATGATAACTAAGAATAGTCAAGTAACATACCTTGTTGTGCAATTTATAAATCCAGCCAAAATTAAAGCAGCACATTGACTCTGTTTGACGACTATAAGGAAGCCCAATCTCCCAATAAGAACTAAGTAGAGAACAGCTATTAAGATTTTACAGTGACTAAGGCACTTGCTTTTACTTGGCTGTCACTAATCTGTCCCTGATACTGCACATGTTCCTCTTAGCGCTAGAAGGAGTGATACAAGAGCACAGAGCTAGGAGTACTCTGAGTACCAACAGGTGTAGCCCAAATACCGGAGAAATGAAGTAAGATAGTGCTGTTTATGCCTGTATAGTCAGTACCTTCTACACTGTGTGGACACTGTAGTGAATTAACATATCAATATAGAGAAACCATACGTCATTCCACATTTATGTGTCTTCTCAGCTGAGCAGAGACATGAAAATCATAAAGTAAAGGTTAATCCTTTGGATTCCCAAAGAAGTTATGTGCTGATATGTGGACTTGATAGAATATTTCATTACCAACTATTGTGTAAGAATTTCTTACTCATCTAAATATATTTGATCAAGTTGATAGTAACAGTGTAGAAACAAAACAAATTAACATGCTATACTTTTTGAGAAAAATTATTTTCTCAGAAAATAGTTTACTAACAGTGCTGTTGATCATATAGGCATATATGTTGTATAGATAAATATTTTGTACGGTCAGATAAAAAGTAAATATTCTTAATAGATTGTAATACAAGTATATTTATCTTTATTGCAACCTGAGTTTAAGACATCTGAGTTTAACTTGTACAATTCATTTTTGTGGGTGGTGGGTGACTAGGGTGGAATGGTGACTTTTCTTACTTGCTACATCTGACCTTGGGCCCTTTGCTTGACTTGGTGGTATTATATCAGATTTGACTCTGTGTTTAGGGATCACTCCAGGTATGTTGAGTGGAACCACACTATGGCAATGGGTCCCAAACTCCTGTCTGCTAGCATGCAGGGCAAGTGCTTAATCTGCAGTATTCTCTCTGGCTATCGATTGTACAATTCTTTATCTATAAAATAATAAACATTCTTATCATTTAGCATGACGATGTCCCTCTAAGTAGATTAATTGTAGAAATGACCTAGTACAATTCAACATCAAGTAAGGAGGAATAGAAGATTATGTTTTGTAAATTGAAAGGGTGATCAGTCACTTTTGAATATATTGGTTGAAGAAAACATTACCAAGGAAAGAAAACTTAGATGGAGTTAGGAATATGTAGGCCAAGTTTTAACAGCTCAGATCAATTTCTATGGAATCAAAATAATATTTTCACAGGCAAAGATGTCAGAAAATATAAGTTATGGTGGAAAACCAATGTTATTATGGAGGCATCACAAAATACAATGTAATTAAATTTGGAGGACAATTAGCATACTCCACTAGAGCTGGATAGACATTTATTTCTCTGACATGTTTAAAAATAGCAAATATGTACAAGTATTACAAACATTAAATCTCTATCTTTTCTATTATGTTTTTATTAATTAACTTTATTTAAACACCTTGATTACAAATATGATTGTAGTTGGGTTTCAATCATGTAAAGAACACTCCCCTTCACCAGTGAAACATTCTCACCGATGGTGAAGTAGGACTTTTTCTGGGTATGGCTTCAGGAATGACCCAGGAACCCTGGTGCTGGGAATTTGAACAAGAATTAGTATGATTCAATTCAAGTGGCTTTAACTTCTGTGATGTTTTTCATTCTCCAATATATTTTTTATGTTTTCTAGCTAAAAACTGTTGACATTGGTGGTGGAAAAATGCATATGATGAAGGCCTGTTGTAAATTGTATGACTGTAACTCAATCGTGATCAACTTTATCTGTGAAAAAAAATGTACTATGAACAATCTTGTAACTATGGGTTTAAATATAAAAATAAACAAAACAATAAAAAAGCAAAACAAGGAAGGGGTATCATGATTTCTGAGCACAGTGGGGGAGGAATCTCTATGTGCTGCCAGGTATGGCATCAAAAAACAAACAAAAGCAAACATGTGGCTTAATATTTTAATATGTAATTTAATATTTTAGAATATAATATTCAGTATATTTTCAGTAAAATAATTGAAGATAGTGAATATTTTGAGCATTATCATATGGAACTAAAGTGAACAAGGAACAGCTGAGATACTCAATAATAACTCATATATAATAACTAATAATAGCTGTTAATAATGACATACTATAAGGTTGTCATTGATGTAGGATAGCAGTTGAGGCGCTTATCTTGTAAGTACTGCCAGATGTAGCATGAAACTAAGACAGAATAACAATTATGCATAACACTATCCATAAACAATTTATGTATGAATTTATGTATTTGTATATAACTAACATAACTTCTAATGATTGATATAACTATATGACTCATAACTAATTACAATACCTAATATTACTATTACATGAAATAATTCTCTAATTGCATTGACTGAATTGTTCCTACTATTTTTTTTGCTGGCTTTCTTATGTTCTCAGTCAATGGGCTGTTAAATAAAATATATGATGTTTGTCTATAGCTGAAGGCCCATTGTAACATGCTGTCACTGGCAGCTAACATTTACATACTGACCTCCACAGCAGGAAAACTGAAGGAGGAAAAGCAAGGATTTACTTATGTTCTGTATCAGATATGTCTTGTAGAATTACCTACTGGAGCATATTCTTTTTGTCTCTTATCAATGCTGCATCTTCTATACACATCTTTCACACACATACTTTTATACAACATCTTAATGACTTGGCTGTCTAACATAAACTTGGCTGAAACATTTGAGCAGCTTGTCTTTTTTACAGAAGATGAAAAAAAGCTTCTTTTTTGACTTGTTAATTTAATGTGAGCTGACTCATTAGAACATGAGATATGATTAACATTGAACACAATGTCCTTGAAGCCAACCTTTTTCGCCCTGCACCAGATGACGTCATGTAATATATTATTCAGAAAAATAACATATTCCACAACTGAGAAATGAAACAAACAATGATGATAAAAGCAGTAATCTTAAAACCACATATATTTACTCTCATTCTACTTTTCTGTCTTTTTCAGTCTCTGTTGGTCTGTCTCCCTCCCCCACCTCTCTCATACAGACACATATATGCATACACACAATATACACACAAAAACATACAGACACACAGAGACACCGCTATTTTGAAATGCTTCTCAACTTCTGGAATGCTTCTAAGTACTGTCAAACAATTAATAGAAAGTAAAATAGTAATCCGTCAATTCTGGTAAATTTTCACTTAAAAAATGGCATCAAGCAAGCCTCTTCAAGTGCTGTTGAAAAAATTGGTCAGCTACATGAAAAAAAAATTAATTCAGACCTCTTTTTAACACTGTGAAGGAAAATCAAATCAAAATGGATTAAAGACCTTGAAACTAGACCTAAAACCATTTAGGTACAGAGAGGGAAGGCTTAGCCAGAACTCTCCATGACATTGAAGCTAAAGACAACTTTAAAGGGGGAAAAAAATACTAAACCATGTAAGTGAGAGCAAAGATAAAACATATGGGACTACATTAAACTAAAATCTTCTGCTCCCTAAAGGAAACAGAGGCCAGGATACAAAAAACTGTCCACAAATTGAGAGACACTATGCACCTAATAAATGTCTTGATAAGGGGTTAATATCTAAGATATTAAGGCTTTGGTGGAGCTTATGAATAAAAGAGAGTTTAACTCCATCAAAAAATTGAGAAGAGATGAACAAAACTTCCTGAGGAGAAGAAATACAGATAACAAAAGGCTTGTAAAATGCTCCCACATCAATAATCACCAGGGAAATGACAATCAAAACAAGAATGAAAATAAATCTCACACCACAGAAACTGGCACACATCATAAAGAACAAGAAACAGCCATTGCTGGCATGGATGTAGGGAGAAAGTCAATCTTATTCACTGATGGTGCGGAATGTGTACTAGTTCAGCCTTTTTTGAAAACAACATGAACAATCATCAAAAAAATCTAAATTGAGTTTTCATATGACCCCAGCAACACTGCCTCCTTGAATATACTCAAGGGGTCAAAAAACAATGCAGAAAAGGCATCTGCATCCCTACTTTTATTGTCAGAATCTGGAAACAGTCCAAGTGTCTGAAAGCAGATAAGTCGATAAAGAAAACAGTGGTACATCTATACAATGGAATACTATGCAGCTTTTAGGGAAAATAAAGTCATAAAATTTTATTATGCAATGAATTTATCGTAGTCTTATGCTGAGTGAAATGAGTCAGAGGGAGTTACTCTATGAGAATGAGTCATTCTTTGCCTATGGAATGAGCACACTTATTTGTGGAATATTATTTTTTTAAAGATAGTTCGGTAGAGACAGGACTAGGAGAAGTGGCTCATGGGAAGTTGCTTGCCACAAAGAACAGGAGAATGCAGTAGAGACAGAGAAGGGACTATTATAACAAATGATATTTGGAAATGATCACTCTGCACAAGAACTGGATGCTGAAAGGAGATTAAAGTAAACATGCAGGATATCCTTTCAATTACAGTATTGCAAACCCACAGTATCTAAAATGGAAAATGAGAGAATATATCTGCCATAGAGGTTGGTAGGGGTAAAGTTATTGGGAGGAAAGAGAAAAACAGGGGACAGTGATGGCAGGAAATGTGCATTTGTGAAGAGTTGGGTATTAGATACTATATTATTGAAACACAATCATGAAAAACTTTATGATTGCATCTCACTGTTGGTTCAACAAAATTTAAGTATCACTTGAGTGAGAATACAGCAGGTCAGGGCACTTGCCTTGCATGCAAAACTAACCTGGTTTCATTACCTGAAGTCCCATATGGTCCCCTAAGTAAAGCCTGGAGAGATTCCTGAGAACAGAGCTAGGAGTAAGCTACTAAGCACTATCTGGTGTGGCTGGAAAAACAAAAACAAATAGACAAACAAATAAAAAAGCCTTCAAGCAGCTGGACAGAACACAGTGTTATCCAACTTCCAAACCCTGAGTTGTTTCTCTGTATACACATGAGTAATAACACTTGGTGTTTTTCCTTTTACCTCAGGCATTTTTGCACAAACATCAAATTTTTGTGAAACATAAAATTTTAGTTTTATTTATAGGCACATAGCATTCCATCAGGTATACATTTCACAGTACTTTCTATCTATCATTCACTTGGACTTTTGGATTGATTCCACATCCTTAGATATTGTGCTAAGCAATGCAATAAATTAAGTGTGCATTTATTTTTCAAATGAATGTTTTTTGTTTGGGGGTGGATACATAGAAGTACATAGTTTGGTCTTTTTATAGTGCTCCTATGTCTAATTAATTTTTTAATTTTAAACACATGATATTACAAAGTTGTTAATGATACAGTTTCTGGCATTTAGTGCTACAGTACCAATGCCACCACCAATGTAACATTCCCTCCACATTTATCCCCAGTTTACCACCCACCACTAGGCCCTGCCCAGTTAGCAGGAATAAAATTAATCAAATTATATTGTTTATCTATAACTAAATGCTTAATAGAATTATCAAAGCAATTTTAGTATTTGTGAAAATTGTTATAACTCACAACCTAAGTCATTAATCATCTGATGGTTAATAAGCTGTTGCTATTTGAGAGTTCCATGTTACTGGTTTTGTTTGGTGAACTAATGGCTTCTATGCTACATTTGCAACTAATTTGGTGTGTTCCTATGGGAGTGTCAGTGTCTAGGAATTTGGAAATATCTCTTATCTGGATATGGGCCCAGGTGCTCCAGGTCTTCAGGATCTTTGAAGCTGGGCAAATGAATTGGCATGGTAGGAGCTGTGGGATATGCTTGTAACTTCTTGGGCTTCCAGAAGTTATGGGGGGTGCATCCCCACTCTGAGGACCCCCAGATTTTTTCAAAACCAACACCCACATACCAAGAGTTTTGTTGGTTTGGTGTCTCTGCCAGAGATTAGACATGAGGGATGAAGTTTGCCTAATAGTGTGGCATTTACTTTTGGTTTTGTGTGGCATTATTTTGGGGTGTGGATACAGCTGCCAGTACTTTGCCAGAGCACGGAAATAGACTCATCCTCCTCCTAAAGGTATCTCTGATTTTTAGCAGTGGAGACCAAGTTACCCACTGAATTTTAGCATCCTCGGCTTGCATCTCTTCTAGAGAATCAAATCAGTTTTAATTTTTGACATAAATGGCAATTAATCATGTTTTTAATGTTTTTGATAAAAGCTGAAACCAACAACAGTGAATTATTACCACAGTCCTACCAATACTGAATATTTTCAGTATATTTGATATGTGCCATTCTCACTAATGTGATGTAATACTTCATTTTTTATTTTTGTTTTCCTGATACTAAGTGATGATACTTAACATTTTCATAGCTCACTGGGAATCTATGTCATTGTGAAGTATCT
This sequence comes from Suncus etruscus, assembly GCF_024139225.1. Classification (NCBI taxonomy): domain Eukaryota; kingdom Metazoa; phylum Chordata; class Mammalia; order Eulipotyphla; family Soricidae; genus Suncus; species Suncus etruscus. Next base: position 149,550,320 of record NC_064851.1, on the reverse strand, counting down.
ATTCATCTTTTCTCACTACCTGTTATTGTTGTTGTTTTCATGCTGAGCTTTGCACACTTTATAGACTTTTGGATGGCAATTCTTCATCTCGTGTAATGAGTGCAAATATCTCTCCCCAAATATCATGATTTCTTTCATATGTAAATTTTTATATATAGTTCCACTTTATATAGTTCTTACATTTTAGAATTTTTTTATATCTTGCCAGTAGAAAATGTCATCAAAACACCATTGAGGTCCAGATCTTGTTGAGTTCTGTGTCTTCCTCAATGTATTTTACAAATTCTGGCATAATCTCTAGATTTTGCTCCACTTAAAATGAGCTTTTGTGTATGGTTGTGAATATGGTTCCTGTTTTTTTCTCTTTTTTTTCCCGACTGATTATCCAGACTTTTGGTCATTTCCACAGTATTGCTGAATGGACCCTTTCTTCATACAACCAGCATATTACCTACATGCTTTAAGAATTACAAGATTTGGGCAACCAAATTAATTAGTGCTAATAGCTTGATTTAATACTTTATTATGTGATGACAGAAATTCCACGTAGATTATTTCAAGCTTTTAGTACAAAAGTTTATTATTATATGTTACTTCTTTATTTCCACTCTGACTTTATTCATTTACCCTCTCTCCATTTCATTTAATCATATTGAACTTATATTAGCTACCACAAACAAAAATGTTGACATGTTAGAATGAATGAGAGGAAAGCTTTCATTAATCTCTGCAAAGACTCTTGGCTGCCCCAAACTCCGGCTATGCCTTTTTTTGTGGTTTAGTATCACCAAGGACTATTTGGATCCAGGGAGGGCTGTCTCCCCTCGACCCCTTTCAGAAGTCTTGGAAGCTATTGCCATATGAGCTTTTCAACCAAGCTTCACAGATCCTCAAAGTCCTGGACCATGTAGCCACATAAGTGGTTGCACAACACCCCCACAACTTTAATACTGACTTCAAGTAGGAATACTTCAAAGTAGATGTGAAATTATCATAGATGTCAGATAAGCTCAACAAACAAAACCAACAACAGAGTGCTCAACTATCAATAAACAACTCAGTAAACCTTCAAAATAATAAGAGAAACCACCCTTCATATTGAGAAGAAAGAAAAAAAACAGCCACAATATTTATAGACTATGGTAAATGTTTAAGAGTAAGAAGTAGAAATTTATAAATAATAAAATAAGAATCAGAAATGGGATAGTTACTGATAATCTTTTAGAGAAGCCAAACTTTCATTTGAGATCTGCATGAATAAGACTATTCAGACACAATGTATCTGCTCACTGAAAACAGAGATTTAGGTAGTACAAATACTTTGGAGAATACTCATTTTTTAAGAGTAATTGAAGACAGTATGCCTTAAGCTAAAGGCAGAAGTGAAAATGGTAGAAAAAAGTTAAATATTGTATAGATCCTAATTAAGTGATTGTAAAAAGTGTTTATTTATTTATTTTTCTTTTGGGGGTAATATCATTGGTGCTCTGACTTTACACACCGCAATTTGTACTCTGGAGGGGGCTCTGGGGACAATATGGGATGCTGAATATGAAACTACAGTTAACCATGTTCAAGGAAAACTCTACTGTAATATCTCTCCAGCCCGAAAGTATTTTTGGTGTATATAAGTGTTTCATCTTTTGTGTTGATAAGGGCTTGGTTCAAAATCTGTTGATGCCTGTAAAGTATTTTAGTGTTAAAAAGAGATAAGAGTTGGGGCAGGAGAGAGGGAGAGAGAATGAGAGAGCACAGCAGAGAGGCATTTACCTTGTATATGGATGTGTTTGATCCCAGCATCTACATGGTTCTTCAACCTGCAAGGAGTAATTTTTGAGCACAGCTGTGAGTAACACTTGAGCACCAGTGTGCAGCCCTGAAAGTGAGGTGTATGTGTGTGTGTGTGTGTGTGTGTGTGTGTGTAAAGTACACACAGGCATTAATTGTTGGGCAGTTTATTCACACACACAGTAAAGATCAGAAAATCAATTGTAGTCTCCATGGTAGAACAGAATATTCTGCCACTGTTAAGCCTCACCAAATTGATCAAGTCAAAGAGTCAGACAGTTTAAGTTTGGCAATCTGAATATGACCTTAGAAGTGGGAAAGAGAGACTCAGATTTTTGATATCAGAGTGGTAAGGAAGCTTTGAAAACAAATAGAAGGGTCCAGATCAACTATGTGGGAATATGCTGTAGAATAATGACAAATCATATGCAAATGCAGATGCAAATGAACATGGGATAGCATGGCCTCTATTAGGAGCTGTATAATGAGGTTAGAGCTTAAACCCAAGTTTGAGAAGTAGAAAGGAGCTGGGGAATAAATGGGTCAAACTGTAACAGGAGCCAATTTTTTTTTACTGATCTTGAAAGCGGTATGGAGTGAATTTAAGATTTTTGTTAGAAAAATTAGAATGTTATTATTTGTATCTTTAAGAGAGGTCTCTGCTGAGAGAAACATAAATATAAATGATTAGAAACGGGGGGGGGGGGGGGGGGGTACTAAGTGGACTCTGGGAATATTAGTGAAGGGAGGTTGACACTGCTGGTGGTATTGGTGCTGAAACATTGTGTTGTCTAAAACTTAAGTATAGCATCGTAAATCACAATATTTTAAATAAAAAAATAAAGCTAGTGAAATTTATTACATGACTAAAATTAAGCCAAAGGGAAATGTTAGCTTGAACTAAGAAAAAAAATGTAATGGGAGTATAATTAAAGGGAACTAAGTGGGGAAAATAAATTGATGTGAACTTAGTACTAGGTGAGTAAATTGATCCTCCAAAGCCACTTGAATTGCTATTTATTCAATGTTGCAGTAGGGTCTGTCCACACTTTATTATGAAGTTGTCAATTCATATCCCCATATACTGTCAACCTTCTTCTAAAACATGAATTTTGCTGTTAGGCATTTGCTGTTATCAGTCTTGACATATTTAACCCATTGTTCTTTTTAGTTTCTGAAGAGCAGAGTCTATCTCAGGGGTCTCAAACTCGTGGCCCGAGGGCCGTTTGCGGCCCTCCATACAACATTTTGTGGCCCACAGCCGGCCTTCAAATATCGCAGTATTCGTGATTATTTGCTTACATTTTGTGTGTGTGTGTGTGAAATCACTTATGCGATCCTGCCTTACCCCGACTTTGCCTCCTGCAGCCCCCAGGTAAATTAAGTTTGAGACCCCTGGTCTATATGTTCTCTGTATCACCCATAATATATAAACCTAGTAAAAGTATCTAAACCTTAGTAAAAGGTCCTGAATAAATAACCAGTAGACAAGGTCCTGTAATTCATTGAAATGCATATTCTACATTCCCGATTACTATGGCTAAATTAGAAGTATGGGTATTAAATACGTGATAGAATGCATCCCAATATGGAACATTATGGTGTCTATAAGGTATGCCTTTATAACATTTACCAATCTAAAGCAAATTCATTGGATATTTCCTTCTACTAATATTTTCAGTCTCTAAAATTTCTTATATATTTTATCTAGTTTGGAATAAGCAGAAAATAGACCTTTAAGCAGATGTGATAATTATAGAACACAATTTTAAATTGAATAGTAAGGGAAGAGGTGCCAAAAGAAAATGCTCAGCTTAGATTACACCTGGTTATTTTTGCATTATTATTTTTAATGTGTTTTGACACCTCAGCTGTTGCATATAGACTCTCTGATCTTCAGAGCTCACAATTTGGGTTAGATAATTAAACAACTTAAATGGCTATGTTCCTAATACATTATTAGACTAAGAAATACAGTGACATAATTTTTATTCGTTGATTCATTCATTTACTCACACTGAATAGCATATGCATGAAGTATGCATAAAGGCATAAGGAATATTGAAAATTTCTTTACTTTATCTCTAATTTCAAATAGTTTAAAGTCAGGAAAAGGGGAGAAAACAAGATCAGACCTCTATTGAAATAAATAAAACATAGGTGAAAAAATTCTAGGAGCCATTGTAGCACACTGCTTTGGGAATTGGGGATAGGTAAATATTTCTTCCCACTTGCAGTTAATATCAAAACATGTGAAATTCTCAACCAGGGTCATAAGAGCATAGGATTCTGAATGATTATAGGCATGGTTAATGAGAATCTGTGTGCATAATTAGTAGCCAAGTTTAAGAGGTTAGGTGTGTAGATGAGATAAGGCTGAGAATATAGATTAGAATCAAATAATAAATGGCCTTTCATGTCAGACAAAGTGGAGCTTTATTTGACAGACATTGAGGCTCTTTGTTTTGATTAAGTAGATGACGGTCTTTTTGCTTTTAAAGTATTGAATGAGGAGATTCTGAAAGCCTAGATGTTGAGGTTGAAAGGGTATGGGTAAAAGTGGAACAATGAAAGATTTTTTTTTTTGCACTATTCAACATAATCTTCCCCTCAGCAAAATGAAATGGAGCCAACACATTAGAATTCTCAAAGATACCTTGGCAAGTTCTGGGAACACTAATAGGAAAAATATAAATTTAATGAGTTTTATGAGTAATAAGTACAATTTTTGTTCAATCTCTAGTCCAACAAGAAATGTAGCTGATGAACATTCACAGTAGTCTATTTACATCCTGTAGGGCAATTCTTTTTTCAGCTGAGACAGAGTTTTGCTCATTATTGTTATTAATGAAGCTAATAAATGGAACACTGTCTAAAGAAACTTGGTTAACTCTTTATCATCCCGAAGTTCCATAAGAGATAAGCTTGTCATTTAAAATGGATTTATTCTGCCTCAATTGATTCATCATGGGTAAAATAATTCAGCAGAAAACTGATAATCTACTTGAATGTCTAATATCACAATTCGCTAATGGACGAAGCTCTAAATACTCAGGGAAAAATATCTTTTTTTATTTATTCAAAAGTAGACAAAGAAAATAACTGCACTCTTCTCAGTCTAGGTCACTTATCTCTTTCTTACATATTTTGGTTACACTTTTGAAGTCACTAATGCTAAGTATGTGAAAGATCTTAAAAATTTCTCTACATCTTCAGTCAGCTCCTTCATCAGTTTTAAACAGAGTAATTGTATAATTTAAACTGACAAACTAGGGAAGTATTTTGTAAAAACTCGGCAGTATTTTCCTAAGATTCTAGACTCTTCTCCTGTTTTCTTACTTTTGAACATTTATGTACATTGTTGGTAAAAGACATTCCTTTAAAAAAATAAGAGAAGCTTACATAAAGATGAAAAAGTAGCTTGTTTCCTAATAAAAAGTAAACTATTTTGTTATAAAACTATGGCTTTACTTTAACGCAAAATACAGTTATATGGCTTCAATTTTCATGCTTCTACAGATAGACTTCAGTGTTAATTAATATAAACATCCCTAGTCAGTTATTTGTTTGCTAATTTATTTTGACTAATACTGAATGACCACTTTTAATTTTTATTTATTTATTTATTTATTTTTGCTTTTTGGTCACACCCGGTGATGCTCTGGTGTTACTTCTGGCTCTGTGTTCAGAAATCACTCTTGACTTGGGGGACCATATGGGATGCCTGGGGATCAGGCTACTGTCCATCCTAGATTAGCTGGATGCAGGTCAAACACCCTACTGCTTGTGCCACATTTCAGCCCCCAAATGAATGACCACTGTTTATGTAATTGTCATTGAGATAATACCTGGGATATCAAGATCATTTTGACATGTATACATTTAAAAGGAGATATTCTCCACCTCAAGAAATCAGGAGCACCCTACTTTCTGTGACAAGTAAAATATTATAGAAAGCACCTTTTGTGAAGATATTTATAATTTGACTTGAGTACATCTTTTTACTTAGGGATAGAAAGACAGTGCAATGGTTAATGTGTTTGTTTTCAGTTGGCAACTTATCTTAGATCCATAGTATCATATTTGGTCCCTTAAACAGCACTAGGAGTGATTCCTGAGCACAGAGCCAGGTGTTAGTCTTGAACACAGCTGGCTATGCCCCCCCATTAAATACATGCATACATATATACAGATGTATTGATGTAAGAAACAAACAGCAGTGTAGCCCATTATATATGTTGATTATGCTATAATTGAGTTATATAATTTAATTTATCACCTCGGGCTAAATTTTCCAATGAAAGAAGGGATTTTTTTTTTAGTGAGACCAAAGGTGAACTGAAGAGAGGGAGGAGAAAGCAATCTGTGAAATGTTATTTTAATTATATGTATGGTGATATGCCTGTGACTAAAATTGTTGCCTGAATGTGGAGAAATTATAAATTCATTGCTAAAATGGAGTTAACTAAAAGAGGTATCTTTTCATTCATTCATCTATTTATTATTAAAAATACTTATGATTATCATCATCTGAACATAAAAACATTGTATATGATAGAGGGGATTCAATAAGGATCCAGGGATGATAATAGAGGTCATATTTTTGATTATTTAAAAATTAATTTAAGGGGCTGGAGCAATGGCACAAGCGGTAAGGCATCTGTCTTGCCTGCGCTAGCCTATGATGCATTGCAGTTCGATCCCCCGGCGTCCCATATGGTCCCCCAAGCCAGGAGCAATTTCTGAGCAATAGCCAGGAATAACCCCTGAGCATCACCGGGTGTGGCCCAAAAACTAAAAAATAAATAATAATTTTTTTTGTGGTTTTGGGGTCACACCCGGCACCGCTCAGGGGTTATTCCTGGCTCCAGGCTCAGAAATTGCTCCTGGCAGGCACGGGGGACCATATGAGACACCAGGATTCGAACCGATGACCTCCTGCATGAAAGGCAAACACCTTACCTCCATGCTATCTCTCTGGCCCCAATAAATAATAATTTTAAGCCCCCTAGTTATTTATATATTTTTCCAGAGCAATGAAAAAATATCCCCTGAAATTTTGGAAAAAGCAACTTAAAATACACAATAAAATGAAAGACTTTGGGGCACTGGAGAGAGTATTAGAGGATGGGGTTTTTGTCTTGCCTACAGCTGCTCTGGGTTCAATTCCCAGCTTTACATATAGTCCTCTGATCTTCACCAGAGTGATATCTAAGCACAGACCTAGGACTTAGACCTGAGCACTGGTGAGAGTATATCCCAAGGGCCCAAACAAACAAAACAAAAACCCATAAAACCAAAACCCAAAAAAACTAAAAACTTTTTTTTTTTTACGTAAGTGAAGGTTGATGTGTGTGGTCAGTAGAAACATAATGTACCCAAACTGGTATTTTAATTAGAAGGTGTACATGATGTCTATGGTAGTTAAGTGGGTGCTGATACTTGTGAAATGAGCTAAAATATGAGATAACTTAAATTTGGGATCTATTTTTACAAAGCATGACAGATAATGATACATGTACTGAAATAACTAATTAACCAGTGAAGTGGTAACGAAGCTTTTCACAGATAACAGCCAGAAAGCTGTTAAAATTATCTGAAATGAGCTATCAAGGACTGCTGTTTTGTAAATAAATGTCTTGATTTCTTTTGTTATGGTATATTCATTGTTCAATATGAACCTCTTTGTTGAATGAGCCTTATGTTCACAGAGTCCAGGTGAATCCTTAAATTCAATAAAATGGACTCAGTAAAGTGAACATCTCTAGGCAAGTTTTGCTTTTGTTATTAAATATCTGAGAAATGTTGAGTCATTTCACCTCTTTGAGACTCATTTTATCATTCATATAATTAATTACTTGACCTAGGTCATTTTTAATCTCTTCCAGTCAAAATTTCATCTAAGTTAGTTTGACCCATTGTGGCCAATTTACTGTGAATCCGAGAGAAGGGCTGTGGATAATTGCACTTCCCATATAGAATTTGGTGTATAGCCATGAGTATTTTGTCTGTTTTGATTTTGGGCTACACCCTGCAGTGCTTAGGGTTACTCCTCACTGCACTCAGGATCAAATCTTAGTTGGCCACCTGCAAGGCAAACACCCTATGCATTGTACTATCTGTCCAGCCTCATGACTATTGTTAATAATTAACTGACCTCACCTTAAGCAAGTAAAGCTAAATTTTTTGGTGTTTCTTACTATTCTTTTCTACCACCCATGAATGTTCGCAGTCTGGGGCACTGTAACTTCCAAGCCATAGATATGTAATCATGGCAGAATGCTTTATCTTATTATTATCTTATTATTTGCTTTGTCTAGGTAAATAATATTATCAACTTGAAATTAATATCTCAACTTGGGAAGCCAGTATTGCTAAAATATTAAGAGTTCTTATCAAATCACCTTTATATTTTATATTAGATGCTATTATCCAAGAGTTAATGCCAACTTTATGCTTTCACTTATCTTCTCTTATATCCACAGAGATCTTGTCATACATATATGAAAGTATATATTGTTGAGTTTTCTATCTTTAGCCCTACATAGGAAAGTTTTCCAGTGGAGTCCATGACCTTTAGATTCTCACTAAAACAGTACACTCAAATTTAGATCTAAATTAGATGGAATTCACCATTATTACAGTACAATGACAAGGATTCACTTTTAATAATAGTGGAAAAATATTAGAAGGTCACACTTCTACAGATAATAACTAAAACCTCTGCTAATAATATAATGTCATCTAAATGAAATTACTGAAATACTCAAAATTAGCCAGAAACTTTATGAGAGTGAATAATTTAAAGAGGAAAATAGTTTTGTTATATACTTCCTCCTTATTCCTAAACTTTCTATTACACAGATTCTGGTCATTTATTTCAAAAAATTATTGTCTCTTATTTAATTTATTCTTTGTTTTAGTTATGTAGAAGTATTTTTGTTTAGCTCCCAAAACATTGGTGGTATTAACCTTATTTTTATGTTTAATTTTTACTATTGTAATTTTATGGTTGATAGGGTTGATTTGATTTTTACATTTGTGAATTTAAATCTTTGAGTTATGACATAGTGTGGTCTATCCTGAAGAATTTAACAATTTTACTAAAAAAATGTGTAATTTTTTTAGTTTTAGGACTCTTATTTTTATTGGTATTCTAATTGATTCGTCTAAAAGTAAAATTGGAATGTTATGGTCCACCATCTACTGTTTTTCCATTAATGTGTTTCTTTAGGTCTGTGAAAAGAAGTTTTACAAATTTTGCTGCTCCTTCATTTGGTACAGATTTTGATAAAAGTTAGAAGTTCTTGGCACAGTATATTTGCCTTGGATGTGGCCAAACTAGATTCAGTCCCCAAGATCCCAGTTTGTCCCCTGAACTCAACCACACATGATCTGCCAGGTGTGATACCAAAAAAAAAAAAAAAAAAAAAAAAATTGGTGGGGAAACACAGAGGATCGATGGTTGGCTTCCTGGGGTTGAGGGCTGCCATCTGCAGCCTGCTTCCAGTCTGCAGTTAAGGGTATTTACCTTGCTCATGTTCTTTCGAACCTGGGACAAAGAGACCACTGCAAGGGACATCGCAGGAGAAAGTAGTAAACCAAATAGTGAGAAAAGGTACAAAAAAGGTGCAGGAGTTTGACAAACAGCATCTAGGATCTTGCTCTTTTGCTGTTCTATTCTTGCTGTTCTATCTCTGCTTCTTGTTTTTATTAGCCAGAATTTAAGATAAATCACCTGAGGGCCAGGGTTGACATAATTAAAGTGTATTTGTGCTAATTAACTCAGAAAAGGTAAAAAGGAAAAAGTAATTTTACAAATGTCTGTACACATAATATAACAGATGACAACACTTAGTGATCTATTGTTCTCATAAACAATAAATGATGCTGGGCCCTATATCTAATTTCTTGCTATGGATTGAATACTCTGTGGTCTGATAGAAATGTGGCTATACCAGATTTTCTTCTTTCTTTCTTTCTTTCTTTTTTCTTTCTTTCTTTCTTTCTTTCTTCTTCTTTCTTTCTTTCTTTCTTTCTTTCTTTCTTTCTTTCTTTCTTTCTTTCTTTCTCTTTCTTTCTTTCTTTCTTTCTTTCTTTCTTTCTTTCTTTCTTTCTTTCTTCTTTCTTTCTTTCTTTCTTTCTTTCTTTTTCTTTCTTTCTTTCTTTCTCTTTTTCTTTCTTTTTCTTTCTTTCTTTCTTTCTTTCTTTTCTTTCTTTCTTTCTTTTCTTCTTTTCTTTCTTTCTTTCTTTCTTCTTCTTTCTTTTCTTCTTTCTTTCTTCTTTCTCTTTTTCTTTCTTTCTTTCTTTCTTTCTTTCTTTCTTTCTTTTTCTTTCTTTCTTCTTCTTTCTTTTTCTTTCTTTCTCTTTCTTTCTTTCTTTCTTTCTTTCTTTCTTTCTCTTTCTCTTTCTTTCTTTCTTCTTTCTTTCTTTCTTTTTTCTTCTTCTTTCTTTTCTTTCTTTCTTTCTTCTCTTCTTCTTTCTTTCTTCTTTCTTTCTTTCTTTCTTTTCTTTTCTTCTTTTCTTTCTTTTCTTTCTTTTCTTTCTCTTTTCTTTTTTTCTTTTTTCTCTCTTTTCTTTCTTTCTTCTTTCTTTCTTTCTTTCTTTCTTTCTTTCTTTCTTTCTTCTTTTCTTTCTTTTCTTTCTTTTCTTTCTTTCTTTCTTATTCTTTCTTTCTTTCTTTCTTTCTTTCTTTCTTTCTTTTCTTTCTTTCTTTCTTTCTTTCTTTCTTTTTGTTTTTCTTTCTTTCTTTCTTCTCTCTTTTTTTGTCTACCACTGGCTGTATTATAACTTTCTCTTTTTTTTTGTCTCAACCTATATTTTTTCCTGTGAATTTAGGTGTGTTTCCCATTTGCAGCAAGTAGAATTTTTTTATCATTTCAAGCTTAATATGCCTTTTGATTACTGAGTTTAGTCTAATGATATTCAAAAATTTGATACAAATGTGTTATTTATATATTCTCATAGGGATTTTGATTATTTTTGTCTTTTGATGTTTGAAGTTTGTAGATCTTTTAGTATTCAGTAAGGTTCTATATTGTCTGAGAGTATTTTTTACTAATTTCTCAAATCTGAATAACATCTCTTAAAAAGAGGACCATTAACTGAAGGTATATCTATTGAAATATTTTGAATATATAACTTCTTATCTTATGGTTTGTAAGGTAATATAGGGCATGTGCCATGCTTTTCATATTCTTTTCATAGTGTTTCAAATTTGTTTTTCTCTTGCCGCTTTTGACTACCTATCCCTTTGGTTCTCATTATTTGGATTACAATGTCTCTAGTGTCAATATTTTCTTGAATATATTTTGTTTGGTAATCTTTAAACCTCTTGCATTTGTGCACAGGTTTCCCTTTGATAATTGAGGGATTTTTTAGATATATATTATATATGCATAAATATATGTATATATATTGGTTTTGGAGTTACACCTGGTGGTGCTCAGAGGTTACTCCTTGCTCTGAGCTCAGAAATGATTCCTGGCTTGGGGGACCATATGGGACACTAAGGGATCTAACCCAGGTCCATCCTGGGTTAGCCTCGTGCAAGACAAATGCCCTACAGCTATGCTATTCTCCAGCACTAGTGTTTTCAGATCTTATCTCTTCAACTAGTTTTTATTCCCCTTTACATTTTTCTTTTTCATGTATTCCTATTATATGTGGATGTTAGCTTTGCTGTTGTATATTAAATATTTTTTGTTTTCTTCCTTTTTAAAACGTTGCTTTTTCTATTGTGCTTCTGTTGTGATTAATCTTGTATTTTGTCTTTAAGATCATTGGTAGGATATTTGTCATTCTAAATTGATTAGTGACTTGCTCCTATGTTTTACCTCTTTCAAATACATTTTACTGCATTTTTAATATTTTGCATGAGTATTTTTAGCCAATTAAATTTCTCTTCTAAGACTTCTTTTATTTCCTTAGCATCATAAAGACACTTGCTTGCGGTTCTTCTTGAATAGTGGCACCTTTTTTTAATGGGCTGAGGACACCCCTGAACTTCTGTTTTCCTGTGCCTTTGAAGCTAATTTTCTTGAATTATTATTTGTCATTAATTTTTCAAGGATGAAGATGATGGGCCTTCAAATGTAAGAAAATAGAAGAAATATAGAAATATAAAAATAACCACTTTCTTAGCCATTGGAAATTGGTTGCAGGTGTAACTACCAGACATGTAGGAACACATCGGTGCAGAGGTTGTTTTATTGTTTGTTTGTTTTTTTCTGGGTGATGGAGGGATGGGTAACAAAGAGTGGTGTGTAGATGTGTTCTTAGAGAAGCAGATTTGGGGGCTGAATGCTTGCTGCATTTTGGTAGATTGGGCTGTGTTAGAATGGCAGGGAACAGAGCTGTCCTGACGTATAGTACACTAGTCTTATATTTAAGTGTACAAAGTTGACAAGAAGCTTAATTTTTAAAACCATAACATCTCATCAATTTTAAGACAAGATGCTATTATGTCTTTAAAACTATTTCGAAATAAAGCATTTCTACATTTAAAAAAATCTTACTTATTAGCAGAAACAGATTTTTCCATGTCCAATAAGAACTTACAAAGAGAGACAACCAGTAGAGTAATTGTGTAGCCTCCATGAAATTAAAGTGAACTCTTTGTTGAACACTTAAGAACTATGGCTTTCAGGTATAACTTATTACATGCATTGCTGTGCTGAGTCACTCTTCTAGATTTCGTATCATCTGAGAATTTGTTTATCAGCATTAAGCTGGATATATGGAAAAGACCTGTCAATGGAAGGAGAAAGAATAATTTGAGATAGGCATTCTTTCCTTAAAATAAAATAAAAAAATAAAAATAATTTCTCTGAGTTGTCCCTAGAGTTGAAAAATTGTAGAATGTATAATTATTTTGCTCAAGAAAAAAGTACCCACATTCAAAGTTTTGAAAGTTAAACACATGTAATAAGGAATTCAAAGAGAAGATTGTTTGAATTTTAAATACAAAAATAATGAAACAGATATAACAGATTTTTTAACTAATGAGATAGAGAAATAACTACACTAACAACTACCATGACAAAGTTAATGAGTGAGAGAAGTAGAATGCCTGCCTCGAATACAGGCAGGGAGGGTGGGTGAAGGGAAATGGGGTGCATTGGTGGTGGGAGTGTTTCATTGGTGAAGGGGGTGTTCTTTTTTGTGACTGAAACCCAACTACAGTCATGTCTTTAATCACAGTGTTTAAATTGAAAAAAATTTAAATTAAATTAAAATATATTTTTAGCATTGTAATAGATTTCACCCAAAAATGTCTTTCCTAGATAATAAGATTTTTTCCTGGCTGACTGCAAGTATCGGTCAGGAGACTGGAGAAAAATTTAATATTATAACCATCCAGCAAAATGAGAACATAACATTACTTTTAGATTATCCTCATGAAACGAAGAATCAAGAAACAGAGATCAGTAATTCTCAAAAAAGTTTCTAAACACCAAAGCAGTACTATGTTAAAATAACTTGAAGAAGTATATTTCCAGTAAATGTGTAAGTTTTCTAAACCCAGGTCTGGATAAAAAGTGACTTGAAAACAATGAGTAACATGTACAGTTGTTCACTACTATTTCTGTCTCTTAAAAATAGAAAATTATTAAACAGTCAACCAGAGATTTATTAAAATTAAATTTTAGGAAAAACATTCCTCCAAAATCATAAAAAATATCATGTGTTGGGACTGGAGAGATAGTATGAAGGTAGGGCATTTGCCTTGCATGCAGAAGGACTGTGGTTAGAATCCTGGCATAACACATAGTCCCCTGAGCCTGCCAGAAGTGATTTCTGAGCATAGAGCCAGGAGTAACTCCTGAGAGCTTATATATATATTTTTTTCAAGTGCTGATCCATAAGCTTCAGTAGAAGACATATACATAAATATAATAAAATTACATTAATATATAACTGAATTGACTGACACACTATAGAAGAATATTCTCTTTCTATTCCTTAAAAAGGATAACTTTTTGAATTGATGATTGGTGATGTAAATGCTGTACTGCTGAAGGGGGTGTTCTTTTTATAAGTGAAACCCAACTACAATCATGTTTGTAACCATAGTGCTTAAATAAAGATATTATTTTAAAAAATTGGATAACTTAGTATCTCCAAAGAAACAGATGAAAGCTATTACTCTAAAATTGTATTATTATGAAGGGTACTGGAGTAACAGGAGAGTGTGGAGGGCTTTGAATCCTGTATATATATATTACTGGTGTGGGATACCTCACTGTATGTAAAGAAGCAATTACTTTTTTAAGAAAGCCAATTTTGAATTTGGCATCTCTCAGACCAAAAATATATACTGTGACTCCCTCTGGAGAGAAGTATTTGCTAAACATAATAAAAGTTTTCATTTAAAAACTAAGAAATTTTATCTTAGGTGCTTATGATTAAAATAGACTTAAGAATGTTGGGGCCGGAGAGATGGCATGGAGGTAAGGCGTTTACCTTTCATGCAGAAGGTCATCGGTTCGAATCCCGGCGTCCCATATGGTCCCCCGTGCCTGCCAGGAGCAGTTTCTGAGCACAGAGCCAGGAAAAACCCCTGAGCACAGCCGGGTGTGACCCAAAAATCACAAAAAAAAAAAAAAAAAAAAAGAATGAGCCAAAGTAATAGCACAGCTGCTAGAACATTTGCCTTGCATACAACAGACCTAGCTTTGATTCCCAGCATCCAATATGGTAAGCTGAGTCTGCCAGTATTAATTTCTGAGCTCAAAGTCAGGAATAACCCCAAGCACCACTGGGTGAGGCCCAAGCCCCACTTAAAAATTTATTTAATGTATCTATATTTATATAAGTGTCCTCAATGTCCAATGCACCCATTAGACTTGTTACTTGATTGTCGGAGACACCCAATTTTCCCTAGTCATTTACCCACTGTCAGGTCATTTTTGTTGTTGGTACTCACAGTTTTGCCATTTAATTATTAGTTTCTCCAGGTTATGCCACTTTGTCATTGTCCATCTGGTTTTTTTCTCTTATGAAATCAGAGGCTACAAGCATTGCAACTTATACTCCTTTTTTGACTGATAGTTTATTTTCCTAAGGAGTAACATAAACAACTGAAGAAATGTGAAAGCACTTCAAGCTATTCTATTTTTTTCTATTCTGGGCACAAAACAAAACATAGTAAGGAAATGTTTTCCAGAATAAATTGAACATTGGCCTTAAAAAAGTGATGGCTTGGTGCAAGACTTCAAGCAACTCCTTAACCTTTGTTAAGCTGTACATTATTTCTAAAATGAAAGATGCTGTGGACCATATTTGAATCGCTACAGGTTGGTAGAGTCAGTTTCTCAGTTGCCTTCAGTTCTTTGACTTTAAATCATTTTATCCAAAAGTCATACAAAGTGTGTGTTACATGTTCAATTGCTACTGAAAACACACATCATATTCACTAAATAAAAATAAAACGTCATATGAGAAATGTGTTTGTATAATCTTGTGTTTGGGGGATCTCTCAAAGTTTGATTTTTTTTTAAATATTTCTTTTATAGAGGACATAATTGCAGTATTTGGGAACTATCTGGCTCTATGCTCAAACATTGCACTCAGCAGTCTCAGAGGAACATCTAGTGTTAGGGATTTAATCAAGGGGCCCAGAGTGATAGTGCAGCAGTAGGGCATTTGCCTTTCACGTGGCTGATCCAGGGCAGATGTCATTCGATCCCCAACATCCCATATGGTCCCCCAAGCCAGGAGCGTTTTTTGAGTCCATAGCCAGAAGTAATCCCTGAGTGTCACCAGGTGTCCCCAAAACTAAGCAAAACAAAAAAATATCTAGTCTTACTGCATGTAAAATGTGCCTTCTGCCCATTGTATCTCTTTCTGATAAATTTTCTTAGAACAGATGGTTAGTTTACTCAAATGGTTACAATCTTTGGAAAAGAACCTCATTGTCTATACTATTTGTCTCAAAGGTAGTTCTAGGGCCTTCCCCAAATGTTTCTGAAGTCAGTCTTTCTTCATTTAACACATTTATGGATTAGATTCCAGTTTATTTGATGTGATGAACTCTGTTTTTAAGCCTTACTTTCAAGAATATAAAAGATTTATAAAAATTATAAATCTATTATCCAGTTATACTATGCAGCAAATGTTCTCAGGAATCTTTATGTGTAGGACATGGAAGTTACTAAGCAGGTCAATAAAGATATGAAGTTGTTTTTAAGATTACAGAGTTAGTAAATGAAAATGCAGATTCAAGTATGTTGCACACAGTTCCCTTGTTCAGTGGGAATTCCATTAAATTAATATTTCTTATACATCTTATATAAAAGAATGTTTTTGTTGCTGTGCCAGAATATCAGTGGATAACTATGCGGAGACGCTAACTGTAACTTGTAGAATGTGGGTATTTAAAATTAATTATTTTACCAACCTATTTTTAAAATCAGCTCTCAAAAAAGGCTTTTACAATAGGCTTGCCATCATTGCTGTTGCCGATGATTTTGAGATGAACCCATTTTGTACACATGCCTTTCTGGGCTACTCAGATATTTTTTCAACTGTGGTGCTTACCAGCAGTCATGTTTCCTGTGCTATACACTTGACCGTGGTGCTCATCAAGTTTGCCATGCTTTAGTTGTTGTTTTATGTACATGTGCATATGGGTACTATTCTCTTAGTTGGAATACACAATTTATGGTTGTGGAACTTACCAGAGGTATTTCAGTTTTTACACACATGCTCACCAGGAAACTATGCTTTTTAGCTGTGAATTTGCACATTTTTGTTTCATTGGGTTTTGTTTGTTTGTTTTGGCCATACCCATTTGTGTTCAGAAGGACTCACTCCTGGCTCTGAACTTAGAAATCAGATTGAACCTAGGTTTGGCACATGCAAGGCAAGCATTTGACCCCTACACATCTTTTAAATTGTGGCATTTTTCTGATGTTATATTTTTTTTCTGTGTGTGGTGCTTTCATGCAACTTGATCTGATATGACTGAAAATTTTTTGTGGTGCTGAACTCAGACTTAAAAAGCAAAGCTGCTTAGATGCTTGAAGTCTGTGGTATTCTAGGCATTTCAACTCATGACCATACACTCATCAGTGGAGCATTTATTCCTCTCTTTTTCTATTTTATTACTATTTTTCTTAGGCCTGCAATGATGCTAGGGAATTAAATTAAAAACTACGTCTAGTCTTTCAAAGTACATTCAAGCCCTACTTTGGCGCTTATGCATAGTGGTTTTGAGTATCCACTGATGCTGGATGTTACAAAATACCTTGAGGGGATTGAATGTAAATATGTGGACATGTGGACAATTTGAGGTATCTAAATGATCCTTGGAGGGTTTTGTTTTATTTTTAGAAGAACGAAGTGAATATGGGAGCTGTCAACAGGCTTTAATAGAGAATTAAAGCAAAAAATGCACAGTGTAAAGTGAGAAAGTGTCAAAAATATTTTTGTGTTCTTTATTACTGTGTATTCCTCCTAACACATTGTTTGAGTTGCAAAAGCCCACTTCAGGACACAAAATAGTGTCTGGCCTCTCCCTAGTCCTACTGTAGGTGGACGGGTCTGCACACAATGCACAAAATAAACCGGTTCAAGCGAGAAAAGCATAAGGTCAGGGAACTGCCAGCTTCTGAATCAAGCTTAGCTAGTGTTGTACTTTCCCTGCCAACTTTTATTGACAGGAAAAAGAGGTACTAGTTTATAATGATTAAAGTATAAAAGTGGTACCAGTTATACTGATTAAGCCTAGATGGGTCTCTAATCAAACCTAGGCAGGATTTTTGTAGCTAAAAAAAAAAAATAAAGAGTGGTAGGAGGAAAATTTTCTTTTCATCTTAAAAGCATCTGTATTTAATACAAGCTCATACAGGCTCAGGACAGGAAATTGAGTGAAACAAACAGAAATCACCTATACCAGCGATGGCAAACCTATAGCACATTAACGCCTTGCAAATGGCACTCTGGAAAGTCTGCAATTAAGATATGCGGTGCAGCAGGAGGCAAATGTGCCTTTGTCTGCTTTGCAGCTAACCTGGTAACAGGGCCAAACTGGCCATTGGGAGGACATACTGGCACTTGGAGGTAATTCTTTGGTTTTGTGCGGCAGTTTAGGCACATGGGCTCAAAACGGTTTGCCAACACTGACCTATATGGTCAGTTTATAAGCCAGGATCAAAGTACATCAACCCTGTTATTGTGGCTAGTGGTACCTCTGTTGATTTATTTATTTTTAATTATTTTTTTCTTTATTTCAACATCTTTTTTTTTGGTATGATTTTGCCAAAAATGTCCAGTTAAATTTTAATAACACATAAAGAACACTTAACATTTTAGTGGAATGTTACATGAATATATACTTACAGTAAGTATGTATAAATCAACAGTGGTTAAGTGGCTAAGTTTATATAAAATTGGAGAATCTGGATTTTTATTTATTTTTTTATTTTTATATATTTTATTTAAACACCTTGATTAAATACATGATTGTGTTTGGGTTTCAGTCATGTAAAGAACACCACCCATCACCAGTGCAACATTCCCATCACCAGTGTCCCAAATCTCCCTCCCACCCAACCACCCCCTCCTGTACTCTAGACAGGCTTTCCATTTCCCTCATACATTCTCATTATTAGGACAGTTCAAAATGTAGTTATTTCTCTAACTAAACTCATCACTCTTTGTGGTGAGCTTCCTGAGGTGAGCTGGAACTTCCAGCTCTTTTCTCTTTTGTGTCTGAAAATTATTATTGCAAGGATGTCTTTCATTTTTCTTAAAACCCATAGATGAGTGAGACTATTCTGCATCTCTCCCTCTCCCTCTGACATATTCACTCAGCATGATAGATTCCATGTACATCCATGTATAGGAAAATTACATGACTTCATCTCTCCAGAAGACTGCATATTATTTCATTGTGTATATGGACCACAGTTTCTTTAGCCATTCATCTGTTGAAGGGCATCTTGGTTGTTTCCAGGGCCTGGCTATTGTGAATAATGCTACAATGAATATAGGTGTGAGGAAGGGGTTTTTGTATTGTATTCTTCTGTTCTTATATCCCTAGGAGTGGAATAGCTGGGTCGTTGGGAGCTCAGTTTCCAGATTCTGAAGGAATCTCCAGATCGCTTTCCATAGAGGTTGGACTAGACGGCATTCCCACCAGCAGTGGATAAGAGTTCCCTTCTCGCCACATCCCCACCAGCACTGATTATTCTCATTCTTTGTGATGTATGCCAATCTCTGTGGTGTGCGATGGTATCTCATCATTGTTTTGATTTGTATCTCCCTGATAATTAGTGATGAGGAACATTTTTTCATGTGCCTTTTGGCCATTTGTATTTCTTTTTTTTTTTATCAAAGTGTCCATTTCTTCTCCCCATTTTTTGATGGGATTAGATTTTTTTCTTCTTATAAAGTTCTGTCAGTGCCCTGTATATTTTGGATATTAGCCCCTTATTTGAAGGGTGTTGGGTGAATAGTTTCTCCCACTCAGTGGGTGGCTCTTGTATCCTGGGAACTATTTCTTTTGAGGTACAGAAGCTTCTCAGCTTAATGTATTCCCATCTGTTTATCTCTGCTTCCACTTGTTTGGAAAGTGCAGTTTCCTCCTTGAAGATGCCTTTAGTCTCAGTGTCAAGGAGTGTTTTATCGACGTGTTGTTCTATATACCTTATGGTATCAGGTCTGATATCAAGGTCTTTAATCCATTTGGATTTTGCCTTCGTACATGATGTTAACTGGGGGTCTATGTTCGCTTTTTTGCAAGTGGCTAACCAGTTCTGCCAGCACCACTTGTTGAAGAGGTCTTCCCTTCTCCACTTAGGATTTCTTGCTCCTTTGTCAAAAATTAAGTGATTGTATGTCTGGGGAACATTTTCTGAGAACTCAAGCCTATTCCACTTTTTCCATATCCTGATAGTTTGTCTTAAGGTTCTTTTCCAATTTCTTCTGCCGTGTTGAGTTTTTCTGCATCACATGTTCCAGTTCTCCTATTCTCTCCTCAGCTGCTGTTCACCTGCTGGCGAGGCCATCCATTGAGTTTTTCAGTTGAGCTACCATGTTTTCTGATCTGTTATTTTAGTTTGGAGTTTTCTAATTTCTGTCTTTGTGTTCTGTTCAGATTGATCTATGCTTTCTTTGAGTTCTACAAACATCTTCCATATTGCTATTTTAAGTTCCTTATCTGAGAGGTTAATCAGATGGTTGGAATTTTTTAGGTCACCTGAGCTATCGTCTTCATTTTCTGTGCATGATGTTTGCCTGAAAGTTTTCCTCATTGTCACGCTTGTAGTGTGATTTTTCCTGCGTGCTGTGGTGGGGTTCATTGGTTAGAAAGAGTGTGTGGCCGTGAAGCGAAGTGGCCATGCTCTTTTGCGGCCTCTAGATGACAGGTTTTTTTTGGGTGGAGGGTGCGCTTCTTAAGCCTCTGAGTAGAGCTTCAAGTATTCAGGGAAGTCAGACAAGCAAAGAAAAGAGTTCCCTTCAAGTCCTCAGGGTCATCCAAGGCACAGCAGGAGGGCGGAGCCAGCCAACAACTCTCTGTAGTAGGCAAGACACCAGCAGGAACCCAGTCTCAGGCAGCTGGAAGCACTATGGCCCAAGATGGCTTCTGCTCCCTTCTGACACCCAGCAGAAACCAGCAGGAATGTGTGTGTGTGTACATCTGGACCCTCCTCTGAAGCAGGCAGGATCACCGGCAGGAAAGCTGATGAAATCTAGTCTCAAGCAGCTGGAAATTGCATGGCCAAAGATGGCTTCTGCGCCCTTCTGAGTCCTGGCAGAAACCAGCAGGAATCAACGTGTGTACATCCTGACCCACCTCTGAAGCAGGCAGGATCCCTTTGTTCGTTAGGAGAAAATTAAAGCAAAGAATGATCTAAGAATTAAATACAAATGTCTACATAAAGGTTTTTAGAGAAAAAAATTTTTGATCATTTTCGAGCCAACTTATATTTTCTGATATCTTGGCTAAGTGGACTGTCAGAAGCCAAACAATATAAAATGACAAATTTGGGAGAGAAGCCTCAGAACATTGCTATTCATCAGATTGTTTGCAATTTAGTTTTCTATATAATGAAGTTTCTGAGCAGTTTAAACATATATAGTTAGGCTCGTCTTTCAGAATATCCCCATCTAAATGAGGAAATAAGAATAGCTACATATGACTTGACTCCAGAAATATTATGATAAAACTCCCATCACTGTGTGAAAATTAATATACTGGAAATGATATGCAAGGTGCTGAATGAATATGGGTAATAGACTCATCAGATTCTGTAAGAAGTCAGATTGCAAAATAAATCAGGCATCAGCATATTTCAGTAATCATGTGGATGGCTTCATTCCTTAGCAGCTTTTACGCACAATTGAATGGTCTGAGATTATTAATGTTTGAGTTATTTTTTGGGAATATGATAAGAAGGTATTTTTGAATGCCAGGATGGTAATTGAACTTATAATCACCATGCTGAATGACTCCCCACAGAAAACAAACCTTTACAGCAAATAGAGAACATGTCTATTATTTTCCTATTTCACAAAATTAAAATTTTTTAAATTTTAAAAATTATTTGTAGAATGATTATTTCATGCATCATTTCTTTTACTTACTTTTAAATTCCTATTCCCCCACCCATTACCAATTAATAAAGTAGCAATAGTACTATCACATAAAAAGAAAACAATGCACTAGAATAATGAATTACTCTGGTAAATTTAATAGTGATTTTCTAAATACATATTCACCCAGATTCTAAGAAATTAAGGAATAAAATGTCCTTGAAAATTAAATTAAAATAGATAGTCTTTGATTAGGGTAATCCCTAAATTCAAATGCTGATGTCTTTAAAATAGCAAAAAATATAAAATAGAAACACAGAAAAGAATTTAATGTGGATCCAGGTATAAATTGGAACTCAATAGATTACAAGTCAAAGAATAACAAGGAGCCAGCAGAAGTTGGAACAAGTGAGGAGTCTCTCTTGAAGCTTTCAAAATGGAACTATGATGATAACTTGATATCTGACTCTTATCATCAAACATTAAAATAGTATATTTATGCTGTTTTGAGCATACAGTTGTAATTTTTATGGAAAGCCATGGAAATTTATATAGTAACATACAACCTCTCTACAACCTAGAAACTGTGTTTCCTTTCTTTTTTCCTCCTATTCACATATATTTGACATAGTATTGTTATGATATTGAATCTATCTTTATTTCACTTCAGCTGAAAAGGTTGCTTCCTCTTAAAGCTTAGTTTACTCAATGTGTTTACATACACATTTATACTGATACAATTTTCTACTTTTGATTGGTATGTTTTTCATCCTCCTTGTCCCAAGCCCATTTTAAATCTAGGAGGATTAAATTGTACTAAAGAGTTTACAACCCGTTGCAAAAGTAATGGAAAGAAGTATAATATTAATTTTTGACATTTAATAAATGAAATTCCAATCATGTAGTAGCAGTGGTATTAGGCTTTTATCCAAAATGGGAATTTTTTAGTCTTGTATTTTTTTTTCTTTTTATTACTGCCATGTTTGTCCAACTCTACAGTTTTGAGTATATAAAAAAAATCGGGTGAGAAAAATACTCTACAGGGGTCAGAGCAATAGAACAACAGGTAGGATGTTTGCTTTGCATGCAGCCAACCCAGGTTTGAGTTCCAGTATTCCATATGATCTCCCATAGTGATTTCTGAGTGCAGAGTCTGGAGTAATCCCTAAGGGCCACTAGGTGTGGCCTCAAAACAAACAAACAAAAAAAGAAAAATAACTCAATAGACTCAGCACATCAAATTCCAAATGCCCAGATTCCATCCCCACAGTAGAGTATATTGAACACTCCCTTGATACAAGACCTGAGCACTGCCAAGTATGGCTGAATATCACCCATCCCCCCCAAAAAAGTAACCATTCTAGATCTAATAATGAGTACTTTGTCAATGAATGTTAGAAAAAGAATAAGCTGTGTTTAAAATTACTTTTTAAATAAATGGTTCCAGTAGGGGCTATCAAGAAAAAAAGGAAATTCAGAGGATGGATAACAATTTGGACAAAGGAATATTCAGTGAAGTTTTGATACTTAGGGAAAGAGCATTCTCCCAATTTAAATGCTACTTAAAAACAATAGACATCAATCAATCATAGGATAATAATTTCAAAATGCTCACACATAAGTGATCAGGATTAGACACCTCAAAATTTAGACTTTCCAAATTTTTTTTTCCCTAGTAGTACCAGACAAGACCTGGCACTATTAGTGATATTTTCTGACAGCTTTTCACATAGGACAAGTGTATAATGGTTCTACAGAAAGAGATCCTGAAGTACCCACTTAGTCAGAGATGACTGAGATGACTTACATTACAGAGTTTCAAAGTGTCTCCAGAATTTAGGGATTTAAAGTGCAAGAAATTCATAAACACCATAATGCTCTATCCACACTAACTCAGAAGACTCCTGATCAGAAACTACTCCAAAGAGTCAAAGTGGATGTGGGGATAAAAAACTCTCATTCACTGCTGGAGAAAATACCATCTAGTCCAGCCTTTCTGAAATAAAATAATATGGATATTCTTTAAAAAACTGGACATTGTGTTCCCAAATGATCTAGCAATACTATTCCTAGAGATACCCTAGGAACACAAAAACACAATACAATAATGCCCTCTGCACTCCTATGTTGATAGCAGTGCTACTTACAATAACCAGAATATAGAAATAACCTGGATATATCTATACAATGGAATACTGTGCAGCTGTTAGAAAAAAGTTAAGTCACAACATTTGCCTATACATGGATGGATATGGAGACCATTATGTTGAGTGAAATAAGTCAAAGAGAGAGAGATAAACACAAAATCGTCTTACTCATATGTGGGATTTAGGAAAAATAGAAGCATATTCATAATACCCAGAGACAATAGATATGAGGGCCAGAAAGACCAGCCCATGATATGAAGTTTATCACAAAGAGTGGTAAGTGCAGTTAGAGAATTAACTACACTAATAACTACCATGACAATGATCAAGAAATATACAAGAAGGTAATGGGGAGGAGGGAAATGGGGGACAATGGTGGTAGGAAATTTGTACTGGTAAAGGATGTGTGTGCATTTTATGGCTGAAAGCCAATTAGGAACATGTTTATAATCATGATGCTTGAATAAAGAAATTATTTTTTAAAAAGTGCCAAATTCCAGATGGAAAGTGGGAGTAGCTATCCAGATAACAAGTGTTATTGTTATGTTAATGTTAAGGTTAATGTGGGGCCAGAGAGATAGCATGGAGATAAAACATTTACCTTGCATGCAGAAGGACAGTGGTTCGAATGCCAGCATCCCATATGGTCCCCTGAGCCTGCCAGGAGCGATTTCTGAGCATAGATTCAGGAGTAACCCCTGAGCGTGGCCGGGTGTTACCCAAAAACCAAAAAAAAATTTTTTTTTTAAGTTTAATGTTAATGTTAAGGCTCATTTTACTTTCAGGAATCATTTAAAAGGTTCAGCTTCCCAACCAATGAGCAAGATTTCTTAACCCCAATTTGGGCAATAAATCCCTTTCAACTCCAACTTTTCCAAACTTCATTGCTTACCATCTTGAATAATTTGCTTAACTGTATTGAAGTTATTTGTAGAAATTATTATATATTATTATTATAGTTTATTTTTTGTAAAGTTTTTATAAAATCAAATGAAGACCAGAAAGATAGTATTAAGCAAGATTAAGATTAAGTATTAAGCAAGAATTAAGCAAGATGCTTACCTTGCTTGTACTGATTGTATCCCTAACACAACTAAATACAACTAAGCACAAAGTGATTACTGAGCACAGGGTCAAAAGTAAGCTCCAGATGACACTGAGCATGGTCAAAAGAAAACAAAAACAAAATAATGTAGATGAATGCTTAACACAATACTTGGTGCATAGGTCTTCCAAAAATTTATTGTTTTATCTTATTTTAATGACATAATTAAATAAAATCTATTGTTTTCTCTTATTTTGATGCCATAAACAAATACCTTGATGAAAATAGTATCACATTGTTAATTGTCTTCATTTATTTTTTATTAATATATTGAAGACCATGGTTACAAAATTGTTCAGTATTGTCAGCCATACAATGTTTCCAACCCTTCACCAGTGTACATTTCTCACCACTAATATCCCAGTTTCCCTCCCATCCCCTTCTTCCATGCTTTGGGTTTACTTCTCTCTCTTTCCTTTTTAACACAGTGATTTTTGCACTATTGTTAATGCATGCCACTTTATCCCCATTAAGTACCCTGTAGTTGTCCAGAGTGATGCTTCAACTGCAATTCTCATAGTGGTTCATTCTCTGCCCCAATTTTTCTCTCTTCTCATTGTGCTTGATACCATAGATTTGTCCTCCTGGTCCTCATTTATATTATCTTTGATATTATTATCAGTGCTATCTTTTATTTTTGTTTATTAGCCTATCCCTCTCCCTTTGACTCATTTCATTTAGCATAATATTCTCCATAATCTACCGGATGTATAAACAAATTTTATGACTTTTTTTCCCCTGACAGCTGCATAGTATTTTATTGTGTAGTTTAGCCACAGTTTCTTTAGCCAATCATCTGTTCTTGGGCACTTGGGGTTGTTTCCCAGATCTATTGTAAATAATGCAATGAACAGGGTTTAGAGATCTTTTGTTTATGGTGCTTTTAGGGTTCCTAGGATATATATAGTATATATGTCTATTATCTATATCCCTAGGTAGTGATATTGCTAGATCATAAGGAAGCTCAATTTCTAGTTATTTGAGAAATATCCATATTGTTTTTCAAAAAGGGATGAACTTAGTCTACATCTCACCCAGCAATGAATGAGTGTCCCTTTTTTCCCACATCCACACCAGCACTGGTTGTCCTTTGTGATGTGTGCCAGTGAGATGACCTATTTTTCATGTGCCTTTTGTGCCATCTTTATTTCTTTTCTTCTCTCTCTCTCTCTCTCTCCCCCTCTCTCTCGCACGCACTGCCGCTCTCCTCTCCTCTTCTCTCTCTCTCTCTCTCTCTCTCTCTCTCTTTTGTTGTGTGTGTGTGACACTCAGGAGTTACTCCTGGCTATGTGCTCAGAAATTACTACTGGCTTGGTGGATCATATGGGGACAGAACCCAAGTCCATCCTGGATCAGCCTTGTGCAAGGCAAATGCCCTATCGCTCTGCTATCGCTCCACCCCCTGGCCATCTCTATTTCTATTAAGAAAATGTTTATTTCTTCTTCCCAATTTTGGATGGGGTTAGATGCTATTTTCTTGTTAAGTTTTATCAGTGCCTTACATATATATCTTTATCTGATAGGTACTGGGAGAATAATTTTCTCCCATTCTGTGAGAAGTCTAACTATCCATGTACTGTGTCCCTTAAAGGGCAAGGGATATTTTCTCAGTTTAATGTAGTCACCTTTGTTAATATTTGCTTCCACTTGCTTGGACACTGGTGATTTGTCCTTTTATGTCTTTAGATTCAGTGTTATAGAGTGTTTTCCTATATGTACCTTATGGTTTCAGGTCTGATATCTAGGTTTTTATCCATTTTTATTTGATTTCATGCAGGTGTTAAAGAGAGGTCTGAGTTCATTTTTCTAATAAATTTATTCAACTGACCTAAGGGTATGTTTTTATTCCAGTGTGATGCTGTCTGAATGCCTAACTGCTTATCTCGTAGAGTTTGAAGTGAGAAATGGTGATGTTTCCCATCTTCTTTTTCTCAAGGGATTTCTTTAGTGATGCTTGGACATTTATTGTTCCAAATGTATTTCAAGAATGTTTGATCTACTTTCAATCAACAGAAATGTTTGAAAAAAATGTCATGGGTATTCTTATAAGTATTACATTAAATGCCATTAAATGCTTTAGAGAGTAATCTACCATATTAATGTTAATCCTCCTAATCCATGAGCAGTGTATATGTCTTTATTTTCTTGCAAACCTATTTTAATTCTTGAAGCAGTGTTTGTAGTTTTCTTTGTATAGGTCTTTCATCACTTCAGTTAAGTTGGTTTGAGGTATTTGATTTAATGAGGCACAATTGTGAATAGGATTTTTTAAAATCACTTCTTTTATCTTTCATTATTTTTATAGTAGAAAAGCCATAAATATTGAATATTAGGTTTTTGTATCCTTCCATTTTACAAATCTATTTGTTTCTATAAGCTTTTTAATAGGTTCTTTAGAATTTCTAAATATATATTGTAAATATGCATAAATAAATATGTAATATATATTAAATAAACATATTGGTTATATATGTAGGCCTTTCTTCCTTCCTGATGAATTTTTTGCAAAACTATACATTTTCCTTTTATTCCCACTTTTGCTGTGTTATTCAAATTTTGATAATTCTTGTCTTCATCCTTATTTGTTTCAGGAATCTTTTGATATCTCCTTGATTTCATCACTGACCTACTGGGTTGCTCAATATTATTGTATTATATTAAATATTAATTATTATATTGAACAAGTTTCAAAGTTATTTCTGCTTTTATGTTTGTAATTCCTTTCCATTTTAAATGCATCATGGTTACAGAAGATACTTGATAAAATGTCTACCCTCTTTATTTTATATAACTAATGTTTAATGACCCAGCATGTCGTCTATTATGGAGAATATCCCATGTGATTTAGAAAAGAATGTGTATTCAGCTTTTTGAGGATGCAAATACCTATAGATGCCTATTATGTCACTCTGTTCCATTTTGTCCTTTAAAGCAATATATCCTTGTTAAGTTTTAGCCTGGTTGATCGATATAGGTGATAAAGCAGTATTAACTCTGCAACAGTTTTGTGTTGCTTTTGATGCCTTTCTTCAGGCCATTGGCAGTTAGTTGTCTTAAGTGTTTTTTTTATTGACCCAATTGGGCTTATATATTTTTAGAAATGTGATTTCTTCCTTATGTACATATACCATAATTATTAAGAAATGATTCTCTGTCTCATAACATTTTAAGCCTAAAATCTATGTCTTCTGATGGTAATATGGCCACCCTTGCCTTTTTATGGGAGTTATTTACATGATTGATAGTCTTTCAACCTTAGATTGTTAGCCTGTGTTTGTTCACATGTGTTTCTTGTGGGCAACAAAATTTTGGGTTCAATTTTCTGATCCATTTTGCTACTCTGTCTATTAACTGGTACATTTAGCCCATTGACATTGAGAAAGATGATTGTCATGGGATTTTTTATGATGTTTTTGTAGAAGTTCGATGTTTTTGTGGTGTCTTGCCTTAAAGTAGACCCTACACTTTTTTTTTATAATATTGACTTTGAGCACATATAGTTCCTGAGTTGATATTTTTCTATGATACAGTGTATTTTGTATTTTTTTTAAAAGAATTTAAAAAAAATGGGTGTATTTTTGGCTAGGATTCATTTCATTCAGGGTTTTTTTTTTTTTTTTACTATATCTCATTACTGCCTTCTTTCTGGAATCATGTTTGTGATAAATATATCTTAAATCTTAAGAATAATTCTTTGATATAAATTTCTCTTTTTGATCTTATCTGCTATCTGTATTCTATCTCTATATCTGTATTCTTCTCTCTGGAATCATGTTTGTGATAAATATACCTTAAATCTTAAGAATAATTATTTGATTATTATTTCTCTTTTTGATCTTACTGCTATCTATATTCTATCTCTATGTGTGGTTTTCATCATTATGACTAGACTGTGCCTTGGGCTGCCTTTATTTGAGTCTCTTTTAGTTGGTATTGTTCAGTCATCCAAGTTGTGGAAACATGCACTTTTCAATTCTATGTACTTCTCAGCAATGATGTCTTTGACTGTTGACTTTTCACAGGTTGTTTTTTTTTTCCCCACCTCTCTGGGAACCCAATGATTCTTTTATGTTTCTGTTAAATTTATCTCAGCTTTCAATTGTTCTTCGTTTGTTTATTTTGAGGATTTTTTCTCAACTTCTGTTCATTGCTTTTAAAGCTCTTTTATAGATTTTTTCTGTTTTATAAAGGTATAATACAGTTCATCTTCCAGCTCACTGAATCTGTCCTTAGCCTCTTTACCCTGCTGGTGAGACCTTCCACTGAGTGCATCATTTCATCTACCAAATTTTTGAGACTTGTTATTTCTGACTGAAGTTTTCTCATATCTATATTTATATCCTCTTGTCTTATTGTCTGTTTTTTTTTCTGTTCATTTCATGGTTGTTGAGTATTTGGACATCCTCCACATTTCCTCTCTAAAGTCCTCATCAGACAGGTTATGTAGGTAGGTGGCTGATATAAGTTGAGTCTTTAGAACTTATTCTATCAGGGGCCGGGCGGTGGCGCTGGAGGTAAGGTGCCTGCCTTACCTGCGCTAGCCTAGGAGACAGCCTAGGAGACGGACCGCGGTTCGATCCCCCGGCATCCCATATGGTCCCCCAAGCCAGGAGCGACTTCTGAGCGCATAGCCAGGAGTAACCCCTGAGCGTTACCAGGGTGTGGCCCAAAAACCAAAAAAAAAAAAAAAAAAAAAAAAAAAAAAAAAAAAAAACTATCTATCAATTCATTCACTATGTGTGGTGGCATTCTGCATTATCTTCCTATTGTGAATTTTGCATTGTGTGTGTGTGTGTTTAATGTATTGTTGTGAGGCTTTTTGACTAGAAGAAATGTGTGGCCAAAGAGCAAATCAGAGTGGCCATGCTCTTCTCTCTACCCACTAGTCTTAGTTCACAATTGCACTATTGATTCTGAAAACTACCTACTATCACTTTTTTTGCTGATGATAAGCCAGTCTTGCCATTCTTGAGGTCACACTTTCTATGGGTGTAGCAAATTTAAGAGGCAGGTTAAGCCCAAAGCTCTAATTTAATTGCCTAGGAGGTGTGACTGATCTAGGTAATAGGATATTGGCAAGCTCAGCACTCCCCTGCCTCACTATCATTATTGGCCTATCTCTTGTTGGTTTTCTCTCATAGCTGGAATCTCATAGCCATGCTGCCTATACACATATAACCAAATGATGGGGATCTCTTACTGCACTTAGCCCCTGTTTATGTCCTTGGTGCTAATGTCTGCTCCCCAGGAGCTGGACACGCTGAGGGGTTTCAGCCATGCCTACGGCCCACTACTGCAGGACTAAGTCAGTTTGTCACTTCTTGACAGTTTCCTCACTACACAGCTCTCAGGCTGTTAGATTATACTGTGTTTTACCCAAAATAAAGATCATCCTTGTTTCTTTGTATCTGTCAATTTACAACTTTGTTTTACCTAAAACAAAGATTGTCTTATATGTAAACTTCGGACAGGCTCAGGATAACCTGAACTATCTGCCCTTTCTCTGTTCTTACTCTTCCACCTGGGGGTGGTCTCTGTACTCAACAAAAATGGTTCTGCAGGCAGCTGGCTCAATATGAAATAGAAGAATGCCAGACTACACATGTTTCATCCTCAACCTGGTCTGGATTATTTCATATGTGACCCTACTTTAGACTTGTTTACCTGGTGTTGGAGATAAGGCATATGGGGTAATTTTACAACAAGATCTCACTGTCACTGTTAGGTGTGACATACCTGGCATCTTACAGCCTGCTGCTGCCAGTGCCATTACAGCCAAATTGTGGGGCCCTTCTGCCGCTCATAAACCTTAACTCTACTCACTCGCAAAGAGCTAAAGTTTGTCTCCTGTGAGCTCTCGCCACATAAATTGTCCTGTGTCATATTCCATAATTCTCCATCCAGTTGTAGTACTAAGTCAGGTTGCCACTTACTTGCAGACTTCTGTCTGTAGTAACACTGCCCTGTAGTTGCTTCTACAACCTCTACTGCCTATGGCAGTCCCATTGCCATGTTATTTGTTGTCGTTGTTTTTTTTCTTCTAGCTATCTACTTAGGAACTTGATTTTTGTTCTGTTGATTGGCTTTTGCCTCTTCTTCAGGAGTCTCATTGTAGCTTGTTCCCAGGCTTGGAAGGTTCTGGAATTTCACTCTTAAGGGTGGCACAGGATGAATTGCTATATTATCTCCAGGCTACTCTGCACGCTACTACTGCTGCTACTAATGCCATCGTTTTCTCCACAATTTTTGGCTCAAGCCTGATATGTCTTGCCTTATTTATTAATAGTCTACACATAAATATGCTTATTTAATGCGATTCTTCTTCTTTAGTATACTCTGGGCTTGACTCTTGTTTTCAGTCACTAAAATAAACTATTCTGGAGCCATACAGTAGTAGTCTTTATGTACTTTCCTATGACCAATATGTTGAGATTCCAAAAGAAAAAAAAATTAAGTTTTGGGTGCAATACACTGACAAAAATCCTTCCATAGCTTTGAACACAGACCATATATGCAACACTATGCTACATTTTACTCATGATAAAACAGACTGCTCAAATTAAATACTATTTGAAGTTTGTTTTTTCCTTCTACAAAACTACAATTTTTGTCAGTCGATGGTTCCACAACAAAAACAAATTGACATTGTCAAGCAGTTGATTAATTGGATTCTTGTTTCCATATCTACAAAGTTATTTTTACTTTAATTTTCCAAATGATTTTCTAAAAAACAAGACTACATCAGTTATAAACCTTTGATTGCAGGTGTACAGATTGAACAGAGTGCTTATTTCTATGTATAAAAAAGAAATGATTCCTCGTGAGATTTAAAGTATAAATAAGCAAGGTGAAATTGTAATAAAAATCATAGCAGATAATTAAATTCACAAATGTATTCTAACTTTAGTTTATACTTGCAGATTAAATATTACTGTTTACACACAGCTGAATATTTTCAGTTGGTAGAAAAATAGTTCAAATGATAATAGAATTGTTTTTAATAAATGTTATTAAATATTAAGTTTAGTCTCCCTTGCCTGAAGATAATAAATAATGTCAATATACAAATATATCATTCACCCACATATACATATATAATTCTCTTATCAAATAACGCTTTGCATGACTACCTATAGACTTGTATGCATTTAGATAAGTGTGTTTGTATATGTATTATTTGTATTTTGTTTATTGAGGTGACAGAGCCTGACTCTGCTGCAGATGGGTTTGGTTCTAAAATGTTCTGGTTATATGATGTTATACATTTTTATTGTGCTTAATTCCTTTCAAATCTTAGTATCTGTGATAGAATACTCTACAGGAGGAAGCTCAGGAGAATGCTGCAGATAAATCCTGAGCAATAGGGTGTTTGCCTTACACAAGGCCAATTTAAGATTAATCCTTGGCATCCCATTTGGTCTCCTGAGAACTGGGGTGATTCCTGAGTACAAAGATAGAAGTAAACCCTGAATAAACTGCCAGTGTGGCCAAATAAAAAATTGATAGAAATATATTACAAAGCAGTGCTTCTTTTAAACTTCAAAGGAGAATTAGATTTCAAAATTGATTCATTAGTTGATTAATAGTTACTTAATATGTACCAGATAGATTAATTCAATGTAATTTTCTAGATATAATTACTTGGAAAATATTATGCAAATATAGTTTTAATCCTGTAGGGTTATCAGGGAAAAGCTTCACAGGGTCACAGCTTTAGTTTGAAATTTTAGTTTGGAAATTTAGTTTGGAAACATTAAATTGATCATTCTTGGCTCTATATTATATCATATCTTTAGTCAAATACTAAACAGGATACTGAGACTTTCTTTGTGGAGGGTTCAGGAGTTAATGGCCCTGTCCAGTCAACCCTACCTCTACATTTTCTTTTATTACATACGTTGAGTATTGGGTGTTTTCTCTTTCTACAGTTTCCTAGAACAATGTGCTCCTCATAACTCTAAAGAAATTTGAACATTTTCTATTAATATGCCTAGGTCAGAGGTTAATCACAGACAGTTTTTAAAAGAGCTTTGCCATTTCCCATGTCCTATTTATGACACAGAACTGACAACAAGGAGGTGACACATGCTAGGACAGTGGAACATATTAGAATAACTGGTAATTGGTAGTGTAACTTAGTTCTGGAAAATAATCTTGGTCCTATACAAGTTTAAAATTAAAGTTATATATCAAGGTATATATTAAATATTAAAGATGTATATGAGTTTTATATATGTATATGTTGATTTAATATAAGTTATTTATGAACAAAGTTTTTGTTTGATTTGTGTGCTCATATTTTCTTCATTTGAGGTCTAAAACCTCTTCTGTTGGTGGTGGAAATATAGTACAGTAGGTAGTGGTGCTTTTTTTATAAGTGAGTGGCCTGGGTTAAATTGCTAGCACCCCATTTAATTTCCCAAGCACATCTAGGAGTTATCCCTGAGCACAGTGTCAATAAGTTCAGGGATGTGGTTGAAAATCTAAATTATAATAATAGTGGTGAAATATTCTATCTCTTGAAAGCACTTTCATTTCTTGTTTTATCAGAATCTTCAGATTACACAACATGAAACATATTTGAATTCCCTTTCCAATCTCAGATACCACACTTACATCTTTTTTCACTTACTAGCTTCATCTTTTAGGGTCCTTAACTTGATTCCATTTACATATCCTATCCCAAGAAGTGAGGTATTCCATTTAGCTATTTCCCAAGTATATATTTTCTCCCTCGGTGCTCTTTCTAACCGCATGCATTCAAGTGTTTTCAGCACTTGACTGACAGGTTTATTTATCTAAATCTAAGCTCTTCCCTAAATTATAGACTGGTATATACAGCTTTTTGTTTACTAGCTGCATTTAGTGCCTAATTTCAGTTTTACCATGTCTCATATTTAACAGAATTATTCATCTTAAATGAACCAAATAAAGTCCCCAAACACTACCAGGAGATAACTCTAAGGTGTGGCTCTCAAAACTAAAAGCAAAAGGAAATAAATTAGTCTATGTTTGTCCACACCATACACCACTGCAATGCCATTTATGAATCCAACTTTGTCAGTAAAGGTACCATATCATGAGGTTACTGATTGAGAAAACCTTATAAAATATCAAGAAACTGAGAGAGACAGATGGGCAATGAATTCCTCTTTGTAACTTAGAAGAACAATTTTACTCCAGGCCCGTACACCCCAAGGAAAAGAGAAGCACCACAACAAGGGAAGGGGTCTTTAAGTCATCTAAGTAGGGCTCTGCCAGCCACGTAGTACCAAATTATGAAGACAGTTCAACAGCATGGTCCTCTTAGTGACTTAGAAGAATAGAAAAACCCTTTTCACCACAGGGCACTATACCCTGAGAAGAACATTCTTAATCAGCTTTATCCTGTGGCTGCATGTTTCTTCTGTCAGTTAGCCACACTGAAACACACACACACACACACACACACACACACACACACAGAAAACAACCACCACACCGTACAGATTATATAATAAGAAAGCAACAAAGGCTTAGTGAATGAAGATGGTAGTTCTGAAGACCCTACTAGTATCAGATACACACACATATGTACATGTATCACCACTCACAAGGAATTTATAACCCCTGAGTACTGCCAGGTGTGGGGGAAAAAAGGCAATCCAAAACATCAATGAAATCAAGGGTTGTTGGTTCTTTCAAAAAATAAATAATATTGATAAACATTAGCAAGACTCATAAAGAGAAACTTAATAAAGCGAATCAGAAGTGAAAGGGGTTATCACAAGATACTATAGAATTTAAAAAGATATTGAGAAATTCCATTGAGAAACTTTATGCCACAAAACGCATGAGGACCTGAGAAATATGGATATATTCTTGGACTCTTGTAAACTCCAAAAATTGAAAAAATATGATCTGTAATACCTGAATAGACATCTTGATTGAGGAAATTGAAATGGTAAGCAAAAGGCTTTCCCAAGCCCAAGCCCAGAGGTTTATCTAGTGAACGCTTTTAAAACTTTGCAAATCCCTACTGCAAATCCCTTTTGCTTTCCCAGGAAATTAAAGAAACAGGAACAATATCATATCTGTTTATATAAAGTTAACATAACTTTTAGACCAAAAGCAGACAGACATCACCAGCAAAGAGAATTACAAGCCAATAACTTTTATGAATACAGACCCTCAACAAAATACTCACAAATAGAATCCAAGAATTTTTCAAGAAGGTCATACACATCAAGATTGTGTGTGTGTTTGTGTGAGATTTGGGGGCTACACGTGGCTGCCTTCAAGGCTCTGCATTCAGGGATTAATTTTGGTTGTCTTGACCTTCTATATGGTGTTCTGGAGGTTTAATATGGGTCTAGCACATGCAAAGAAATCACCCCCCCCCAATTATGATATCTCTCCAATTCAACGATGTTTTCTTGACTTATTTCTTCTATAGAATAACTTGCATATTGTTTAAAAAATAAATTTTATTATGTTGTATATTGTTAGGCAAAATTACTGTGGTGTATATAAAATTATTATGGTATATTTTGGTATTGTTTTATTTTAATCCTCACACTATCCTTGCAAATGAAGTAATATTAGTTAAGGTTTTCACATTAACAGATGAATTATTAGAGAAATTTAGAGCAGTCACAAACTGTATTTTTTTTCCACTATATCATAATATCTAGTGCCTATTTCACTTGACATGATGTCAAATACTAAATGACCAACTGCTGTTCTACTGTGTTAGGTAATCCTCCCTTCTGACTTTGTAGCACTATGTGCTTTCTTCTGCAGTCTTGTTTCAAATCAGGAGTTAGAGTGCCCATATCACTGAGGCTCAGTGGTAGCTCCCAGCCCAATGAGGCTTCAGATAATATCTTGGTGTCCTGATATTTAATATGGATCCTGACACATACAACATATATAATAACTATTGGTCAAATTAAGTGCTTATATACCTCAGGATCAAAAGAGTGGACTTTGTCTAAAATATTCTTTGTAGCAAATACGGCACAAAAGACAAAGACGTCTAGAGATTGTGCCCCAAGTTGGTCACATAATTTAGAGTACAACTTGGCTCATTGTCTCACTCCTTAACCCTATATCAGCCTGGACAGATTCTGAAAAAATCTTGGCCTCAGGAAGATGTTCATGTAAGTGTTTGAAAGCCTTTTGGCACAGGGTTCTTTTCAATGACTTTAATAGTGTATCACACATATCTTCAGCCCCTTCTATTTTAAGGAAACTTGTTTTGTAAAGAGAAATAGAATTTTAGTGTTTCTAAAATTGAAGAAAATACTCAATATTTTCAATACCTTTTTAATAAGTGCCCTGACCCCATAACGAATACTCAATTACTAAAACAACTTAAGTAGGAAATTCATAGGTAAGCTCTTTCAAAATATAATTTGACCTGTGTTAATAATTTGACCTAAGAAATTCATTGATGACAGTAAAGTGGCATGAAAATAACTACCTCTTGCCCTCAAGTGACTCATAAAGGTGTGATCAAAATACTTAATGATGCAGAAGAGAAAATGTACTAAGAGACACTTCTTTTTCTTGATCCTTGACCCCATTTCTCAGTGACTAAAATTGAGGCTTTGAACATCTATATTTCAGAGAATAGGTCCCAATTAGTTCATACTATTACCTCATTGTGTTGTCAGTTATTCCTCTAATTCTAACCCTTGTATTTTAAATTCTCAGGTGAGGTGTCACAGTGTGAATCTATTTCCTCTGCCCTTATTATCTAGTCTAACACCTGAATTCTGAATATTTGCAAATATCTTAAATTGCAGATATCTGTTTATACCTTCTAAATATTAAGGTTTTGATTGAGTGGTATCAATTATAGAAACTATTGTTTTCAGCTGGGGCACTAGCACAATAGTAGGGTGTTTATTTTGTATTCGGCCAACCTGGAACCAACATGGGACAACTTGGGTTTAATCCCCAGCACCCCATATGGTCCTCTGTGCCTGCTGGAGAGATTTCTGAGCTCAGAGCCAGGAGTAACTCCTGAATGCCACTGGGTATTGCCCAAAACAAAAAAGAAAAAAATAGAAACTACTGTTTCTACTTCCTTTATCTATTTTAGCGAATGTCTCAAAGATATTAGATTGAAGTATTTTGGGTCACACTTTCTTGAGCCATAGACAGTTGCTTCAAGTCTGAAGAGATATAAGTAACTCTAAGTAACTAAAGATCTTCACTTGGACTGTCTTAAGTGCACATGATCTATGTATTGATTTTTCTGTGTTCTTCCATAGTATGCTTCATCACTCAAGGAAGTTAAAGGGATCAGTTTAACCATCTATCTATCCATCTGATTCAAAGATCTTAGCTGATGCCACAAAAAGAGTGAGGAAATCCTCTCACCTAGCTCATGATGATCTGTTTTTCTTTCCATTTACTTACTTGAACTTATCCCTACCTGCTCATAGTCTCCTATGTTTAAACCTACTACTGAGAATAAAGTCTATAGTTGCTTTACACTCTACTTGACCTACTTTCACTCTATTTGAACTTGGATTTCTCACCAGTGTCTACTTATAGGCAGGCTCTCCATAAACTCTTTCTCAAAACAACTTGAATTCTACTAAAATTATAATGTGCTCTAAAAGAATGGGAATTGTTGTGATTTTTAGTTTTAGTTTGTGTTTTAGTTTCGATTTTCTAGTGCCCTGAACTTGGAAGTGTTCCTGAACTTGGAAGACTCAGAGAGTTTGGATAGCCCTACAAGACCAAATACACACTGGATTACATCTTGAATGCTCAATACATGTTAATACCTACCCCACGATTCCAATTGTGCCTCAAGTTTTACTCAATCATCAACTTATTTACTGAAGGCTTTCCACTTACTTGAGCTAATTTTGTTTTCTTGTGACAGGATAAAAGCATTAGAAAAGTAGTAGCTCTGTCCTTGCCCCCAGAACATAAGGTAAATCGTAAGGAGTGATATAAGATCTGTAATCCCAAATGGGATTGCTCTGCTCTGCAACTACTAAGCATTTTCTATGGTGACTTGTTCTTTTTTTTTTATATAGAGATTTTTTATTTTAATGAAAAATAAACTTTTGTTACCTTTTCTCCTACTTACTTAATTACCTTATGACCTCATCAGTATTCTCTGGACCTGCTTGAGGTTGCTCAAAAACCAATTAGGAACATGACATAAGATGCTGGCTGACCTGGGTTTAATACCTTACACCTCATTGGTCTCCTAAACCTTGTCAGAAGTGATTCCTGCAAGTGGAGATGGGAGTAAACCCTTAATATTGCCTGCTGTGGCTCTCAATCCTCTAAAAGTCATTGTCTTTTAGGCTAAAATATGCTTGATTGGCTGAACGAGATTCTTGTTTCTCTTCTCCTTTCCATCTTTAGATCCTCTCTGAATGAGAATCTGGTTTCTGAAACCCCTGCACTATCATTTTACTTTTTTTTTATAGTTGCAACTAAATTATATTATATTTACTAAAAAATAAAGTAATCTTGCAACTTCAGTATTTACATTCAAATGAGTTAGCTTTAATTTGAAAATATTCAAAGAATTTGGTAACAGTGGTGGAGGGGAGTTGACATTGGTAGTGGGAATGATTTGAAACACAATGTGTCTAAAATTAACTATGAATGATTTTGTACATTATTGAGTTTAATAAAAATAAAAACTAAAGAGGTCATTAGATTCTTATATTTATTTGGTTTTCTGTTTTACAAACTATAACCTCCTAAAAGAAATTTAAACATTGGTTCCTTTCTTATAAAAAATTTGGACCATTAGTTAGAGACTATGAAATATATCTGGTGTCAGGAAGCATTATTTATACTTGCTTTTTTCTCCAGGCCCACTCCCGCTGACAGCATTGTTTGTAAGCCTTTATAGCCTCTTAGAAGTGTGATGCAGAAGATAAATGCCAAGGAATCCTCTGGGACTTTCAATTACAAATAGACTCTGTTTCATATTGCCTTTATCCTAGACATTACCAGGGCAAAGTTTGCAGTTTTTTTTTCCATATAATTGGATTTTTAAAGATATATTTAATTAATAAATTTTAAGTCTTATTAGTATGGTGCTTTTCCTTTTTCTGCTTGTTAAATTTTAATTTATTAATAAAGTTTAAATTAACAGTAATACATGAGTACATTTTTTTCCTAAAATTTAGAGCATATTAAAAACACTAAAGTTCTTTTTACCAGCACCTTCTCAGCACCTTTTCTCTTCCTAAAATTAATTTTTCCCAGATTTTTAGAAATATGTTCGCCTCCATGTGAAAGAAATTGTAATAGTTTGGTTTTTATTTCTTTTTTCTTTTTTGAAAATGTGGTGTTAGAATATTGTATGATTGAAACTCAACCAAGAACAACTTTCTAACTATGTATCTTATGGAGTATTCTTAATGCTTATTAAGTTTATTAAAATGTGTATAACTGATGGAACTCTAGTATATATTAGTTAATATATAAAAGTTAATTGGGATTTAACTCCAAATAACTAGCCATCCTAATGCTTTGTTTATATCACTTTTCTAAAAGAGAATTATCTATGGGAAGAATATGTTCTTTTAAAAAATAAATACATTTTTCTTAGAATTTCTTAGTGAATTGCATATTTAGTAAATAGTCTGCACCTGTGGGAATAGTTTTTGGTATATCATCTTGCTTTTGGTGATACAATCTTTTGTTTTGTGGTTTTCTTCTGAATTTTAATGATGGCCTGATTATAAGATGAACTCTTTCCACTTTTAAGTATTTCACATTCCATATCCTATTATTTTTACTTAATCATAAATAACAGATGTAATTTAACAGACTCCTGTTCAAAGACTCTGAATTATTGACTTATATTTTTATTTATATATACTGCAATTCTCTAATACAAATTAAAATTTCTATTTGTTTGTGATTCAGTATTCTATGAATACATTTTGGATATATTATTAGATACTGACTCTGCTACAAAAATTGAAAGATTTACTAGGATTCATTTAGGGTAAACTGTTGGAAATTATTAATATTAAACATCTGATGTGCATTAGTGTTATCATGTCAAATACATTATAGAACAGTTCTGACACAAAGTCTGGCTTATCTGACCTGACATTTTATTTATGTGGTTTTAATTTTTAGTCTTTTGTCTTTCATTCTATTCCGTTTTCAGGTCACACTTGGAAATGCTCAGGATTTACTCCTGTCTCTATTTTCATAGAATTCGAGTTTGGGGTACCACATGGGGTGTCAGCAATCAAACTCCAGTTGGCCACATGCAAGGCAAGCATGCCACCTGCTGTACTATCTTTTCAGCCCCATTTCTTAGATGAAATAAGTTATTAAAGAAACTTCTTGTGTGCATCAAGTTTTCATAGCTGTGCTTTCAAATTATTTCTTACATTTATATACATCTTTACATTTCTATACATTTTTAAATTGTTATATAAAGTGTGCAATATAAACTACATACATCATTATATCACTTTCTGACCCTAAATAGATCATCAAAGATCATGAGAAATTCTCCCCAAAACTCAGTGTAGTAGTAGCCAAAATGTTTTCCCTTGACAAATTTAGGTTAAATTATTATTCACTTGTGATATTTACTGTTGTTTTCTTCTTCACTTTATTTTATTTAAAACTTAAATAAAATACTGTAAAATTACCTTTTCATTAACAGGCTTTTAAACCTCAAATTTTTATTCTTAGTTACCTTTAATATTTAGTTCAGCAAATAAAATATCAGTCAAGTATTTTTGGTTTCTGTGCTTGTTTTAATATTTTAACAGGAGCCCTTAAAAGCAAATCATCACAGCATGACTTGTTTTTATTTTATGGAGGCTTCAGGTAACGGTGCATAGAATAATTTACAAAGAAGTTTTGGATACATTTGAAAACAGAAATTGGAACAGTAATTTAATTCCAGTGTTTTGTCACTATGTATAAAAAGGATGGAAAGTAAAAAAGCTAGAAAAAAGAAGAAATTCAAAACAGAGCATGAAGCAATCAGTTATATGTTGCTATGTGTAGAGATCCCTAACAGAACTTAGTCTCAGTATGTGTAATGCCTCTGGACTCTTGGTATTGAGAATAATTACCTTAAAAGAGAAAATTTATGTGGAAACAAGTGTGGATTTTTTTTTGTTTTTTTTTTTTTTTTTTTGCTTAGCTCCACTCAGTTTTGGTTTCTCTTTGATGCAAAGTTCTTACCAAAATTGCCATCATCCAACCCAGACTCTGAAGTGCACTCTTTCATTCAAAAATGAAAGAGATTGAAGGACAGGCTATGTGTGAAGCATAGCAGCACTGTTACACATCTGTTTATCCGTTCCAAGTCCAGGATATTGGCTAAATTAGAAAATCTAAAATATGTATTAAGATTTGCTTAAGGGGGCCAGAGTGGTAGCACAGTATTAGGGCATTTGCCTCGAATGTGCTGACCCAGAATGGATGTGGGTTCGATCCCTGGCATCCCATATGGTCTCCCTAGCCAGGGGCGATTTTTGAGTTCAGAGCCTTGAATAACCCCTGAGCACCATAAGTATGGCCCAAAACAAACAAACAAACAAACAAAAGATTTGCTTTAGATACCCAAAGATTTATCCTTAGATAAAGAACTATGGAATAGGTTAAAAGCTGGTCAACAAAATTAAGTTTTCCATGGCAAACTGAGGAGTCAATGTGAACTTGAGAGGTCACTCTGGTGAATGGTGTGGTATTGAAACTCTTATATTGAATCTTACTATATAGTATTGTACACCTTGGTGTCAAAACTTTTAAAAATTAGATTAAAATTTATTTTTTAAGGTATGAGAGTGAGCAAAGAAGAAGGTAACTAAAATTCAGAAAACAATAGAGTAAAGAATGTTAAGAGATCAAAGTGGTGCCAGAGTAATGTCATTAGGCATAAGGCATCTGCCTTGCACCTGCTAGCCTAGGATGGACCACAGTTCAATCCCCCACCGTCCCATATGGTCCTCCAAGCTAGGAGAAATTTCTGAGCACATAGCCAGGAGAGTCACTGGGTGTGCCCCCACCAAAAAAAGAAAAATAAAAGAGAGAGATCAAAGTGATCTAACTAATATAAATAGTTAGATAAAACATTTCTGGCTTAGGAGCTAGAGAAACATATAATACAGGGGTTAAGGCAACTGATCTGCCTGTAACACTAATTACTGGCACAACATAGTCCCCTGAAAATCACCAGGTAGGTTTCTGGAGGCGCCAAAACACTGATTATTGTGACTCTATAGACTCCAAGACTTCCAGGATATCTTGGTAATATCCACCCTAACAAAGTCAGTTTAGCAAAAGTTGCATAACAATGCAGACTTCAACATTGAACTGATGGACCAGTTGGCTAATACTTAGTAGAAGTGGCTTCAGGGTTTCCTGAATACTGTTTATGATGACCTCTATCCCCTCTGTCCCCTTCTGCTAGAAAGAATATAGAATTTATGAGGCTGGAGTGTTAGTATAGTGAGGAGGGCATTTGCCTTACACACAGCCCACTCATCAAGAAGGAACCCTGAGGGCAAAGCCAGGAGTAAGTCCCGAGACCCCAAAACAAGCAAACACACAAACAAATCTTGGAGTATGTTTGGTAGAAGCATAAGTATTGGAAATACGGAAAATAAAAGAAATACATTAATGAAGTAGTAAGATGATTGTATGAGTTTAAGTAGTAAAGACATATGGCAACTTGTTGAGTTTACTTCAAGTCATTTTGATGAGGATGCAGTTCACCACTGGATAAATTAAGTCTGTACTTTAGAGTAACCAGGACTTGTCATGGGAACTTTAATTCATAGATAATAACTGAAGACTTTGCATGCATTAGATTAGTCAAAAGATAAGATCAAGAAGAAAAGTAAAACAATCACAGAAACTTGAGGAATATCAATTTATATGTAATAGATTCTGTATGTCAGAGAAAGTAATGGCAATAGTGGAAATTCAAAGTTGCCACCGATGTGTAATTAACAATTTTTTATAGTTTCACTAGTGGTTAAATATTACCTAAAATCTGCAATGCTTGGCTACTGTTTGTGTTGGCACACAATAGTCTTTGATCTGTAGCAGTGCCCTGAAGCAGTGGCAGT
Organism: Suncus etruscus; assembly: GCF_024139225.1. Classification (NCBI taxonomy): domain Eukaryota; kingdom Metazoa; phylum Chordata; class Mammalia; order Eulipotyphla; family Soricidae; genus Suncus; species Suncus etruscus. Next base: position 149,507,655 of record NC_064851.1, on the reverse strand, counting down.
TGTCTTTTAGCATGTATACACTCCTGAAAGAAAGAAAAGAGGTATACTTAAAAACTATTTCTAGAATTTCCAGATTATCATTACTCTGCTGGGTTTTCTATGTTTTGCCATTTTTTTTTTTTTTTTGCTTTCATGCGATCCTATAAAGTGAGAAGTATTTTCTTTTACGATCTTGGAAATAGGCCTCAAAGTCTTTCTCCTATAGTAGTTAATAATACTAAGAATGGTAACTCAGAGAAGCTGGGTAGTACAATGGTATAGCACCTGTTTTGCAGGCAATGAGACCAATACTTCAATATTCCCCCACATTCCAAGTGTGATCCTAGAAGCACAGCTACTGTAGGTTCCTGGTGGTTCAACAACCAAGTTTGTGGCCTCCCATCATTACAACAAAAGCCATGTAAAGGCTAGATTAAAAAAAATAAAGTGAAAATAAAATAAAATAGAAAATAAAATGAAAAATAGAGTGAAAATAAAATAAAGTAGAAAGCCTTCTAGAGTACAGGCCGGTGTGAGGTGGGGAAGAAGGACACTTGGGATATTGGTCATGGGAATGTTGCACTGGTGAAGGATATATATATATATATATATATATATATATATATATATATATATATATATATATTTCTTATATATATTTAAAAAATCAAAATAAAGAAAAGAAAAGACCTCCCAATTCTTTTTTTTTTTTTTTTTTTTTTTTTTGGTTTTTGGGTCACACCCAGCAGTGCTCAGGGGTTACTTCTGGCTCTCTGCTCAGAAATAGCTCCTGGCAGGCACGGGGGACCATATGGGACATCGGGATTCGAACCAACCACCTTTGGTCCTGAATCGGCTGCTTGCAAGGCAAGCGCCGCTGTGCTATCTCTCCGGGCCCAGACCTCCCAATTCTTACCACAGGCTGTGTTCTTTACACTGACTGTATAGAAAGAGGAGGTACAGTAAATGCACCCCATGTACACCTCAACACAGGCCCTTTGCCTGGTCTGTATTGTGAATTGGGGAACAAAAAATAAAGTGAAAAATAAAGGTTAGATCTCCAGGTTTGTTTGTTTGGGAGGGGGCTATCCTGGTAGAACTCAGGAATTAATTACTTCTAGTGAATTCAGGAGACCATATAAGGTTCCAAGAATAAATTCGTGGTTTGTTACATACAAAACAAACATTCAACCTGCTGAATTATTTCTTTGGCCCAGAACTTTAGTTTTGTATGAAACCATATACTTCAGCTGTCCTTCATGTATTTTTCAACTTAGTGAATCTTAACCATAAAAATTCTTGTCCATAAAAATAATCTCTCTAGATTGCATGGAGAGTTCAAGAACCTACTACTTCAATTTTATTGCAGCAGCTAAGCAATTTGTCTGTAAAATTAATTGATAATGGTAAAATTTTTTTTAACTTCTCTGGAGAAGGCATTTGAACAAATGAAAGATTGACTTAGTCTAACTGAACTTCTTTCCTTGTGCTTAGAATAAAAAATATCATACTAACATTTTTTTTTCTGGAAAGAAATTCTACATTGATAGGAATTAGGACAAAGTAATATTTTTAAAAGTGTGATAGCATCAGACCATAATTTGAAGAATGGCTTTCAGAGATCAGATATTTCCACAGATGATTTAAAAGTTCTAGGCATAATAAATGGTGGCATATCAGTGTTGTTTAATTGGATAGGAGCCCAAATCATACAATATAAATATAAGAACAATATATAAATATATGTCATCTGACATATATTTATATATATATAAAACCATTGATATATAGAGTATAGATTTTTTTCCTTGAATAGAATTTCAGCATTTATATGTTATATCCATGATTTTATGCTAATATAAAAGAATGTGTCATATAACCTTTATTAAATCTTTGGTTTTAGGATTTTTTTTTGTTTGTTTTTTGTTGTTGTTTTTGGGCCACACCCGGCGGTGCTCAGGGGTTACTCCTGGCTGTCTGCTCAGAAATAGCTCCTGGCAGGCACGGGGGACCATATGAGACACCGGGATTCGAACCAACCACTTTTGGTCCTGAATCGGCTGCTTGCAAGGCAAACACCGCTGTGCTATCTCTCCGGGCCCGGTTTTAGGATTTTTTTAAAAGCACTTTTTATTTTAATAATTTTGTTAGTTTGTTTTTCGGGCAACACCCAGTGATGCTTAGGGAATACTCGTGGCTATGTGCTCAGAAATTGCCCCAGGTTTGGGGGGAGCATATGGGATGCTGGGGATCGAACCGAGGTCCATCCTAGGTCAGCCGCATACAAGGCAAACATCCTACCTCTGTTCTATCTCTATAGCCCCTTAAAACCACTTTTAAGTTATTCTTGACAAAAAAGAATACTGTGAGCTTTGTATTGTCAGAAACTCCTATACTATAAGGCAGAACAGAGCACTGCTATCAAAAGATAACATAGATGTCATCCTGAAGACTTAAAAAAAATGTGAATCTAAAAAAAATGTGAATCTATATATCTTATTTGGTGGAAAAAGAAGCCTATGTAAGAATCATAATTCATATGTGCTGAGACCAAATGGCAAAGACCAAGGGGCTAATTTAATTCTTTAATCTGAGAATAGGAAGTAGTTTTTAGTCTAGGAAAATATCAAATTTTTATACTGCCTGTTTTTGCTGTTACTCAACTCTTTTGGTTGAGGGAAGGGAAAGAAGTTGCTGATTTGTTTATTTCTTCAAAGTCAAAGGTCACGTCACACATTCCCATCATGGAGGAGAGGCCAAGGACCTGGATGTGTGTTAGGAAGAGGTGGGCTCCCAATGAGGATGCACACACCCTTATTCTATCTATGGAGCTCACTGGAGCTTCTGACCTGCCTGGACTCTGAAAGGGGTTGGAACCAGCTAAGTTTCCAGTCTTATCATTCTCCCCTGCTCTTAAAACTTGAGTCAACTCTGACGAGCTTGGTCAGGAAGGGAAAGGTGGGTGGGCTGCACCCTTGGGGTTTCAGTTTCATTCCCTGAGATTGTAATGTTACGACCTCTGAAAATCTCCATCTACTATTTATTGAGTCTGCAAATTTGACTTTTTAAAAAGATCCTGAAGCGGTGAAACAATATCTCTCTTATTAACAGTATTGAGGAAAATATGGTACAAATAACAAGTTGTTACTTTCATTTAATCTGGGATCTTTTCACAAAGAGAAAGATAATAGAAATAAATCATATTCATGGCATTTTCTAAAGAAATTGTTCTTGCTTTTATTAACAGACAACTCATTTTATTTTATGTGGTTCAATTGGCAATCAACGTTTCCAGACAAATGTAATGGAAAAGAAATATTTGAGAGCTCATCCATTTGATTAGGATATTTTTACACCCCGGGTATAAATTGCTAACCCTGAACTGCTGTCTCAACAAAAACTTTATCTTGGATTAAAAAAAAAAGAAACAAAACAAAACTTATCTTTGCTTTGTAGTATTTTGTCTACCCAATGCTTAATATCCTTGCAAGGGATTATTTGTTTGATCTAAATTAAAAAATAATATATCATTGAAGTGTCCTCCGTGCAAATGAGAAATATTTCTAGTCTTCTTAAAAATTATACTTTCGAGTCACCATGTTTGAACTGTGCCAACTTCATAGACACACTCACTCTTCTCAGATGAAATGTAACCAAGTTAATGAAAAATTATGGATACTTTGGCCACACAGCACAAAGCTGACCTAACTCAGGAGGAGAGGGTGGGCCAAGTTTTCACCCTATTAAGTCATGCTTGCTGCTTCCATCCCACTCAATTATCATCTCCCCAATGGCTTGCCTCATCATTGACTCTCTACTACTTCCTGTGGGGATGCTGATCTTTCCACGTTCCACATGTTGCGCTGATATCTCTAGGACTTTGGAGCAAGTGCGGGCAACCTTCCCCACCCCAATACCCTTGATAACTTCCTTCTTCCAGGAAAACCTGGCAGCTGTAACTATGCCCACAAATGCAGTAATCATGTTCTAATGAGATCTTCTTCCAGGAGGCCCTGCAGCTGAGTATATGCCCCGAAAAATGTAGTGTTGTATCTTTGAATTTCTGGACAATGTCATTTGTTTGATGTATCAACCCTAAAGGAACATCCAATTTAATAAACTGAACATATAAAAACAAGAGCTTACTAAATATTTTGCCAATGACTTGATTGGTGGTGCAATAATTTTCACAAATGAGCATGTTACTATCTTTTATTTCCTTTTTCTAATTTTATTTTTCTTATATTTTATTTTTTCTTTCCTTTTTACAATAACTTTGCTTTCACTTATCTAAAAACAAATGTATTATGATTAACTAGGTGGTGCATTTTCTTTAAATAAAAAATATTCTTGCTACTTCTATGAATATTTTATTTTGCCTAGTCTTAACTGTATATGGTAGGAACTTTCTAAGTTCTGAATTCTATAAGCAGTGGATATTTATTGATGTATTCTTTGTACTTTTGTCTACTTTCAATCACTGATGTTATTCAAAGATACTTTTGTTTTTAGTATATACATTTTTGTTTTAGTATTTTACTTTTAGTCGAACTATGTACTTTGCCAATTGTAATATGTTAAAATTGTAGTGAATTTCTTAATCTTTTAGAAAGTACAAAATGTAGAAACATGCTTTACTTTGTACCAATTTAGCTATGTTAGTATAAACTGTTTTGTAATTCACAGTTTCTAAGCAAAATATAAAACAACAAAAAAGAAAATACTCTAATTCAATTAGTTAATTTATATATTTTGGTGCTATTATGACACTAAAACTTGTTCCAGCTGGTGGGAGCAGTGACAATTACTAAAAGTATCAAGCTAAGTTCTTGAAATATTGTCATGTAGTAAATGGATGATAAATAAACAAAAATAAATTTTTTCACTGATGGGTAATCTGACATCTGACTTTATTTTAGTCTGCAGTATGACAGATATAAAACTTGAGAGTAAGCCTTTAGAAAAATTTTGTTAGCATATAATTTTAAGTGTGTTAAACTCAAAATAAAATGATGGGTTTATGTTTTATATGTCTTTCATTTTTTATTCTCCTACCTAATTTAATTTTTATTGGATTTTACACAGCCCGATTGGCAGCATATTGAAAATAAGAGTCAATAAAAATGAAAGAATTTGGTATTTTTTATGATCGATATTTTGAGAGCACATAAAACTAATAAAACAATCTAGAGGCTCTCAATTTCTTCCTTTTCTTATAAATTCCAATCTAAATCATATTGAAAATTGAGCCGATTAAAATAAAATAATTTAGCCTTTTAACATAGATATTTTGAGAAGCATAAAAAAAGAATAAAATAAAACTTCAAAGCCCTCCATTTTATTCTTATGCTTTCACTCCCTCACCTTTATTTCGTTTTTTTTTTTTTTTCTATGAGCTAACTTACCCTTCCCAGCCTGAACTTTTGAGATCTGATAAATTGAAAGTTTACTAAAATTTTGCTTAGAAAAACTATGCTGATGAGTGTGGACCAGAGTGACTGATAAAACCTGGAGGGCACAAATTCAATTTTCCTTTATTCTATAACTCTTTTTTTTTGTGTGTGTGTGTGTGGTTTTTGGGTCATACCCGGCAGTGCTCAGGGGTTATTCCTGGCTCCAGGCTTAGAAATTGTTCCTGGCAGGCACGGGGGACCATATGGGGTGCCGGGATTCAAACCGATGACCTCCTGCATGAAAGGCAAACGCCTTACCTCCATGCTATCTCTCCGGCCCCCTATTCTATAACTCTTGACCCCCTTAGAATCAGGACTTTAGTGCAAATTTTGGCATATCTACCAAACAAATCCTTGTACTTATGGGTTCTTTTTGTTGTTGTTGTTGTTGTTGTTGTTGTTGGGGGTTTTGCTGTTTTGTTTTTGGTTTTAAAGCCATACTCACTGATGATGCTCAAAGCTTACTCCTGACTTTAGAGTCAATTCTGTCAAGGTCTGTGGAACCATTAATTAGGGTGGCAGGGATTGGGCTTAGGTCACCCAATTGGATGGCAAATTCTTTACTATCTCTTCTTCTCTGTCTTTGAGGTTTAAGTGTTAAATCCTGTCCTTTGATAACTGAAAATGTTCAAGATTGAGGTAACTCAAATTGAGATTAATTTTTGAGTTGAGAGACTAGAGATAGTTTTTATACTATTTACATTTATTACTATGTTGGGTAATAGATGTTTTAATATATTTCTGTGTGAAACCATTTTCCCTGAGTCACCAAATTACTAATAGAAAAGCAGTTTGCTAGTCTTCTTTTTGTGAATTGTTTGAATAAGACTAGGATAACACAAAGACAGACTTGAGGAAAAGGTTTTTCTTTTTTTAATTTGGTATTATCTTTATTTAAGCACTATGATTACAAACATGTTTGTAGTTGGGTTTCAGTCATAAAGAGAACAACCCCCTTCACCAATGCAACATTCCCACCACCAAAAAGTACTTTTATTGTATAATAACTTGGGTTTCAAGACCAAGTCAAGAATATTGACTCTAGACTTGGGACAAGGGGAAAGGTAGGTCATCTAGGTGTTGTAGTGGTACAAGATGCCTTTGCTTTGATTAGAGATCATTTTGATTATTCCCTGCTCTTCTGTACAGATTAACTTTCAGAAACATAAAATATATGTTTCAATTTATAGAAAATAAACTTAATGCATGTGTTTTCAACAATATATTTATATTTTTAAAATATTTTATTTTTTCATGCTTGTTCAAGAATAGATTTATAATCAGTTTTTATTTTTTTGTTGTTAAACTTGAGGGACAGTATAAGGAACGAACTTGTCTTGCATGTCTTTGTCACATATTCCATTCCTGGCACTGCACATGGTACCTAAGCCGCACACAAAATGATTCTTGAATACAAGCCCTAAACACTTCTAAGTATAGCCTCAAAACAGCTTAAAAATAATAATGCAATCTTTATTTTAAGGATACATTTGTCTATTGGTAGTTAATTAATAATAACTAAATATCCATACTTTCTACTATTTGGAATTGGAAGGGATCACAGGATTGTCCTAAGCCAAAATATACCCTAATTATTTGGTACTTTTTGTGTATTTTTCTACTGCTAAGGACTTGTGATAACTATGACAGAGTAACAATATGTAGATTATAACCTAGACTAGACATTATTGAATTCTTCTTGTTTTAGTCCATCCCTTCATATTTTAGTAGAATTTAGAGATAGAAATTAGTATAGAAGATTTCATAAAAGACTATCTCAATAGATAATTTAATAAAAAGACTACTCCTTTTACTTGTTTACTCAGAGACAAGTATTAACAATTCACAGCCAGGGCTCAGGGAAACTGGGAGTCACTCCAGGAAATATTTAATAAATTATATCAAACTTTTCAAAGCTAGATCTAAAGGATATAACAATGCTTAGGAATCTATAGTGTCAGAAATAAGGAAAAATATGAAAGAAATTGCAATGATGAATCTGAGCTACATAATTTATTTTATATATATTTGAACTAAAGACCAAAATCAGATATTTGTAAAAGTGCAACCTATAATTTTTCCCCTTTTTTAATAGATGAAAGGAATATTTTAATTTTTTTTATTTTATTATTTAGGTATTCCACTGTAGTCCAATTCTCTGTATGTTTTCGGTTGACCAATTGCCATTGTTCTCATTATCTGTCTGCTTCTGCCCCAAGTTTCCATGCTTTTGCTGGCGTTTTTGCACTGTAGTTTATTTTCAACATAGCATTTAGTAGTCTGCTCACATGTCAACCACTCCAAAGGCTTCTCAGAGACTCTAATCAGATTCACTTGCAAGTCTTCACGTTTTCTCAACTTTCCACCGAGGGATTACATAGTTTATTAGTAATTCTTGTTCTAGAACCCCTGCTATCACCTTAAAACTGAAAACAAACACCAAACCATTGCTCTGGGGAAATATATGGACATCTCTCCATCTATCTCTGCACATATCAGAACTGTAATTTTAAATGACCCTCTAGTCATAAAGTCTATTTTTATATTACAAATGAGATTCAGAAGTTTTAAGTGAGACCACCCTACTTACAAGTTTCAGAGTGGGGATTCAATTTCTTACCTGGCCCACAGTTGGAACTTCTTGCCATCACTGTCTGTTTACTGCTTTCCACATATTCTGTCATCTGTCAGAGCTGAAAAAGAAAGACAGAATATTACCTACTCAATTTCAAATAAGTATGTGTCCAAAGGCTTCTTGATGCCTGAGAATTACTGCAAAGTATTGTTAGTACTTTTTAGTAGGTAAATGGGGAAGGGTGGCAATGCTCAGGAGACACTATGATCTAACAACAACTCTTGCTCAACAGAGGAGTTGTTTGATGCAAGGATCTGAGAATTCAATGTAGCTGGGGCCCTGCATTGCCAGGGAATCATCAGGCCACCCTACCTGTGCTAGGGACCTCTATTGGTCTATGGAGACATACAGGACTTCCAAGATGGGGAATAAAACACAGCACTAGGAATGGTAGGTATATGTCTTAACCTCTATACTATATCTTGCTCTCACATAGCAGTATTAATGTTTGGATTACAAATTAATTTTAGTGAGTTGTTTTTTACTGTAGCAATGAATTTTATAATTCTATAATATTTATCAAATTATGTATTATATAATTTATAGAGATATCTATCTATAAACAGCTATCTTTATATTTTGATATATTCTTTTGGTACATAAAGGTATATTGGCATTAAATTCAGGAAGTTAGAAAAATTGTCTCTCACCAGTGACACCTTCTAACTCAGTGTTTATAAGAATCTTAGAAAAGCAATGGTATTATTTAACAGAAAATTTTAATAGAAGACAACATCTGGTATATTGATGTGAATAGAAGTAAACACAGGCTTCTATTTAGTGTTCTACCTAAAAATAAAAATATACAATTATACAGCTTTCATATTTCTTTTCATTTATGAACTAAGATAATTACCTATTATATAGTCTCAGTCACTGAATTTAAAAACAAAACTGGCAAAATATACCGTATTCCATGGAATTAACAGCTTTCTAAAAAGTTCATGTAATGTTATCTCTTCAAAGTTGAAGAATAAAGAATACATATAATTTCAATTTACCTTTATGCCAAACAATTATTAAGATGATTTTTGAATAAGGATGCATTTGACCACTAATCAAAGATGTGTATAAATCGCATCTATAGAGAATGCAGCATGGCAGAATTACTTTAATTTAAATCAGCATAGTGATAAAGAGAACTGTTCTGGAATATTAAATGATTATGTAATCTCACAGTTATATGTTAGATTCTTATTTTTGTATGAAGGATCACTATCACTTAAAATATAATTCTAGGTTTTTTATTAATATATTACTCCTATTTTTTTACATAAATTCTTCAAAGTAAGTGCAATTGTTTTCTCCATTTAGAGTTGGTAAGAGATACTTCAATTAAATTACCAGAGTATATTGAAAGATAAGGAAAAAAGACTCGGAAAAAATGGTTAATTGATTTCATTATGTTCTTTGCCTTACACATTTTCAGACTACAACATACATGAAATAAGTTACAACCATCTTCTAGTTATAATACAGTGTTTCCTTTACCCAAAATCAAGTTTCTCATATGTGATTAATTCTGATATTTTGTTACCATGCAGCTCAAGCACTTTGCATGTTTCTATAAATAGGTAAGCAATGCTGTGATAATGACATTCATAGGAATGTCTCTTACTTAAAATGTACCAAATAAAATACACTTATGAAATTTACAGTAATGCTATCTATGTTTGACATTCTCAGAGGTAAGCAGAAAAGGCAGCTTCAGTGATTTGATGATTAATTAAGTTAATTAAAATTAATTTGTTGATTAAGTTAATTTAAGTTAATTAAGTCTATTAAAATATATCTCCATCTCAACTAGTTAAACTCTTATGACATTAAACTATTTTCTTCCATGTTTTTTTTCATGTGGCTGACCAATTGCCCCAACATCGTATGTTAAAGTCTTTCCTTGATCTATTTTGGATTTTTGCCCCTTTGTCAAAGATTCATTGATTGAACGTCCTTGGGTTATTCTCTGAATACTCAAGTCTATTCCATTGACATGATGACTTAATTCCAATACCATGATGTTTAATGACTGTCATTTTCTAATATAATTTAATGTTGGGAAAAGTAATGGCTCTCATCTTTTTATTACTAAGGGTTGCTTTAGTTATTCATGGGTGTTTATTGTTCCAAATGAGTTTCAGGAGTGTTTGATCCACTTCTTTGAAGAATATCACAGGTATCCTTAGGGGGATTGCACTAAATCCATACAAGGCTTTGAGAATTATTGTCATTTTAATGATGTTAATTCTCCCAATCCATGAACAGGGTATATGTTTTCATTTCTTGTGTCCTCTTTTATTTCTTGAAGCAGTGTTTTTAAGGTATATAGAAGAAAATGTAGGCAAAATATTCCATGACATTGAAACTAATGGCATATTCAAGGAGGAAACACTACTGTCCAAACAAGTGGAAGCAGAAATAAACAAATTGGAATACATTAAACTGAGTATCTTCTGCATCTCAAAGGAAACTGACTAGGACACAAAGGCCACCTCTGTATTGCCAGAAATTAGTCTACCAATACCAATCAGATAAGGGGATAATATCTAAGATATACAAAGTACTGACAGAGCTTAACAAGGAAATATCATCTTATCCCATCAAAAAATGGGGAGAAGAAATAAACCGATATTTTCTCAAAGAAGAAATACAGATGTCCAGACTGGAGTGGTAGGGCACACAAGTGGTAGGGCATTTGCCTTGCACGTGCTGACCTAGGACGGATTATATGGTCCTGGCATCCCATATGATCCACCAAGCCAGGAGTAATTTTTGAGCGCCTAGCCAGGAGTAACCCATAAGTGTATCAGGTGTGACCCCCCCAAAAAAAAAACCAAAAACAAACAAACAAAAAAGAAATACAAATGGCCAACAGCCACATGAAAATAATGGTCCACATCACTAGACATCAGAGAGATGCAAATCAAAACAACAATGAGTTATCATCTCATGCCACAGAGACTGGCACACATTACAAAGAACAAGAACAACCAGTGCTGGCTAGAATGTGGGGGAAAAGGAACTCTCATTCATTGCTGGTGGGAATGCCAGCTAGTCAAGTTCTTCTGGAAAACTATATGAATATTCCTCAATAAAACTGGAAAATGAGCTCCCATATGATCCAGCTATACCACTCCTCTGGATATAACTTACGATCACAAAAAATACAGTACAAAAAATGCCCTCTGTACACTAATTTCATTTCAGTTCTATTTACCATTGCCAGAAGTTGGAGGAAAAAAAAAAAAAAACAGATGCCCAACAACAGGTGTGTGCTAAGGAAACAGTTACATCTAACATCTACACAATGGAAAACTATGCAGCTGTTAGGAAAAATGAAGGTCATGAAATTAGCCTATACATGGATGGACGTGGAGACTGTTAGGCTGAGTGAAATGAGTCAGAGGAAGAGAGGCAGACACAGAATAGTCTCAGTTGTCTGTGGTATTTAGGAAAATTAAAAGACAGTATGGTAGTAATCCCAGAGACAATATATATGAGGGCCAGAAGAACCCATTTTATGAAGCTTACAAGAAAGAGTTGTGAATACAGTGAGATAAATAACGACATTAACAACTACCATGACAAAGATAGTGGAAAAATAGAATATTTATCTTGAAGATAGGTAGAAGGCGGATATGGAGGGAAATGGGGGGCATTGGTGGTGGGAAAGTTACACTGATGAAGGGGGGTGTACATTTTATTACTGAAACCCACTATGAACATATTTGTAACCATGGTGTTTAAATAAAGAAATTATTAAAAATATGAATAAATTAGTACCAATTGGTCATCCAGAAAAATATGAAAAATACCTCTTTCCTGAAGGAAAGTGAGAGACACACAATGATATCTTTCAAATGTGGAATAAAGATAGACACAATAAAGAAGCAATGATAGGCCAAGATTAGTATTGCAGGAAGCAATATGATTAAATAAACATAAATAAGCATTAAATAAACATCAAGCAAGATGATTAAATATCGTTTAGCAGAGACTTGGCCATATGAGAAAGAAGTCTATAAGCTTTTAAGAGATTTAGAAGAAAACAAATTGGGGGGCGGGCGGTGGCGCTCGAGGTAAGGTGCCTGCCTTACCTGCGCTAGCCTAGGAGACGGACCACGGTTCGATCCCCCGGAGTCCCATATGGTCCCCCAAGCCAGGAGCGACTTCTGAGCGCATAGCCAGGAGTAACCCCTGAGCGTCACCGGGTGTGGCCCAAAAACAAAACAAAAAAAAAAAAACAAAAAAAAAAAAACAAAAAAGAAGAAAACAAATTGAAAAAGAAATACATTTTTGCAAGGTCTGTCTTGACTTCTGAGCAGTCCAACACTATGCTTCTCTGTGTGTGCATCATTCGGAGAGGTTGCTCATATAAGATTTAAGAAAAAAAGCAAAAATAATTGGAAAATGACCAACAAAATGAAATGATTATAGGCAGGTGAAGGGAAACAACAACAACAACAAAAAGTTGAGAGATATATTATTTTAAAAATTAAAATATAAAATCAGATAAAACACAAAATTATGTTTATGTTTAATAGCCTATCTCTTTATGTGTCAATTAGGGGATAGAGGGACACAATATCATCTATAAGGATTTTTTTTTTGGTTTTTTGGGCCACACCCGTTTGATGCTCAGGGGTTACTCCTGGCTCAGCGCTCAGAAATTGCCCCTGGCTTGGGGGGACCATATGAGACGCCGGGGGATCAAACCGCAGTCCTTCCTTGGCTACCACTTGCAAGGCAGACACCTTACCTCTAGCGCCACCTTGGCGGCCCCTATAAGGAATTTTTTATAAGTATAATATAATAAATATTTCTTTTGCATCCTCCATACAGCCTTCTTGGTCTCACTCTTGAAAATAGCACGACAACTCATCTGCTTCCGTTTTATTTTTATTTTTTGGTTGACTAGATAGCCAGATAAAAACTCTAAAGCAATAGTTGCTGATAACCAATGTTGTTGATTATTACCATAATCTCTGCTGGTGCAGCTAATAACCAATATCGCAACTTTGACAGTTCTGAGGCTTTCACTACTACTGAGTATTCAGAGAACTCACAGTGGCCAAAAATATGGGAAGAAATGTTAAATTGACTGGAAGAATCAAGGCAAGAATGCAAGGCAGAGTGTAAAAAGGAATAAACATGCTCTGTCTAACCTGAATAAAATATTTTACCAAACCTAGCTGTTGCCCAATATTTAATATGTTTTAACTTGATACCACAATCTATCATTTCATGTAGGGGTTATTATCTGCTTGTGCATAAAACATCTGAACTCAAAAATTGTGTTCTAATAAAAAATGAATTTTATAAAAACACTATATAAATTACAGCCTGCTGTGCTATGTTATCTGTATTCATTGAGACCTATTACAATGCAGTAAGGCATAAAGGAAAAAGTTTATTTCAAATTATATGAATTTCCATTTGTATCACATTAACATACATACCAGGAAGAAAGTATTCTACCTGCATGTTTTGCCTTAATATGCTGTTAAAGTGCTAGAGTATAACTTATATGAATAGATTGCTTCAGAATAGATTTATTCATTTTTATTATTTTAATATTTAATTCTACATCATAGGAACAATAACAAAACCAAGTTGGCCCTTGGGGCTGTTAACAGTTTTCTAATAGCAATCAGAATAGAATAACAATGATAATCTCCAAGACTAAAATTTAAATTATTTACATTTTAAATTTTGATAATGAAGTACTCTTTTATTTCTGAATCTTCACAGTAGGGTGACAATTTCCCAGTTCTTTCTAGGGTCAGGCATCTAACCTCACTAAAATTGTCTTTTAATTACTAAGAATAAATCTATTCCATCTCTAAAACTTTTATAAAATCTTTTATTTGGAAATAACTTTTGAAAATGCTAAGTCATTTGCTTCATTATTTATTTTGAGGCATTGCATATAGGTTACATAAAGAAAGAACTACTTTAGCAAATATTAGTTCTGTGCTTGACTGCTTGATAACCTCATTTTATGCATCTTTTAAATGATATGAAATCAGAAGGTTAAAACCAAAAACACCCACTATACAATGTAATGATTGTGGCATGGAATTATTCAGGCTTTTCTATCACTTGAGCTGCAACTAAGATTGATACTCTTTCTTTTGCTTGAACACACAGAGAACAGTTGTTCAGAATGCTAAGTCTGTAATTAGACCCAACAGTATTTTCCTGTTAGTGTTATGAAGGGTAGTACAACAAATCATAGCTGTCTTCAAATTGTGGTGCAAAATTCAAAGTCCAGTTGGACTATTTTAGGAAAATAGATGCATGGTGTTGAGTCTTTTAACTCCAATTTGAACTAAAACCGTTATATTTTATGGACTTTTACATATCAATTTCATTTGAAGAAAAAACACAGAATTCTCCTATTTTTCTTCCCTTATGCCAATGTTTCTTTTTATAAGCTTTTAAAGAATTTATTAATGTTACTAGTTTTACAATTAGCTATGATTCTTTTAAGATTAGGCTTTTCCACTTCCACAACTTTGTTGTCTTCGAATCATCCTTTTTTCATGTAAATTGACTAATATTGTTAATAAGGTAGATTTAAGAATTAAATATAATAATAATGACTTTACCTTCAAAAAAGGTTTTCCCCAAATTCTATATCAATTAGTTTCTTCCGAATTCTATATCAATTAGTATGTCACCTAATCTATATGACTTAATGTTTGAGAGGAATACAATTGTTATGTTAGAACTCAACGTTTGTACATTTTTTCATAAGCTTTCATGTTGGAAAAAATAATAAAAAATAGAAAGTTTCTAAGTTCAAATTTTTAATGGTAAAATTTTTTATTAATTTTTTTTTTAATTATGAGAACAAAGATGCAAAGACAGAGGACAAGGTAAAGTTACAGTGGAAGGACAATCACCCATAAACAGAATTCTCAGTAGTCCCATTGCTGATATCTTAGCTTTGAACTTTCAGCCAAAGAACATTATGAAAAATAAAACAGAACCCATTTACAATTACTTTGTCCCTCAAGTCCCCAGATTGTAGTACATAATATTTCTTAGCAACACACAAAGCAATCTAAAGACATAAAACTTATGTAACTCCTTAAACATTGAAGGCAAAGTACTTTTTTACATTTCCATGCACATGCTTATTAGTTTAAGTTAACCTCAAAAGTTTAAGTGGGGGGCCGGGCGGTGGCGCTAAAGGTAAGGTGCCTGCCTTGCCTGCGCTAGCCTTGAACGGACTGCGGTTCGATCCCCCGGTGTCCCATATGGTCCCCCAAGCCAGGAGCGACTTCTGAGCGCATAGCCAGGAGTAACCCCTGAGTGTTACCGGGTGTGGCCCAAAAACCAAAAAAAAAAAAAAAAAGAAAAGTTTAAGTGGGTTGTTTTTCTTATGGATTAGAGTCAAAGGAGCATAGTAAAAATGGTGTTAGTGTGGCAATTATTGTTTGCATAGGCTCACCAAAATATGAGGGATATGGAAAGGAAAAGCCTTGGCCTAAATACAAGGAGCCCCTACCCCTGAAGTTTCCTGGCATAAGACCAACTCTAGGCTCCAGGCAAACTAGTTTGTCCAATCCAGGTTATTGTCTGTAGTGCCGATACACTTTTATTTTTCGCACAGTCTCTGTTGTTGGAATCAAGTTTCTGTATTTAAAGATCCTGGAATCTGCATATCCTATATTGCAGTCAGGATGGTGCAGAGTGTCCTCTCATTTCACCTCACAATTAAAGGGCAATGCAGAGAACCCTCTCCTGTAAGCAGGTCGTTGTTGTTGTCAAGTTATTTTTTTAATTACTTTAAGCATGGAAGTTATAAGATTCTTCACAATTAGTTGGTTTTTATTTCCCATAAGCACAAAGTTGTTCATGATTGTGTTTCAGTCATACAATGTACAACATGCTTTATCAGTGTAAAATTTCTGCCACCAATGGCCAATTTTCCCCCTCTTTTTTTCTCTCCACTTCCCTTTTTCTTTTAATTGCTATGTAGTATTTTGTTGTGTAGATGTAGATGTTTATGTATATATAAGCTATATATAACATACTCATATATTCTTAGGCACTTGGGTTTTTTCCAGATTCTGAATATTTTAGTGCTACATTGAACATAGGAATACAAAGCACTTTTCAGCATTGTGTTTTTGGGCTCCTAGGACATATTCCTAATATTGTTGGATAATATGAAAGTTTAACTATAAATCGACTAAATCACAGTCTTATATGAATTCAACTTTGATTTATAAGATCATCTACTCCCACTTGACCTAGTAACCCTATAATGACTTTCTCTGTAAACTACTGCCTAAGAAGATCTCAATCAGCTTTTCATAATTCTGTGAGGGTTTCTTTCACATGTCATAGAGGAATATGAGTACAGTTAGGAGCTTGTTCTCTAAAGTAGAATGTACTTAAAACCTAAATTTATCTACTAACGTTACTGTAAGTTTGATGACTTCTCTAGACCTCAGACTCCTCAGGATATTTTATAACATCCTTCTCACATTGTACTACAAAGTAGAAGTGAATAAATGAAAAAGTAAACACAACAGTGTTTATATATAGCTAAGAAGAGCTATATTTTATAGCAATATCACAAATATTTACTAGACAATTTTATTGATATTGAAGAAGTAGAAGAGAATAAATATTAAAAGCAAATGCCTTAACATTTTAGCTTGTGTAGATGTGTGTATGGTGTCTGAGATTTAATACGAAGCTTCATACATAAAAGGCAAGTACTCTGCTGATATTTTATAACCCTAGCCCTTAAAATCTTTTAAAGGAGTTTCAGTTTTAGTAAGCATTATAATACAGAACTATGTTAATATTTCATTTGAGTATTTCAGGCTTCTCAAAGCAATATATACGTATGCAATTACATTCAACTAATATAAAACACTATCATTTCTATGAGTTAAATGAGAAGAAACTGACCAATCAGTTGCTTTGACTTTACTAAATTTCTATAGAAATCAACCCTCAAATATATTTTAAATGAAATGCACTGGACAGATTATTGATGAATTCTTTAAATTAATATACTCTGTAATAACCATACCCTAAAGGTAGATTATATTTCCACTGCTTTAGAAAATTCTTAGCTATCCCAGGAGATATGCTCCCTTTAAAAGGAATACTCATCTGAATTTTATGATTAGAGAAGAGTGTTGTAGTTCTGGAACTTGATATGAATATGTTCAAATATGTGCTATTTTGTATTTGAATTTGTTATTTACACATCGTCATTATCCTTTTAAGATGCATTATTTTATTGAATATATCAGTGTTTTAAAAGTTTATTCTATTATATGAATGATAATAATTCTGATATTTTTGAACAATGTATTTAAGAGGGAAGCATGAAGAACAGTTAACTATTATGAATAGTCTTTACAAATATTCTCATGCAAGTTCTTTTTTATACTGTGGTTTATGTACCTCTTCTTGTACCAAGAATAACATTTATGAGTCACAAAGAAAGTTAGTGTTTAACTTTATAAGCAACAAGTTGTTTTCCAAATGATTATACTATTCTAGAATCTCCTTAAGACTTCATAAAGTTTTTAAGTGTTGTACATGGCCCATGTACATTGGCCATCATTTCACTTGATATGTTTTTGTAGGCAATTAAATGATATGACATTTAATAATCTTTTAAAATCAATAAATTTTATTTTATTTTATTTTGGGTAGTCATACCCGGCAAAGCTGAGGGGTTACTCCTGGCTCTATGCTTAGAAATCAGTCCTGTGGGGCCGGAAAAATAGCATGGAGGTAAAGCGTCTGCCTTGCATGCAGAAGGACAGTGGTTCCAATCCCAGCATCCCATATGGTTCCCCGAGCCTGCCAGGACCAATTTCTGAGCCAAAAAAAAAAAAAAAGGCCAAAAACATAAATCACTCCCAGCAGGCTTGCGGGACCATATGGGATGCTGGGATTTGAACCACCTTCTGCATGCAAGGCAAACATGCAAGGGCAAACTCCCTACCTCCATGCTACCTCTCTGGCCCTCAAATAAAAAATTTTAATAGTTTATTAAATACCTTAAAGTCTTGTCAGTATTAGAAATTATGGAACCCTGCAACCACCAATTTGTCTTAGGTCATCTAGAGTTTGGTTTCCTCCACTTCAATCTCATTAATATTTGGTAATTTGTTTTGTATTCCAGTGCCAATACTTTATCATGTCGAGTACAGTCTGTTTTGTTTGGTTTTCTATATGACAAAAAATGACAGATATATCATTTTGTATTATTTTGCTTAATACAAATCTCTCCAGTTATATTCATGTTGCAGAAACTGCATGGTTTTTTATTTTCTTAGAGATATTAAATATCCTGCTAAGTATATATTTGAAAACATCTTTATTCAGGTTGTTTTATTTTTGTTTGTTTGTTTTTGGTTTTTGGATCACACCTAACAGTACTCAGGGGTTACTTGTCCCTGGCAGGAGGACCATATGGAATGGTGGAATTCGAAACACCGTCCTTCTGCATGCAAGGCTTTATCTCCATGCTTTCTTTCCACTCCCTATTTATTTTTTCATGTGCTTCAATAAAAATAAATGTGTATATGATTTTGAATTAAAAGTATTTTTGTGTTTTGGGGTAGATTAAAAAATGTGGTATTGCTGGCTTTTATTGGAGTATTTTTCCTATCTTTGAGTTATTACTATATCTTTCCATATTGGCTAAAACAAACAACATTCATACCAACCATGGCTTTATACTTAGGGATCATTCCTGGAAGGCTGGGGATAAAACGTAGATTGATCATGTGCCAACCTAGCACCCTACCCACTATACTATCTCTCCAGTTCCTAATATTCTTTTTATATAAATAACGACTATTCATTTTCTAAAAAAAATTTCATAGCTTTGTAACTATTCAGTACATTTTCTTTCTCAGTTAATTTTTATACATGAAAATTTATACTTTGAATTTATTGTAGGTAGTGTTTTATAGTATACATTAGTACAGATTGTAGGTAGTGTTTTATAGTATACATTAGTACAGATATTTTTTTTTTGTTTTGTTTTTTTTGCTTGGTGTTGGAGCCATACCTAGAATGATCTCTTTACTTCTGACCTGCTACTTAGGTATCACACCTTGAGGTGTTCAGTATACCATAAGTGCAGCTAGAGATTGAACCTGTGGAATTGAGTGGAGGGAAAATGCCATGCCCCCTTTATATCTCTATGGATCTTTTGTTTTATTTATATATTTCAAACTTTATTTTATGTTTGTCTTACTATTTTGTCAATAGTTGAGTGGGGAATGAAATGTCTTTTTGTGTGGACTTTTAGATTTCTTCCTTTAGTTCTATAGCTTATGCTGTATTCATTCATAACTTTTCTTATTAGCTAAAATAGAATGATTCATTATTTCTGATAAATATTTCTACCTTTATTACTATAAAGCATACTCTATTTATGAAATTTCTTATTACTCACCTCTTCAGATATTAATATACCAAATCTCTTGAGTATAACAAATATTAACTGCTTTTTTTTCTTTTGCTCTGGCAATTTCTCTCTTTCTAGTTAAATTTAATTATTCATGTAAATATTTATTTTATTTTATTTTACACGTTCAAAATTGTTCATAATTGAGTTTTTAGTAATTCAATGTACAACATCCTTTATCAATGAACGTTTTCTTCACCAGTGTCTCCAGTTTCCATCTTGCCATCTTTCCTGCCTGCCTCTGGCTGACTTATTTCTTCTCTTTCAGTTCCTCTCTGTATTTGTCTTTCTGGGCATGTGTGTGTACCACTCTATCTCTTCCATTTTTCTCAGTTTTGGACACTGTGACTTGCAATGTTGTTATTGAAGGGAATCATGTCTATCATCTTATTTTCTTTCAGCAACCAGTTCTTGTCCAGAGTAATAATTTCTAACTCTCATTATCAGAGAGGTCCCTTCTCTGCCCCTTTCTGCACATCCCTGTTATATGTGGCAATCTTCTTGCCATGAACTGATCCCCCCGGTTCTTGTATTTATTTGCTCTGGATATTAGTAACATATTATCTTTTTTATATCCCACAAATGAGTGAATTATTACAGATTTGAGTTTGTATTAGAAACTGTTTTTCTTTCAACTAGATCTTTCTTTTTCTAAAAATAGATTATTTCAAATCACCATGAGATTCACATGAAATTGTTCATGGTTGAGTTTCAGTCTGACAAGTCTAGCACCCTTCAACAGTTACACATTTCCTGTCACCAATGTCCCAAGTTTCCCTTTCATTCTCCCTGCTGCCTGCCTCTGTGGAAGACATATTCTCTCTCTCTCTCTCTCTCTCTCTCTCTCTCTCTCTCTCTCTCTCTCTCTCTCTCTCTCTCTCTCTCTCGCTTTTAGATATGGTGGTTTGCAATATTTTCAACTTAAGCTTTATATAACACTTACAAATTCAGGTTTTTTAAAAACTATCTCTAGCTTGAATTTTTAGGAGTATTTTGCTGTATGTGGAATTCTGGATTGACTATTTTATGTGATAGTTTCCTTTACCACACTTTGTTCTCTTAATGATATGGACCCATTTCACTCCTTTTAGTCTTGTTATTCTCTTAAATTTCTCTTAGCCATATCTTTATCACATGACTATTTCTCTATGGTCCTGTTTTATTTCCCTCTTCTCACAAAACTTTTGGTGACCATTCTATCTCTTTTTTTTTTTTTTTGGTTTTTGGGCCACACCTGGCGGTGCTCAGGGGTTACTCCTGCTATCTGCTCAGAAATAGCTCCTGGCAGGCACGGGGGACCATATGGGACACCGGGATTCGAACCAACCACCTTTGGTACTGGATCGGCTGCTTGCAAGGCAAACGCCACTGTGCTATCTCTCCGGGCCCCATTCTATCTCTTTTGACCATTCTATCAAAAGTTCTCACACTTTTGTTTATCTCATTGTGATGTTTAGATCCTTTGAAACACTTTGACAATCTTTATTTTTTCAAAGGTTTGCTTGTTGCCTTTATATATAATATATATGACATATATATATATATATATATATATATGAATACATAAAATTGTCTGTTTTATAGTAAAATAACTGATACCTAATAAAGGCACATATTTTTCTGAAACAGAAGGGATAAAGAGAATCATGGTTAAAATCTGCAGTAAAATTTTGCTGAATTTGAAAAGACATACTGAGCAGTTACTTATTTTTTTTGTTTGTTTTTTGGTCACATTGGGTGGCAGTGCTCGGAGGTTACTCCTGGCTCTGTGCTCAGAAGTCATTCCTGGCAGGCTTGGGGCCATATGGGATGCCAGGATTTGAACCTGGGTCCATCCCACATTGGCTACATGCAAGACAAATGCTTGTGTTGTACTATCACTTTGGCTCCAACTGAGCAGTTATTTATACAGAAAAATATAAATGCAAAATTTATAATTCTTCAAGAAGTTTTCCATATTTTCTGAGGTAGGAAAAATATCTCCCCTAATACCATTCTAATTAATCGTAACTGATACATTTTCTGATCTACTTTACAGTGCTTCTATTGTTCTATACATTTATACATATTCTCTCTCTAACTGGGCTGATTCTTTCTCTAGGCCTTCTCAGTTCCATGAACTGAATTACTTAACACACATAAGCAATTATGCAGAAATCACCTTTAGGTCAGGAAACATTTTAGTATGCCCTTAATATGCATTGCTTTGAAATATAATAGAATAAAAAAGTTTGCATTTTGTTTAATAAGATTCCTGAGTTTTCTGAGGAAAATGGAGCTGTATAATTCTAAAAGTAATAATCATGAATAAAACACTAAGTTATCACCAAGGACACTGTGTCATGTGTGGGTGAGAACTCTCATTCACTGCCTTTGTTCTTGTTTATATGCATTGCTTTTCTAGCTTATGCTCCCTATAGTTGTTCTGTAATAAAATGTCAAATAATTCCCACGCACACTTATGTTTATGTACGGAGTATGATGATTATAACTGAAAACAAATGATCAGAATAGATTTGATATTCTTTTAGTCAAATTAAAAAGTCCATTTAAAAACTTACATAGTGATACCTATAGCCAGCTGTAACTAACCTCCTTTAAAAAATTATGAAGGCGGGGCCGGACTAGTGGTACAAGTGGTAAGGTGTTTGCCTTGTACCTGATGACCTAGGATGGACCACGGTTAGATTCCCCTGTGTCCCATGGTCCCCCAAGCCAGGAGTAATTTCTGAGTGCATAGCCAGGAGTAACTCATGAGCGTCACCGGGTGTGGCACAAAAACAAAAACAAAAAACATTATGGTGGCAATTGATCTGTGGCCTGAAGAGGATTCAGAGAATTAATAGTTGCCATTTGTTATGACAAGATGGATGGAGTGTTCTGCGGGAAGATCTGAAGGTGTTTTTTATATTCTGATTCCACCTTAAAAGGGAGGACAGATGTACCTGAGAAAAAGCATTCAAGCAACCCATATGCTTTTTTTAATTGTTCATAAAATTTGGGACTATGGTAATCTGTTTAAATTATGCACATATGTGAAATGGAAAAGCTATGTATATACAGCTCTTTTTCTATCAAATAGTACTTTTTAAGATACTATTATGAAAATTTTGAAAAATTAAAGTTAGTGAAATCATTTTGGAGCATGTAATACTCTTTTACAATCAATGAATTAATTTTATTATAGTTTAGATAAGTTTAGCTAATTACAGTCAATTCTAACTACTTGGTTGTATAGACAAAAATACCTTTTAAAGGTACCGATATTGGTCTACATTTGGCCAGTTCCATATATTTACTCTGTTCTCAAAGAAATATAAACCAGACTGTGAAAAATGATGAGTGCACTGGACACACAGCTGAAAGTTGACACTCTTGGAGAAATGAACTGGCTAAGTCTCCACCCTGACAAACATTTCTGTTCGATCCTTTTCCCACATTGGCCTCTTCATCAATGGCCCTGCTTTGCCATTAATTCATGGATCTCTGCAGGGGCATCAATTTGACTAAAACTCCAGGTATGCCAGTATTTGGGCTGATATCAGCAGATCAGTTTTTGGAGTGAGTGTGGGTACCATGTCCAACTTGCATCCCTGGCTAGTAACTTCTGGAAGTACTAGCAGTTGAAAATATACCTCACAGAAGCCACCGTTTCAGCAAAAGTGTTTGGGGAATTTTGGACCATGAAGCTGCATTTGCACCAGTAAAACATCTATATTTTTTAAAACAATTCAGATGCCTATTTATACCTGAAATCACCTAATGATCAAAAACAAAAGAAGTAACAGAATGATCAATGAGCAACAAGAACTTACTAACCATTTTGACAATGATTTAATGACCTCATTGAAGACACAATAATTTTCACCTATTTTTTAGTTGCTGTACTCTTTCTTTCTTTTTTCTCTCTTTTTTTCTTTTTAATTTTCCTCCCACTTACCTGAAAACAAATGTACTATGATCAACTATATAATGAATGGTATTTTAATAAAGTAATTTATATAAAAAATAAAAGCACCAATGTTTGAATGCCATGGAGGTGGATTTGTATGGAGTTTGAAATTTTATGTTGTTCTAGATTACATTAAAATTATAGTCAGAATATTTAGAAAGTATAATTAATAATCTTACTTTTAGTATTATATTTAGGGAATTCACCTAAGCTGGGAAGTTTGAGAGTTATTGCTTGAGGAAGAAAGATTTTAAAAATGAGCTATTTCTTCTCTGAGCCATCATTAATCTGCCAGGGAAGTTTTTAGTTCATGTATTGCTTTCCAAAAAGTTCCCAAGAACATATGGCTTTATGATTTTTTCTATAAGTGAGTCAAATCAAACACACTTTGTATTGTTCAGGTATGTGATTTAAAATAAAATTGGATCTTACACTGGTCTTCCTAGTTTTCCATATTATATGTATAGTAGATTTCTCTTTTTATTCTTTTTGAGTTTTAGTCCACACCTGGCTATATTCAGAGGCTACTCCTGGCTCTGATCTTGGCAATTTTTCTGATGGTGCTTGAAATATCATATGGGATGCCAGGGATTGAGCTTGGGTTGTCCACAGGCAAGACAAGTGATTTGCTGAATGATTTCTCTAGCTTTTGAAACTTGCACTGGATAATTAGATTTTCAATTTCCAGATGATTATATTCTTAGTTCTTTTTACAGCTATAAGAACAATTCTGTTGACAACCCCAGTGTTCAATGCATAAAATTCAAATGGCCAAAAATTAATCAGAAAAGTCTATATTTTGGCCCTCTGTTGCCTATTCAAAGCATTTCTACTGAGATCATTGTTCCTGACTGTTTTATGAACTCTTATCCATCTTTAAGCATAATTTCTTTACTCTCATTATTAAATTCGTAAAATTTCCATGTCATTAAGCTTTTCAATTAGGTTGAATAATTTTAAATATCTCCAAATATTATTAAAATTAATTAGTTCTCTGCCCATATCTGCCTTTTGAGAGAGATATAGTAAGATTCTTATTTTTCACTTGCCTCAATTTTTTTTCCTTCTTTTTTCCTTTCACACTAGAAGGTTGTTTTAGATTTTTTTCAGTGTTGAGGGCTGCAGGTTTTATGGTTAAAAGAACAAGATATGGGGACTGGAGTGATAGCGCAGCAGTAGGGCGTTTGCCTTTCAACGTGGCTGATCCAGGACGGACCTTGGTTCTATCCCCAGCGTCCCATATGGTCCTCCAAGCTAGGAGCGATTTCTAAGCGCATAGCCAGGAGTAACTCCTCAGTGTCACTGATAGCCTAAATCAAAAACAAACAAACAAAGACAAGATATGCATTTAATCTCTAGGTAAGAAATCAAATTACCATAGATGCTAAATAACTTCAGCTTGCTGCCTGGGTTTACAGGTTGACACTTATAGTTTGATATAGTGGATTTTTCAAGAGATCTGCTATCACCTAATCTGGTATATGTTCTTTTCTCTCTCTTTCTCTCTTTTGTATGTCTGAGGGCTCTCAGTGCCATGCTCAGGATTTACTTTTACCTCTGTGCTTAGGAAATACTCCTTGTGGCCTCAGAGGACCGACCCTATGGGGTGCTCAACATCAAACCTGGGTCTGCCACATGCAGGGCAAGCACCCTACCAATTTTTCTATCTCTCCATCCTCTAACATGGTTTCTATTTCCCATAGAGTCACTGAAAACTTCAGAGGAGGCTGTGCTCATCAGATTGAAGGCATCTCACATCTTTCTGGCAAAGACTCATTGTTCACAACTTCAGGCAATACCAGAATACCAACAAATCAACTCCTCTCATTTACAGTATAGACATGACTCATGGGAGTCATTATTTGAGATAATGAACCCTCTATCTCACAGAAAGAAGGAGCTAGTTTAGCTTGCATGCTGCTTCCTTTAAGAAATTTTGTTTTTTCAGATACTTTTATAGGTTGATGATGAGTGGTAAATTTGGGATTAGGAAGTGGTTCTTGGTCATAAAAAGGTAAAGAAAGTTAGGCACTTGCCTTGAACATAACCGATCCTAGTTAAATTTACTTCACTACATATGTTCCCTCCTGTACTACTAGTAGTTGATTCCCTAAACACAGAACCAGGAGTAAGCTCTAAGCACAGCTGAGTGTGATCCAAGTCTCCCACCTGCAACTCAAATGTTTTTCTGTTTATCATAAGAATAAAACTGAAAATTTAATATCTTATCTTTTAAAAATATCTTTTAATATCCTTTTTTTAAAAAAATCCTGTCTATGGTAAAACATAGTTATATGTCAAAAATATTTTTACTTTCTAGAATATTTTATTTTTATATATATATTGGCTTGGTTCTACTAGCAGGAGTGCTCAGTGATCACTTGAGATTCTGTGTAACTCCTAGGAATACTTAGGGAATTGTATGAAGTGCCAAGGATCAGATATGGATTTTCCATATGCAAGGTAAGCACCTATACTATCTTTGCTTAATTCTTACAAGCTATGATATAGATTACCTTATATATGTCTTTCATAGAAGGAAACTGAGGACAGAAGACTTCATGTGATTTCCCCCCAAGATTATGCAATAGCCAAGTGTTAATTGTTAAGATCTTAATCCAAATTTTCAGCTTATGAAACTGAGTTTAATTTTTACTATGACGGGACGTTTTTTAGATTGCTGCTTTGCTTAGGATACAATATTTTCCGTAGTGCTTCTCTGAGCTGTTGCAAATATTTGACCTCATTTGGTTAAAATGATTTCTAACACATTACCTGCTACATAAGTTACAGAATTGCTCATGATTGTTCCAAAGCTGATACCTTACTAATGAATACATTATATGAATAAAAATGAATTAGAATCTTTTAAATTCTCATAGAAAGTACACTTTTACATGATGGATTAATGTGCTATTTCCCCCTTGGTATTATAATTTTATAATATGATGTTGTAAGTGCCCAAAAGGAAGATGTTTAAAGTTGAGTTTATTTGATAGATATAGAATATCTAGATATATAGATATCTATATATATATATATCTATATAGATATAGTTTATATATATATCTATATAGATATAGTTTATTATTTGATAGATATAGAAGAGGGTTTGTTGCAGGTTTTATTGTTCCTAGAATTTAAAGTTTTACAACAAAGTCAAAAGCTCATTATTCTACGTAAGAGAAAATGAGAATGCCTCTTTCAGTTCCTTCTAAGTGATTGCAACTTGAATGGAACTGGAGTATATTGAGTTAAATAAAGTAAGTCTGAAGAAGAAAAAGTATTGGATGATATCACTTACCTGTGTATGTAGAAGAGTAAGGAGGTGGGAAGACAAGGTATAAAAGGGTTAGGTAGGGCATTTGCCTTGCCTGCAGAAGGAAGGTGTTTAGAATCCGGCATCCCATAGGTCCCCTGAGCCTGCCAGGAGAGATTTCTGAGCATAGATCCAGGAGTAACCCTTGAGTGCTGCTGGATGTGACCCAAAACAAACAACCAAAAAAATGTTACCCAAATTACCCTTAATCCTAAATCATAAAAATAAGGACAGGGAAGGAAAATGGACCCTAAACGGCGAGTAAGAAGAGATGGATGGGATGTAATTGGAATAAGGGCCAGTGTCCTTACACACACTGAATATACAGATATATACATGTATATATGTAGGTTATACATGTACATACATGTATGGTGCATGTATATCATATGTGGCATGGTATGTGCATATATATAAACTACAGTGCCACAAAACTGTAAGAATAAGATCAAAACATGTAAGCCAAGTCTAAAAATGTTCCTGTCAAAGAGGAAGACTGGGGGATTGGAGGGAACTGAGGGGCATTTGTGAAAGAAACAAAATTGTGAATAGTTATAAAATCACAGTGCTATATTAGATAATTAATGTAAATTATTTTAAACTTTACACTTTTGTAAGTTTAAAATGTTTATAATTATTTTTCTGCAAAATATAAAATATCGAAAATTTCAGTCATCTAGAATTGGAGTTCCCTACTACTAATATCTTCATTGATGTACTTCTGCTAGTGCATTTGAATATTAGACTCTGAAAGAATTAGTATATGGTGTTAGTGGATTGGACCACACAATCTACAAAATATTGCTCATCTTTTTTTTTGTTTTGTTTTTATGTGTTGCATTTGTTAGTGCTCTGGGTGTACATAGACTCTGGACCTTGCACATATATTCCACTTTTTGAACTATCTCTCCTATCTTTTATCTCTGAGGTTTTAATTTGGAGAATTTAGGATTCATTCAGGTGGTTGATGGCAAAGATACAGCTAATCTGGTCTTCTGTTGTCCACAGGTCTGAGGCGCAATTACAGATGTACTATCTGCAGTGTCTCTCTAAACTCTGTAGAACAGTATCATGCCCATCTGAAAGGATCTAAACACCAGACGAAGTAGGTACTTTCTTACTTTCATTCTTCCTATCTGTTTCCATTTTTAACATCCAGAATCAAAGCTAAACAGTTCCTTTATTTTAAAATAAATAAATTAAAATTATATCATTTTATTTTCAACATTTACTGACATTTATGCTGCTTAATTTTCTAGTGACAATCTAGCTATACTAAAGATGATATCTTCTCTTTCTCTTTACCTTTCAGCATAAACAAAGTTATATATTTTGTCATATTTTCTTTTCTAATTTTAGGAAAGTTCAGAACAATATATACGTGAAATTGTACTTACTGGATAAATAAAAATGTATAACAAGTTAAGCATATTATGGCATTCACATATATAGCTACTCCAACAAAATAGTCTTGCTTCATTTAAAAAAAATACAACAAAGCATCTTGATTTTAAACCAGAGAAAAACTAGGTACAATTTTATTTATAATACTTATTCTTCAGTAGATAATGAACTTTGAGCATAGATTTGCCTATGTTGTTTATATATAGTTAAATGTGGGTATTTTAAGACTAGGTTATTCATAAAATTCTAATAAAACAAAAACAGAGTATGACAAAAGTATGAAATTTTTTAGCATAATTCCTTTTCCTTTTCTCTTATTCATTAAAAGAACCTTTCTATATTCATTTCTGTATTCATTGATCACACTGTCAAATTGCAGTTAGTGTGAAACAGGAAGGAAAGAAGAAATTAATTAGATACTCCTCATTTTCTGGGTTTTTTGTTGTTGTTGTTGTTGGGAGGGCATTTCAGGCTGTACTCATGACTCAGTCCTGGCAATGTGCTCAGGAATGACTCCTGGCAGTTTTCAGGATGAGATGCTGGGAACATATTTATTAAACATGTTTAAGGGAAGTCCCCTACCTGCTATACGATCTCTCCAGCCTCAAGACCTTTCTCTTTTTAAGCTTTCTACCACACTGGGGAAACAGCTTTGTAATCTCAGAAACTATTAAATGTATCATTGCAATATACACATCTTATACTTGGATGACAAGGGAGCTGGACACCAGGGCAAGCTTTATAGAAACAATAGAGAGAGTATGTAAGGATTAATGAAATCAAAGTTTGAAGTCACCTATTGTTAAGCCCTGATGCTTAACACAACAGAACGTATTATAAGGACTTGATAAACAATTTTTATTGAATATATATGTGTTTTAAAAATTGAATTTTTAAAAAGCCAAGCAGGTGACCATATAGTACAGCTGATAAGTTATTTGTTTATATGAAATTAACCTGCATTCAATCCTAACACCACATATGGTCCTCTGAACACAAAGAAATGAGTGAGTTATGAGCACCGATAAGAATGAAAAGAATAAAGAAAAAATAAGTAAGTTTAAAAAATCTAAACAGTTATATGCTGAGAAAGAAATGATCTAGGCAACAAAATTTTATGATCCAGCAAGAAAATTCATTTGCATTTATTATAAGCAGGTCACAAAAGGTCTGATTTCAGTGAGCGTCTTTATTATTGATACTGCCAAAATCACTTCCACTAATTTGACTTTGAGACAAGTTTCTTTCACTACTTCCTTTGAACTAAACACTTATACCACATTTTTTTCTGACTGACCACATTATCAAGTTAATTCTTTGAAAATTAGATTTTTCTTCATTTGCTTTGGATTTTGTCAGAAATTTATATTGGATTTTGCACTTCCCTCACAAATAGTTTATAATCTCTCCGACAACATATTATAAGAGGCACCAAATGCATAAAAAATAAGTGCAACTATAGTAGCCTTAAGAATCATGAATTGGTAATCACTAATAAATAACTTCACACAGCATTTCCAGCTTCAGTAAAACCTCTCAATTTTTATATATAATATTTTATGCTCCAAAATCTGCATTAGATATTTTACATCATTATACTATATCTATATTTTCTTCATGCAGAAATTATAGTGCAGAAATATGATATGCAATATTTGAATATTTAATGTTAATATTTAATTTTAATTCAATATATTTTTTATTTTTATATTTCATTTTAAATTATGTTTGATATAAAAGTGTTAAAATTTTTATTTAATGTTTGAGGGATTTTTCTATTATTTTTTAATAATTTTATATTTGCATTATACTGGTCTCAGCAAACATTGTAAGTTGTTGAATCCCTTTAATTTTATATAGATTTTTTCCCTATGCCCTATACTTGTGGTCAAATTGAGGAATATTCTGTTCACTTAAAATGTATGAATTAAAGGGGCAAAGCACAGTGGGTAAGGTAACTTTACATAACTTTATTTTATATATGTGGGAGTATGATATAATTGCTATGTTAAACTGGATAAAAAGCTAGCCAAATAATTCTTTAGTATTCAAATTGATTAAATTAAGGTATTAGTAGCATATTAAGGTATTAGTAGTTGTCAAGATCCGACATATATGTGTGTGTGTGGTTTTTGGGTCAGACCCAGTAGAACTCAGGGGTTACTCCTGGCTCTACACTCAGAAATTGCTTCTGGCAGGCTCAGGCTCATCCCATATGGGATGCCGGGATTCGAACCACTGTCCTTCTGCATGCAAGGCAAACGCCTTACCTCTGTGCTATCTCTTTGGCCCCTCTACATGTATACTTTTTAAAACTTTTGGGTGGGGACATTCCTGAAAGTGCTCTAGAGCTGATTCTAGTCACTCTCACGTACACAAAGTATTTGTTTCACCACTAAAACTATATCCTTAAATTAATTTGCCATTTTGTAGTCACAATTTTTGGGAAGTGTAGAGTGAAAATTTTTACATTGTGTGATAGAAAGAATATTTAATTGTGAAGCAGGCAATCTTATTTCTATTGCAATTATGCCACTGAGTCCCCTGGATATTGAGCAGCATGGAATAGCTATAGTCCCCTTATAGATAAGCAATTAGTGACGATAAAACACGACTAGTATAAAACTGCTTTTTAACTTATCCTGCATCCTGGTACCCTGATACTCTTTCCACTGAAACTAAATTCATCTTTAAAAGCTTTATATATTAATTTCCAGTAAATTTTATCACTTAATTACATTTTGTTTTTATTTTTATAGTGGAATTGAATGTTTCTCTAAATTATGTCAACTAGATCCTCAGACTGTCATTTTCTTATATTCTCTTATTTTAGTACCACGATTACAGAATTGTTCATAGTTGGGTTTCAGTCATAGAATGTATACCACCCTTCACCAGTGCAACTTTTTCACTCAGCACAAAATTCTCCATGTATAGGAAAATTTTATGGCTTTATTTTTTCTAACAGCTTTATAGTATTCTATTGTGTAGATATACTATTTTGTTGAAACCATTGTGATTTACAACTTCCTTCATAGTTAGGTTTCATACATACAATGGATCAAGGCCAATCCCACCACTAGTATCCATCTACATCTACCAATATTCCCCCAAAACATCTCATACCACCCCCTATGCTCCTCCTTGCAGTATAACAGGCCCATTTATGGTTTAGATTGTTAAAGTTTGGGTCTCTTTATTTCACTGTTGTTGCCTTTGGCTTGGATATTTAGTTCTGTCATTTTTTTAACATTACTAATACACCTGAGACTGCTTCACCTCTGCTCCCATCTTTTCATATTGGCTTTTCTCCTCTTTCTTCTCCTCATTATACTCTGGGGCCAAGATATTTGAGACAATTCCCATTTAAACCATTGTATTTCTTCATGCAGACATTACATATAAGTGATATAATTATTTATCCTTTTTACTTTGCTTACTTCATTTAACATAATACCTTCCAGTTCCATCCATGTTGCTGCAAATTGCATGACTGCATCACAGTTTCTTTACTCATCTGTTGTTGGGTGGGTTGTTTCCAGATTCTGACTATTGTAAATAGCACTGCAATTAATATAGGAGTGCAGAGGGATTTTCTGTGTAATGTTTTTATTACTAGGGTATATCACTAGTAGTGTTATCACTGGATAATATGGGAGATTAATTTACCGTTTTTAAAGGAAAATCCATATTGTTTTCCAGAGGCTGGACTAGACTGCATTCTCACCAGCAGTGAATGAGAATATCTTTCTCCTCAAATTCACACCAGCACCTGTTGTTCTTATTCTTTGAGATATCTTTCATTCTTTATAGTGTGAGATGATATCTCACTGCTGTTTGTATTTGCATCTTGCTTATGATTAATGAAGTGAAAAAATTTTATGTGCCTTTTGGCCATCTCCATTTCTTCTTTGAGGAACTTTTATTCTTGCTAATTTCTATCAGTGCTTTGTATAACATAGGCATTAACTCTTTATTTAATGTGTATTGGTGAATATTTTCTCCTATTCCATTGGTAGTAATTGTATCCTCATCACTGTTTCCTTTGAAATACAGAAGCTTCTCGAATCAAAATAGTCTTATTTGTTTTTCTTTGCTTCCAGTTGCTTGGAACGTGGTGTTTCATCATTGAAGATGCCTTTAGTCTCAATGTCATGGAGACTTTTGCCAAAATTTTCCTCTATGTACATTATGGTTTCATACTTGATATCAATGACTTTTAATTAATTTTGATTTGTCTTTAGTGCATGGTGTTAGGTAGAGATCTAAGTTCGCTTTTTTTCATGTGATTGACCAGTTGTCCCAACACCACTTGTTGAAGAGGACTTCTTTGCTTCATTTTGCATTTCTTGCTTCTTATCAAAGATTAATTGATTGTATGTCTAGGGTTCATTTTCTGAATATTCAATTTTATTTCATTGCTCTGAGGGTCTGTTATTCCAATAATATGCTGTTTTAATAACTACTGCTTTATAGTACATTTAAAGTTGAGGAAAATAATACCTCTGATCTTCTTTTTCTTAAGAATTGCTTTAGCTATAATGGGTGTTTATTTTTCCAATGAATTTCAGAAATATTTGTCTAGTTCTTTGAAAAATATTTTTATGTCATTAGAGGAATTGCATTAAATCTGTATAGAACTTTGGGAAGTATATATTTTAATTTTTATTTAGACAATGTGATTAAGTAAAGTTGTTCATGATTGAATTATAGCCATATATTGTACAAACATTATTAAGAGAGCACATTTACTGTCAGTGATGTCAACAGATTCCTTCTCAACCTTCTGCTACCCTCTTACTCCCACCTAAGTCTCTCCAGCCTGGTTCTGGGGCAGGCATTTTACTTCACTGTCTCTCTTTTTTTTTTGACACTGTGGTTTTCACTGTAGTGCCATGCATGTCACTTTCATAGTAGACAATTCTCTACTTTAAATACAAACTCTACTGTTTGTGGAAAGCTTCCTACCAGGAACTGGTTATCCTAATGCTCATCTCTATTGTCTGGACATCATACCCAGACTGCCTTTTATTTTCCTTATATTCCACAGATGAATGACATTATTCTATATTTTGCCTCTCACTTATCATAATTATCCCCAAGTCCATCCATGTATAAGCAAATTTTATGACTTTATTTTTTCTGATGGCTGCATAGTATTTCATTGTTTAGATGTACCACTGTTTCTTTAGCCACACATCGGTGTTCTGGTACCTGGATTGCTTCCAGATTCTGGCTATTATAATTAGTGCTGCAATGAACATAGGAGTGTAGAAGGCATTTTTTGTGTTGTGTTTTTGTGTTCCTAGGGTATATTCTTTAAAATGATATTGCTAGATCCTATGGTAGCACAATTTCTAGGTTTTTGAGGAACATCAATATTGATTTCCAGAAAGATAGCATTCCCACTACCAGTGAACGAGACTCCCTTTTTACCCACATCTACTCACCACTGGTTATTCTTGTTCTTTGTAACGTGTGCCATTCTCTGTGGTGTTAAATGATACTTTTCAATGTTCTGATTTGCATCTTTCTGCTGATTAGTAATATGGAGAATTTTTTTCATGTGCATTTTGACCAACACTATCTTCATTGCAAAAATTTGTTTATTTATTCTCCCCATTTTTATAGATGTTTTTAATTATTAAATTCTGCCAGTACCTTATTATCTTAAATATTAACTCTTTATCATTTGGGAATTGAATAATTAGTCTTTCCTATTCCATGGGGAGTCTTTGTATTCTAATCACTATTCCTTTGAAGTGCAGAGTTTTTTAGTTTAACATAGTCTCATTTGTTTACCTCTGCTTCTACTTGCTTGTCCAGTGGCATTTTAACCTTGAAGATGCCTTTGGTTTCAAGGACTAGATATTTTGCTTATGTTTCCTTTGTGTAATTTATGGTTCCAGATCTGATATCCAGGTCTTTAATTCACTTTGATTTGACCTCTGTGTATGGTTTTAAAGAGAGGCCTCAGTTTATTTTTATGGATGTAGTTGATCACTTTTCCCAAAATTTGTTCTTGAAGAGGATCTTTTTTGCTCATCTTTGTATTTTTCCCCTTAATCAAAAATTAATTGGTTGTACACCTGAGATTGAGTCTCAGAAAAAGTCTATTCCATTGATCAGAGGCTTGGTCTTTCTTTCAAAAATGTGCTGTTTAAATGACTATTGATTTTAAAGTTGGGGAAAGTGATACCTCCAGTTCTTTTTCTCCAAGAATTGCTTTAGATATTTCTGAGCATATATTGTTCCATTGAATTTCAGGAATGTTTCCTCCACTTCTTTAAAATATCATGGTATCCTTAGAGGTATTGCAATAAGTCTGTACAATGCATTGAAAAGTATTGCCATTTTATTGTTAGTCTTCCTTTATGAGCAAGGTATAAATTTCCATTTCTTTATTTCCTTTTTTATTTTTTCATGCAGTGTTTTATAATTTCTTTGTAGAGGTCTTCCAACAATTTAGTAAACTCCAAGGTATTTGATTTTTTGAGGCACAAATGTGAATGGAATTTTTTTTAATGTATCTTTCTTCACTTTTATTATTTGTATAGACTAGTGTGTATCGATTTTGTAGCCTGCTACTTTACTATAATCTATTGTTTGTAGAAGCTTTTTGATTGTCTTTAGGTTTTTCTAAATATAGTATCACATCGTCTGCAAACAGTGAGAACTTGACTTCTTCCTTATCTCTCTGGTTGCCTTTTATATCTTACTATTTCCTGATCACAATGTCAAGTACATAAAGTACTATGTTGAATAGAAGTGGTGAAAGGAAGGGAAACTTGTCGTCTGCCAGATTTTAGAGGAAAGGTTTTTAGTTTTTTACTATTGAGTATAATATTTGCCTATTACTTATGGCAAATGACCTTGACTATATTGCAAAACTATCCTTTTCCATCTTGTTGGAGTTTTTATCATGAATTAGTATTGGTCCTTGTCAATTCAATTACTTTCTCTACAACTATTGATATGATCAAGTGATTTTAAAAAATTTTCCTTTTGTACATATGTGTATTGTGGGATTAACCAGAAGCCAGTCCTACTAAGTATATGCCTTGTTACTCATTGATTGGAAACATCTTTGAATGTAATACTGGTTTTTATACCATCTAATCCCACCTCTGGGTGTGGTCTGTTCCTTCCTAATAAATATCTTGAGTTTTAGAAAAATACTGTCTTGCATTTCTGGACTTCCCACTGAGCTTCTTCCTTCTTAGAAGGCTTACGTGTTGGAACTCCTGAATCTATTTCACCCTCTTTAGTGTGTGTGGATGATTTCCTACACCAACGTTTGCTTCCAGACCTATGTCTCTTCAGTGTTTTGGTTTTGGAACTGAGGCCTGATTCTAACAGTATATTACATTAATTGACTAGCATATGCTAAACCATTCTTTCATCTCTGGAACAAGAGGTTAAAAGAGTCCAGGAATTTATCGATTTCTTCCAGGTTCTCTTGTTTTGTGGAACTAAGTTTCTCAAAGTAATCTCTGATTTCCCTTTGAAAAAGCAGTATTTGTAGTAACTCACTCTTTTCATTTCTAATTCTGTTTATTAAGTTTTATTCTCCTCTTTGGTATGTCTTATTAGTTGTTTATTGATGTTAAGTTTTTTTTTCAAAGAACCAACTCTTGCTTTCATTGATCTTTTTGGATTGA
Source organism: Suncus etruscus (assembly GCF_024139225.1). Classification (NCBI taxonomy): domain Eukaryota; kingdom Metazoa; phylum Chordata; class Mammalia; order Eulipotyphla; family Soricidae; genus Suncus; species Suncus etruscus. The sequence continues at coordinate 149,471,791 of NC_064851.1, read as the reverse complement.
TTTTGGTTGCCAGTTCATTAAGTTCTGCTCTGAAATTTGTTATTTCCTTCTGCTTGCTTATTTTTCGGTCATTTTATTTTACTTTTCTTCTTTTTTTAAAGCTATTCCATTACATTATTTAAGTAGGCTCTTTTTTTCTCTGATGAATGCTTGCAAATCTATCAATTTTCCTCTTAATGATCCCTTTTTCTGTGACCACAAATTTTGCTAATTTGTGTTTCATTCTCATTTATTTCCAGAACTCTTTTTTTTTTTTTTGGTTTTTGGGCCGCACCCAGCAGTGCTCAGGGGTTACTCCTGGCTGTCTGCTCAGAAGTAGCTCCTGGCAGGCCCGGGGGACCATATGGGACACCGGGATTCGAACTAACCACCTTTGGTCCTGGATCGGCTGCTTGCACGGCAAACACCACTGTGCTATCTCTCCGGGCCCCTCTAGAACTCTTTTGATCTCCTTCTTTTTTATTTTTTGGTTTTTGGTTTTTGGGCCACACCCAGTGATGCTCAGGGGTTACTCCTGGCTATGCACTCAGAAATTGCTCCTGGCTTGGGGGACCTTATGGGACACTGGGGGGTTGAACCACAGTCCATCCTAGGCTAGCACAGGCAAGGCAGACACTTGCACCACCTCTTGCTCTTACCTTTTGTGCCACCACTCTGGCCCTTGATTCTCTTTTATTTAAGTTTCTTTTTTTTTATTTAGTTTCTAATGCACTTGCTTATCACCAGTGAGCTCTTTAATTCTGAGGTATCAATATGTTTTTTGTGTCTGTTTGTAATTCACTTCAAATTTTTGTGCATGATGATCTAAAAGGAGTTGCTTGTAATAAATCTGCTGTACATCTTTAGGATGACTTTTTTGTTTTCTGTTTTGTTTTGTTTTGGGGCTACATACAGCAGTGCTCAGGGTATACTACTGGTTCTGCATTCAGATATCCCTCCTGACAGGCTCAGTTCTGAGGATTAAACTCAAGCCAGCAGCATTCAATGCAAACACCCAACCCTCTGTGCTCTCACTCTGACCTAAGGATGCCTCTTCATATGTGATTTCCCCTTTTGATCTTGCTGTTTCCAGTATTCTAACCATATCTGTGATTTTTATCACTGTGACTAGTATGTGGCTTAGGGTGCCTTTCTTTGAATCTCGTTTAGCTGGTACTCTTTAGGCATCCAGAATGTGGTTGCATGCCCTCTTTAGTTCGGGAATTTCTCAGTAATGATGTCCTTGACTGTTGATGTTTTATCAAGATTTTTCTTTGTGACCCAAAAACCACAAAAAAAAAAAAAAAAAAAGATTTTTCTTCCCGAGCCTCTGGGTCTCCACTGATTTTTATATTATTTGTATTGAGTTTATCCCAGGCTGTATTGCCATCTGTTTTGTTTTTTAAGGATTATTTTTCTTGCTTCTTCTGTTGTATTGTGGTATTACACAGCTCAGCAGCTGTTACTCTTCTGGTGAGGCTTTCCAGTGAGGTTTACATTTTACCTAGCAGGTTTTTCACTTCTAATGTTTCTGTTTGAAGTTTTCTCATTTCTACTCCCAAATCCTCTCAAGTTTTATGGGTCCATTTATTCCACCATTTCTTTAAGTTCTTAGAACATCCTTAATGTTTCCTCTCTAAAGTTCTGATCAAATATAGTATGTAGGTAGCTGATGTTTGCTGGGTCTGCAGAACTTGCATCTTCAGTCACACATTTTTTTATAAGATCTTTATTTAAGCACCATGATTATAAGCATGATTGTAGTTGGGTTTTAGTCATAAACAGTGCAACATTCCCACCAGTGCAACATTCCCACCACCAATGCCCCCTCCTTCCATCCCAACCAGGGCCTGTATTTGAAACAGGGTTTTAGTCATAAACAGTGCAACATTCCCACCAGTGCAACATTCCCACCACAATGCCCCCTCCTTCCATCCCAACCAGGGCCTGTATTTGAAACAGACATTCTACTTCTATCACTCATTGAGATTGGCATGACCATTGTTAGTGTAGTTATTTCTATAACTGCACTTATCACTCTTTGTGGTGAGCTTCATATTGTGAGCCAGTCCTACCAACCCTCATCTCTATTGTTTCCTGGAATTATTGCAATAATGTCTTTAATTTTTATTAAAACCCATAGATGAGTGAGACTATTCTATGTCTATCTTTCTCACTCTATTTTCACTCAGTATAATAGATTCCATATACATCCAAATATAGGAAAATGTCACAACTTCATCTCTCCTGACGGCTGCATAATATTCCATTGTGTATATGTACCACAGTTTCTTTAACAATTCATCTGTTGAAGGGCATCTTGGTTGTTTCCAGAGTCTGGCTATTGTAAATATCGCTGCATTGAATATAGGTATGAGGAAGAGATTTTTTAATTGTATTTTTGTGTTCCATAGCTGAATCATATGGGAGCTCAAATTCCAATTTTTGAGGACTCTCCATATTGTTTTCCATAAAAACTGGACAAGACAGCATTAAACTAGCAGTGAATAAGAGTTCCCTTCTCTCCACATACCCACTAGCATTGATTGTTGTTCTTTGTGATGTGTACATGAGATGGTACTTTACCATTGTTTTGATTTGCATCTCCCTGATGATTAGTGATGTGGAGCATTTTGTCATGTGTCTTTGGCCATTTGTATTTCTTCTTTGATAGTACCTATTCATTTTTCCTCCACAATTTTTATAGTGTTATATATTTTTCTTATTAAGTTCCATCAGTACCTTGTATATTTTTGATATTAGTCCCTTATTAGATGGGTGTTGGGCAAATAGTTTCTCCCATTCTGTGAGTTGCCTTTGTATCTTAAGCACTATTTCTGTTTATGTAAAGAAGCTTCTCAGCTTAACATAGTCCCATCTGTTTATCTCAGCTTCCAATTGTTTGAAGAATACTGTTTTCTTCTTGAAGATGCCATTAGTCTCAATATCATGGAGTATTTTACCAATGTGTTGTACTATATACCTTATTGTTTCAGGCCTGATATCAAAGTCTTTAAGCCATTTGCATTTGACCTTTGTACATGGTGTTAGATGGGGTCTGAGTTATCCTTTTTGCAAGTGACTAACCAGCTGTGCCAACACCAATTGTTGAAGATGCTTTTCTTGCTCCATTTTGGAATTATTGCCACTTTATCAAAGATTAGTTGATTATAATTCTGGGATACAGTCTTTTAATACTCAAATTTATTCCACTGATCTGAGGATGTGTATATATTCCAATACTATGCTGTATTAATAACTATTGATTTGTAATACAATATAAAATTGGGGAAAGTAAAGCCTCCCACATTTTTTCCCAAGGTTTGCTTTAGCTATTCATGGGTGTTTATTATCCCAAAGGAATTTCAGGAGTGTATGATTCACTTCTTTGAAGAATGTCATGTGTATCTTAGAGGGATAGCATTAAATCTGTACAATGCTTTGGGAGTATTGCCATATTAATGATATTAATCCTGCCAATTTATGAGCAAGGTATGTGTTTCCATTTCATTGTGTCCTTTCATTCTTGAAACCGGCTTTTGTAATTTTCCTTGTATAAGTCCTTCACCTCTTTAGTTAAGTTGACTCCAAGATATTTAAGTTTGTGTTACATTAATGTGAATGAGGTTGTTTTTTTTTATGTTCATTTCTTCTCTATCATTATTGATATATAAGAAGGTTTTGGGTTTGATTTTTGTGTGTTAATTTTGTAGCCTGCACTTTGCTATATGAATCTATTGTTTCTAGAAACTTTTGGTAGAGTGTTTAGGGTTTGCAAAATATAGTATCACGCTATCTTCAAATAGTAAGAGCTTGACTTCTTCCTTTCTTATCTGGATGCCCTTGATATCTTTTTATTGCTTACTTGCTAGGGCAAATACTTCCAGTACTATGTTGAATAGGAGTGGTGAGAGAGAGAAGCCCTGTCTTGTACCAGATTTTAGAGGAAAGGCTTTTAGTTGATCTCCATTAAGAATAATATTTGACATTGACTTATGGTAGGTGGACTTGACTATACTGAGAAAAGTTCCTTCCATTCTCATTTTGATGAGAGCTTTTATCAAGAATGGGTATTAGACCTATCGAAAGATTTCTCTGCATCTATTGACATGATCATAAGATTCCAAGAATTCATCCATTTTTTTCCAGGTCCTCGTGTTTCATGGCATAGAGTTTCTCAAAGTAGTCTCTGTTTACCCTTTGAATCTCTTCAATATCTGTAGTGATCCCCCATTTTTCATTTCTAATCTGGTATATCAAGTTTCTCTCTCTCCCTTTCTTTGTGAATTTTACAAGTGTTTTTTCAATCTTGTTTATATTTTTAAAGAGCCAACTTTTACTTTCGTTGATCGTTCTGATTGTTTTCTGGGTTTTCACTTCATTGATTTCTGCTTTAAACTTTGTTATTTCCTTCTGTCTACATACTTTTGGTTCCTTTTGTTGATTATTTTCTAATTGTTGTTTTGTTTTTGTTTGTTTTTAGTTTTTTGGGCCACACCATTTGACACTCAGGGTTTAAACCTGGCTTTGCACTCAGAAATCGACCCTGGCTTGGGACAACATATGAGATGCTGGGTTCGAACCACGGTTTGTCCTAGGTTAGCACTTGTAAGTCAAATGCCTCACCTCTAGCGCCACCTCTCTGATCCCTAATTTTATTAGCTTTGTCATTAAGCTATTGATGTAGGCCCTTTCTTCCATCCTCATGTGTGCTTGCAAAGCTACAAATTTTTCCTCTCAATATCACCTTTGTTGTGGCCCATACATTCTGAAATTTGTGTCTTCATTGTCATTTGTTTGGAGGAATGTTTTCATTTCCTCTTTGATTTCATTTCTTTCCCACTGGTTGTTCAGTTGTATGTTGTGTAATTTTCAGGTGTTAAAGTTTCTCTTCTGTGTCCCTTTGTAATTCATGTCTGATTTCATTGCATGTGATCTATCCTGGAGAATAACCCATGTGCATTTGAATTGAATGTGTGTGCATGTTTCTGGAGATGAAGTGCACTATATATATTTATATATACTAGCTCACTTTCTTCCATTTCTCTTCTCAGAGCTAGTATAATTTTGTTGGGTTTCAGTATGGTTGTCCTATCATGAGGTGAGAGGGAAATGATGACGTTTCTCACAATTATTGTGTTGTTATTGATATTTTCTTTTAGATTTATTCAACAATTGTATTAAATATATTGCTGGTGCCTCATTGGGTGCATATATGTTTAGGAAAATGATTTCTTCCTGTTGTACACATCCCTTGTACAAAATTTTCATCTTTTTTGTACAACTTTTCTGGGTCTAAAGTTTGTGTCATTTGATATTCATATGGACACTCCAGCTTTTTAAGAGTGTTGTTTGCTTGGATAATTTTCCCTCCAGCCTTTGATTTTGAGTCTATGTTTGTTCTGACTATTCAGCAGAATAGTAGGCAGCAGAAGATTGGATTCAGTTTTTCTATTCATTTTGCCACTCTGTGGTGCATTTAGTATATTGACATTGAGAGATAATTGTCATGGGATTTAGTGCCTTCTTTGAGTAGACATTTGGTATGCCTGTTGATTGGCATTCATTTTTCTTTTAAGGTTGATTGAGTCTGCAAAGTTTCTGAGCTGTTGTTTATCCATGAAGCTATGTACACTTCCTTCAAACCTGAAAGTGAGTCTGGCTGGATGCAGTATTCTAGGTGAAGCATTAATTTCATTGAGTTTTGTCACTATGGCCCACCCCTGTCTTCTGGTTTTAAGGGTTTCTGTGACAGTTTTGCTGTAAAACTTAAGGGTGCTCTTTTGAATGTAAATTCCCTTTTGATCTTGTTGCTTTCAATATTCTGTCCCTATCTGTGGGATTCTTCATATGAGGAGGATGTGTCTTGGGGGGCTTTTTCTCTGGGTCTCTTTTAGCTGGTATTCTTTGGGCATGCAGGATTGGGTGCATGCAGACTTTATCTCTGGGAGTTCCTCCTGGGTATTTTCTTCCTGGATCTCTGGGATTCCAATGATTCTTATGTTGTTTCTGTTGAGGTTATCAATGACTTCTGTTTTCATCTGTTCACAGTCTTTGAGTAACTTTTTCATTGTCTGATCATTTTCTTTAAGGCTTCCTCCCCATTCTCTTCTGCTGTATAGAGTTGTTATGCATCTTATCTTCCATCTCATTGATTCTATCCTCAGCTGTTTTTACCCTGTTGGAGAGGCTTTTCATTGAGATTTTCATTTCATTTACTGAGTTTTTTTCAGACTTGTTATTTCAATTTGGAGTTTTTTGATTTCTATCTTCATATCCTCTTGATTCTTATTTGTGTTTCATTCAACTTGATATATACATTATTTGAGTTCTATGAACATCCTCCATATTTCTTCTCTAAACTCCATATCTGAGAGCCTAATTAGGTGTTTGGCAGTTTTCAGATCACCAGAGTTGCTATCTTCATTCTCTATTCCTGGTCTTGTCCTGTGTTGTTTCCCCATTGCTACACTTGTAGTGTGGATTTTTCTATGTGTTGTGGTGGTGTTCATTGGCTAGAAGGTTTGTACTGCTCCAAATCAAAGTGTTATCCTTTGGCTCCACCCTTTGAGGGTGGTATTGCTCATCTCTGTAGAAAATGAGCCCTCGGGGAAAAATGGTGGAGACGATCAAATTCCTAGGCTGTAGGACAGCAGAGAGAAGGACCAAGAAGTCTACTCAGTTTCAGGGTAAATAGCAGAAACCAGCTTTACTGTCTATGGACAGGGCTGCTCACCTCTGAAGATGACAAGCCCTCAGTAATAATGGCAGAGAGGATCAAAATCTCAGGCCACAGGACTGCAGAAATAAGACCAAAGATGTCAGCCATGTTTCAGAGCAAATGGCTGAAAACACAGTCACACATTGTTGTGGTATTCAGCATAGTTTTCCATTATGAAATTTGCTGTAATGTACTGCAGTTACGTGTTGTGGTGCAGCTCCTTATTTATTTATTTATTTATTTATTTATTTATTTATTTATTTATTTTGGTTTTTGGGTCACACCCGGTAGCTCTCAGGGATTACTCCTGGCTCTAGGCTCAGAAATCGCCCCTGACAGGCACAGGGAACCATATGGGATGCCGGGATTCAAACACCGTCCTTCTGCATGAAAGGCAAATGCCTTACCTCCATGCTATCTCTCCGGCCCCAATGGTGAAGCTCCTTAAATGGAAAAAATACACAACTGTGGAGTGAAGCAGAGAGGCTACACTCCTGCTGCTCTTACATACCTCAGCTTTAATTAAACTGGGGCTACTTTTTTTCCCAAACTGCACCCACAATTGGAAGACTGGTGCATCTAGGTTCAAATACCCCAGTTCAGTTTATACTGACAATTTTAAAATCCAAACATTCGCCATCACCTACGACCACTCCTGATGATCTATGAACCTCAGCTCAATTCAAACTGGGGCTTCCCCACCCCACAAATTCCACCATAACTGACAGGCTGCTGTCCCTAGTTCACGTACCTCAATTCATTTCAAACTGGTGCTGTTTAAACGGAACTCTGGCCACTATCTATGGCCGCTTCCTTATGAAGAAGGTGATGATGCCAGTGATTTCATCTCTGATAATTGTAGTATGAATTTTAATTTAAATACTTGGAAATTTTTGCTTTATCAAATATATAATAGATTCCTGTCTCTGACCAGATATTTTCCTTTCTAGTTTTCTTTTTGTATGGTAGAAATGAATCACAGAGAAACTTCTTACTTGTTCAATTATTCACAAATGGTTATATGGAAGATATAGGAGCATAAGTTAGGTTATCCCTATCTTTATTGTTTTATAATGCTTTTTAAATAATGATGTTACTTCTTTATTAGTAGTAAAGATTTCTCTTTGGGGGAGAAATATCCTAATTACAACAGCTGTGAAATTTCACTATATATTTTAAGTAGCAAGTCATACTCATTATCAGATATACTCAATAATAATAATAATGAAATTAATGGTTTAGTGATGCAAATGTTCACATGAACTTGGATTGTCAGTATTGATTTGTCTACCTGACTCAGTGCTTGAGGGGGCCAGGGCTATCTCAGGTGAGCCATTTTCACAGTTTCAGTCTCTGAGTCTGCAGAGATGATAGCTGGCCCATCATTCTTGGGAGATAGGGGTTTCTCTGTTTTAGTGTCAGTAGTCAACAATAAATTATCTGCCCTGAGAATGCCTTTAGATAGAGAACTCATCACCACTGGGAAGGCACTCTTTCCTTTTGTGGGAGTTGTCCAAGATAATCTCTAGGGAGCCTGGCACGTACAGACCAGAGTGGGAAATTCAGGTAGATGGACTACTGCAACATGATCAGAACAAAAGCCATATTTACCTATGTTCTAGTGAAAGGCACAGCAGTCCAGTGAGGGAGCTGTCATGGTGATAATCCAGCAGAGGATCAAGTCACTCACCATCGTTGTGGTCTTTTCAAGTCCTTGGGTTTTAGGTCACTGTTCAGGCGCCAATTATAAAATCACTCCACATGCCATATCTCCAATCCCAGATGAATTAGTCTAAATCAGGGTCACACATGAAATAATCCAAGCCAGGCTGAGGGTGAAACATGTGTAGTCTGGCAGTCTTCTACCTTGTATGGAGAGCAAGTTGCCTGCCACAGTACATTGAGTACAGAAACCAACTCTGTGTGGGGCAGTAAGAACAAATAGTTCAGGCTATCCTGAGCCAGTCCCACCCAGGTTTATAATTAAGAGAATTTCTGTTTGGGGAAATCCAAGTTATACACAATCATTATAAAACAGGGATGATCTTCGTTTTAGATAAAATAAGGTATAACCTAACAGAACATATCAATAGATTGTTTAGAATTTTTTAAAATCATGTATACTGAATACCTATTTTTAAAATAATTTTTTATTGTGATCAACGTGAATTACAAGTTTTTCACAGCAATATTTAAAGTATATAGTGACATTGAATCAGGGGTAATCCTACCACCAGTGTTGTCCTCCCTCTGAATACCTAAATTATTAAAAAGAAATTTAAATGTACAAGAGTACATACAAGAGACAGATGGTTAATTCTCCCATTATGTACTTATATTTGAGTTCAGGGAACACTTCAAGCCTCAGGATATTTTATTACCTAGAAATAAAAGATATAAAATTAGTCGTAATTTACTTTAATGCTTACTTGGTACACAACTATTAAAATAATAACTCAAACTAAGTAAAATTTAACAATTTCAGAAATGCATTTTCATTTGACATAAATTCTTTATTTATTTACTTTTTATTTTTTCTAATTTATATGAGACCTATAATGTCTTCAGACAATTCATTATAGTAATTTATTTTTAAAGTTATTGAATAAATTAAAAATTAAATGTTAGGAACTTTAAGTACTGTAGGGCTAAAAATAAAAAAGTTGAAATTTCCTCTTTAAACATATAATTAATTATCTGAACCATGCACAATAATATATTTGTAAAATATAACAATTATAAAGAGCTTTCTATAGTAAATATATAATAGATTAAAACTACTACAGAAAATGTCATTTTGAAAGTAGAATATATTAAATGAATGTTTAAAACCTTTAAAATTTCCCTTTGATAATAAATATATAAATTGCAAAAATAAAATAGACAACAGTATTCAATTCATGTACTTTTTCAATCTTATAATTCAAATATTTTTGTGGATTTTTCAATGTTGTTTATTTTTATTAATTAAAACTAATTAATTAAAATCAATCAACTAATTAAATTAAGAGATTGAGCAGAACCTTTGGATCCATAATATTCTAGGCTTCGGCTTAGGGACTGAACGAAAACAGGGAGCAAGTGTTACAGAAGACTGAACACAACAACAACGATGGATAGGAACCTCTAGAACCTAGAGACTCTATCCTAGACACTGACCTATAACCCACGCAAATATCAAGATCTCTAGCTACAGGGGCTTGATTTTCTCACACAAAACGGAGAGGAAAATTTCCTGGCATCACAAAAAAGCCTTTTGGGATGGGGTAATGAGTATATATGGAACCAGGGGTTGATCCCTTGATGGTATGCTTCAAGGATGGAGAAATCCTGAATCTCTTAGGCCACCGGAATTCCCTTTCTTCCCCAATGCTTACTGTGCCTATGCAAAAAAAAAAAAAAAAAAAGTGGGGAACGCCAAACCTTGCCACTCCAGCACCCATACTTTTTCTTGTTTTGTTTTTATTAGTTTTTTTCTTCCCTTTTATCTTCCACTTTTTCTTTTTCACTCTTGTTATTATTTAGAGATTTGTTTTTAGTTTTAGTTTTATTTGCCGTGTTCATTTTTTTCTTTTTTCTTCCATTTTTCTGTTCTTTCCTTTTTTTCTCTCTCTCTTCTTTCTTTTTTTGGTAGTTGTCACCAAATTTTTTTCTCCCTTTTTTCTTATCCTTTTTATCTCCAATGAGGATGGAATGGATGCTCAATCTATAACAAGCTGTAAAGTGGAGACCAGTTGCACTAGCATTCTGGGGGGTATAGGAGGGAAATATGGGATGCATACTGGGAACAGGGGTGGAGGGAGGAGGACAGCACTGGTGGTAGGAATTCCCCTCATTCATTGTCACTATGTACCATAAATGATGCAGTGAAAGTTTTGTAATGCACTTTGGTCACAATTAAAAAAAAAGAATTTTAATTTTTAATTTGTTTAACCAACTTACTACTTTATATTTTTTGTTTCCTTGAGAAATTTTCTTTTTATGAAGTCTTAAAAGATAATAAATAGAATATTGATATGAGGTGGGTAATATTGAAATATAACTTTTCCATTTCAACTGAAAATAGAAAATGTCAGCTTATCTTTAACTGTTAAGTTTTATTAAGATTTATGTAAAGGCTTAGAATAGAGTGAAGTCAAGCACCAATGATTATTGATTTTCTTGCCCCATTTTAAGATTCTGTCTATGCAAAAAACCTCTTCTAGGTGTGGAGGCTGATGACACATCACCAAATCTTTCTAGCTAAGAGAAAGCCAGGAAACTATCTATATGATGTTTGTTACTAGAGAAGGGAGGAAAATATTGTAGGATCTGTAGATCAAAGAGTACTCTCATTTAGTCTTGTTTTTAATATATGAATCAATCAAATACACTATTGTTCAATATTTTTTTTACCTTAATGAGGTCTCTAATTTAAATAGAACCCAACTTTTAATAAAAGCAAAAGTAAAATTTAATCAGAATAATTCCACAGAAATTAGAATAATTCATTCTGACTGACTATATATATTCATAAATATATTTATAGACATAACCATATTTCTCTATATATATGGCACTAATGAATAGACTATTTTAAAACTATATATGTTCTGCATAATTTTCATGGTTTTTCAATATTTGTTAACAATATGTTAATGAATAAGGTCTAATGAAGGTTTAAAAATAAGTAAATTGAACACTTTTATTCTTCCCTATTACTCCTAGAATTACTGGTGACTACTTCTTTAACTCACTCATTTTCTACCCACCTCATTCTACAGTCTTAAAGTAGTTTTTTTTCTTCAAATTTACTTGAGTCAGAGTTTGAAGTCTCAGATTTAATTGGAAACTTCAATAAAGTTTTTTGAAATGATACTTCAAACAGTCATCCATAACCAATCATCAAAAATACCAGGCCATTACTTGACTTTAACAAGTTTATCTCTGTAGAGAAGGAAAACAAGAAAATAGATGGTAGAGCCCAGTGGAGCAGGGTGCATAATTATCTGCATTAGTCCTGAGTATTATCTAAAATTTATTAATATATAAGTATTAGTATTGCTATAGACATTTACATACCCATTTACAATAATGTTGAAGTTGATGGAGCTAATTTATAAAATTATTACACTCCACTCTCTCCAAGCACATTATGTCTCTCATAAATATTCTTATCAACATCCAAGTCCAACTCTTCATTTTTCCTACTACTCTTTGCACCATATTTTGGTAATATGAGTTTATAATTCAAGACTAAGGTTCTGTCATTATTAATTTTATGTTTCTTTTTATTTTATTTTTATATTTCATGGATAAGTGATATTATCCATTACTTGTACTCTACCTATCTTAATATACTCAGCATAATACCCTAACCCTTCAAATCCAAACACACTGTAACAAAATGAATGTCATTTTTTTAACTACATTTTACTTCATTGTATATTTATACTATAATATTTTATCCTTCCACTCAACTTCTATTTGACATTAGTGGTGCAATAAGTAACATAGAGAAGTATGCTATTACTGTTTGTTTTACCTTTGTATGAAATTTTTTTTACTTCTCTCAAATGCTTTAAGAAATGTGTCTTTTTTTCTTACCATATTTATCACAATGTGTCTTAATATAGTTCCATGAGTTTATTTTGATCAGTCCTTTTGTGACTTCTGGATAAAAGCTTCTAATTGGATCTTCAATTAGGAAAACTTTTATTTATTATTTTATCAACTAGTCATTCTACACATCTTTTTTTTCCCTTTTTGGGACTTTTTTTATTCTGAGATTGTTTGTCCTGGTATTATCAAGTCTTTATTATACTTTTTATTCCTTTTTTCTATTTTCCTCTTTATTAATGGAGCAGTGTATTTGTCTTTGAGATTAATAATTTTATTTTAAGCCTTATCTATTCTGCTGCTGAGTTTTGCTTCTGTTATTTTGATCCTTTAGTTCTAGTTGAATGAGTTATATAATTATTTTCATAAGAGTCCTTAAATTTATTTATTATGTTCAAATGTGTTTATCAGATAATTAAACATTGATAGTATTATTATTTTAAAGTCTTTTTCACACTGATTAAAAGGTTTGATGTAGTTGAGGTGCTTCTAGGATTTTGATCACCCTTTGTTTACACAGCTGAGTTACTTTATTTTAATCCCATTGTTTCTGGTGCTCTATTATAGGAGTGTGTGATTCCCAACTATTTGCTTTTCTAGGATTTCTCTCTCCAGGGCTTATGGTTCCTTTTGTTTCCAGAATCTTTAAAATTCCTGGTAGTCTAGGCAGGCATAAGTGTGTGCAGGCAGTGGGTTAAGTTGGCAGCTGTGTTGGTACCCTCTTTGGGGTACCTGCTGGTCTGCCTATTGGTACTGAACCATGCTGTATTGATGTCAGTAGTGGAGCTTTGGGAAGCCAAAGGAACTCCTTAAGACTGGGTCTAATAAGGACTGAAGAGATATTGCAGTGGTTAACGTACTTTCCTTGCATGCAGCCAATTTAGATTCAATCTCCAGCATCATATATGTTCTCCTACGGCTCACCTGCAGTGATACCTGAACACAAGCCAGGACTAGCCTCTGACCAAGCTCAATGTGGCTCTGAAACCAAACAAAAAAGTAAAAAAAAAAAAAAAAAAAGCATAATTTTATACGGTAGTTGACATGGTCTTTCTTTTATAGGTGAAAATTATTCTATATTAATAAAATATAAGAATGATAAATGAATTTTGAAGCAATATTTATATTTTGTTTTTGAATACTTTTATAAGATTCTGTCAGATTTTTCTAAAGCAAGCCCTAGATAACTTTGAGCCCTATTTCCATATAATGTTCTTTTAGACCATAGCATTTGAATGCAAAGATAACATTTAGTACCCAGAGACTTTCCTTTGTATAACCCTTTTTTTAGGTCAGCAAATCCTTTCCTAGACCATGGTTGGTATTCAAAGTCTATTTGTGCTCAAATTATGCCCTACAAAAATAACATCATATTTTACAATTTCCAGAAGGATATAGCCACTAATATAGATATACAATACATCCCTCCTTAATCTCTCACAGAAAACATATATCCAACTCCTGTAGTGACTCCAGTGACTCTGGAATGACTTGATTGATGCTAATAACATCATGCTAAAATGAACTTAATGTTAGCTCTAATTACATTTTTCCACCAAAAATGCACAAGGTGAAATATCATAGAGCTCTAAATTACTGCCAAATGAAAGGAAGGACCAAGAGCATTGAAAATGTTCCTAAAACCTCATAGGAAACTTTAAACAAATAGTTATTCACAAAAGAATTGTCTAGGATTGATCCAGCAGAAAGGAAGAGGACAAAACTCATCTGAATTCCTCAGATATCTCACTGGAATGGGTGCATGATGGTAAATTAGAAAGACTCGCATCCAGATTCTGCAGTTGCAATGGGAAAGCAGCATAGAGCCTTACCACACTTACGGTACTTATGGAAGATAGCCGGAAGACACAATCAGTACTAACCATATCTATAATCGCATAGATATGGATTTTAGAAATAATATGTTTAATATATTTAATGATATCAAAAAAATAATGATACAGATATAACAAAACAGGGGACCAGAAGTAAGATACAATCAGAAGTGACAAAACTAGATAGCTTGGTAGACAAAATTATATATCTATCTATATATATTATATACTATTACATTTATATATGTGTATATATATATATATATATATATATATATATATATATATATATATATATAAATGGGAGACCTTGGGAGCAGAGTAACAGCATCTGAGGATAAAATGAAAACAGTGAACTCCATGATGAAATTCAAGAAACTTCTACAAAACAAAGAAGATGGGGAAAAGGGTCTTAAAATAAACTACATAATATAGAACTATGGGAAAAGTTAAAAAGAATCAATATAAAAAAAATCACTGAAGTCCCTGAGAAGAGAAAGATGATTTTTCTAAATAATCATCAGACAAATAAATCATACCTGAAAAGTTTCTAGAACTGAAGAATGGGTGCAGCTAGATTTAAGTGATCTGAAGACTCTCAACCAAGACACTCAAATAAAAATACATCACAATAGGAATAAATGATGAAAGGCAAAGATATATAGAATAATGAAATCAGCAAAATCAAAGACAGAAATTACATGCAAAGTAGCCTCTAAAGTTACAGCAGGAGGATCCACATTCTATGAGCCAGAAGAAAATGACAATATTATTGAAAAAATTTAATGATATGAACACCTCACCAAAGTACTCTATCTAGACTATCATTCATATGTGAAAAAATGATACAGAGCTTTTTGGGGCTACACTTAGAAATGCTTAGGGGCTATTGCTAGCTCTGTACTCAGAAAGTACTCCTGCAGGCTAAGGAGGCCGTATGGGATGCTGTGGATTAAAGCCAGGTCATTTGTGTACAAGGCAAACATCCTATCCACTGTGCTATTGCTCTGGCCCCTAATATTTGAAGAAATTTAATTCTATTATGTTTACTTATTGTATCTAGATAAATATAGGTATGACAAGAATATAGAATTAGCCAAAAGTATGATCTTTAACTTTAAGCTTAAACTTTAAATTAAGATTAAATTAACAGAATTAAATAAACTAAATTTTAATAAGACTTAGTGAACATATTTTCATGCAAGTAATTGAACTGAGAGATTATTCTAGACATGATAAAGATAGAAATGTAGCTGAATGAAATGAGTATGAGTTTAGACACATTGCTTGGATTTTATTTTACTACTGCTGCATTAGGAAGATTCGAGTGGAGGTGTCACTGCCATTAAGCACAATTGAATTGGAGTTTAGAAAGACAATGATGACTGGAGCTAGAGATTCATGAGTTATCAGTTCTTAGATTGTGTAAGTGAATGAGAAAGAGTGGTGAGATCATTTTGACCATAGTGTGCAGAAAAAAACAAGAATAAACATGAATTAATGTAAACAAGTGAGTATGAGTACACATAGACACAAAGTAACTGCAGGAAAGAAGTCAAAGATGTCACTATGGTGATTCATTTTATATTTTCTTTCAAAGAGGAGAATAGAACTGATTTCTGCTTAAGAAGTCAAGGAAAAAATAATTCAAGGAGAGGGTAGAAAGAATAAATTAAAAAATAGTCAAAAACCCTCAGAGCATGAGTCTGTTAGAAATTTGTCCTTGAGGGCAAGAGCACAGTGGTTGGGCACTTGCCTTTCACGTGGCTGACCAGGGAGGAACCCAGGTTCAAATACCTGCATCCTATACGGTCCCCTGAGCCTGCCAGGAGTGATTTCTCAACAAAGAGCTGTTATTAACTCCTACATGCTGCCAGGTGTGGCCCAAAATCATCCCCCCAAACACTTGATCTTTGCCATGGAAACTGAATAAAGTTTTAAGACCACACATTGTGCATAATAATAATTTTGGTTTGGAAGCCACACCTGCTGGTTCTCAGGAATTACTCCTGGCTCTGCACTCAGGAATCATGTCTGGTGGGCTCAGAAAACCACATGGGGTGCCAGGGATTGAATCCAGGTCAGCTGCATTCAAGAAAAATGTTATGCCTGCTGTATTATAGTTCCAACCCCAAGAATAATTGCCTTTTAATTACTTACCAATATTTTCACCGAATGACAGGATGACTTAGTCTCATATTAGCCTCACAGAATGCTATGATGGGAATGTAGATTTAGGGTGACATTTTATGGTAAGCAAATAAATAGTTTTGCATTAGAAGCCAAAAGATTTTAAGTCTCTTTTTTAAAAAATGAGAAGTGAGGCCATAAAGAGTACACGGTTTTTGCCTGGCATCTAGCTATCTTAGATTTGATCTCCAGCCAAGTGTAATTGCTGAGTACAGAGCCAGGAGTAAGCCATGAGCACCTTAGAAATGCACAAACCAAAACAAACAACACCAAAAAAAAAAACAAAAACAACCCAAATTAATTTATAGTTAATATTATCTGAAGTTTCATAAAACTAGGATTCTATTTATTGAAAATGGATATATAGGGTCAACTACTTCTCAGGAGTTTCTAGTTTTCTGGAACTAAGAAACTATTTGATAATATTCATTGATAGGATAACTAAGAAAAAATTCTTGGAAAAGGAAAAACGGATAGAAATTTACAGAGGCAGGGGCCTGAGCTATAGCAGCGTGGTAGGGCATTTGCCTTGTATTTGGCTGACCCAGCACAGACCTCGGTTTGATCCCCAGAATACATATGGTCCCCCAAGCCAGGAGCAATTTCTTAGCACATAGCCAGGAGTAACCCCTGAGCTTCACCAGGTGTGGCCAAACCACCACCACCACCCCCCAAAAAAAAAAGAAAAAAAGTAATAAAAAGAAATTTACAGAGGTTTGACTAGTTACATATAATTTATTTTAAATATTTTACTTTTGACGTAATGGTACTTTATTCTAATGGGATAATCCATAGGTATTTAGAAAACACATATTGTGTATAGACAGAAGGCCAGACCTTATATATGAGTTACCGAAGTGAGAACAATCCCAGAGCTTAAATAAAATTTTTAGTTTCAATTATCTAGTGAAAGTTTAAACAAGGGGAGCCTTTGTATTCTCTAAAGTAGAAAAGAAGGCAAAAAGAACAGCTCCTAGTCACCAGGACTACATCTCTCTTTTCTGATCTCTCTTATATACACAGACATGGACACAAGCTTATATTTGGATTTGTGTTCATTATTTTAGAGTTATTTAAATATTTGCTAGGCTTATTTATTGTCTTCACTAATGCTTTTGAACTTAACATATGCAGGAGAAAGTTAGAAAGGGAAGATGGAAATGAATTGAGAAAAAAGAACAAATATAAGATCAAATTAATGAGCTGGAATTCATGGCTTGGAGAGATATCAATGTTAATCCTCATCATCTTTAACTCAGTACAAGAGTTTATATCGAAAAGTGAGTGTAAAATGAGTTCGAAAATGAGTTTGATCTTCCATTTAAAGCTTACAATGGTGAGACGCTGGGATAATGTTAAAGAGAAGTGGACAATCTGTTGGAAGTGTTGTTCTGTAATGTTTTATGCATGAAACCCTACCATTAACAGTTTGAGAAACCACACAATGGCTAAAATATTAAAAAACAACAACACAGGAATGAAATTTTATGTATTATTTAAATTAGTGGTGTCAGCATGCTAAGAATGACCATTCACATAAAGGTGCTTAATAAAAACAAAAAAATAAGTGTCAAAGGTAGATTAAAATCATAAGAACTAAGTCATTTTGTCCCTTCTTGAAAAAATAAATATATCTGAAAGACTGCTACTTCGGAGATTTTAAGTCTTCTTTGGAAGATTGATTTAAAACAATTAAGATCATTTTATTAATGAATGGAATTCTTAAAATCCTTCTTTAAGTACATTTAAAAGCATAAAGAAAATGTCTTAAAAAATGAACTCTGGGGCTGGAGAGATAGCATGGCGGTAAAGCGTTTGCCTTTCATGCATAAGGTCATTGGTTCAAATACCGGCATCCCATGTGGTCCCCTGAGCCTGCCAGGAGTGATTTTTGAGCCTGGAGCCAGCAGTAACCCCTGAGTGCTGCTGGGTGTGACCCAAAAATGAAAAAAAATAAATGAACTCGGGGCCGGAGCAATAGCATAGCGGTAGGGCATTTGCCTTGCATGTGGCTGACCCACAATGGCCCTTGGTTCGATCCCTGGTGTCCCATATGATCCTCTAAGCCAGCAGCGATTTCTGAGCACATAGCCAGGAGTAACCCCTGAGTGTCACCAGGTGTGCCCCCCCAAAAAAAAGTTTAAAGAACTGAACTAAATGCTTGTTAAATAAATATGTTTTTTTGTTTGTTTTGATTTTTGTTTTACACCCGGCAGCACTCAGGGGTTATCCTGGCTCTATGCTCAGAAATCGCTCCTGGCAGGCTTGGGGAACCATGTGGGATGCCGAGATTCGAACCACCATCTTTCTGCATCTAAGGCAAACGCCTTACCGTTGTGCTATCTCTCCGGCCCCAAATAAATACGTTTTAATCACATCTACAAGATAATTATTTTAAACATGGGAATACGTTGTATCCAGAATAGCAGCTGGAAACTATCTGGTTTCATCTTCATAGTCATATTAATTTGAGAGGAAAGTTAAAATAACTGATTATGTTGAGTTAAAAAAAAAAGATCCTTGTAATTTGGTTTAGGGATTTGTTAAGTTTTTATGGAAATTGAATCATCTTGATGAAGAAGTAATATTCTTTATACAATTTGTTCAAGAAAAGAAGACATGATAAACTTTTCCATTTGCTAGGTAAAATCTTTTTTACATATAATATATACACATTAAAACTTTCATAAAATTTTGAAAGAACATTTCAAATAAAATAGCCTAGTTAATAGTTGAACTAGATACCTAATTGACACAAATTAAGTTGGCAGTAGCAGTAAGCCACCTACAAACTGGCATAATGATAAGAATCACAAAGCAGACTTCAGGGAAAAACTATACAACTTATAATAAATATATATAATTTTCCTAATTACAACATCTAGACTAGAATATCAGTCAGAAAAAATTATCACATAAATGTGTTAACAAAAGGCACAGATCTCCATTGATACACTGACCCACACAGCAGAAAGGTGGCTAATATACTGTTAGAGTGAGTGTAGATATACATATATTATTTCAAAGTAATGCTTTGTGTTTATGTGGTAGATTTCTAGAGATGAAATCCTGGTCCTAGTGAGTGCATTGTTTTCAATTTGAAAAATTATTTGCCATAGAGATTGGACAACGTAACATTCCCACCAGCAATAAAGGAATGATCCTTTTTTAAAAAATAATTTTATTGTGACCAATGAGATTTGCAAATCTTTCACAGTTATATTTAAGGTACATAGTGACAGTGAATTAGAGCCATTCCCACCACCAGTGTTGTCCTCCCACCACCCCTCTAATTCCAGCATGCATGTTCTATTTTTACCACATCCCTACAAAATTTTTCTATTTTCATGGGTTTTTATATCCCATTCTCAGTAATGTTTTATGTTTCTCTGATACTGAGTGATAATGAACACTTTTCATCTGCATATTGGTCATCCGTATGTCTTCCTTGAGAAAGTGTCTGCTCATCTCTTTTCCCCATATTTTGCTGAAATTGTTTTTATTGTTGTTGTTACTGCTGCTGAGCTTTGTGAGTGCTTTATATTAATTAATTCTATATCTGAAGTATTATTTGTGGATATGTTCTCAATGTTAATCATCCTTTTTAACTTAGCCTGAGTTTATTTTGCAAAGCAAAAGAGTTTTTAATCGTATACAGTTTCACTTGCTTTTATTTGTTTGTTTATTTTTTACCTTTTTCAGTGGAATCAGGTCATTGAAAATACCTCTGATTTCCAGATCCTAGAGAATTCTACTTATGTTTTTCTCAATATACTTTTTGTTTTTTATTTAATCTTTAGGTCTTTGATCCACTTTAAATTAATTTTTGTGTATGGTGTAAGATAAGAATCCAGCTTTACTTTGTTTACACATTGTTATCAACTTTTTCAAGCAATATTTGCTGAAGAGGATTTTATAACTCTATATCAGGCACACTATTCACTTATCACTGAAATGTAAGGTTTGATCTTTCAATCTTATTCCAGTACCTAGCTGTTTTGATTATTTCTAAAGTAGTTTAAAATTGGTGAATGAGATACTTCTCAGATACTTTTTATCATCCTCCTCCTCCTCTTCTTTTTCCTCCTCTTTTTCCTCCTCTTTCTTCTCCTCCTTCTCCTCCTCCTCCTTCTTCTTCCTCTTCTTCTCTTCTTCTTCCTCTTCCTCTTCCTCTTCTTCCTCTTCCTCTTCCTCTTTTTCTTCTTCTTCTTCTTCTTCTTCTTCTTCTTCTTCTTCTTCTTCTTCTTCTTCTTCTTCTTCTTCTTCTTCTTCTTCTTCTTCTTCTTCTTCTTCTTCCTGCCTTTTCTTCTGATCCTTTCTTTTTCTACTTCTTTATTTGTTTTCAGTCTTTTTTCTCTTTCTTCTTTCTTTTTTCTTCTCTTCTCTGATAGCTTTGTCTATTTATCGGGGTTGGGGGACTATGTCTTTACAAAAATGTAGTGTTTCTTCTTACTTCTTGAAAGAAATCATCATAATTTTATGAGAATTGCATAAAATCTTTATAGTGATTAGAGTAGAATAGACACTTTAAAATATTAACTATTACAATCCATTTTCAACTCTTTTTTACTTTCCAAGTATCCTCTTTTTTTTAAATTAGTGACCTAGAATATCCATGACACAGGTCTTTCATGTCTTTATTTGAGTTGATTTCTAGGTATTTGATGTTTTCTATATGAAATAAATATACCTCTCCTAGTTAACTGTTTTTCACATAGGAATTAATCAAATGTTTAAATTATTGGTTTTTGTAGCTTGCTGGTTTGCGCAGCACCACATTTTAACATGGGGTAGAATTAAATGCAAAGTCAAAATTAGAAAAGAATATCTAAGTACTAGGAATGAAAGATTATGTAGTCGTCAAAATATTTGCCTTGGATGCAGGCTTGCTGCATTTTTTTTGTTTCAGTTCTTTTATTGCATTTTTAAATGCACCTGAGACCACTTGGCCCCTATCCTTTCAGATTTTTTTCCTTCTCCATTTACCTATATATTTGAGTATAAGCTGACCCCCTAATTTTACCCTAAAAACTGGGAACACTTAGTGACTCAAGTGTAAGCCGAGATGGAAAATTTGGAAAAACTGGTAAATTTCAAAAATAAAAATATATACCCAAAATACATACAATAATTGAGGAATCAGTAGGTTAAATGTCATCAATGAAAAAAAAGAAATGCTTACCTGTTGAGAATGAAGGAGAAGACACAAAAGAGAAACAATATATCTTTGGTAATGAAGTACATAGTCTCTGACACTAGTTCATTAGTTATTACATAGCTTGCTAGATGCATTAGTGATTAATATTACTTAGGTAATAATTAGGTAATTAGTATATTATTTCTGCTACCAGCTTGCTGATCACCAAATACCATCATCTTTTTATTTGTGTTAAGAAAATCAAATAACTGGGGCCGGGCGGTGGCGCTGGAGGTAAGGTGCCTGCCTTGCCTGCGCTAGCCTAGGACGGACCGCGGTTCGATCCCCCGGCGTCCCATATGGTCCCCCAAGAAGCCAGGAGCAACTTCTGAGCGCATAGCCAGGAGTAACCCCTGAGTGTCACAGGGTGTGGCCCAAAAACCAAAAAAAAAAAAAAAAGAAAGAAAATCAAATAACATGATTATGATAAAACTGAGCATAGTGCCTAGCCTGAATGTTCTCTTAATAAATTTGAACAGTTATTGGGATTGTTGTTTATATTTATACTGCTGCTAAGAAGCATTTGTGAAGTACTAGCAAAACATACGAGTTTCTAAAGAAAACATATACATACTTGAATGTTATCGATCACCTAGTGGAGATGGATAGTTGAATTAGTATGTAAAAGAGTGGCATTTTCCCAAAACGTTTGAATATGTTTATGATTAATACTTTTAGTGATCTCTAGCTTCTGTCTAACATTTTTACATTGATGGATTCCCAGAATCAATATTATTTTAATAAACATTTATTTTTAAAATATAATTGTTTGTAATTTTCAAAACAGATGCAAGAAATTTTATTAATATGGAAGCAAATTGATATTGCTCTTAAAGACTTCTGTATTTTACCCAAATTAAAATGTCTTTAAGTGGGGCCAAAGAGGTGGCGCAAGCAGTAGAGTATTTGCCTTGCTACTCGCTAACCAAGGACAAACCGCAGTTTGATCCCCTGGCTTCCCATATAATTTCTAAGCGCATAGCCAAGAGTAACCCCTGAGTGTCACTAGGTGTGGCCCAAAAACCAAAAAGAAAATATCTTTAGGTGAAAAAATACCTATCATTCATGTGAATACATGTAGTAATACATGTACTGTATTTTCCAGCATATTAAATGACTTTGTAACCCATTAAAAACTTCTTAAAAGTTTGGGGTCATCTTATACGCCAGTATACGGCATGCTGAAACTTACTCCAGCTTCAGGGACAAGTGATCTGCCTCCTTCTTACTGCTGCATACCTTTCAGCTGGCAGGCGTCATCATTTAGTCCTATTCTTGTCCTGATTTATCTTTCAGGGCACACAAAGGAGCTGAGTTATGAGCACCGCATCTCATCCAGCCGCTGGGTATCCTGCTTTCTGGTGCTCAGTCCTCTGTTCAACTTATATGGGACACAGAGGAAGCACTCTGTCTCCCACTAGCTGTACTATTATAAATCGCTGACCCCAGCCAGCTGCTCTTGGAGGAGACTCCTCTCCCTGCTAGATCACAATGAAAAAATCACAGTCACTCACTACAAATGACAAATGTGAAATGATTTTTGACACTCCAAAGTCTACCTTTATGAAACATATATTGTTAACCTTTGAGGTTTCTACTCTTTTCCTCTTACGTTTTTTAATTTCCATTTGGTGTGCCTAAAAGAGTGGTAGTCTTATATGGCGAATATAGGTCAAACGCTGTATTTTAACAGGAAAAGTAAGGGGTCGTCTTATCTGCCCAGTCATCTTATACACAGGATATATGGTCATAATTATAGGCATTTTATGAACAAAAATATTAATATTGAATGGTAGTGACTTGATGTATATCTTTATATTTTTCTGGCTATGCTCTGATTTTCTTAATTCTCAAGTGTCAGCTAAAATATTATTCTAATAAGAGCCATTGCATATGATAAATAGAGAAAATAAAGTATGCAAATAAATGACATACTTCATGACAAAAATGAATAATGGGGGGCCGTATGATAGCACAGTAGATAGGGCTTACATTGCATGCAGCTGACCTGGATTCAATCCCATATGATTTGGAAACCCCATGGTTCTGCATCCCATATGGTCCCCCTGATACTGCCCGAATGATTTCTGAGAGCAGAGCCAGGAGTAAATTCTGAGAACTGTTGGTTGTGGCCTCAAACCAAAATCAAACAAACAAAAATATAAATAATGGTGTTTTATTTTTCCCCATTAACAAATTATCATTTATTTCTGGAATATATTAATGCAAAATTATGTAATAGAAAATTTCTTATTTTGAGATTTAAAGTCCTAAATTTTCATATCACAGGTAGCGTGCATTTTCTATGCAATTCATTCTAAATCACATAAAATTATCCTAAATCACCTAACTCTTCCAAATTACAGGAAATAAATTTTTCCTTTATCAGTACGATTGAGTGGATCTAATGATTTCAGAGAAGAAATGGTATTTTAATGTAAACTTCTGCTCCTCACAGAGGCCAGTAACTGAAATAAAACATTATTTTCCTGAAATGAGAGACATTGTAAATTTAGAATTAATTCTTTTATCATATTTCTGTTGCAATGATCAACTGTAAACCTGAAATACATTTCTTACTTCTAACTTTAACTCATATTACTTTTAATTAACTAAGATTAACAAATAAAAATATCATATTTTAGCTGTATATTTCTGTGACAATAAAAATGGTCACATTTTCAAAGTCATAAAGTATTTGTTCTAAATGGTCTTTTATTTATTAAAAATAAGCACCTTCCAACAAAAGGGGTAGAAGAGAAGAATGTATAAGAAATTGTAATCATACTTTAAAGTTAAGAAGAAATGAATAGACACTTTGATAAAAAAAAGAAATACAAATGGCCAAAAGGCACATGAAAAAATGCTCCTCGTCACTAATCATCAGGGAGATGCAAATCAAAACAACGATGAGATACCACCTCACACCACAGAGTTTGGCCCACATCACAAACAATGAGAACAATCAGTGCTGGCTGGGATGTGGAGAGAAAGGAACTCTTATCCACTGCTGGTGGGAATGCTGTCTAGTCCAACCTCTATGGAAAGCGATATGGAGATTCCTCCAAAATCTGGAAATTGAGCTCCCATTCGACCCAGCTATTTTACTCCTAGCGATATACCCTAGGAATACAAGAATACAATACAAAAACCCCTTCATCACACCTATATTTATTGCAGCACTATTCACAATAGCCAGGCTCTGGAAACAACCAAGATGCCCTTCAACAGACGAATGGCTAAAGAAACTATGGTACATATACACAATGAAATATTATGCAGCCGTTAGGAGAAATGAAGTCATGAAATTTTCCTATACATGGATGTACATGGCATCTATCATGCTGAGTGAAATAAATTAGAGGGAGAGAGATGCAGAATAGTCTCACTCATCTATGGGTTTTAAGAAAAATAAAAGTCATTTTTGTAACAATCCTCAGAGACAATTAGAGGAAGGCTGGAACTTCCAGCTCACTTCATGAAGCTCACCACAAAGAGTGGTGAGTGCAATTATAGAAATAACTACACAGAGAACTACTATAATCATGTGAATGAATGAGGGAACTGGAAAGCCTGTCTGGAGTACAGGTGGGGGTGGGGTGGGATGGAGGGAGCTTTGGGACATTGGTGGTGGGAATGTTGCACTGGTGAAGGGGGTGTTCTTTACATGACTAAAACCTAATCAGAATCATATTTGTAATCAGATGTTTAAATAAAGAGAAAAAAGTTTAAAAAAATAATATGGGGATTACCCAATCCCTAATGATTTCCCATTACAGGGTCTAAATTAAAAATAATTTAAAAAAAAGTTAGCCTGCTTTACTCTAATTAGAGACAAGCAGTTTCCCCCCAAAGTCCCCTTGTAAGTCAGTGAAACAAGTGACTTTATTATAGAGTGACTCATTTCCTGTCCTGACAAAATCAAACTACTTACTCAAGTTCTCCTGAGAGAGTTTTGTGTGCATTTCTAATACCATGATTTTCAACCTTTATATATATGCAGACTGGCATGAAAACATTGGTCAGCTAAATGGCAATAACTTTTTGTGGATGGCAGGACATGTTTGCCTATGATTAGCAACCACTGTTCTAATCCAATCTACCTTAAAATATAACAGTTCTCTTGAGATTGAACACAGTGTCTGGCAAAAGTAATAGTTGGCTTATTGGCTTAGTTTGTCAAAAGACTCTTGATGAACTCATTTATTAGATCTTTTCCAGAACCATGTTTCAGTAAGTGAAAGAGGGAAAAAGGCTTAGGATTTGGAAAGTAGACATAGTTATGAGAGAAAGAGACAGGTTTGATAAGGACTGATAATTATAGACTGTAACCACAATCTTCATAATTTTACATGTTTACGGAAGACTGAACTGTTAAGTCTGAAGGTAGACTAAACTGGCTGAAAAGTGACAGTAGCAGCCTTAGCTTGATTGGTGGCTAGATGGCCTAATGAGAAGTGAGAGCTGCACTGGGGAAATGTCTCAGATTCCGCATAAGAAGTCCCCTTAGACCTGAAGCTGGGAACAGAGCCCAGAAATATGTGTAGGTTCAGCAAGATTCAGAGTGTTATTATGATAAATATTTCCAACTATATTTTAATTTTGGAGAAATACTAAGCTTAAAAATCATCTCAGATATTTAAAATGCATTAGAAGCCACTATAGCCCTCTGTTGGTTCAGCCAATATTTATTGAGCAGAAAAGTGTGTCAAATGCTATTATATTACATATACATTTATTATCTTTTATTCCTCATGAACAATGCATGCAAAATTTCATTATTCTTCTTCTGTAGGTTACAAATCTGGGAGGTTATAATCTTCATCCAATATCACTGTTAGCAAACAGAAAAGCTAGGATATGCATTTATGTTTTTAAATTTGATATTACAGCTATTACTTTTAAAAATAAGAAATTTAAAATGTAGATTAAGTAATGAATTAATCAATAGTTCTTTAAAAATAGCATCTTCAGAAATGAAGGGTTGGTATGAATTAAGCTAGAAGTCTACTTATTCTAGAAATGTACCATATTCTGACAATTTAGCAGTAATAGTTAAAAGGGAATGATGATTTTCTTCTGAAAATTTAAATAATTTCACATTTATAATCTGGGGACATGTCCTCACAAAAAATTGTTTTTAATTGAATCACTGTGAAATACTTAGAAACAAGGTTGTTGATGGTTGAGATTCCATCATGTAATGTTCCAAGCATCATTTCTTTACCAGTGTGCACTTATTGCCACCAATATCCCATTTACCTGCACCTCCTGGAGCTTGCCTTATGGCAGACATTTTCTTTTTGTGTGTCTATGGCAGACATTTTCTTTGTGTGCGTCTCTCTGTCCCTCTCTCCATTTAATCTATTTAGACATTGTGTTTTGTAATATTATTTCTGAAAGGGATCATGCATATCACTTTACTGCCTTTCAGCAACCAGTTCTTGACCTGAGTGATCAAGTCAAGTATCATTGCCATAGTTGAACTCTACTGTAATTTTACTCTGACTCTTATTTGTGGCAAGCTTTCTACCATGGATCAGACTTACTGGCTCTCATTTCTATTGTCTTTGGCATATTATTCTTATAATATTTTTAATTCAGCATATTTCTATGCCAGTACCTGTACCTGAGCAGTAAATGAGAGGCCCTTATCTCCAATCAGTGCTGTTGCTGATTATTCTTGTTCTTTGTGATATATTCCACTCTCTGTGGTGTGAGATGATATCTCGTTGTTGCTTTGATTTTTGTCTCCCTGATAATAATATGGAGCACTTTTTTTTCACATGCCTATCTGTCATCTGTATTTCTTATTCTGACAAAATTAGATATTTTTTCTTATTAAGTTCTAGCAGTGCCTTATATATCTTAAATATAAATCCCTTATCAAATCTCTATAGAAGAATAGTTTCTCATATTCTGTGGGTAGTCTTGATATCCTAATCACCATTTATTTAGATGTTCACAAGCTTCTTAATTTAATGTAGTCCCATTTATCTTTGCTTCTACTTGCTTGGTTAGTGGTATTTTATCTCTGAAGATGCCTTTAGCTTCAGTGTAATTATGACTTCTGTATACACTTTTCTATATTATTTTATTATGTCATGGCTGATATTAAAGTCTCTATTTTATTTTTATTTGACTTTTTTATGTTAAAAATGTCTGAGTTCAATTTTTTTGGCATGTGGTTGTCCAGTTATCCCAACGCCAATTGTTTAAGAGGCTTTACTTTTTTTTCTTCTTCTTGGTTTTCTTTTGTTTTTGTTTTTGGGCCACACCCAGTGACGCTCAGGGGTGCAAGGCAAACACGCTACCATTGCGCTATCACTTTGGCTCCTACTTTTTCTTTCTTTATAGCAGAAAAAAGGAAACAATAAAACTTTAAAAAAAATTAATGAACTTGAAATTCCCCCAAATCAGAAAAGGTACATGATAGCCTGAATTGATTCATAAACACACACACACACACACACACACACACACACACACACACACACACAACAAGAACAACAACAACAACAACAACAAAACACACCAAGATAGACAGAACATTAGGAAGACTCAAAAATAAAGAAAGGGGTCAGATAGATGGTGCAGCAGTAGGGTGTTTGCCTTGCACACGGCTGACCCAGGATGGTCCACGGTTTGATCCCTCAGCGTCCCATATGGCCCCCCAAGCCAGGAGCAATTTCTGAGTGCATAGCCAGGATTAACCCTGAACATCACCAGGTGTGGCCCAAAAAGATGGATGGAAGGGAGGAAGGAAGGAAGGAAGGAAGGAAGGAAGGAAGGAAGGAAGGAAGGAAGGAAGGAAGGAAGGAAGGAAGGAAGGGAGAGAGGGAGGGAGGGAGGGAGGGAGGGGGAGGGAGGGAGGAAGGAAGGAAGGAAGGAAGGAAGGAAGGAAGGAAGGAAGGAAGGAAGGAAGGGAGGGAGGGAGGGAGGGAGGGAGGGAGGGAGGGAGGGAGGGAGGAGGGAGGAGGGAGGAAGGAAGGAAGGAAGGAAGGAAGGAAGGAAGGAAGGAAGGAAGGAAGGAAGGAAGGAAGGAAGGAGGGAAGGAAGGAAGGAAGGAGGGAAGGAAGGAAGGAGGGAAGGGGAGGGAAGGGTGGGGTAGGGAAGGGAAGGGAGAGGTAGGGAAGGGAAGGGAAGGAAAGGGAAGGAAGAAAAGGGAAGGAAAGGAAAGTTGGGAATGAAGAGAGGGAAAAAACCCTAATAAACTGAATCAGAAAGGAAAGAGAAAATATCACAAAAGATGCTACAAAAATTCAAAGTATAATAATTGATTAATTTGAGAATCTTGTGAACAAAATGAGAGAAGCTAAAAAAAATGGGCAAATTCATAAACTCATGTAACCTTCTAAGTTTGTACCAAAATGATTTGGAATACATGAACAGACTTATCACTATTGTGGAAATTGAAGTGATGATTAAAAGTCTTCTCCCAAACAAAAGCCTGGGGCTATTTCTGAGCACATAGCCAGGAGTAACCCCTGAGCATCACTGGGTGTGGCCAAAAATAAAAACAAATAAATTACTAGCAAATAGAATCCAATAATTTATCAAAAAGACCATAGATCATATATTAATTAGGATTTATCCCAGAGATGCAAGGAATGTTTTACATAAGCAATTCAATAATATAATGCACCACATCAATAAAGAAAAACTAAAAATAATTTTATTATATTAATAGATGCAGAGAAAGCATTTGCCTGGGTCTACCAGCCATTCATTATAAAGGTTCTCAAGAAGAAAAGAAATAAAGGAACTTTCATCAATATAGTCAAAGCTATTTGCCACAAGCCCATTGCAAATACTATACATAATAGGGCAAAACTAAAAGCCTTTCCTATAAAATATGGCACATGACAAGTTTGCTCCCTTTTGTCACTTCAATTTAATATAGTACTGGATGTATTATCCATAGTAATTAGTCAAGAAAAAGATATCAAGTGCATCTAGATGGGAAAGGAAGAATCCAAGCTCTCCATTTGCAGATGACATAATACTTCATTTAGAAAATACTAAAAGACTACAAAATACCTAGAAACAATTGATTCGTGTAGTAATATGACAAGATACAAAATTAATGTAAAATTTTATGGCTTTTTATATGCAAGTAGTGGAAAAATGAGATATTTACAAAGTATAATCAACAATTGTGCCTCAGAAAATCAAATGCCTCAATCATGCACATTTCCTAGTCAATGAATCCTATAACAACACATAGAAAACACCACACAAAAATTCTGAAAATAGGGGAAATTATTATGTGTTGCGAATGAATATGGCAATACTTTTCAATGCATTGCACAAATTTAATGCAATCTCTCTAAGGATACACATGACATTCTTCAAAGAAGTAGATCAAACAATTCTGAAATTAGTTTGGAATAATAAAAACCCACAAATAGCTAGTGCAATCTTTAGGAAAAAAGAAAATGGGAGTCATCACTTTCCTCAACCTTAAATTGTATTGCAAAGCAATAATCATTAAAATAGCATGGTATTGGAATAAAGACAGTCCCTCAGATCAGTGTAATAGACTTGAGTATTCAGAGACTGTTTCCCAGATATGCAATTAATTAATCTCTAATAAAGGGTCAAGAAATGCAAAATGGAGCAAGGAGAACCTTTTCAACAAGTGGTGTTGGGACAATTGGTAAGCGACATGCAAAAACGCAAACCCAGACCTCCATGCAAAAAGGTCAAGTTCACATGGATTAAAAACCTTGATATCAGAACTGGAACCATAGGTTTATAGAAAAACACGCAGGTAAAATACTTCATGACATTGAGATTAAAGGCATCTTTAAGGAGGAAGCATTGCTGTCCAAACAATTGGATGCTGAGATAAACAAATAGTACTACATTAAACTGAGAAACTTCTGCACTTTGAAGAAAAAAGGTGACTAACATACAAAAACCACCCACTTTAGAACGAATCTATTCACCCAATACCCTATCAAATAAGGGGCCAATATCTAAGATATACAAGGTCCTGATTGGATTTAATAAGAAAAAAATCTAAATCCATCAAAAAAATGACAAGAATTGAACAGACATATCTTCAAAGACGAATTATAATTGGCCAAAAAGCATATGAAAAATAGTTCCATATCTCTAATCATTATTGAGATGCAAATAAAAACAACAATAAGTACCATCTCATGCCACAGAAATCTTACAAGGAACATATCACAAGGAACAAGAACAATTAGTGCTGGTGGGATGTGGAAAGAAAGGAACTCTCATTCACTGATGGTGGGAATGCCATCTAGTCCAGCCTTAATGGAAAACAATATTGAGATTCTTCAAAAGTCTAGAAATTGAGTTCCCATATGATCCAACAAAATCACTCGTAGGGATGGATATAGCCTAGGAACACAAAAAACACAATATGAAAATGCTCTCTGCTTACCTGTGTTCACTGCAACTCTATTTATAATAACTAGAATCTAGAAACAATCCAGATGTCTGACAACAAATGAGTGACTATAGAAATTGTGGTATATATATGCAATGGAATGCTATGTAGCTGCCAGGAAAAATGAAGTCATGAAATTTTCCTATACATGGATGGACATGGAAACTATTATGCTGAGTGAAATGAGTCAGAGAAGAGAGATAGACACAGAATAATCTCATTCATCTATAGGATTTAGAAAAAAATAAAAGTCAGTATATTAATAATACCTAGTGACAATAGATATGAGGGTTGGAAAGACTAGTCTATGATATGAAACTTACCACAAAGATTAGTGAGTGCAGTTAAATAACTACACCAACAATTATCATGACAATGGTAGTGAGTGAGAGAAATAGAATGCCTGTCTGGAATACAGGAGGGGTGGGTGATTGGTGGTGGGATGGTTGCATTGGTGAAGGGAGATATACATTTAATGACTGAATTTCAAAAATAAACTTGTTTGTAACCATGCTGTTTAGATAAATAAATTTTTAAAAAATTATGTGAAAAAACTGTACAAAGAAAACTACAAAACATGATCATGAATTAGCAGAATTAACATAATTAAAATAGCAATACTTCTCAAAGTATTCTATAGATTCAGTGCAATCCATGTAACCATACCCATGACATTTTTCAAAGAAATAGATCATTATCACTTGGAAATGAATAATGCGGTTGAAGAACTAATTCTATTGCACATAGTTTAAGATAAAGTGGAGATGCAAAAATGTATAGTGTAATACTGTTGTATATATCATTTTACTTAATTATGGTAAAAATTCTTGTAGAATATATCAGATAACAAGCTGGCTTTCAGAAAATTCTGATCTGAACCATCCCCTCAGAAGCAGAAGCTAACTGAATATTAAATATTCAAGAATTTTGCTATAAAAAGTGGCCGTTAAAAATTAAGAAGCTGGGAAAACCCGCATACCACACATCTCCCCCTAAAGTTTTAGAAGAGGAAGGAAAGAATCTCAAGGTAATTTTTGTGAGTTTAAAGAAAACCAAGCTATCATAAGGTCATGGCAAAGCCTTCCTCAGAACTATTCCCTGGAATCTACCTTAACATCTTGGTTGCTTCTATGATAGTCTTGACATGCCCAGGAGAAGCAATCAAAGTTCTTCTGTTGATACTGCTTAGCTCCATTTTTGTTTGTATAAGTTGTTCAGCATATCATCAAGACCACAGTTTTTCAGGATTTAGAATTTACTTAAAGAATTTTGTGCTCTTAGAACATTAAAGTCAATAAGACTGAGGCCGAAGAGATAGCATAGGAATGGCATTTGCCTTGCATGCAGAAGGACGGTGGTTCGAATCCAGGCATTCCATATGGTCCCCTGAGTCTGCAAGGAGATTTCTGAGCCTAGAGCCGGGAGTAACCCCTGAGCTCTGCCGGATGTAACCACCCAACTCTCCCGTCCCAAAGTCAATAATATTATATTAGAAGGTACATTTGGACTCAAGGAGAGGAAGTATTATGGAAGGTAGAATTACAATACTAAAGATGTACAGTAGATACTAGAGACTGTAAGTCAGGAGTTAAAATAAAAACGGCAGTTTCATTTTACACTTGAAGTAAAGCAGTTGATCTATTAAATTAACAAAACAGGAAGAAAAGCAAGCTAATGTTCTGAATTGCACTGATGTCAAAAATTAGAACTATGTTTGAAGATTATAATTAATATAATGTGATATCCACTTGTACACAAATCATGTGTAAATTTCTCTAGAATGACATCTGGATAAAGAGACACTAATTTGGAAAAAAATAAGTGTGGGTCAGTGTGGCATCTCTGTGGTCTCCACACTGTCATTGTTTAAAAGGCAAATTGCTGCAAGTGACTTTGAGATCATCAGATTTCCAAATAAATATATCACAAAGTGAGCATAGTACTCTATCTACCTTATTTTTGTTAGTTTGTGTAAAGCATCTTTTTTGTCCTCTTTAGGATATTAATTGAAGCAAATCTTTAGACACTGGTCAAAAGCGCTCTTATCTCCTGAAAGCTGAAGATGGATAGATGGTGGACATTATCTGATATCTTTGACTTAGAAATAATTAACCTATAGAAATCATTAGTATGTCACAGAATTTACCTGTATAAATCATCAGGATGTGCTTTGGTTTCCAACCTAATTTCTGTTTGTTTGTTTGTTTGTTTATTTTATGTTTCATGACATTAGTTCAGACAAAAAAAATTACATGGTTAAATTTCATAGTCTTGTGCCTATGTGAGGGGAAAATGATTGTGAATGGAATGTGAAGCGTATTTCTAGGGAATCATGTATTTTGTATAATTTTTTCATTCTTTTCTCTTTTATCGTTATCTTCCTTTTCCTTCCTCCTACATCGTCTCTCTCCTCTAGATTGTCTTTATCTTAATTTTCTTTTTCTTTTTTTTCTTTTTGTTTGAGTCATACTCAGGGGTTACTCTTGGCTATGTGCTCAGAAATTGCTTCTGTCAAGGGGGACCATATGGGATGATGGGGGATCGAACCAAGGTTTTTCCTGGATGGGCCGCATGCAAGGCAAACACCCTAGTGCTGTGCTATAGCTCTGGCCATTTCATCTTAATTTTCTTTTAATTAGCTATCCATCAGTTCACTGATTTACAACAAACTGCAATCATTATCTATCATATTCACCATAGACTTTAAACCTGTTCAACAATCTTAAAACTCTACAGGCGTTTGAATCTACCTATTTCAGGGTCTCTCTACTTTCCTGTTTCTTGACCTTTGGCCTTGTTTCATTTGATTCATCTCAAAGTCATTTGCAGCAGTTTGCCTTTTAAACAATGACAATGAGAAGACCACTAAGATGTCACACTTAATGGTCTCTTTATCCAGATGTCAAGAGAAATTCACACACATGATTGATTTATTTGGCTTTGAAACATTTAACTCTTTGCTCCTCCCTGAAAAAATTAGGAGAAATTTGGCCTCAGCGTTATCCCCAGTTCACTTCTTCCCCTGCCAATGCTGTCATATGCAAATGGAAATTTCCTCATCACCATATGCAAAATACACCTCCATTTCCTTTTATCCTCTGCCGAGCTTTATTTTTCTTCTTAATCCTTTCTGCTTCCAATATGCCATATAATTTTCTTACTTTTACTCATATTTTATAGCAAAATATAATGCAAGTTTCATTTTACCAGTATGATTGTCTGCTTTTTTCCTCAGCACACTGCAAAAGCATTTAGCTGGGTAGACAAATGTCAGTGTCCCCATCCATATTTATATTTATGGTGACTAGTCTGACATAGTTGAAACAATTTCTTCAAGTGACACAAATCTTAAATGACAAGACTTAAATTTACTCAAAAATTGTCACCGCAAATCCTCTTCCCTTTTAGAAAATTGGTTTCCTTATTTTTTAAGTTGCCATTTGAATACTTTCAGATAACCCCAGGGGCAACTTGTATCATAAAGAGGTACTTACTACTTATTAGATTCTGAAATTTAATTTGAAATTCTAATTGTGAGATATCTGTGGAAAACAATAAGAAAGAAAAAACTGTCAACAACGAAGAGTGTGATTTTATAGAGGATTAAATACCTGGTACTTTATGCCATCATCTGAGGCTGCATGACAGGCACAAATTGTGTGAATCCCTCAGAGACACAAACCAGCTAAGGATTTCCTTTAGATTATACACATTTAGATTACAGAGACCTAATTAGAGTTTGCTGTTTATTAACTGCTTTGCCATTCAGAAGTGGGAGTGATCAAAATATTGCAAAAGATGCACCTTGAGAATGTCACTCTTAATCATAATTGCATTTCTATATTTATCCATGTTATTTCATATGTGAGAGTACTTGCATTAAATGGCCTAAAAAGTGCATTCTTGGGATCAAAATGATAGTACAGCAGGTTGAGCACTCACCTTGCCTGGGATCTATCCCTGGCACTCCAATATGGTCCCCTCAACCCACCAGGAGTGGTTCAGAAGAGAGCACAAAGCCAAGAGTAAGCACAAGGCCAGGAGTAAACCCCTGGGCACAAAGTTAGAGTTATGGTCTAAAAAAAAAAGAAAAAAAGATTATATATATTATATATAAGATATATATGCATTTATATATATATACACACACACACACACACACACACACACACACACACACACATATATATATAAAATCTCACAACCACTGCTGATGGCAGATTGTGCCTATCTATTTAAAGATCCAACAGAAGCAGTGCTGAGTATTGTTCACTGCATCTTTATATGATAACCTACATTTCTGTAGGAAATGAATCCAGGAGCCAAGCATTTTCTATAGCCTTGAAGACTTGGCTCCTCTCCTTTTCCTTTCCATGTCAGCTATGAGGGTGTAAAGGTCATCAGCTGGAAACAGATAATTATGCTGCCTTAGGAGTTAGATCTATCCTCTAAAGCCCATTATAATAGAATTCATTTATTCAGTCTTTCATCTCAAGCACTAACAAAGTCAACAAAAAAGAATTTGCGCACCTCAGGACCTGCCAGGCCTGGATGAGAAAAGTCAGCATGAATTTTAATAAGTGTCTATATTTCTGACATACATTTTCCATAATAAATTTTTGTCTACTACTTTGAAAACAAGTATTATAGGGTTTTGAGAATTAATGGCTCATGGTATCTAAAAGACTTCTCAACAATATTTAGAGGTGAGCTGGGGTGTGTTTATGTGGATCCCCAAACTATATACTAGAACAGTATTTTTAAACCAATTTCTGATTGTGGCCCCTTTCTGGCCTTGTTTATCTCATGTAGTCCCTGTTTATGCAATTAGAGCCTGTGACTCTTTAGAATATCCAGGGCTTCAAAGGGGGCCACATTGTTCCCAATTGGGAATCAAAGATTAGAAAGTGACATTTTTCAAATCAAAATTATTTGCTTTGCAATTTTTAAATGTATCAGCTTGTGCTATAAGTTAATTTAGACTAAATAAGTAAAATTTACATGTTCTACAGCATTGTATCTACAAAAGTAGAGCTATTTGATTCTCTACCTTGACCTTCATCGAGCTATTTCTTTGTTT
The DNA here is from genome assembly GCF_024139225.1 of Suncus etruscus. Lineage (NCBI taxonomy): Eukaryota > Metazoa > Chordata > Mammalia > Eulipotyphla > Soricidae > Suncus > Suncus etruscus. The sequence continues at coordinate 149,435,767 of NC_064851.1, read as the reverse complement.
TAATCTAACTACCCTATCATCTGTACTTCTCAATTGTATTTGTATCTACAGCTTGCCCATTGGTTGAAGCATGTAGCAATGCTTGTTTGTTTTTATATACTTTGTTAGACTTTAATGAATAAGTAATAACAAATTATACTTTGGCTACTTTTTTCCTGGTATCCTGGTATCTCATGGGATAGCACTTGAGACTAATAATAATAACATTTATTTTCTTTCCACTTACTGACTAGATTAATTCTAGAACTTCCTAACAAAGTGCCGCAAACCAAGTTACTAAAACAACAGAAATGTACCGTTTCACAGTTCTGTGTTTTAAACTTTTGAGAACAAGCCATTTGCAGGATTATGTTGTTCCTTAATGCTCTAGAATGAACTGGATTTTAGGACTCTTCTCTAGCTTCTAGTTGGATTTCTATATCTCTGTAAAATATTTCTTACTTTAAGGACACCTGTAACTTTAGATCAGATGCATACCATCATATAACATGATTTTCTCATAGCTAATTATATAATTATAATTAGTTCAATGATCTGCTGCAAATCTTAAAGATGCTCCTTTGAATATAATTTTTCTTTTTGATCTTGCTACTTTCAGTATTCTATTTCTATCTTGGATTTATCATTGTGACTAGAATGTGTCTTATGGTTCATTTCTTTGGAACTCTTTCAACTGGTACTTTTTTGGCACCCAGGATTTCTTTGAATGCACTCCTTAGCTCTTGGAATTTCTCTACAATGGTGTCCTTGACTGATGATTCTTTATGGAGATACTATTCCTGAGTCTCTGGAATTCCAATGATTTCTTTATGTTGTTTCTATTGAGTTTATCAAAGACTTCTATTTACATCTGTTCAGATTTTTGCGAATTTTTTTGCATTGTCTGCTCATTTTTAAGGCTCTTTTCCAATTTATTGTACGGAGTTGTTATGCATCTCATCTTCCAACTCACTGATTCTGTCCTCCACAGCTGTTTCTCTGTTGGAGAGGCTTTTCAAGTGAGATTTTCATTTTGCCTACCAAGAATTTTAGTCCTATTATTTTAGTTTGGAGTTTTCTCACTTCTACTTTTATACCATCTTGATTCTTATTTGTGGTTCCTTCAGTTCATTCATCCTATTTTTAAATTCTATAGACATCTTCTATATGTTATCTCTAAAGTCCTCATCTGAGAGGCTAACTCAGTTGCTACATATTTTTCATCAAAGCTGCCATTTTTATTTTCTGAACATGGTAGAGACCTATGTTTCCCCCCCATTATTAAGCTTGTAGTGTATTTTCCATGTGTTCTACTGGGATCACTAACTAGGAGAATTGTGTGACCTCAGCTGAATTTTGTTTTGGGAAGTCTTTTTATTAGCATTTCAATTACCTCAATTTTAATAGGTCTGATCAGATAGGACCTTGGTTCAAACTTGAGAAGCTATAGAAGTCCAAGAATTTATTCATTTCTTCCAAGTTCTCTTATATTGAGGCATAAAGTTTATTAAATAATATCTGATTACTCTTTATATTTCTGTAATATCTCTAGTGACCTTCCACTTTTCATTTCTGATTTGGTTTATTAAATTTCTTTCTCTCATTTATTGTATTTTCTGTTAATGGTTGATTGATCATTTTTATTTCTCATAAAACCAACTCTTGCTATCATTGATTATTTGGATTATTTTTTCTATTTTCATTACATAAATTTCTGCTGTAAATGTTAGCGTTTACTTTCCCCTGCCTATTTCTGTTCACTATTTTTTTTTTGGGGGGGGGGTTCTTGAGCTATACCTGGTGACGCTCAGAGATTACTCTTGACTATAAACTCAGAAATCACTCCTGGCTTGGCAGATTGTATGGTATGTTGAGGATTGAACCCAGGTTCATCCTGAATTACCCACGTGCAAGGCAAACACCCTACAACTAACTGTGCTATTAGCTACGGCCCCTCTTTTATATTCTTGAGCAATTTCTAATTTTTTAATTGTTGTTTTTATTGAGTTATATTTGTAGACCCTTTCATTCTTCCTGAAAAATACTTGCAAAAAATAAATTTTCCTCTTACTACTTATATTGCTATGTCCCAAACCAAATTTTTATAATAACTTTCTTCATTCTTATTTACTTTCTGAAATTTCTCAATTTCATCTCTGCCCAAATGGTTGTTCAGTAGTATGCTGTTTAATTTCCAGGTGTAAATCTATTTTTCTGTTTCTAATTATAATGCACTTCTATTTTCAGTGCATCATGGTCTGAGAAGATAGATGAAACAATTTCTATCTTCTTGATTTTATGGAAGTATGTTTGATGGCCCAATATGTGGTCTGTCTTGGAGAATGTCCCATATGCCCATATGTATCCAGCTTTCTGGGGATGATGAAAGTTATAAGTATATTTACTATGCCACTCTCATTTCTTCCTTTAAAGATAGTATATCCTTCTTAAGTTTTAGCTTGTTTGCAGGGCAGTTTTGAATTCTCCCTCTAATATTGTGTTGTTAGTGATGTATTTCTTCAAGTCTATTAAGCAATTGCTTTAAGTATTTTTCTAGGCCAGCTTTGCATGCATATATTTAGAACTGTGATTTATTAATTGTGTATATATCCCTTAATTATTAAAAAAAAGTCCATCTCTGTATCTTATCATTTTAAAGCCTAAATTCTGTATTGTCTGATATTTGTATGGCCACCCCAGGCTTTTTCAGAAGTTGTTTGCTTTAATGATTGTCCTCAACCTTTGTCTTTGAATCTATGTTTACTCTGACTATTCAGATGTGCTTTTTGTAGGCAAAATGTTGGATTCAATTTTTTGGTCTATTTTGCCACACTGTCTCTTAAACTGTACATTTCATCCATTAACATGAGAAAGATGGTTGTCACGGGATTTAGTGCCATCTTTGAGTAGAAGTTTGGTGTGTCTGTTGATTGGTCTTGTCTTAAAGTAAACCTTTAAGTTTTTCTCTTAAGGATGGTTGAGTATGCAAAGTTTCTGAGCTGTTGTTTATCCGTGAAGCTATGTATACTTCCTTCAAACCTTAAAGTGATTCTGGCTGGGTGTAGTATTCTAGGCAAAGCATTCATTTCATTGAGTTTTGTCACTATATCCCACCACTGCATTCTGGTCTTGTGGGTTTCTTGTCACAGGTCTGCTGTAAATCTTATGGATCCTTTGAATGTAATTTCCCTTTTTGATCTTGCTGCTTTCAGTATTGCATCACTATCTGTGCAATTTGTCACTGTGACTAGGATATGTCTTGAGGTGTTTTTTTCATGTCTCTTTTAGCTGGTACTCTTGAGGCATGCAGGATTTGGTTGCATGCCATCTTTTGCTCTGAGAGTTTCTCTGTAGTGATCTCCTTTACTGTTGATTCTTCCTGGGATTTTTCTTCCTGGATGTCTGGGACTCCACTCATTTTTATGTTGTTTCTGTTGAACTTGTTAGGGACTTCTATTTTCATCAGTTCACATTCTTTGAGTATTTTTTCCATTGTCTGATCTTTTGCTTTAAGGTTATTTTCCAGTCTCTTCTGTTGTATGGAGTTTCTATGCATTTCATTTTCCAACTCCCTGATTCTGTCCTCAGCTTCTCTAACTCTGTAGGAGAGGCTTTTCATTGAGTTTTCAATTTCATCTACTGAGTTTTTCAGTCCTGTTATTTAAGTTTGGAGTTTTCTGATTTCTATCTTTGTGTTCTGTTCAGCTTGATCTATGCTTTTTTTGAGTTCTATGAGCATTCTTCATATTTCTACCCTAAACTCCATATCTGAGAGACTGACTAGGTAGTTGGCCATTGTCGGGTCATCAGAGCTGCCATCTTCATTCTCTATGCATGCTGTGTCCCACTTTGTTTCTCCATTGACACACTTGTAGTGTGGCTTTTACTGCATTTTGTGGTGGGATTAATCGGCTTGAAGATGTATGCAACTAAGAATCGAAGCAGAGTGGCTCTGCTCATCTGGATCCTTCTTGCTTGGGCCTTTCTGGCTTACTTCCTTTACACAGCTTTAGCAAGAGCTTTTGGTCAGGGATTGGCTTCACCACCAACAAAGATAGACTGCTGCAGTCTCTTTAAAAGGCATTCAGTGGTGGCAAGCAGGCTTCTCTTCTATCTCTTTTTTATTGTGAATATCATTAGTGGCTCATCAATCCTTTCTTTTTTTTTTCAAAAATCATTCTAGGTTTTATTGATATTTTGGTTTGTTTTTATTAATTTTTATTCTTTTAATTTCTGATCAATGTTTCATTAAATTTTCTGACTTCCTTCTTTATGACTATTGTTGGTTATATTCATATTTCTTGAGTAGTGCAGTCAAATTTTTAGGTCTTAGGTTGTCATTTTTCATTTCTCATGAATGCTAGTAATGCTCTGAACTTTTCTCTTTACACTGCATTTTCTCTTTGTCTTACAGTTTTGATAACAAATCCTCATTCTCATATATTTCCAGGAATGTTTTATTTCTTGTTTGATGTCCTCTTTGACCCACTTATTATTCCCTAATGAGCTATTCAGTTCTCAGGTATTTGGTTTATTTCTATTTCTGTTTGTGATCATTATCTACTTTCAGTATTTCAAGATTTGTGGTATGGTTTCTATCCTCTTGAATTTGTGTAGGTATGTTCACTGTCCCAGCATTTGGTCTATTCTTTATAATGTCCATGTGCACTAAAGAAGAAAGTATATTTGACTTTTTTTGGAAAAAAGTATCTATTTATTTCTATGTATACAAAACATATATGTATATATATATATATATATATATATATATATACTAAGCTCCTCTTCTCCATTTCTTCTTTCTAACAAAGTATTTTCTTTTTATTGAAAACTTCATAAAGAACATTTCATTAACAATAAGATTTTATACAGATATTTATTTTGATAGATCAGATTATAAAATAATGTCTAATTTAGAAGAATGAGACTTTTAAACAAGTCATGTCAAAGTAAAATCTGTTCTAGTTTCAACACAATGAAAGGCATATTTCAAATTACATCTTTATTTCCTGTATATGACTTCATATACTCATTTAATGAATTATCTCAATATATATTATAAATTAATAGGCATTTGATTTGAATGTCTTAATGTAGGCCTTTTACAAAAATAAAAAATCATTTATCTTTTGTTATCTGTGTATAGTAAATCACAAACTATATAAGGATGACTGGTCATGACAGGAAATAGTCATGTGATATAATAATAGTAAATTTAGAACATTCCAAGGTAAAAATAACTTTCTTTTTTAAATAATTAATATATTTATTTAAACACCTTGATTACAAATATGATGGTAGTTGGGTTTTAGTTATGTAAAGAACCACCCCCCTGGGGGTTGGAGAAATAGCATAGAGGTAAGGCATTTGCCTTGCATGCAGAAGGTCAGTGGTTTAAATCCCAGCATCCCATATGGTCTTCCAAGCCTGCCAGGAGCAATTTCTGAGCATAGAGCCAGGATTAACCCCTGAGCACTGCCACGTGTGACCCCAAAACCAAAAACAAAAACAAAAACAAAAAAAAAAAACACCCAGCTTCACTGGGGCAACATTCCCACCACCAGTGTCCCAAATATCCCTATTCCCTACTTCATCCCTGCCTGTACTCTAGACAGGCTTTCTACTTTCCTCATTCATTCTCACTGTTAGGATAGTTCTCAATGTAGTTATTTCTCTAACTAAACTCATCACTCCTTGTGATGAGCTTCATGAAGCGAGCTTTAATGTCCAGCCATCCTCTCTTTTGTCTCTGAAAATTATTGCAAGAATGTCTTTCATTTTTCTTAAAACCCATGGATGAGTGAGACCAATCTGCATCAGAAAGTATTTTCTTAATGAGCTTTATTCTGGTCGCTCTATTAAGAGACAACAGTCGTGTTGAAATTTCCTACTATTATTGTGTTGCTAACAATGTCTTTCTTCCAATCTATTAGGAGTTGTTTTAAATACCTTGCTTGTTTTTAGAAAATGCATATAAATTTAGGAGTGTGAGTTCCTCATGCTGTACATGTCACTTGATCATTAAGAAATTACTCTCACTGTTTCACTGTCTCTTAATGTCTAACTTACTTTTTTTGGAACCTAAAGTTTATGTCACCTGCTACTAATATGGCCATCCAAAACTAGTTGAAGGGATTGGTTGCTTGAAGTATTGTCTCTGAACCTTTAACATTTCAGTTTGTGTTTGATGACTATTAAAATGTATTTCTTGATAAATAATAAAATGTATTTATTGGTAGCAGAATGTTGAGTTTCACTTTTTACTCCATCCTGCCATTCTGTCTCTTAATTGGTGTGTTTATTCCATTGACACTGAGTTTAATATTACCATGAAATATTGCGATCATTTTGTAAAAGTTTGGTATGTTTGTGGGGTTTTTCTTATCTTAAAGGAGCCTCTTTTGACTCCATTCTTAAAGGTGATTTTGAGTTTTGTGAAATTTCTGAGCTGTTGTTTATCTATAAATTTGTGCATTGTTTCTTCAAATCTTTATGTGAGTGTAGCTGAGAAATGTCACTGTGGACGGCTTTTTTTCCCACAGCTCCAGGAGGTTCCATGAGTCCACTTCAATCAGTGGGTACTAAAACTAATTGGAGTTCTGAAAATGTTAAAGAAATGAGACCATACAAATGAATTGTATGGGGAGAACATGTTCTGGCAAGCATATGGCATATTTAAGCTCTAAACTAGGAGTTTTATAAGGAGTAAAAGCCAGTCATAGGTATTGAGAAGAATGTTTACATTTTTACAAAGCAGAGTTTAACAATAAACAATACAATTCTGAGTTACAAAGGAGAAGGCCACAACTCAAGGCAGCTCTTTGGCAAACTCACTTCAGATGCAAAATAAGGGATTAGTGAGAAGAAGGAAAAAAATCTAAGAATAGTATTCTCATTGGGATGGACTCTGTTATTTTAGAGGTCAAGTGAAAGAGCAAAATCCACTATTATGGTGTAATTCCCATTTTCTGGAAAATGTCAATAGCCCAGGATCTACATTCTGGCTACACACTTGCATACCAGAAACCAAAGTTGAGATGACATTTTAAAAAAGAGAAAATATTGTCTTTGATGTGGTGCTAAATATTATCCAGGTAGGGATTTTAATCAAGGCTATATTTTGTCTGTGAATATCAGCAAAAGGGAGAATTAATTCTAAGGCCAAATAAAATGAAGTGAATATAATGTTGGTACCATAACATGAATCTCAGAAATATCTCTTCGGGAATTCCCCAACTCTCCAAGTAAGGGCAATGCATCCTCAGCAGGCCTTTTGACGGGGTCCTGTATGGATAATTCAGTTCTCCACTCCAGGAACATTTGAGGAATACATCTGGTGGGTCTACTGAATCTCCCTTTTTATGGAGATGCCTATGTATGGCCCGACAAAATGTATTCTTGGTGAAGCCTTCATTTTATTGAGTTTTTTCCCCTACTATACTCTACTACTGTCTTTAAGCATGGAAAATTTTCTTTGGTAAATCTTCTATAATCTTAAAATGCCCCTTTGTAGATAATTTTATTTTTGTACTTGTTGTTTGAATATTCTATATCTATGGTTTGCATAATTTTGATTAGGATGTGCTTTGGGATGTTTACATTTGAGTATTTTTTAGCTGGTACTCTGAACATCCAAAATGTAGTTGAATGTGTTTTCCAGTTCTAGGAACTTTTCAGCAATACATGTCTTTGACTATTGCTTTTTATAGAGTTTTTTCCCTAAATCTCTGGGCTCAATAATTCTTTGGTTGTTTCTCTTGAATTGATCCAAAAGTTCTCTTGTCTTTTGTTTATTTATTTTGAGGCAATTTTCCATCTCTTGTTGTTGCTTGGCAGTTTTTTGTGCTTCATCTTCAAGCTCACTGATAAGATACTCAGCAGCTGTTACTCTGCTGGTAAGGCCTTTCAATGAAATTTTCATTTTGCCTCTTTTTCATTTCTGTTTGTATTTTTCTCATGTCTGATCTTATATCCTCTTGTATTTTATTGGCAGTAGTTTCATTATTTCTTTGAGTTCCATGAACATCCTAAGAATTTCCACTTTGAACTCCATCATTTCAGACAGATTATACATGGAATTACTGCTGATTGGGTCTGCAGGATTGCAATCTTCTCCCATAAGCACGGTGAAGTTTGGCACTGTAATATCATGTTTTCTTTTGTATTCTCAAGGGTTTTCTTTTCTAACTCACTGTCAGTCTTCTCCACTGACAGAAAGGTCTCAGAGGAGTTTGTATGGGTTAAAGATTATCTTGTTCCTCTGGGCATGGCCTCTTCCTGTGTGGGTGGGCTGCAGTCTTGTCTTTAGGGTAGAAAAGGATCTTTGACTTATGGGATACACACTGTTCCCTTGACCCTCCGGTTTGTTTGTATGGGAATTCACAACCTTGGGCTTGGCCTTTTCCTGCCTGTTCTTCCCTCTGGTCTCCCTCTACCTTGCTGTTCTCTAAATGTTATCTCACTTATGGCAATTTGTGCCCCTGGTGTGGCCTATACTTGTGTGGCTGGACAAAGTTTTTTCTTTAGGACAGATCAGGTAGCTTACTCTTATGGAAAATCATGCCTCTGGGCATCAATTTCCTTTTTTTTGGTAAAATATTAATTATTATTTTCTCTGTTTTGAGGCCACACCCAGAACATCTCTGACTCCACTCCTAACTTTGCATTTAGGAATTTTTTTGTTTTGTTTTGTTTTTGGGCCACACCCGGCGGTGCTCAGGAGTTGCTCCTGGCTGTCTGCTCAGAAATAGCTCACCAACCACCTTTGGTCCTGGATCGGCTGCTTGCAAGGCAAACGCTGCTGTGCTATCTCTCCGGGCCGCATTTAGGAATTTAACCTGGCAGAGCTTCCAGGACAATATGGGATATCAAGCACTAAATTTGGGTTTCCAACATGTTACTGTAATATCACTCTGGCCTCATGTCTCTGATTCTAATTGGGACACTTCTTTTAAAGAAAATTTGCACTATCAAATCTGAGAAAAGCTTTTTCTAAAACTTTAAGTTATGTTGCCCTTACACTTTTTAAAGGTTCTATTATTCATTGAAAAAACTTGTAAGGAAAATGCTCAACCTATTTAAAATGTGAAATCATCAATAGTTGATAACAAATACAGAACTTAAGTAGAGCCATTCAGTCTCATCTCTAGACCAGATTTTTCTAGTAGTTCTTGGAAACCAATAGAAAATTGCTGCAATTTTTGTTGTCCATAGAGACACTATAAAATTAATCAATTATTTACTCCTTTTCAATAGTTCTACTTTCAATGTATTATTTTTTGTTAAAATAGTAGCTCTTCAACAATTTACTTTAAAAGTCTCAAAAAGATCATATATTTATTTATTTATTTATTTATTTTGGTTTTTGGGCCACACCTGGCAGTGCTCAGGGGTTACTCCTGGCTATCTGCTCAGAAATAGCTCCTGGCAGCACAGGGGACCATATTGTACACCGGGATTCGAACCAAACACCTTTGGTTCTGAATCGGCTGCTTGCAAGGCAAACACCGATGTATTATCTCTCTGGGCCCAGATCATACATTTATTAATATTAGAGCACAGTTAAGAGGAAGAAATGTCTTATGTATATTTGTTATATTCCTCTTTTATTTGTCTCTTTTACAATTGTGATTGTTTACATTGGCATTTGCAGTATTTGATTATTGAGGCTAATTTTTCCTGACATTAATTGTGTTTCCAGTAGCTCAAGTATTTTAAATTCTTGAGTACTTAGAAGTCCAGTGATGAGATTCACCAAATAATTGACATGCTATATTTAGCTTGTGCAGTATCACCACTATGTGAGCATTATCAAAATATATAGAATAACCTTTTACATAATGTACAATGTTTGTTTATCTTACATTAATGAGGATGAGTAGAAAATTTAATTCTGGACCAAAAATATGTTTAATCTTTGAGAGTACCAAGGTACATTGGAGAAGAATGTGTATCTGGCTTTTGAGGATGAAAAGTCCAACATATATATTAAACCCCTTTATTCCATTTCTTTTTTCAAGCCAAGTATTTCTTTAGTGAGCTTTAGTCTAGTTGATTTTTAAAGAGGTAATACGATATAGTAGTGGTAAAATATTCAACTACTACTTTGTTGGTACCTATGTCTTCCTTCAGGTCTATTAGTAGTTGTTTGAAGTATATTGCTATTTAGTCATTAAATGCATATATGTTTAGGAGTGTGAATAATTAGTGGTATGTCCCTTGTTCATTATGAAATGACACTCACTGTCACTTATAACTTTTTTTGAGCCTGAAGTTTATATATTCTGATTCTGATACTAGTATGGTCATGCTAGCCCTTTCGAGAAGGTGTTTGCTTGAAGAATTGTCTTCCAATCTTTGAGTCCATGTTGGCTCTTTGTTTTCAATATGTGCATTACAGGTAACACATTGTTGAATTAAATGTTCAAATTCATTCTGCTACTCTTATGTCTTTAAATTGATGCCTTTGACCCATTGACATTGTGAGAGATTATTGTCATTGAGATTTGTGTGTATTATCTCTGCAATAATTTGACACATTTGATTTGTCTTGTTTACCAGCAGCACTTTTAGTTCTTTGTTAAGATGAGTCTATGGAGTTTCTAAATTGCTGGTTATGTGTGAAGTTGTGTATTGTCCTTTCAAATATGAATGAAAACTTGACAGGGTAGTCTTCTTGATGAGGTGTTTTTTTGTTTGTTTGTTCATTTGTTTGTTTTTACTATATCCTACCACTGTTTTCAAACCTAGGTTTCTTTTATTAATCTGCTTTAAATTTTAAGGACATTTTTTTTTTGTCTGTGTGTGATAGTTCCGTCTTTGATTTTGCTCCTTTTAGTATTCTGTCGCTATAATTTTCATTATCTCATTAGGATGTGTCTTGGAGTATTTTTATTTATTTCTCTTTTAACTGGTACTTTGGGGTCATCAGGGTCAGTGCTTGTGCTTTTCAGTTCGTGTAAGTTCTCAGTAATGTTATTTTTGTTGCTTCTTCATAGAGGTTTTATTCTTGGCCCCCTGCTGGGACTCCAAAAATTGATTTGTTATTCCTCTTAAATTAATTCCAAATTTCTTTTGTCAGCCATTCATTTACTTTCAAGACTTTTTTTTTAATTTTCTTCTGCTTTCTGGAGTTTTTATGTACTTTATCTTCAATTTCACTGGTTCTGCCCTTAGAAACTGTTTCTCTGCTGGTGAGATTGTTCAATGGTCTTTTCATTTTGCCTACAAAATTTTCCAGTTCTCATTTTTGCTTGAAGTTTTCTCATTTCTTCTTTCATAGCCTCTTGTAATTTTATTTTTGGCTGTCCATATCATGATTTCGTTTATTTCCTTGAATAGCTTCAACATTTCCTCTAAAATGTACTTATCTGAGAGGTTATATAGCTGGTTAATTCTGTTTGTACTTTCAGGGTTACCATGTCTACTAAGTAAGTAATTGCTTTTCATTGTTACTTTTTTGTGTGTTGTTGTGTGGCTGAGTGGCTAGAATTAGAATGTCTTTATATGCCCATAATGTGGGTATACAGAGGTAAAGTAGTATACAGCTGCATGCCTGTTTGGCTCCCTTATCTGGAGGTAAAAAGGTGTTTCCTAGTCACACACAAGACACTGACACATCTCTGCCTTCGTTTCTTGGGTTGTACCTGGATAGAATCTAGCAACTCCCTTTCTTTATTTTCTTTTTTCTTTTTCTTTCTTTTTTTCTTTCTGTCTTTTTTTTGGGGGGGGGGGGGTTGGGCCACTCTCAGCAGTGCTCAGGGGCTACTCCTGGCTTTGTACTTAGAAATCGCTCTTGACAGGCTCAAGATACCATATGAGATGCCAGGAATTGAACTTGAGCCCTTTCTAGGTTGGTTACATGCTGCCCTACAGCTGTGCTATTGCTCCTGCCCTGCAATTCCCATTTCTTGTCCTTGCTATTCTCAGGCTTCCTGACCTGGTGGCAAAATATTATCACTTAGTCACATATAGGACCCCAATGTTCTGCCATTGTTTCTTGCAATTTAAATTCTACTAGATTATTAATTATGATACATTTTCTATTGAAAATCAATAACAAAATTTATTATACAGGATATAGAAATACTTCAGCAGATAAGGTGCTTTCAGGGCATGTAACTGACTCAGGTTTAATTCCTGGAATCCTAAATGGTCCCTTGAATCCCGATAGGATTGATTCCTTAGCACAGAGCCAGGAGCACCTTTAAGTGTGACTGCCCTCTGCAAATAAACAAACAATGCAAATAAACAAACAAAAAATCATTTGGCAGATATATACAGCTTTAGGCATTTATTGAATACCTAAACTAATTTTAAAGGCTATCTTCACTCCTATTTACAATGTCAAGCATTGTAATCAACCTAAATTACTCATCAAAGCATCTATTGTTTATGCTGAAAATATATTTTTATCAATAAATGAAATGTAGACACGAGACTTAGAAATAAGAAGGAATTAACTAGGAACCCAGGAATACAATGAATGGAATGATACAGGGCTTTCATTTTCATAGGCTCCTCACTTTCTTTGAAGGCTCTAACTCATCTGTTGTTACAGCTTCAGTCTAAGAATAATGAAGTACTTCCAAATGAGGGCCTGGAGATGTGAGCTTGTAAGCCTTAGGCTTTTGAGTGTTTTGGGGAGCTGCATTAAGTTTATCATCCGTAAATACAGGAGGATGAACTTTCTTCCATGTTCTCTAGTGTTTCTCCTGTTTAAAACACTTCATTATTTTGTGATATTATGATAATGTTTTTCAAAGAAATGAATACAGTAAACAAGAATATAGAGAAAATTTACCTTCTTAAGGGAATAAGATGCTTACATGTGTTTATCAGGAGAATTAATTTGCATATGTACAATGTAAATTCAGTATATGAGAAGAATGTTTCTTAGGTGTTTTGGTAAGTTAATTACAAAGTTTTTTCATCAACTTTGTTGGTTTGTTTTTGAAGGTAATAGATTCTGCTCATTTAAATATGTTAATACTTACAATTTCTTGAATATTTTAACAATATTTGAATTTTTCCCAATTAACTAAAATATCAAAAATTGGGGGGCAGGGGCTGCAATAGCGCAGTAGTAGCACATTTGTCTTGCACATAGCTGACCCAGGATGGACCTTGGTTAGATCCCATATGGTCCCCCAAGCCAGGAGCAATTTCTGAGCACATAGCCAGTAGTAATTGCTGTTCATTACCGGTGTGGCCCCAAAACAAAACAAAACAAAAAATTTGGGGACAGCCCCTAAAGTTCAGAGCTACACTAATTGCAGAGTGTGATAAACAAATGGTATCAGAAATCTCACTCAAAACTCACTCATAGTATGCTTGTGTTCTACCACTTGAGTTTCCCCATCACTTAAATTACTTTTTAATTAACTGCAAATACACACAATTGCTTTTCTAGAAAGAATTGGATATATTATCTTGTGTTATCTAGAACTCTTTCTTGGGGGGGGGGTGTTTGGATCATTTCAAGAAAAAAACTGTTTTAAAAATATGCCTCTGGGGCCAAAGTGATAGCACAGTGATAGGGCGTTTTTCTTGCATATGACTGACCCAGGACGGACTTCGGTTCAATTTCTGGCTTCCCATATGGCAACCCAGACCTATCAGGAGTGATTTCTAAGCACAAAGCCAAGAATAACCCCTGAGCCCTGAGCACTGACTGGTGTGGTCCAATAACCAAAAATAAAAAATTGCTTTTGAGGAATAAGAGAAGTACAGCAAGCCAGGGGTCTAAAGTGAACAATGAACAAACCTACAATTCTAATATACATGCAATGCTCCTTTCATGCACTTGTGTGGCATATTCAGAAATCTCAAATAATCCCTGTGATCAATTATAGGTGATAGACAAAAATAACAAAATTGGAAGGAAAAGCAGAGAGAGAGTTTCTCTCTTTTTCTCAATGGATTTTTGTAGCTTTCTTTTCTTCCTTTTATTTTGTTTGTGTTTTGGGACACATCAGTTCGTGGTTGGGGATGATTCCTGGCTCTGCACTTAAGAGTCATTCCTTGCAGTTCTCAGAGGACCAAATAGGGTGTCGGGAATTGAGCTGGGTTAGCTGAGTGTAAGCAATCTACCCCGAAATTAATATCTCTCTAACCCCAAAATTAAATAATTTCTGTACTGAAATTATTGTAAGGGGAAGATAAAGAGTGCAAGACAAAAATAGGAAGTGGAAAACATTCAGTTTGGGAAATGTAGTAATTTAATTTGGTTTCTTCTTATACTCTCTCAATAAATTGAGTAAAGTTGGCCAGGATGTATCTATTGCAATTCTCTGGCAGTGGTCTGAACAAGTTCAAAGACATAACTGTTTAGCAAAATGTTTGCAGAAAAATGTCTGTGCCATAACTCTGATCTAAAAATTATGGGCATATCATTGTGATTTACTTCACAATCTTATTTTTCTTTTCATTGTCTCTTCCTTCCTGGTTTTTAGAAACTAGGTTTGGTGTGGTCAAGAGTGTTTTATTTATTTTTTCATTAATTACATCACCATGAGATAGAAAATTAAAAAGTTGTTGATAGTTCAGTTTCAATCATACAATGTTCCAACCCCATCACCAGTGTTCATTTCCTGCCACCAGTTTTCACAATTACCCTCTCATCCCTTCCCCCTCAGCCTTTTTCTAAGGTAGGCATGTCCTTCTTTCTGTATCTATGTCTCTGTTTCTCCCTCACTGTTTCACTTTAACTCCCACACCCTACCTTCCCTCTTTCTCTCCCCACCTTTTTTTCATTCTAGGCACCATGGTTTGCAATACTGTTACTGAATGGGCATCTTGCATAACACTTTACCTCTTGGCAGCACCCAGTTCTTGTCCAGACTGATCATTTCCAACAATTAATAGTGGTGACCATTCATAGTGGTCTCTTCTATGGCCTAACTGCACCTCCCTCATTATTTCTATTGTCTTTGAATATTATTTTTATATTATATTTTGCAGTCTAGATTTCTTTTTTAGTTTTTGAGTCACACCCAGTGGCACTCAGGGGTTACTCCTGGCTTTGTGCTCAGAAATTGCTCCAAGAAAGCTCTGGGGAACCATATGGGATGCCGGGATTGGAACTACCTTCCATCCTGGTTCAGAAATGTCGTACTACTGTGCTATCTCTCCAGCTTCAATGCAGTCTAGATTTTTAATTGATTTATCAAATAGTTTTTAACCTGTGTGTGTTAAATGAACCATTATTTTTTTTCTTCAGTCACTATCACCAAACACAGACTTTCTCCATCCTTTTCCTAATTTTGAAGAGATCTCCAGCATATTGCATATAATTCTGGTTTTTGTCTTGTGATCATAATAGTTTAAATTTAGTATACAAGACTGTTTTCAGGTAATAAAAAGTTCTTAGCAGTTCAAATGAGATGAGAATTATATTAAAGTAGAACATCCTTTCACAAGATTAAATGAGAGAAGAGGTGACCAATAGAAATAAATATTTTTATGTAACCTCACAAGCAGATATCTCTCCTGTCTTCTTGGGACTTTGGAATGCAAGACCTGTTCTGAAAGACTATTGAATCTCTCTGCTTAGAATGTACTCTTGTTCTGGGTCTCATGGAAATTAGATGGAGCATAGCAGTTCCTTTACTTGGAAAATAGTCTTTGGGGAAAACAGAGTTAGTCACTTCAAATAATTCTCAGATTTACTAACTGCATTCAAACCCCAACCCATCCCCAAGACCATGAAAGTTTATCATCACCTTTAGCTTCTTTCTTTTCATTTTTTTAGAAAGTTAAATGAGGTCATATTCTAATCATTTTTATGATGATTAGTTTCAAAAATAAAATGAGCTCTTGAGTATGATTGATGTTTATACAATATGGTAGAAATCATCTCTCCAAATTGAATCCAACTTCAGGCTGGGAACAAAGACTGTCCCTTACCACAAATGGCAACTATGCAATAAATTTTTTTATGCTTTTCTTCAACTTTCTATTTAAAGAAGTTTCTGAAAATACATGAATTATACAGCTTATCTTCTCAGATGAAAAAGAAATTTCTTTTTGGATTGAATTGCTGCATATTTATTAATAGAAGTAAAATTTTCCATGTTCTTTTGTATCAAATGAAATGCTGACTAAAATATGAAAAAGACTTTCCAGCAATAATAACAGTAACTGATGAATAATTATAAAAGCTATATGGGATTGAAAGGCATTTTAATGTTTCATCTCTTATATGGGTTCAGAAAAATCTGAGTAATTATCCTGGCTATAAAATAAAGTGATATTTTTACTCATGATGAGAATGCAGTCTTAATATACCACTATTACTATAAGAGAAAGAATAACTTTCATTTAGTTTGCTCCAGCTATGTAATCATGACTAGTGACTATTTAGCTGCCAACATTTGCTTCCTATCAACATGAGAATTACGTAGTTCAAATTCATTTTAATCTGAAAAGTGTACATCCTTGCACTTATAAAAATGAAATTGTATTGATTTTTAGTGAAAATATCAAGTATTATTCCTCCATCATTCATGAGATGGCAGTAACACCTGATCATGACAGAAACAGACATGATTTTAAAATAGGATTCTTATTTTGAAGATATTATTAGAAACTGGGCTGGAGGGGCTGGAGCAGTAGCTCAAACGCTAGGGCATTTGCCTTGTGTGCGGCTGACCTAGGATGGACCTCGGTTTGATCTCACAGCATTCCATATGGTTCCCCAAGCCAGGAGCGATTTTTGAGCGCCTAGCCAGGAGTAACCCTGAGCATCACGAGGTGTGGCCCAAAACCCAAAAAAAAAAAAAAAAAAAAAAGATGTGGGCTGGAGAGATAGTACCATAGTTATAATTCTTGTCTTGCACATATCTGATACTTATTTAATCCACATCACCATATTTTCTCCTCTAAGCACTACCAGAAGTGAACCTCAATGCACAGAGCCAGTAGGGCAGCCTGAGCACTGAGAGATGTGGCATAAGCCTTCTTCCCAAGCCCAACTAAAGTTACTAAGAATTGACTGTGATCTCTAAAATCCACTTAAGACTACTTTTACAAAATATTCATGTAGTCTCCATTTTTTAAATCTACATTATATTAATGCTATTCAATTTTTTATTTAAATTACTAGGCTATTCTGTGACAGTACTTTCTCATAGAAAATTAAACATTTAAGTTACGCTATTATTTTTATTGAAACTGAATTTTCTTTGTATCTTGTAAATTTTTGTTTACCATACTTCTGCTAAGATGTTTAGATATTGATGAGAGATAAAAATATATTAATACAAGGCCTACCACTACATTCAGCACTTTTGCCATCCTAATTCCCCTAAAATATAGATTAATAGCCAACTACTAAAAGATAGTGTTTAGATGATATTTTTTCAATAAAAAGACATTTTTTCTGCATCCCCAAAAGGACATTTTTTAATCATAACTAACATTTCTTGTTATTATCAATAGGTGACTTTGTTCTCTGATGCTAATCTTTCATAGATTTCAGCTATTAATCTAACAGTTGTACAACTGTGAGTAATAACAGAAAATTTAATCAGTTTTATTTTAAAATGAAAAATAAAATGGCAGCCACATAAAGTGGCTATGTAAAGTAAATTATGATGAGAAATAATTGTGAAATTCTTGAGATAAAATAGGCATAAACTAACGGTAAATCTTATTATAAGGATGAATAAAACCTAAAAACTTTTAATAATAGTTATTCATTTCTTATTCCTATGTATTATTTCATTGCATATTTGTACCACATCTTCACAATCTGTTGTTGGACATCTAAGTTGATTCCAACTCTTAGCTATTGCAAGAATGGTGTTATGAGTAGTGGTATTCATGCATTCATTTGCATGTGCATGTCCTTGGGATAGATACCCCCAAAGTGGAATTTCTGGGTCATGTGACAATTTGATTCTGAGTTTACTGAAAACCCTCAATACTGTTTTCTATAGGGTTTGGATTAGGCAGCATTTCTACCAGAAATAGATGGGAAAGAGTTCTTTTTTCACCACATCTTTGCCAACACAAATTGTTTCCAATATTTTTGATGTGTGTTATTCTCACTGGTGTAAAATATCTCATTGTTGTCTTTATTTTGTTACTTCATAGCTGTAAGAAATGGTACAATAATGCAATTTGCTGCAACATGGATGATAATGGAAGGTATTGTGTTAAATGAAATAAACCAGAATAAGGATAAATACAAGATTATAACACTTAGATGTGGTATTTAGAATAACTGCATAAAGAAATGCAATGGTTTAAATGGGGGTTGTCAAGAACACACTAGGTCCCAGACTATAGTGAGGAGAAGGAAAGAAATTGTGTGGAGGAGGATAAACACAAATATAAAAGGATGGAGGACAGGGGCTAAAAGGCCATTGGTGGTGTTAAGAAATGACAGAACTAAATATTCAAGCCAGAGTCAAAACAATGAAATCATGAGATCCAAACTTTAACGACCAAAATTAAAAACAGATTTGTTATGCTGGCAGACTGGGGCAGGAGGTGGTGGCATGAGATACATTCTGGGAACATTGTTGGGGGGAGCTTGACACTGATAGTGGGACCATGATCTATGGGTCCACTGAAAGTTGCTCTACATGGTTCCTTCTGCCAGGTGATTTAGGTACAGCATCACAATATTGATAGGTCCTGAAACACTGTATGTCTAAAACCCAACTATGAATAACTTTGTAAATCATAATAAATGAAAAACTTTTAAAAAGTAATTAAATTAAAACATAATGATATAAAAATAATTATCTATTTTATTTAAATTGATACCTTCAAAGTCATTATTTTTCTTATTCTTGGACCACTCCTGGAGGGCACTTAGGGTTTACTCCTGGCTCTGCACTTTTTGAATTATAACTGGCAGGCTTGTGGGACCATATGAGATGCCTGGAATCAAACCAGATCAGCTGCACACAAGACAACTGCCCTACCCTCTGTGCTATCTTCCCAAAGACTTTTATTTTTTATTTTCTTGAAAGAGAAAACTCTGGGTCAGAGCATTTGTACAATAGGTAAGATGTTTGCCTTACCTGTGTCCAACACATCAGACTTCAATCTCTGAGCATAGAACCAGAAATAAGAAATAAGCACAACCAGGAATGTCTGGCCCCAAAACAAAAACAGAGGTTTTAAAAGACAAAATTTTGATTGAATTGAGAATGAATTTTTTAATTATTTGAAATATAAATATGTAAGACCTCTTCTCCAAAAAAAAAAAAAAAGAGAAAACTATATCTTCATTCTAAAGATTTATATATTGCATGGTTTCTGTTTGTTTTGTTTTGTTTTGTTTTGGGGGGTCACACTTGTGATACTCAGGTGTTACTCCTGGGTTTACATTCAGAAATTACTCCTGGCGATGCTCAGGAAACCATATGGAACACCAAAGATTAAATCTAAATCAGCCACTTTCAAGGAAAACTCCTTCCAGACTATACTATCACTCCAGCCCCACATATTTTATTTGTCATATGTGAATTTTAAAATGGAAATAGTAAGATAGTAGAGGAAGTAAGGCATTTCCTTTGTCTATAGCTGACCTGGGTTTCATCTGCAACAGCCCATATAGTCTGAACCTAACAGAACCTGTCAGCCAACAAGAATCAATTTTTATTCCTCGGTGTATTAAGAACTGAAGACATTCTCCCCATCTGATGATTGGGAAAAATGGGTCCAAGATGATGACCAGAGACATTTTATTCCATTCCAATAATGCTTGTATAGGACAAGAAGAACTGGGATATGTGCAGGAGCGTGGCAGGTCATAGAAGAAACATAGCTAGGGGCAAGCGAGGCTCCAAGGAGAAGTTAAGTACAAACATGGGGGCGGTTAGGATTGCCTTGGGAGCATCATAGTGCTAATTCATTGGTTGATTCATTTAACTAGAGAACCCTGTGAGGGAGCAGCTATGATTTGGAGTCAAGCTGTTTAGTGACCACTGACCATGGGGGATTGGCACCCCACTTTTTTCTGTCATTTCCTATATCTAAAGAAATGTCTCTGAAGCTCTCTCTTCAAAGAAAATTCCCAGAACAGTTGCTATATAGAGTGTGCTGGAACAGCTCTAGGTGGTTCTATCTGCCAGCTGGTTTGGGGAACAGCATGACAGTGGGGATCCAATAGACTTCAAAGCCTTCCAGTAATGAAAACTGAGCACAGAACCGAGAGTAAGCCCTGAGGACTATGGTGTAGCTCCAAAACAAACAGAAAAATTCTAAATTATAAACCTGTTATTTTTACTTTAAGAAATTTCAGAATGAATTTAGTGTATAGATTATACTTTCTTTGATATACTTAAAAATGCCATTGGAACTTAATAATCATCCTGTCATTGACATTGGTAATACATTTCTTGCCCAACTATGTTATTTAGAAATTAAAACAAGTAATTATATAAACTCAGTTTTATATTACTTTGAATTAATTAATGTTGAGGTGCTGAGCAGGTTTTAGAGAAGGATGAGGAAAGGGACAGGAGAAAGAGATAGAGATATAAATAAAGAGATAAAGAGATAGAGAATAAAACTGGGATATGTGATTACAATAGAAAGTAAAACTATGTTCCCTTGTGTCTTATAGCCTGAAGAATAAATAGTGAAGCATCAATCAAGATGTAAGAAAAAAATGTCAGGATTTCTCTGCCATGGAGATTTGATTACCACCTGAGGAGGATACTTTCTTGAACAATGAATGAAATTTCTTATGAGGATTCACAAATTAACATATGACTAATTTTAATTTTGGAGAGCAAATGAAGTTTCTTTATTTTTTATTTTGTGGTAAGTTAAGACTTTGAATGAATGATTTTATTTCATGGTAATATATTTAGCACACATCTTAAATTATAATCTATAGCAAGCACTGAGAATATCATCGAAACTTAGTGGAAAAAAATCTTAATTTCTAACTTATTTAAGATTTCCTCAGCTATATCTAGTCTATAAAATCCTTGTGATGTAAAAAGCCTCCATAAGATTTTTTTCTCATTTAATGTGAATGATGACAGCAGTATACAGAACCGGAACAAATCACTATTAATAGAAGATGGACACAAATGCCAACTTTTCTTATTTCACTTCTAAATGTGTGCCAGATTTGCCATCCCAAGAATGAGTAGGGTAAATAATGTCTCTCATCTTTTTTTCCTGAGCATTCACAGAATAGTTTCTCAAGGTTAAGCCAAACCCTCATTTTAGGCTGCCAAAATAAAAGCATAGGAAAAGAATTAAGTTTGCCTGCATGGTGATCCTCTTAGGCAAACAAACTGCTGACCTCGATGAAATATTTTCCCAACAGCATCAAAAAAATATATATAAGCCTCAGAATGTGACCAAAGTAAATGTTAATGTTTTTTAACTAAGGTGGGCTTTTCTGTAGGATACTGAGGATTTGGGAAGCAGAGAAAATATTTTTAATAAATGATAATGATAAATTGAATGTGGTAATAATGCCTATTACCTCAGTTTCACACTGAAATCCTCGGGTTGAAAAAAGAATAAATCATTTTGGAGAGCAAAACAGTGAAAATGGTGGCTGGCCAGAAGATTCGATCTCTGAAGGGAAATATCTCCAAGTGTAAAATGTAAAGTTCCTTCTCTAGGTTTCATCCTTTATCATCAAGAAAGGCTTTGGTGTCCTGTAGGCAGTCTACAGAGCAAGGTTATTTAACTTCTATTTATGATGCTTCTCAGTATCCATCTGGTGTCTGGCTGGGATTCCCTCTTCTGATATTGTGACCATGGCAATTTATTTCCTTGTGTTAGAATTTTCTGGACCTCAATTGTTTATCCACAGAGAACAGAGGTGGATACAACTCAGTGAGCAATAAATGATGACTTTAAAGTGCACAGTGTTGTTACTAAGGTGTTTGAAGTTTGGCACCATTCCCTTGGGCAGGGCCCACTCAGGATGAACCAGGGTTGACAGCCTTTCTGACTGCAGAGGGAAACATCCGCCCACGTGCAGTCTTCTGGGAAGGAAGGTCAGTTTGATTGGAAGCAATCTATATTGCTGTTTTGGAAAGCACACCCAAGAGCTTCAAATCTCTAATGATGACTTTTCTTCCAATGTATAAATTAAAACTTTGTCAATTCTGCTGTATAATAAACACTAAGTAAAAAAGAAAAAAGTCCTTGTTTCTGCTTGTGTATGCTTAGTGAGTATATATTTTTAAAATAGGTCAATAAAAATAAACCCTTAGCTCCAGATCTTGTTGGCTTTACATAGAGACTAGGTTAAATTCTTATAGGTTAGTTTCCAGATATAGTAACCATATTTCAGAATGCCTCATTGATATTTTACTACCTTTCAATCAAAATGAAAGCACTATTTAGGTGTTGCCCATGCAGATCAGGTAAATTATCTTACTAGAAAGGTGACATATCCAGCTTTATGTAAAAGTGCCTATTAATGTTACTTCCATGTAGGGAACTCTTGAATAGAAATATCCCTAGGCAGGAATCTTCCCTTTGTTGCTTTTGTCTCTATATCGAGGCACCACGATTTACCATGCTGCTGTTAATATGGTTTCATGCATAAAATATTCCAATACTACTCACTCTACTATTTTCTGAGTCCCTTCTCAACTTGCCCTTCCCATTACTTTCTTAAGCACAATTCTGTAGAGCACCAAATGTTGTCTATTTAAATAGTGATGAAGTGAACATAGGAACATAGTTTTCTTCTTGTCTGGGCTTTGGGAAAGATACCAAGAAGTGTATGCTGGTCACACAGAAGCTCAAATCTTTGTTTTGCTTTCAAATTGTGTCCAAAGAGACTAACCTAGTAGACATTAGCACTAACACTGGAGGATGAGGCCCTTTTATCCCACATTCATACCAATACTAGGTGTTTTGTTTTGTTGATGTGCTTCAATCTAACCAGTTGTGATAAAATAACTTATTGTTGTTTTGATTTGCATTTCCCTGGTGATGAGTGATGAGGAAAAATTTTATGTACCTATTGGCCATCTGTTTGTTTTCAAGGAAGTGTTGGTTTATCTCTTCTTTCCATTTTCTGACAAATTATTTGCTTTATTGCTGTTATTGTTACCCATATACTGTTATTTATATGGGAAAAATGGGGAATGGATATATTTGTTTAATTGAGTCCTGTTTAGCCTTTTTATTTTTATGAGAAGATGGAAATGGATAGTAAAGTAAACATCTTTAAAGAGACAAATTAGTTCTTGTGAATGGGAAAAAAATGATGCGTACCTGATAAACAGTAGAGTGATTCTTTGACTGGCCTCATGATCATTGATAGATATTCTGGAAAAAAAAAAAAACAAGAACCAGTCCAGACATTTCCTATAAAGCTTGATTCAGATAAATTAGAACAAACTTAATCTATTTGGGAGGATGACACAAGTTATCAACACTTAAGGTAAATTTACCATCCTAGAGTACTTGTAAAAAAAAATCAACTAAACTAACTTAGCAACATTTATTTGAAGTTTTACTTTATTGAAGGGGGATAATGATCCAAAATTTACACAACACAGAAGCTTAGTGGTTTCCTTATGTTTAAATTTAAGTGTCTTAAATTTATCAGTAGGCTCACTAAATGCTACATATAGCATGTATCTTCCTATTCAGATAAAATATTTTTAGGATTCTTTTAATGTAGTTATTTACTTTGCAGAGATTGTTTTTCAGTTTTAAGACCAGAAACGTTAGGCAAGCATGTGTACTAGTAGCCACTAGTGCCTTGTCATGAAAAACAAATGAGTAAACTTTCATTATATTCAGTCTCTGCGTCCCAGCACACACATAAATATGATCATAGTGAAATCTGTCAAACAGAAAATACCATAGTTATTTCTTTTCTGATAAAGGCACTAATAAACTTCTCATCTGATATAGTTTATCTACAAAAACCAATAGCCCTACACAAAAATTGAAACAACATATATTATGTGGCCCCTTATTAAGCCATTCTATTGAAGTGAGTTTATTAGAACAATTAGAACACAAAAGCTAAAATAGGAGCTGAATAGAAAGCTCTCACTACAATACTGTCGATGAAATCTGAGTCAGAGGGTGAGGTGGGTGAGATACACATCTCTCCCAGAGTTGATCTTTGAGTGAGGGACAGTTAAGTAAAGAGTAAAACATAGTTGAACTCCAGCAAAAAAATTAAACTATCAGGTAATAAAATAACTGTTCTCTTTATATTTTGTGCAAGAAAAATGTTCTTTGTCCATGTGACCAACTTCTTTATATCTTTATACGTATTGTCATTTTGAAACCAGATTAAGAAGAGTCTGACCAATATGTTTTGATGGTGATATATTTTTAGTTTCTTACTAATTTATTCATAGTGAAATCATGTTACACTACCTCATAGGTTTGAGGTGTGGAATAGCTATGAGTACATGAGAAGTACTTTCAGGTATTGTCTCTATATTAAGTTTGATTCCTAACCTAAATTAAGCATACAACATTAATAATCTGGATTTTTCATTTTAATAGTAATGTTGATAAAAGTATCTTTAAAATAAATAAGTTGATATGGTCATGGGAAATAAAATAGAGCTGGAAGAATAAAATGTACCTGGAAATAAACTAAAATGTTTTCCTTTGCAGTTTTAAAGAAGCTGTTCACAGTAGGAACATCAATACTGGATTAAAACATTCCAGTTATTTATATTTAAAAATTAATCAGAATTAATGTATGCCTATAATAATATATCCCTGGATATTTTTACATGCTGGTTAAAAGATGGAGAAAAAAATCATAGGTTGTTCAGCTTTCTTCTACCTCATGGACCAGGCCAATCTTCAAATGCAAAGAAGTTATAAACTACTGGTCTACTGTCTTGGGTGTAAATAAAGTTTATGGATTGATATTCAACATGGTGTAAAATAGTTGAAGATATGATATATATTGTGAAGATAAATATTAATTATCTTATGCCTTCATAGAAAAATATAAAATATTATTTATTAAATGGTATAGCATGAAGAGAAATAGAAAAGATACCTTGCCATTTCATTATTTGAAGCCTTTATGGCTATTAATTAATAATAATTTTTCTTTATTTTACTTTATTGCCATTTCCCCTTGATGATTAATACTTGGTCATTATTTTGTGAAACAGTTTTATTTGCCAATTTACAATAAACCCATCAATTATTAACTCATTCTGACCTTTAATAACCAAATTCTATAATCTTTATGTTAAATCAGTAAAGGAGGTGAACATCTAATTTTGACGCTACAGGAATAGTACAGTGCTTATGGTGTTTGCTTTGCACAAGTCAACCCAAATTCAATCCATGGTACCCATAAGCTGCTTGAGCACTACCAGGATTGATCCCTGAACGTGAAACCAGGAGCAAACCCTGAGTGATGTTGGAAGTAGCATAACTTCCCCTCCAGTTAATTTTGCCAGTTTCTCTACTATATTAAGAGTTTGTACTGTTTCTGAAAAACATTCAGACTATTATCATGTGCCATCTTGTTTGGGTCCACACATTGCAGTCCTCAAGGGCTTAGGTCAAGGATATGTTGGCATTTAATACCTGGGGCTATTCCCAATATTGCTTGGGAAATGGGTTACCAGGGCTCAAAACTAGGTCTCCTGAATGCAGACTACTTGCTCCAGCTTGTTGATTTTTTTTTCTATTTTCCTAGTTCTTATTGTCAATTTGTCTATTTTTCATTTGGGGATCATAACCAGTGGTGCTCAGTTGCTTCCAGCCCCATGCTCACTCAGGGTTTGTTCATGGTAGTGCCATGCAAACTGAAATATATTTTTCCAGTATGAAAAGCATATGTTCCAGGCTTTTGTGTTATATCCCTGGCTACATGCTAAGTTTTGACATCAAATGTGATTGTTTAAAATTCAGACTAAAGCTCTTTCTGTTGGACAAAAAGGGAAATGGTGATTTAACTTAGAAATTTGAAGTTCAGTTTGAAGTTATTTGTTATATAGTTCATTTCATCTAGTGAAAAAAAGTTTATCTTTAATTTAAAATGTGTAATTGGTCTATAAAACAATGAATTCCTCTTTTGCGTCATTGTTTTTCTGAGAACTATCAACATTTTTTCTACCTGAAATGTCACTGCTGAAATGCTTAAATAAAATCTGTAGTCTTTTCTCTGTTAAACTTACTGATCAAGCATTCTTAATTTGAAATACAGAATTGTATTATATTATTTATTTATTGAATATTTTTATCGATGGATGGGATTCTAATCTGTGTTTATGTTAACATTAATACTAATTATTTTCTTATAAGTCAGAAAACAGCATTTTTGGATTAACCATAATGTTCCATCATTTTAATACTTTGTATAACTAGAATTCAAGAAGCACAGAATAAAAATGAATGTTACTGAATGCTACTAAATACTAAATACTACTATGTATTTATATGGTAGTATATATATTTTTATTATTTGTCAAAATGTAATTTCTTTGGCTTATCTTGCAAATAATGGAAGAAGAGCAAGCAATCATAGTGTAAGGAAGGATACCTTCTTTATTACAGATAGAACTACCAGATTATCAGAATGCAAAATCTTTAAAGATTATGATTATTAACTTTAGGTATCCACAGTTTTAATTTTAGAAAAGTAAATAATGGTTTTAGATTTTTTCCCTCCTTTGTCTTCTGAACTAGTTATTTTTTATTGTCATGCACATTATGTGGTGTTCACATTAATTGGCTATATGAAGCATAATTTGGAAATTTGGAGTGCCTTTCTTATGATCATGCATAAGCACTTTTAAATATGGTCATTTAATAAATTGTGCTCCTATTAAAATTAGTAACAGAAAATATATGGAGTCTTTCATTTTGGAGTCAAGATTCAGTGAGGGTTTTGGATCACACCTGTCTATGTTTACTCATGGCTCTATGCTCAGGGAGCAATAGTGGTGACATATACAGTGTCAGTAATCAAACTGGAGTTATCTGCATATAAGGCAATTTCCTGTACCCTGTACTATCTCTCAGAGCCTGGCAACATATTTTACTCTTAAAACTTTTTAAGAACAAATTACCTTTAATTCGATATTTTAAAATCTCCTTTATTACTTAATTTTAATCCAGTAATAAGCCTATCTTTTAACTCTTTATGTAGTTATCATATTGGTGTTTTTAGATGTAAAGAATCTATTTATGATGAAAGTTAATCTTGTGCTCTTAACATGCTATATGTGATAAAATAAGAGTTCAGTCAGGAAGTTCACAGCAACTATTTCATTATTAGATAGAGCTGAGAAAGCAATACAATTATATAATTTTTAAGGTTAAGAAATAAAAAAAATTACAAGTGATAATGGGGAAACAATACAAGCCTCCACTATGCATAGAGAATGAATATGGCAGCTCTGACAAGCCAAAAAGTATGGACCAACTATATAGCCTGTTGAATAAGGACTTTAGAGAAGAAATATGGGAGGGAGTTCCTCATAGAACTCAAAGAAAGCATGGAATATCCTGAATGAACCACAATGAAGAATCAAGAGGATAAGAAAAAAGAAATGAGAATATTCCAAACTGAAAAACTTGGTAAACAAAATGAAAAGAAAAAAACTCACTGTTAAGTCTCTCCAACAGTGTAACAGCAGCTGAGGATAGAATCCATAAGCTGGAACATTAGCTGTGTAACAACTCAGTACAACAGAAGAGATGGGAAAAGAGCATTAAATCAAGAACAATCTGTGCTGGCGGGGATGTGGGAGAAAGGAACTCTATTACTGGCAGAATGTTGTCTAGTCCAGGCTTTATAGAAAACAATATAGAGATTCCTCAAAAAACTGGAAATTGATTTCACTTATGATCCAGTAATACCACTCTTAGGGTTATACTTTAGGAACACAAAAACACAATACAAAAACACCCTCTGTACTCCAAATGTTCATTGCAGTGCTATGAAACAACCCGAAGGTCCGAAAACAGATGAATACCTAAGAGAAACATGGTGTATATACACAATAGAATACTATGCAGCTTTTAGAAAAAAATAAAGTCATGAAATTATTCTATACTTAAATGTACATGGAAACTATTATTCTGAGTGAAATAAGTCTAATGGAGAGAGATAGACACAGATCAGACTCTCTGATGGTATCGTAATAATAACCAGAGACAAGATATGAGGTCTGGAAGGACCAGCCCAAGATATGAATGAAGCTTACCACAAAGAGTAGTAAGCACAGTTAGAGAGATAATTATGTATGAACTATCATGCCAATTAGAGTGAGATAAATAGAATGCCTAGTTCGAAGGCAGGCAGGGTATGAGAAAAGATCGAGATGTGGGGCATTGGTGATGTGGGAAGACAAACTAGTGAAGGGTGTGTATACATATATGGCTGAAACCCAACTACGAACATGTTTGTAACCATGGTGCTTAAACAAAAATATTATTTAAAAAATAAATAAAATGTACTTTAATACAAAAATAAAATAAAAGAAAAACATTTCAAATGTATTAGGAGTACACATAGTAATTTTCAAATATCTGTTTTTTTTAAATGAATCTTGCTGTGTATTGCAGTGGCTTCAATAAACTTTCCTATTATGTCTTCATTTCTCTAAAAAATACATTTCAAGGCAACCTTGCAACACGTATTTATCTCTAGTTGTCAAAGGTAAGGATAAATTAGTAAAGATCTCTAATGTCTCAGATTCTTGGTGGCAGATGAGGAATTGAACTGTGGATTAATCTGGCTTTGGAAAAGTGTAGCAATAATAGACTCATTAAACTGCTTGTGTTTCTGCCAAGCTATTTTATGGCTTTGGAGTCAACCATATGACCACTATTTTCCTCTATGTATCTATTCTGTCTATCAGCTTTGTTCAAGTCTGATGAAAAACTCCATTAAGAATAAAAGTATTTTGATTTTTGTTCTACTTTTTAATTCTAGTTCTATAGTAAGTGTTCCTGCATTTTTAATTCTTTTAAATAGTGATTCCAACCTTTTTCTTAGAACCTTGGAAACTGTATTATTTCTGTATTTTTATAAAATTAAAAATATAATAATAAAGGAACAATGGGGGGTCAGGGACCATGTGGTCTCAGTTGCATTGGTGAAGAATAAAAAGACAGAACTAAATAGCTAAGCCAAAATCAACAACAATAGAATAAAAAGAGATAAATTTTAACAATATAAACTTAAATTGTCCTGTTATACTGGCAGCCCAAATGGCAAAATATATATAGGTATAGTGGTATAGGATGTGCTTTGGGACCATTGGTGGAGGGAGGTTGTCATTGTTGGTGGGAATGGCCAAGATTAACTGTATATCTGAAATTTAACTATGAAGAAATTTGTGAATCACAATGACTTCAATAAAATAAAATTTTAAAAAATGAATAGAATTTATGTGGATTACTTCAACTGTCTCCTGCAAAGTTGTTTAACTTTCTAATGATCATCTAAAATCTTTTTAGTTGATATAACTGTGTTGTCCCACCCACAAGGCATTCATAATCTTACCAAACTCTTCTGCCACTTTGCCTTTAAGTCCCAATGAATCTGACTTGTTAACATACTCCATATAATGGTTATGGTAAAAGTAATCAGTCAAACTTGGAATATTATACAGGAATTATAGTACTGAGTACATGAAACAAACATTTCTTAAATTATAAAGTTTGGTGAGAGCAGAACCAATTCCCTCATCAACAGAACCTAGATTCATTTCTACTCCTGAAAATCTCTGCCTTATTGCGTGGCATCAGCTTATTGTCCCAGTTATCTGTTAAGGTTCCAAATTTGTTTTCTTCTTTCCTTTAGAGTAATCTGAGGGGAGGTTTGCATTCATATCATGCTCTTGTATCTGAGTTTTTTAATTTCTGAGAATTCTACTTCTGACAAGGTACAGTGGGACCCAGAGTTTCTCAGCAGGATTGCCATTTGTAAAAACATAAGTATATCCTTATCCTTAAATGAGATTACCATAAATCCATTTGTTTATGATATTTTTATGCAAATAGATGAATTAATTGTTTTTGGGGGGGTACCTGAGTGTTACCCCTCCCCCAACTTTCTGCCTATATTACCTGAAAGGTGAGATCCTCCACAGCTGTTGTTGGTAAAAAAAAAAAAGGGAGGGGGGTTGCCTAGGGGGAGGAGAGAGACAGAGGCAACAAGATGGATGGAGGGCAACTGAAGGAGACTGCTTAAAAAGCTTAGCATAGAAGTCATGTGGAGAAAGGCAAATGGCAGTTAGGGCCTTGTAATAAAGCTAGTTGTCTCCTGAAACTTCATCTGATTATTTCTTCTTCATAATCCTGCACCTACAGACCTGCGAGGCAAAGAGGGACTAGGCACCAGGTCAAGCCGAGAAAAGCCTCACCAACATCCATTCAATATTAGGACTTGATAATTAAAGCATCTTCTTTAAAGTGATTTTCTGTATCTGTATATGGCTCTCCTTGGAGTAAATTTAAGAAGTTTAGTAAAAATAATGTTAAGGATAAAATGTCAATGTGTGGCATGCTCCTTTGCCTATATTTAAAAAAATGAGCTTTGAGAGTTTTGTAAACTCTTTCAATTACGGTTTGTTCCTGTGGATTATAGGGGATTTTAGTGATATTATAGATTTGCCGTTCTTTGCAAAATAATTAAAAAGTTTTACTTGTGTAGGCAATAGTATTCCCTGTCTTTATGGATGAAGGATACACATAACAGAAAAATGTATCATGAAGGTACAAACAGTTTTAGCTCATTCAGAAGTCATTGTAACATCCCTTATGAAATGGAAGTATCCACCATTACATGGGATAGAATTTCTTTGAAAGAAGTCCAAAATTTGATCCAATTACCCAGACTTCAGCCCCAGAGTAAAACATTTCTTCAAACTTCCTGCCCTGAATTTCAGGTGATATTGTTAAATTTTCTCTTTAAGCTTAGCAGTAAAGTCTATAATTGGATTAGCAGAAGCCTCGGAGTTTGTACTTCCAAAACCCTCTTCCACGATTTGTTCTGACTTGCCAGGCATAACAAAAGGGAGTAATAAAATTTGAGCTATGATTTTGGCTTTTTTAAAAGTCTAAACTGTGGGCAGGGAAACAAGAACTATTATTTCTTCAGCAAAGTCAGAATCTATAATTCCCCAGAAAATAACAATTCTTTTGTGTTAAACTGCTTCTTTCTAAAATCATCCATAAAGTCCCTGTAGCTATTGACCCTGTTATGACAGATCTAATTTTGTAAGGGCATTGAGCCAATATTATAGTTAAATTTTTTAGACAAGGGATATCGAGACCCCCACTTCCTGAAGTGGCAGAATTTAATAAGCTTAAGCTGTGGAGTTCTTTTGGTCTTGGTTGGGAAACTGAACTATTGATAAAAAAAAAAAAAAGATTCCCTTATTTTGAGGAGCTAGGGATTGGTCCTTTACTGTTTTCCAAGATAGGTTGAATAAGTCTTGGTCTTGAACGGGTTAGGTTCTTGAGCTGGAGCAAAAGAGGATTGTATCCTGCAATGTTTTTGTAAATGTCCCATTTTGCCACATCTGATCTGAACTTGAGGAACTGGTTTTGGACCTCTTCCTCTTTTGCTCGGGAAATGGTAAGGAACTGTAAGACAGTCTCTCACCCAATGAAATCCCTTGCCAAACCTCAGCAAAGTCCAGGTGCTTTCCATGGGTGAAAACCACCAATCTGATTTCCCAGATTTTGCATCTGAATAGCATATGTAGTTAATGGTGCAGAAGCAGGAATAGGAGAATGATTGTAAGTTTCAGCACTTCTATGAACATATAGTAACTCCATGACCTTTCTGTCTGCCTAATGGGACATAATATAACCTAAAATTTTCATTGTCATTATAAAAGGCTAAAATTTTTGTCAGGAGTTTTTCTTGCACTTTTAACCCACCTTTTGTTATCCTCTGTCAATTTCCCCAAAAAGTCTGTATATCTCAGTAGCTCCCTGAAAAATCTTTATACATCTCCCATCGTATTTGGTTTGGGCATCGATTTTTCTCAAGCCTTCAAAGCAAGCTCCCTGACAAGTCTCAAAACAGCACTGGAACTCCCCTTGTTCTATCAAAATCTCATAAGATAATGTGACTCATGCAATCATCCTTCCAGAGTGATCTACACTATTAATTTCATTCTTAAAGCCTTCAGAAAATCACATTTTCCACTATAAATATTGAGCATTGATCATAGGTTTTTGCTACAGTGTTGAAATTCTGGTGAGTTTAACTCCTATCATCATTTCAGAGACCAAGTAATTCAACAAAAATGGAGAAAGAGGACCATACTCCAAGCATGCTTCCTGAAATCTACCAATGTAATCTATATTTAAACCATCAGAAGTTGAAGTTTGATTGTTTTCCTGATGGGAGGATTTGTTTCTGGTTTAGTGTTTGTGCTAATATTCCTAAGAACTAGCCATGTGGTTTAATGTTTTCCTCCTGGGTAATATTTGTCTTTTATTTTATATTAATGTCAATCTCCCTAATATGTTATAAAAAGCAGATCCATTCTACACTCTCTACAGGCTGAGGTTGGGGGGGTGTGAATAATCTTACAAAACTGACTTCTAATTCAGTTTCTGATTGGGCCATTATAATAACAGTTTTTGAAAGCAAGTATCATTGGGTGAAATAACTAGACACAGGGGGCCAGTTCACTGTCCCTCAGATCATTGAAGGGTCTGACTATAGTAAAAACAAAACTCATGAACGAATTCTTATGCACACTGCATATATCTTATTTTGCAATGAAGAAACAAAACAGATACAAATAAATATGTGGCCCGTGGGCCATAGTTTGAGGACCCCTGATAGAGGCTCTTCTATATTAGTTCTAGTAGGAGATGGTGTAATATCAACCGTAGGGCTTTTGGCTTGACCACATGTAATAAATGGATATTCCTTCCTATTTTTGGCTTCAGAGTACATTTAGAACCAATAGAAAACACTTCAGAAAAGTTTAGTGCTAAGTTAAGTATTCAGCCTGCATTTTCAGACCTTACGATAAATATAAACTAAAACAAATACAAACAAAATACAAAAAAACTAGAACCACCAATGCATGATTTACTATGTCAGTCTGTTTGATCTTGACTGTTTGAAGAAAGAAGGTAACAATTTGCATGAGGAAAAGCCAGGGTCCCTCAACCAAACACCAAGGCATTATTGCAACTTTGAATCTAACAGGCACAAACTTAAAAACCCACACTAGTGAAATCCATTTAAAAAGACATGGAATTAACATCTCTCTTTTCTATTATTTTATTTTATTTTATTTTGGGATTAACATCTCAACAATCGTCACCTGCATCCCCATTTTAGGCACCAACTGTGATGGAAACCTCATGCTCCTTAGAGCATGTCTCATCAGGACATTGTAGAGGCATAGTTCTGGAAACAATTGCTGGTGCGTTAAATACTTTATACACACTGAAGAGGATGAAATGGGTTTAGGAATTTCAACATGCGAGCCTTCTGCTTCTAAGAAGCAGAGAGTTCAGTGGAGGAAAGCAGAAATGCAAGAGAGGATGTTCCTGAAACTCAGGATTTTTATTAGAAGAATATAGACCACACCCTGGGGTGAATAATGGGGGTGGACATAGGGTGAAATATAGGGAAAGATCTGGTTAATCTAAAATTATGAAGATGCTATATATATATATATATATATATATATATATATATATATATTGGGGGGGCACACCCTGTGATGCTCAGGGGCTATTCCTGGTTATATGCTCAGAAATCGCTCCTGGCTTGGGGGACCATATGGGACACTGGGGGATTAAACCACAATTCAGCGAACCATTCTAAGTCAGATGCATGCAAGGCAAATGTCTTACCACTGCAACACGCTCCAGCCCCAGGATGCTAAAAATATTTTTAAAAACCAATAATGACAACAAAAACACCTGGATTTATCCTCTAAATAATGATAGTCTTGTCTGACAGTGAGGTGTGAGAATATAGTGACACCTTTATCTTAGATCCTTTCATGCCTACACTATGTTGATTCTATATTTAAATCACACCAGGTTTCAGTATCCATGTATAGTTCTCAAGAGTATTAAAATGATGACTACTCTTCCCAGACTTGCTTACTTGGTTTTCATCCCTATAGGCAACTCCTACATAGAAATTTTGTTGATTTCAATATGTCCCTTAATACTAAATACCTTAATAATGATTCTTCCTTAAATGAGTGGGTCTTGTATCTTTGTTTTCTCTCTGAACAAATCTGCATTTTATTACTGGTCTCTTTCTATTTGTCTTTTCTTGATCTGTGTCAGGGACCTTGATTGTCCCAATTGAGGATGGGTGAGGAGTTTTTGTGGAAGGAACAAATTGCTTTCTTTTAAGTCATTTTTAAGAAAAATTTTAATAAATATTTATTTAAGCACCATGATTACAAGCATGTTTTTAGTTGGGTTTCAGTCATAAACAGAATACCCCCCTTCACCAGTGCAGCATTCCCATTACCAATACCCCCCTCCCACACCCCCGCCTGTATTTGCGACAGGCATTCTACTTTTCTCATTCTTTAACATTGTCATGCTAGTTGTTAGTGTAGTTATTCCCTAACAGTGTTCACCACTCTTTGTAGAGAGCTTCAAATTGTGAGCCAGCCGTTAACTTTATTGTCTTTGGGCCTTATTACAGTATTGTCTTTAATTTCTCTTAAAGCCCATAGATTAGTGTTCATTTCGGCAGCACATATACTAAAATTGGAAGATTAAAATTGGAAGATTAGCATGGCCCCTGCGCAAGGATGACATGCAAATTTGTGAAGTGTTCCATACTAAAAAAACATAGATTAGTGAGACTATTCTGTGTCTATTGCTCTCCCTCTGACTTATTTCACTCAACATAATAGACTTCATGTACATCCATGTATAGGACATTGACATGACTTCATCTCCCCTGATGGCTGCATAATAATCCATTATGTATATGTACCACAGTTTCTTTAGCCATTCATCTGTAGAAGGGCATCTTGTTTATTTTCAGAGTCTATTGTAAATAGCACTGGAATGAATATAGGTGTGCGGAAGGGATTTTCAAATTGTATTTTTTTTATTTTAAATTATACATTTTTTGACCATATTGGCTTACATATCTTTCGCAGTAATATTTTAGGTACATATTAACATAGAGTCAGTGGAATTCCCATCACCAAATTTGTCCTCCCTCCACTTCCATTCCCAACCTGCATCCCAAATCTCCCACCCTCCCTCCCTAGGCTGCTAGAATAAGTGGTCCCCTCTGTGTCTAGCTTACTATTTAGTGATCATACTTTTGTGTTCCGAAAGTATATCCCTAAAAGTGCAATAACTGGATCATATGGGAGCTCAATTTCTAGTTTTTTGAGAAATCTCCATATTATATTTCATAAAGGCTGGACTAAACAGCATTCCCACCAGCAGTATATAAAAGTTCCTTTCTCTCCACATCCTCACCAGTACTGATTGTTATTGTTCTTTGTGATGTGTGCCAGTTTCTGTGGTGTGAGATAGTACCGCATTGATGTTTTGATTTGCTCTCCCTAATGATTAGTGATGTGGTGCATTTTTCATGTGTCTTTTGACCATTTGTATTTATTCTTTGATGAGGTGTCTTTTCATTTCTTCTCCCCAATTTTTGATGGAGCTATATTTTTCTTAAGTTCTGTCAGTATCTTTTATATTCTTGATATTAGCCCCTTGTCTGAGGGGCATTGGGTGAATAGTTTCTCTCATTTTGTGGGTGGATTTTGTATCTTAGGCACTATTTCCTTTGAGGTGCAGAAGCTTCTCAGCTTAATATAGACCCATCTGTTTTTCTCTGCTTCCTCTTGTTTGGAGTGTGTTATTTCCTCCTTGAAGATGCCTTCAGTCTCATTGGCATGACTGGCTAGCCACTTATAAAAAAGCAAACTCAGACCCTCATTTAACATCAGGCACAATGATCAAATCCACATGGATTAAAGACCTTGATATTAGGCCTGAAACTGTAAGATATATAGAGCAACACATAGGTAAAACACTATATGACATTGAGACCTAAGTCCTTTGTTGATGCTATTCAGTACTATATCCAGCTTAGAAGTGCTCTGTGGTCACCTATGGAGGAGGCACTTGGGGACCATGTAATGCTAAGGAATTATTATGGGACTGATTTTTACTATTGAGATTGAATTAGAAGGCACTAAGTTATAGTAGTAAAGGATAAAATGGAGTTCAGTGATAATTTACCATCCTCTCTCCAGTCCAACATTACTGGGTGAATCAGGAACTAGATAGTTACAGTGAATTGAAAATTGAAAATAAATGAAATCATGCAACCAATGCATGCTTATTGTAGTATACACAATAATTCCACACATCACTAGTTTCAGCTTTTAATGGGAATTAATTTACTAATAAATGAGTCATACTGTTAACAATTTAAACATTTTAGAAATTGTATCTAATATCAAACAAATATGTAGTTCACAAGCAGAGCTAACTCACTTTTTTTTAAGCCTACAGCACCTGGTATTCCCGGGTGGTCTCCCATCTAAGTACTAACCAGGCTGACCCTGCTTAGCTTCCGAGATCAGACGAGATTGGGCGCGTTCAAGGTGATATGGCTGTAGCCTCACTTTCTATCCATAGTAACATTTAGAGACTATTCTTCAGTGTGACATTGTTAAAAAATGCTGATTTGAAATAATCATCAATAATTTCCAAGAAGTCTTTCATTATCCCCAATTTATAATGCCTGAACTGAATGTTCTATTGCTATTTCTTTGTCTCTGTGTCAGAAAGTAGCAGCATATATCAAACAGCTCTGTGAGAAGGTATGAGGCCTCATTCTGTATCCTGATTTTAGGGGTGCTAGAAAATATATGTAGGAGGAAAGTAATAAAGAGAAACTGGCTTGTTACTTATAACATGGAATGATGCAATGAGATCAGGGCAGGAGAAGGAATCTGTGACATTGTTGGTTGAATTGCTTTCAATCTCTGACTCTTAAAAAAATCTATTCCATTAGAATCAAACTATTGTAGAACCAGAAGTCACTGTCTTTTGTGAAGTCTGACCACTCAGTTCTGGATGAGGCAAGGGAAAGGATCAAAGTAAGGTCTTGGAACACAGAAATTAGTAGGTGACAACAATTGCTTAGGTAAAAATATTGGAATCATATAGTATGAATGCTCTCTGCAAGAATAAAATTCTATATAGCAATAGTTAGGCTTGAGAATGTAAACAGCAGGGAGATTCGGAATCACACATTTGAAGACACCTAAATACTATAAGCATGCATTGATTTATTTTTTTAAAAGAGCTTATTTAAACAGAAGGGTGAAAAGGCTTCACACAATTCTATTGTAATGGAAATGCTTTTTCTGTTTCTCACAATTGCAAATGACAAATGCTGTTTCCTACATGGAGAAAGAAATCCTTTGCAAGAGAATGTTTTAAGGAGATGACTTAAATCAATTTGCTCCTAAATAACAGGATTGGCAAACTGCCCATTATCACATTGACATATCAAATGACAGTAATGTTCCCTACTGTCAAGGGATATCAAGGCACTGCAGATTCTAATCTATTTACCAAGTAGCAGGAGGGTGCCAGGATGGGCTAGTCTCTGCAAAGCTACTTTATCTATGCCAAGTTCTGGAATGTTGATAGTGAGAAAATGGAATGTAGAATTTAGGCAAAATTGGAACAAAATCAGAGCAAAATGAGTTTTCAGAAATTTTCCTAGCAATTTTATAGTAGTGAAAACATACAAGTTGAAATCTGATTATTTTTCAGTTCCATCCAAACTGAGCACAGATACAATATTGTGTCTCATGCCTATGGTTTACCATTTCATCAAGGTCTACAAAGGTACTAGATTTCTAGTTCCAGTTCTGCCATCAATTCTGACCAGGGGGAAAGATCTGAACCTTCTCTCTCTCTCTCTCTCTCTCTCTCTCTCTCTCTCTCTCTCTCTCTCTCTCTCCCTCTCTCTCTCTCTCTCTCTCTCTCCCTCTCTCTCTCCTTCCTTCCTTCTCTCTCCCTTCCTCCCTCTCTCTCCCTCCTTCTCTCTCTCTCCTTCCCTCTCCCACTCTCTCTCCTTCCCTCTCCCACTCTCTCTCTCTCTTTACAGTTTACAGGGTAGGATTGGTGTGATAAGGCTTATAAGGACTCTCTTCAGGCTAAATTATTTTAATGCTGCTGTGAATGCTACTTGTCAATGTATTAGAAATATCATTTGATAAAGACCCACTTCTTTTATTTTTCAGTGAGGCACTGTACATTATTATGAAGCTTACTCAGAAAGATATTTTGGGAGAGACCAGAAAGGGAATACATATGCAAGAGATAATTTAGGCATTTCCAGAGTGGGAAATAAATAAAATGAAGCAAAGGTACATAGAGACAAATAAATGTGTTCATAGCACAAGTTCAAAGGACTTGAAGCACAAACATTGCCTCCACTTAAAACAAACCAAAAGGATTAAATTAAATTATCTGTGCAAGGGATATTCACTTTTTGTTCAAATTATATGCACTTTCTGGATATAATCTTGTAGAAAAAGAGTTAAGGGAACTTTCTAGTTACTTTCTTTTGTTGTTGTACAGTGGAAACCTATGACAATGCAGTTTTGCTTCTGTATGAGAGAGATCACATTTGGCATTCCTGCCTCCAAATTATGCTCTGTAAATCTGAGATCATGTCACTACAGGGACAAGCAACTGAAGCTGGACAGAGCAGAGGAGACTGAACAGATAGCACAGGTTATTTACAGTAAGAATATTTGGAGAACCATTCAGAAATTTCCAGATGTCCTTGCAAACTCAGTTAACATTCAGAAAAGGGTCCCTGTCCTATTATGCATTATGTATGATATGTATGCAGATATATGTGTGGAAGCAGAAAAAAGTCAAGTGCCAGATCCATAGTTGCCAGAAAAGAAGATGGAAAGAGGGGGCCTTTGATCAAACTTCCTACATAACTAACATCAAAACTGGTTCAGTGAGCTGGTGATAGTACTGGTCAAAACTCCTGTGTTGGCACTTGATGGGTATCATAGCATAGGGGATTCAGGATGGATGAATCTATAGCTGGCAGCAGGGATGTGTTGGCTACAGATTATTGGCTCAACCTTTCTAGAGCTTAGCAACAATGAGAACGAAGAGAAAATATAGTTATAAAGATGATGTGGCATAGGGCCAGTCAACCAAATTGTTCACAAGTCTTTACAAGAGGCACAAAAAGGCAGCTTTCAATTGACAAGATGAACCACATGGAAAACAGAGCCCCAAGAATAGAATCAAGACCTAACCCTTCTAATTAGAAAATATTATCATGCAATTCATGTAATTTCTAGATGTATCTATAGTTCTTAATATGATGTTGGCCTTAGGACTTTTGAGGAATACCCACAATTACCTGTGTCTAAAAGCAGATTTCTGTCCTAATCTATTGTTGGGAAGGTGTTCAGGAGAGTCTAAGTTCTTGGAAGTCACACTGAAGATTGTACTTGTGTTGCAGTCTATTTTACTGAGCTCAAAGTTGCTGATCAACTTAATTTTCTACCTAATTATACATAATTAGGAGGGTCAAGAAAGTGACCAGAAAATGAATGCATATTTGTGATGACTTGCTTTTATTTAATTTTTTGTCAACTTTCAAATATATACAACTATTTGAAATTTGATAAAATTCTGTGCAGCTGTAATATACTTTTTCTTTTCTTTTTTTTTTCTTTCTCCTTTTTTTTCTTTTGGTTTTTGGGTCATACCTGTGGCACTCAGGAATTACTCCTGGCTCTGTGCTCAGAAATCGCTCCTGGAAGGCTCAGGGGACCAAATGGGATACTGGGGATTAAACCGGTCCATCTGAGTCTGCTTCGTGCAAAGCATACCCTGTACTTGCTTCAGGCTTCAGGCCCTGTAACACTCATTTCATTAAATTTAATCGCCTTAAAATATGTTACAGGAACATCCTAGCAGGGATCCTGTTTGTCACAACTTAAAGTTCTCATTAGAAATGCATTTGCTAATCACATAATTGATCTTTAAATGTATGTACATAAAATAAAACTAGTGCATTTAATTGCAACAGAGCTAAACTAAAGTAATGGGAACTTTTTAAATACGTAAATGGCATGTTCCATGTTTATTAAAGAAGAATTAACTCTAAAATATTCACAAAATAACTTGTTATATTCTCTGGTATATATATTTCCCCCCTCTGGTATCCTATGAAAGGTCTATTCAAGCAATAAATTTGAATCGTCCTATATAAAAATATTTTAAAGTGTTAGCTATTTTCTTTGAATGCTTGCACTTTTCCGTCAGTAAAATATGCCCCAAGTCTAAGGAATATAGATAAAACCAAATCACTCATTTGGATAAAACAATGAATCAATTTTTCAGAGGATCTATAACAGTAAGTTATAGATTACCTCATAATTTTTAATGATTAATATAGTAACTTTGGAGAAAATTTAATTCACTGAACCTTCTGAGAAAGAAGAGAAGAAGGAAGGAAGGAAGGAAGGAAGGAAGGAAGGAAGGAAGGAAGGAAGGAAGGAAGGAAGGAAGGAAGGAAGGAAGGAAGGAAGGAAGGAAGGAAGAAAAAGAGAGTTTACTGCTCTGTGACCCAGATTATCCTTCACACCTCAGAATCCAAGATATAAATATTCAGAGGGCCTAGCACTGAACTACTGGCCAAGTTTATTAATAAGCACAAAAGGGGTAACCAGGCCTCCTGAACACTGCTTGGAAGAACTCAAATTTGAAAATACTAATAAATTTAAAAGAAATAAAATCAGAGTAAAACAGATTGGTTTGCAGAAGTGTTGTCTATTCTACAGGTCACAGCATCCTGCTACTTTAAGGCAGATTGTTAGACATCCTTTATACTTCAGGCTGCAGAATTCTTAGTATCGTCACTGAGTACAATAAATCTAAGAAAGGTTAAATGTGATGTCTAGGGGCTGGTGAGGTGGCGCTAGAGGTAAGGTATCTGCCTTGCAAATGCTAACCAAGGAAAGACCCAGGTTCTATCCCCCAGTATCCCATATGGTCCCCCCCCAAGCCAGGGGCAATTTCTGAGCACTTAGCTAGGAATAACCCCTGAACATCAAACGGGTGTGGCCCAAAACAACCAAAAAAATAAAAGTGATGTCTAAAGTACTAGTCAACCCGAGGCAGTATTCATACCAGAATCTGGTGTTGTGCTCATTGTGAACATGGTACTTGAACTTCCCACATTAGAGCAGGGGCTAGGACATAAGGGTCTCTCATCATAGTCTCAACTGCTCTGATGCCCTGATGTTTCTGAGATTCAAGAATTTGGGAAGTATTATAAAAAACAAAAACCATTAGTAATTAAAAGAAGTTATATTTGAGTTTCTGTAATTTATGTTTTTGTTCATAACAGGGTATCACACATACTACATTCACATATCAGGCCCTTCCAAATAGTGTCTGCTTTCCTCCACCACTATCTCTGGGTCCCCTGCCATTTATTCCCATTTCCTTGTCATGGGAAAGCTCTGTCATATAGACCAATTCTTGGGTTTCATTCCCTTTGACCATGTATTATATCTTTAGTATTTTTTTGATCTATTCCATATCTTTTACTTCCTAACTTAACTATGCTAACTTCACTAGGATGAT
Organism: Suncus etruscus; assembly: GCF_024139225.1. Taxonomy (NCBI): domain Eukaryota; kingdom Metazoa; phylum Chordata; class Mammalia; order Eulipotyphla; family Soricidae; genus Suncus; species Suncus etruscus. Next base: position 149,394,193 of record NC_064851.1, on the reverse strand, counting down.
ACCCTCTACTTCACTTCATTTGGAGGCAAATTGTATGATTTCATCTTTTCTTATTGCTGAGTAATATTATAGCAGTATTGCAACTGTGGATAAACACCGGAGTTTATCTATCTATCTATCTATCTATCTATCATCTATCTATCAATCTATCTGTCTATCTGTCTGTCTATCTATCTATCTATCTATCTATCTATCTATCTATCTATCTATCTATCTATCTATCTATCATCTATCTATCTATCTATCTATCTCTCTATCTCTCTATCTCTCTACCTACCTATCTACCTATCTATCTATCTATCTATCTATCTATCTATCTATCTATCTATCTATCTATCTATCTATCTATCTATCTATCTATCTATCTATCTATCTATCTATCTATCTATCTATCTATCTATCTATCTATCTATCTATCTATCTATCTATCTATCTATCTATCTATCTATCTCTCTATTTATCTACCTACCTACCTACCTACCTACCTACCTACCTATCTATCTATCTATCTATCTATCTATCTATCTATCTATCTATCTATCTATCTATCTATCTATCTATCTATCTATCATCTTTACACGTGGAAAATTAGAGGACGGTGAGGTGGCGCTAAAGGTAAGGTGTCTGCCTTGCAAGTGCTAGCCCAGGAAGGACCGCGGTTCAATCCCCCGGCATCCCATATGGTCCCCCCAAGCCAGGGACAATTTCTGAGCACTTAGCAAGGAGTAACCCCTGAGCATCAAATGGATGTGACCCCCCCCCAAAAAAAAAGGAAAATTAAATGATCTGCAGATCTTGGCTATTGTTAACAGTCCTGTAGTGAATATTGGAGTACAAACATCTTTTTGAATCCTTGGGTTATATTATACTTGGAAGTATAATTTTTGGTTCATATAGAAGTTTAATTCTTACCAGTTGTTTTTGTTGTTATTGTTGTTGTTGTCATTTATTCCTTTTTTTCCAGACATGTTCACATTGTTTTCCAAAGATGCTGAACCAGAAGATATCCCTTCCATTAGGGACTGAGACTTCTTTTTCTCCCATATCCATGCCATATGTATTTTTGTTTTATTTTAGTTTTATTTTGATGTTTGTCAGTCTCACCAGTGTGAGCTGATAGTTCATTATTGCTTTGTATTGCATTTCTCTGGAGGTAAGTGATAAAAATTTTTTTTAAATACCTATTGGGCATTTACAAGTGTTCTTTTAAAAATGTGTGCTTGTCTCTTCTTATTTTTTAAAGTAATTTCTTTGTTGTTAAGTTTTACCAGCATATTGTTTTTTACTTGAAAGAGTTTGGTATGGTTGTATTTCTTTATGTCCTGTTCAAACTTTTAATTTTTATAAGCATATAGAAGTGGATATAAAGTAAATGTTCTTGTTTAAATATTTATTTTTATTTAGGTACCATGATTTACAAAGTTATTCATAGTTGAGTTTCATATATACAATTTCTAACACCTATACCATGTCAGCTTGCCTCTACCAATGGCTCCCTTTCTACATTGCTTATCCCCAGTATTCTTCACTAATAGCACTTTTTGTTTTACTTTTGAAGTAAAAATTGATTATATTTGGAGGTACTGAGGAAGGGGAGGGAAAGGATACTAAGAAAGAATAATGTGCTTGAGAGAGGTTTCTGCAGAAAGTGCCCCAGTATATAACTCTGCATGAAAATATAAAAGTACACATCTCAAAACAGGAGACATGGGCAACTTTTGCTCAGGCCCCATGTAATGTTCCACCAGCACATCAGTTTGCAGCACTTTCAGATGGGCCCAGGGAGCACAGATGTGTATCTTCTCTATTCCAAGTTGGTTCATTAGGGTTTCTCACAACCTACCTCATGTGGAGTTTTCTATCTAGTTTCAGTCCTGTGGTGATTTGCAGGGGGAGGGCTTGGATCAACTGATATTTTTTGACCTTCTTTTCTTGGAATTTGTTCCTGCTGCAGTTTCTTTTACCAGGCATTAAATCCAGTATACACAAGATGTACCCTGGTAGCCTTAAGATTAAAGACAATAGTAGCCTTCAAAGTCCATCTCTTAGTTTTCTTATATCCCAAGAACTCATTGTCTGTGGTTGGTGCCCTTTCCTAACTCTCTACTTGTTTCATTCTACTCTAGATATTTTACCACCTTAAAATATTTTAAGAAAATAGTGGGTCAATATTAGTCTCCTATAACTTCTTCACACTAAGAGAAAAGGATTATAGAGTCTTCTTGTAAGGTGGGATTCTTCAGGCTACTTTGTTTTAATAGGACTTAAATAATGATTCATTGAGTTCCAGAGTCAGTCTGAAAATTGAAAAAGAGAGAAGAAAATGATTAGAACTGGAAGATTGAAATATATTTTCTCTGTCTTTGGGGGGCAGAGCAGATTGCTATTTTAGAAACATTCTGGGATGAGACAGAAGTTAAAAAATGAAGCAAAACAATAAAAATCCTGAAATAACATTCTCTTATGGACATAGAAACACTTTGTTCCAGCATAAGTACTTGGTTCACCAAGAAATCAAGGGGCAGGGATCAACTCCCACACCAGAGAGACCAAGTAGATGTTAGGTACTGCTTGATGTACCTAGTGGAACTGGCCAGACTTGTGGTTCATGCAGTGCAGTGGCTTATTGCAGATTTTATATGCCCTAGATACCCCAGCTGTCTCCTCTTATGGCAGAGATAGAGAAAAAGCAGCATATTTTTCTTCTCTGTCTTCCTCCTCTCTCCTTCCCAGTTCATATAAGTCACCAGAGAACCTCTACCGCTTCACAGTCAACAGAGACAAGACTTACCACATTTCTGCAGTGGGCCCACCAGTATGCAAAAGAAAGACATCAAATTGCATGCTGGATTTGTTTGTTATGACCCTATATTGTACCTTGGGGTTGCCCTTGTGAATGTTCTTTGATTTTGTTCTTCAATGGAAGTTCTCTGTTACCAGATCCAAAGTAAATGAATAACCTTGGGGAGCTATGGACACACGCTAGAGCAAGGAATTGCTCTTTAATTTTTAAGTCCTTTTAGGCCTACCTACTTCTTTTACAGAAAAGACTTTCAGAGGAGACAGCAGTGAAATAATGCTGGCACATCACCAAGGTTGGGCCTAGGGAGCACATGTACTTGTTACTTCTGCTTCAGGTTGGTTTGTATTGGATTCCTCCCACTGGAGGAAAGTCTGGTTGTGGTTGCCTGAGGGAAGTGTTGGTGTCAATTGATCTTTGAAATTCTTTTCCTGTCTTCTGATTCTGCTGGAGTTCCTCTTATCAGGCCTTATTTTCAGAATCCACAAGATTTATCTTGGTAGCCTTCGGGCTAGGGAAAAGAGTGACTTCTTCAAACTCCATTTTTTGCTTTTGTTTTATCCCAAGAATTTTTAATTAATCCTAAAAACATTTGCCATTTGTGTGGGGAGTGAGGTGTTCCCTATAAATTGCTTGCTTCAATTTTATACTGATAATCATTATTAAGAACAGATTCAGGCAAAGGGAAATGATACTTAGCTTTTAGAAGAGGAGTATTCCCATAGTTTTCCTTAAATGGAACTTCAAGGTCCCAAATGAATTCATAGGTATAGATGGGCTTGCTTTTTTAGCAGCAGTTCTCACTGGTAAAACTCTGACTTCCACTATCCTGGTCAGATTAGTGACAGCATGCGCAGCTCTGAGTTCCTCAAGAAATCAGACTACTATAATCAGTTTATGTGGTCTCACTGGGATTATCCTTTAAAGTTAAGTCTACCATTATTTCGATCAGTAACCTCTATAGAACTAGAATCTGATTTCTAAAAAAAGATAAGTAATATAAACAAAGTTTTCTATCCATCTTCACTTTAAATTGGCCAGGTGGCTTAATAAATCCAGATTATTCTTTTGCATAAACACATTTTTAATTTGATTATTGTAGTTTGGATCCAATACTTTCAGTTTTGTTGGTTCTATGGTTCAGATATAAAGCTACAAAACTTCACTTGATCACCAATGTGCCTGGGATTCCTGCTCCATGCCCATATTACTCACAACCTGCATCTTCTTGTTATCCCCTCTTCAGTTTCTTTGCTTCATTATTATTATATTATTATTATTGTTATTATTATTATATTATTCCTATTATTAGTCCAGATCCAGGGTAATCTAAATATTCCCCTTTTGATTCCCCTTGTTTAACTTGGTTTTGTTACTCTATATCCTACAATCATGTGAGTTTATCCAATATTTGTCTTTCTTCTTACTTAGTTTACTCAATGTGATATCCTCCAATATCATTTAAATTGCAATTAATTGCATTGTTTCATTGTCCCTTGCAGCTGTGGTATTCCATTGTGTACATATATATGTATATATGTGCGCACATATATATCACAGCTTCATTATCTGTACTGAACACCTGTTTTGATTAAACATCTGGAACAATTTTATATCCAAGGCATAATGTTAGATACATAATGAATAAAGATATGCAAATGTCCTCTTGAATGAATATTTTTGTGTCCTAGGGGTATATGCCACATACTGGAATGTTTGGTCATACTTAAAATCTGTTCTTAAATTTATGGAGATATCTTTATAGGGGTTGAAGCGGCAGTATTTCCACCAGATTTGAATGATGTTCATTCTCCTATACATCCATTCTGAGAGTGAACAAGAAACTGCTCTGTTTGTTTGCTTTTGATATGTTATAATATTATCACTGATAAAGTAAATATTACTTTAAAGAGTACAATTAATTTATTTTGTATGTGTTTTTGCTTTGTTTGTAAGGTGGGCAGTATCCAGTGAATTTTGGCTAATGAGATTAGCAGTTCAATATGAGGCCTCGAAAATGTGTTACTTCTCAGGCCATGCAGAGCTGGGGATTATCCAGTCTACCCTGGAAGTATTCAGTGATTTCCAAACTAGCTCCTGGTGATGTTAGGGAAACCTCTTGGTGCTAGGGACTGAACTAAGGTCAGTCACAAGCGAAGGCCTGTAATCTCTCCAAAGGTACAGTATACAGAAGTTTTGTACATAATAAAAATAAGTAGATTATCCATACAATGTGGCTGGGTAACTATGCATTTTGCATTGACTTTAACCCAATAGTTTAATGATTTCATGGTCCACAGAAGCACTATTTCGTGTTCACCAGTGTGTGGGGTCTCCAAAGTTTTCTACCCTCTTCATTTGGTTCATCTATTGATAATTCTTCCTCTTGCTGCTCTACAAACATGTTTTTAAGTTTGCACAATTTTTCTTTTCAAACCTTTACAATAGTTCAATGCTTGTTTCTACAAGTATTTGTCAGTTTAAAATGTGTTTTATATTTTTATACCCTTCATTCTTTTCTCTATTTGAAATGCCTTATATACATTTCAACATGACTCTTTGGTTGCTTATTTTATCTTTTGAATTTAGCGATATAAATAAAATACTTGAAAAAGAAATCTAAACTTAACTAAACCAGAAAAACAGACCAAGATATTGACTGGAAAAGTGTAGAAACTAAGATTATATCTTGTGATGACAACAGCAAAAATAAATGTACTTTAGCTTTGGCATGTGGTCTTGACAGTTTCTTTGATGATTACACTTTGACAATAAAAAGAAAAGCTTTGGTGGCTAAATGGTAAATGCTTTATTTTTTTAGAGTTATTGAATTGTTTATTAGTGAAATTAAGCAATCAACAGATGATAAATTCAAGCAACTCAGAAAACTATTTTACTTTTTCATAAACTCAGCTAAACTATTTCAAATTACCTTACCTGGATCTAGCAACAACATCACTCGACATTATATAATGATATATGCTGAACATATGTATCAATCACCAATCTAAGAACCATTAACCTTTATTTTCATTGGCAGAACTAAATCCTGTGTCTCAATATGTAAGAAAAGAAATCAGGACAGAAATTCTCTTCTAGCTATCCTAAACTTATTTTTTCCACATAGAAATACTCCTAGGCTAGGGAAATAACTCAGTTGTAGAGTGCTTGCCTTGAATGTGTGAGGCTCTGAGTTTGATACCTGGCACCACACAATGATAATAAATAAATAAACACTCCCAAGATGAAGCTTTATGCTCCAGGCACACCGCAAAACTGGGGTTTCCCAGTTTTATTTGTGTGCTATTCTGACCTTTACAACCCCAGAAGTTGTCCAGATCTGATGGTTGTCTGCTCTCTGAACCCAAGTTTATGCTGGACATGCTATCTCTGAGCCAATACTGCATGACCCAATCACACCTGATCAACTGGGTACCCTAGCCCCCATTTGTGCATGGTCTTCCATCACTCTTTAGCCAGATATTGACCATATTTGATATATGTCTACCCTCTAAACACAAAACATTGATAAATAATCTATTTGTGGGAATTTTGTGAGGGAAGGAAGTTGAAGCTCTATTTCTCAGACAGTATATAGCCTCAAAACTCTGTTAACTCAATGGAGTAAATAATGAACAATTTTCTTAGCATACTCAAGTAACTGCATGGTAAGCAAAATAACCTATAAAGCAGATGTATTATTAGTTTCTTTTTGGTAGAAACAATTCAACAAGTCACTTTTCAAATAACTGGGAATCTAACTCTACCACTAACACCCAGAAAACTCAAAGATCAATGGGGAAACTAAGCAACGCTAGAACTATTATACAGGTAAGGACAGAAACTGGCAAAGTTTTAAGCCTATCAAAATGACTAGTTGAAGATTAACTAAAATCCATACTCAACTGACATCAGAAATTAAGAAAGTAGTAGCCAGTGAAATTAAGCAATCAACAAACGATAAATTCAAGCAACTAAAAAAATATTTTCAGAAATTTAGAGAATCCATACAAATAAAAATGAAGGTTATCAAGAAATAAAGGAAATTAAGAAATAAAGAATATCAAGAAAGCAAGCTATAATAGCAAAATCTCCTGGTCGAACTCTGTATAGATGAATTTGAAGACAAATCAGCATCAATAAAGAAGCCAAGACAGAACAGACAAATGAACAGAATAAGATTTAATCTATTTAAAGTAATAAATGAGAAGAAAAATCTTAAACTTAAAAGAAATAACATAACAATTACAATATGTCTTCCATAAGAAATGGCCCAACAAAAAAAAAAAAGTGGAATGACATATTTAAAGTACTGAATATAAGAAGTTTTCAAACTAGAGTCCACTACCTGGCAAAATTCTCATTTAGTTGAGAGAGAGGGATAAAACATAATCAAACAAAATAGAGCTGGCTACATTCCTGATAACCAAACTGACTCTGAAAGAACTATTTAGAGGTTACTCACATTAACCAAATAAAAAATGTAAAATAAACAACCCTACATTTTAAATTGGAAATAGAGTCCTTTATAACAACAATATTTTGAGTGTCAATGGACTAAGCTATTTCATCAAAAGGCACAATATGGCTTGAAAGATCAGAAAACAAAATTCATCCATTCTATGCTTACAGGAAAAAAAAAACATCTAAAATCTCAGAATAAACTCAGGACTTGAGTGATAGAATTGAATACAACTCTTCAAACTAATGAAAATATTGGAGACAGCCATATTTATATATAGCCAAGTTATAGTCAATCTAAAAACATATAAAGACAAGGATAGATACTATTTATTGATCAAAAGAGCAATAAACAAAGAAGTACTAACTACAATCAATATATATATACAACCAGATACAAATGTTGGACAAACAAAATTTGTAAGGCTTTTTCACAAACCTAGATAATTACATGGATGGAAATGGAATAGTATTAGGAGATTTAACATGCTACTTTTACTATTGGATAGAACCACTAGGCAGAATATCAATAAGGACTCAGAACAATAAATGAGAAACTAGAAGAGCTGGGACTATAAATTATTCAGAGCCTCCAATCTTATAAAGCTAAATACTTATTCTTCCAAGTGCACATTAAAAATTATCCAAGATAAATCACATATAAGTTAGGATATAAGTCTAACTTACATAAATTCACAACCATAAGAGCCATACCAAGCATCTTATCAGACCACAATCCACAGAATTTAAAAAGTGAGCATAAAAAGATGTAAAGAAACTCTAAGACCTGAAGACTGAAAAACACGCAATAACACCTGAATCAAAGTGAAAAGCAAAAAAGAAATAAAAATATTCCATGAGACTGTAATGATAAGGAAGTAGCAAATCATTAAATTATATGGGACATATCAAAATAATAATGGGGGGTGCAGAAAGATAGCACCGTGGTAGGCATTAACCTTGCATGCAGCTGACCCGGCTCAGACCTGGGTTTTATTCCTGACATCCCACAGGGTCCACTGAGCCTTTCAGGTGAGATTTTGATTTCTGAATGCAGAGCCAGAATAAACCTTGAGTGTGGCCAAATTAAAAAGAAAAAAAGAAAAAGAAAATAGCAACTAGGAAAAAACTCATATTAATATACAGACACTTAAAGATGTAAAAGATAAAGTCAACAGCCTAAATTCACATCTATGTGTGTTGAAAACCAATAATAAAGAGACCAAAACACTAGTAAAAGGAAAAATAATAAAAAGAAGAGCATAAATCAATTATATAGAAACCAAGAACAATATAATCAGGAACTGGTTTCTAAAAAGAATAAACAAGAGAGACAAACCACTGTCAATACTCATGGGGAAAAAAAAGGAGAAAGTGCTCAAATAAATTGGATCAGAAATGAAAGGTGAGAAAATGGAACAGAACCTCCAGAAGTAAAAGATATTGAGAGCTTAGTATAAACAGGACAACTGTTACGATAGAGAACCTAAAGAAATGGTCACATTTTAGACACATGTAATCTTACAAAACGAAAAGAGGAAAAAGAAATCCTGATAAGGCCAATCACAATCAAGAAAATTGATGCAGTTACCAGGTCTCTCCCCAAGGGAAAAAAATATGCCCATAATTAATTGGTATCCCTGAAAAAATTGTAGAGAGGGAATTAGGCAGAGCCATGGGAAAAATGATGATTCTGGGTGATGGAAGCAGCAGGCATGGCTTTGGCAGGGCATGGGCTTTGCCTGCCCTCTTTTTCAGAAATTAAGAGCCTTTTGCGGTGTAGCTAGTATACTTATGATATTTTATAGCTCGGCTTACATCTCAGTCAAAAAAGAGTGAGTCTATGTAGCTGGCCAGGTTCAAAGAGGGTGACTGCATTTGTGGGCATGGTTAAAGCTCAGAGAATACTTTTTACAAGATTCAATACCTACTCATGATAAAAAATTAGTATAATAGGGGCTGAATAAACTATTCTCAATACAGTAATAGCTATTTATATTCCTAATAATTAAAACCTGAAAGCATCCCTATATAGGCTGATCAGAGACAAGACATACTTGTGTAAGTGTTCACTTCTACTCAACATCGTATTAGAGTTCCTAGCAACAGCAATGAGACAAAGAAAAAAAAATTAAGGGATTCTGAATTGGATAAAAAATAAGTAAAATTATTTCTATTTGCATGGTTACATGCATTAAACATGCACAAAGTCCACAATAAAGCTCCTAGAAACAATAAGCCAATATAGCAAAGTGGCTGACTACAAAAATCAATACAAATAAATTGACTGCATTCCTTTATACAAATTATGAACCAAAGGAGAAAGGTATTAAAGAGTGTATCCCATTAAAAATAGTCTCCCTGATTACAAACGTGCTTGCAACCATGGTGCTTAAGTAAAGAAATTATAAAAAAAAAAAGTAGTGTCCCAAACTATCAAGTACTTTAAATAAATTTAACAAAATAAATGAGATACTTATCCCACAAAAACCCAAAACACTTAAGAAATGAATATTCTATTATATTCTAGTACATGATATAGGGAATAAATAACCAATCTACACTATCTTTTGGTTAATGATAGTTTAAAAATTATATACTATATTCTGGGGTCGGAGAGATAGCAAGGAGGTAAAGCATTTACCTTGCATGCAGAAGGATAGTGGTTCGAATCCTGGCACCCCATATGACCCCCTGAGCCTGCCAGGAGCAATTTCTGAGTGTAGAGCCAGGAGTAACACTTGAGCGCTGTTAGGTGTGACCCAAAAGCCAAAAAATAATTATATACTATATTTTAATGTTGTAAGGAAGGAGTTCTGGGAGCTTGATTACTTAAGATATATCTTCATTGAATTTATTCTATTTGCAAAGGCAACAAAAATGTAATTAAGATTATATGAAACTCAAAGTTATCTATTTAGCAAAAAAAAACTGAGTTTAAATAAAAAGACATTACAACTGGCTAGGAGAATATATTTTCACATAACACTTCAAATGAAGGACAATCCACAATCGATAAAGCACTTATGAGTCTCAGCAACATCAACAACAAAACCTTCCAAATAACATAAAAACTTAGGGAGAATAGATAAGTAGACACTTTTACAAAGAAAAACAAGCTTCCACAAAGAAGCCAATAACCATATGAAAAGTCCTTATTATCATTAGTATAAGATAAACACAAATCAGAAAGATAATGAGGTATCACCGCACACCAGTAAGAATGTTATATATGAAAAGAACTAAAAAACAATAAATGTTGAGGGGGAAGGTGGTGCACAAGGAACCCCCACTAACTACTAATAAAAATGTAACCTGTTCAGCCTCTATTTTTAAAATAGTAATGAACGTTCTATTAGACCCAATTACCGGACTTCTAAAACAAAAACATTCTCAAAGAAACAGACAATTGCATACCTATGTTTATTGCAGCACTTAGTAATCAGGGTTGAAACAAACTAAATGATCAATAGCAAAGGAATGAATGAATTAATATAGTTGTGGTACATATATACAATGAAAACTTTGCAGCCACTGGGAAGTCATACGGTTTACAGTAACCTGGATGGAATTGGAGGATATCATGCTGAGTGAAGTAAGTCAGATGCAGAAGGACAACTACAACATGATTTCACAAAAATGTGATATAAAGAGAAACGAATCAAAGGTATGAAAATATCAATTGAAAATAAGCCTCAGAGACTACAATACAGATGTGAAAGTGTTAGATTTGGGTTAAGATGGTGAAGGGAATAAATAGTCTGCCAAAAAATAACACTGGAACCTAAGTATCACTAGAAAATAAGTATCTCTAGGACATAAGGACATATATAATTGTAAGGGAATAACAGTTTGTACTTAAAAACATCATTGTCAACAAAAAAAAACGAGTTGCATGAGTGGGACTTGGGTAAAGTTAGTTCACATAGGACATAGAAATATTGAAGGGGGGCCCGGAGAGATAGCACAGCGGCGTTTGCTTGGTATCTATCTTGTTCAATGCTTTATTTTTTCTAGAACAATATTGATTTCATCACACCTACAGAAAATACCCATTTTGATATTTTAATGAGTAACTAAATAAAACTTTTGGGTCAACACGTGGCTGATTCAGGAAGGACCTGGATTTGATCCCTGACATCCCATATGGTCCCCCAAGCCAGGAGCAATTTTTGAGCACACAGCCAGGAGTAATCACTGAACATCACCGGGTGTGGCCCCAAAACCAAAACAAACAAGCAAACTTTATTTGTGAAGAATGAAATTTTAACTACAAATAATATTCACATAGTGCTAGACACTATTATCCTACTGATATTTTTAATTTATTCAAAATTACAAAAATAATTATCAGTTTGCAGTCTATGATTTGGGCAGTGAACCAATTTTCATCTAGGACTAGAGTGACTTCTCAAACCATGCAATCTATGGGAGACTTAGGGATATGTTTCTATCTATGCTGCCTCCATACTTTTGCCCATATGAGCCCTCTTCCTTTACTTTTCATTCAACTATACAGAGAAACCACATGGATTCTTAGGTTATTAGAAACCTTTTAATGATAGAACTGTAAGATTAAATGGAAAATTTTTCACACCATATGGGTTTTTCTTTCTGAATTTGTCAAGCAAATTAGTAAAAAAAATAAAACCATGTTTAGTTACATAGAGGAGACTTTTCATACCAGTAAATTCTGGAGTAAACGGGGCAGAGTATTTTTATTCTATTTTTTTTCCTTTGGATGTCCCAAATAGTGTTTATGAGGTTTGGACTCATCACTGATAATTCTCAGATAACCAGACTGGCAGGTACCAGTCCTACATTCTCCCACATTGAAGTTTTATTCTTAGATAATATTTTTTAGAAAGACTTTTATTCTTGATGTGGGCCAAGAGGAGGAATGTTCACTTATGCTAATCCTAAAATAGTTTATGCTGATAGAGAGATCATTTCTGAGATAATTTTAATTCTCGGTAATACATAGAATCTTCACTATATTAGACAATTAATACTTCACTGTATCCCCTTAACTATGGGTCTTATTCTTTAGGACCTCAGTTGATCTCAGCTAAAATAATCCACATGCCAGTACAGCATTCTGTAAAGAAGCCAGTTCTGAGAATCTTGGGTCTATCTGAAGGAACTTCCTACTTCACAAATATGTGTCTCCTGCACTTCCCCCTTTCTGTGTTGAAGTTGAAAAGGATGGAGTCATCAGAATTTATAAGTAGTTGAAAATTTTTAAAAATCTTATATAGTTCACAGTATCAAAAATTTTAAGACATATTCTTTGGGTAAATATCTTTAAAATGAAATAATTTTGAAATTGTTATACTGAGTTGAATATAATCATGTCAGACCAAATTCCCCAGGTATTTTTTGCAGACATCCTGCTATTTGATATTCTTCATAAGGTAGATTAAAAGGAAATATATGACCGGCACTTGATTAGAGAAAAGCTCTCCACATCATCTTGGAGGGATCTCAACTCCTTACCTTCATGTTTTTTCTAAAAAAAATCTAGATATATACCCTTTGGTCCTATGGGAGTAGTTTAGATAACCTAGATGGAGACTCCAGGTACATAGGCATTTTTACATTAGTGTTGAAACAGGAAAGTGTTTGGCTGTACCTATATCTAAGCCTCTAGGGAGAATGGAATGACCCTAGTTCACTGCTTTGACAAAAATTAGAGACCAGTAATTCAACTCAGAAAGGCAGAAAAGACAGCACTCAAAGTTAGTCCAACCTTCACAGATCAATGCTTAGAAAAAAAAAATGGCAGCAATATAAAGAGCTTTTTCTCAGGTCTCACCTCTTTTAGCAAAGTCTATCACAGTTAATTTTACAATAGATACTTAAGAACTGGATTATATCAGTTGTGCTCTAAGTATTGCATAAGAGGAGTAAACATTTAGAAATACCTTGGAATCTACTAAGAATCACAGTCTTCATAAAATGCTTTCTCTCTTATTTCCACTCAATGTGTCATGATTATAGTGGAGTCTAGGCAATAAGTAATCTTTGCAAAAGTTTCTCCAACCCCAAATGACACTTTTGCTTTTAAACTTTTGATTCTGTTAAAAGTGAGTTACCTTTCCTTACTAAATAAGTTGTTATTGATTGATGAGATACTTCACTTAATGTAACATTGAAATGTGGTTTATATTGATTTTTAAAAAAATATTGTTGACAGTTGATTCCTTGTAGTTGTTCAGCCTTGAGATAATATTGTGAAGGCCAGTACTGCTCTGGAGTAGAGCATACTCTGGAGAGTAACAAACATATTGATATTAAGCATATGCATTCCAGTTAGATATTATATATCAAATAAATTGCATCTTGAATCTGGATAAACTCTTGTTCAGAGGAAACCCAGCTTCTGAAAATAGTAGAGTGGCATTTATATACTTTTTTTTTCTTTTTGGTTTTTGGGCTATACCCAGTGATGCAGGGGTTACTGCTGGCTATGTGCTCAGAAATCACTCCTGGCTTGGTGAACCATACAGGACACTGGGGGATCAAATCGGGGATCATTCTAGGCTAGCACGGGCAAGGCAGATGCCTTACCACTTGTGCCATAGCTCTGGCCCCAATATATACTCTTGTTATTATATACTTATGCTTTCTTTTGTGGGCCATCCCATATATGAATTTTTTCCATAATTTTAAAAAATATAAAGATCTGCCAATACTATCTGTTCTAATGATTTCTTGTATCTCATGATTTGTAATAAATATTATACTTGTAGCCTATTAGAATGTTTTTTTCTCTGCACTAATATTTAAGTGCTATTCTAAATAATTTTTTATCATTTTCCATATTTTTTCTTGAATCTTTCTGACATACCATGGAAGTTAGTATAGTATAGTATAAGTAGTACATAGTTCAAACTTATTTGTCTGCAAAAAATTGTCACCAACCCATACCAGTGTACAGATCTTAATAATTTAATTGTTTCATAATTATTTTCTAAATCTAACTCTCAGAAATTCCTAACATGCTAAGCCCCTTTATTGGGGTAAATTCAATACTAACCTCTGAGCTGTCTCTATTATCCATCATTCTCATTTTTTATATATTTATTTAAACACCTTGGTTACAAATAAACCAGTGCAACATTCCCATAACCAATGGCCCACATCTTTCTCCTCTCCACCCCACCCCCGCCCATTCTCTAGACAGACTTCCTACTTCCCTCATTCAATCATTCTCATTTATACTTTCTTCGCACTCATCCTTCATCCATCTGTCCCCTGGCTCTTGATATCACAGACTCTTTAATGCTGTCTAAACTATTTAATCATGTCATTTTTACCTTGAACTCTGATGCTGCTTCCCAAAGGCACTTCAAAGATAGGAAACACAGAAACAGTGAATGAATGAAGGAGAAATATAAAAATTGATAAAAAAAATAATAAAAAGAACTTGGAGCCGGAGTAGTATTACAGTGGATAAAGCTTTTGCCTAATTTGATGCAGAACCAAATTAGAACTCTGGCATTCCATATAGTCACCAGAGAATGTCCAGGAATAATATGAGTGAAGAACCATTGAGTATGGCCAAAAGTTTTCATAAAATGTAAAGGACTTTAAAATATGTAAGGAATAAATGGTCCAATATCTATCTGAAGACAAGTGCAACCTCCCCCAGAAATAATGGAGGAATCAAAGTCAGAGGAAAGAGAATAAAAGGAGCTGATAGGTACAATGTTTGAAAGTATTATTTGATATATATATTTTCTAGCTATCTTCTGTCTTTCTTTTCCTTTTTATGAAAAATGTACAATAAAATAACTCACTTCTAAACTTGGAAATAGATTGAGCACATCAGAAAGAACAAAATTAACCAGTGCTGGCATGGATGAAAGAAGAAAGGACTCTCACTCACTGCTGATGGGAATATTGACTGGTCCAGCTGTTTTGGAGAAAAATATGGATATTCCTTGAAAATGTAGAAGTTGAGCTTCCAGTAATACCCAGTAATACCACTCACAGATATATACCCTGTGAAAATCATGCAGAAAATCCTCTGCAGTCCTACGTTCATTGCAGCAATATGCACAATAGCCAGAATCTGTAAACAACCCAAGTGCATGAAAACACCAGTTAATAAAGAAACAAGTTGTACATCTACCCAATGGAATACTATGCAGCTGCTAGAAAAATTGAAATAAGAAAATTTTCTTATTCATAGATAGATAGGCAATCATTTTGTTGACATAAGTCAGAGAAAACAGGTATATAGAATAATTATATTGATTTGTAGTATATATATGTGTATATACATATATAAGATAGTATCATAATAATTTTCAAAGGCATTCAAGGACAAGACCATGGTAGGAAACTTGCCTTAAATATCAAAAGAATGAAGTTAGGGCCCAGAGAGACCAATTATAACAATGAAAGTTGGAAATGATCACTCTGGACAAGAAATGAGCTCAAAGAAGAGAAAATCATATGCATGATATGTTGTTAATAACAATATTGCTAACTGGAGACAAGGGTGGAGGGAAATGTACACTGGAAAAGATTGTGTACATTGTATGACTGAAACACAATTGTGAACAACTTTGTAACTGTGAAAAGTAGAAAATAACTATACTATAAACAACCTGTAACCATAGGTTTAAAGTAATTTTTAAAATAAAATAAAAAAGTGTGAGGCTGGTTAAAGAAAAGGTCAATGAAAGTAGCAACTGACATTAAGGTTGTTCTTTTGCTAGATTTTCTCTCCTTGGATCACTTCACTCTATTTCTAGAACTTTGGAAACAAAGTTGAACTGTTGATATTCTTAAGCACTCTAGCAGGAGTTTCTGAGGCTGGCAAGACTAGAAAACTCAAGTCTTGGTACTCTGGAGATTATATATTCATTAAGGTGAACTTAGTAATATGAGAAAAAGAACATTTTAGAGTTGACATTCAGAGTTGACTGTATGCAACCAATTTATCCAAGTTCACAAATTAATACTTCAGGCTAGATTCAGAATTAGTCACAGAAGACCAACAAGAATCTTAGACCCTGAAAAGTGAGCAAGTCTAATACATTGACTGTCACTTCCTCTTTGGCAGTTTATGTTAAGCTATTTTTCAACATTATCAAAGTCATAGAGTAGTTTACATTTCTCAAAACACTTACCGTTTGGCAGACTGCAGCATGCTTTTTGACTGCCAATTTTCAATACTGTGTCTTTTCTGGTAACAACAGTTTTGGTTTATTATGTCTTCTGGAACAGTAGAAAAATAATGAGAGTAAATTTGAAAAGATTTACAGATGTAGATGAAAAAAAAAATTGTAGATTTGAAGAGATGAAAGTACTTCCGAATAAGAATGGTCTGAGGTAGGGGAAGGATTAGTCTAAACCCCCAACATCATAGGGGGTTAATTGGTGGTTCATTATCTGGAAAGAACCTCTAATTAATTAAAGAGAGCACTAGTGACTTAGTTTTGTTGTTGTTGTTGTTGTTGTTTAGTTTTGGGGCCATACCCAGTGACCCTCAGGGGTTACTCCTGCCTATGCATTCAGAAATCGCTTGTGGCTTGGGGGACCATATGGGATGACAGGGATTGGACCTAGGTCTA
Organism: Suncus etruscus; assembly: GCF_024139225.1. Lineage (NCBI taxonomy): Eukaryota > Metazoa > Chordata > Mammalia > Eulipotyphla > Soricidae > Suncus > Suncus etruscus. Next base: position 149,377,345 of record NC_064851.1, on the reverse strand, counting down.
TCCTGGATCAGCCCATGAAAGGTAAAAGTGGAGTGAAAGGTAAACTCCCTATTGCTGCCTATCGCTCTGGCCCCAGAATTAGTTCTTTTGTTTTTTGTTTGTTTTTATTGTATATACACTGATAACTCTAAATAAGGCCAATTGTGATACTTTCCTCCCACTGAGCTGACCCTCAGCTCTTGGAGACTAAATTTATTTAAACTTTTAATTTATTGATGAAGTGAGACCAAAGTAGGTTGATCAGGCTTTCAGAGAACATGATTCTTTTGCTGCTTCTTAGTCTTTCTACTCCGTTATATTGCCTGGCCATATGCTCACTGGATGAATCTGGTCAGTGGGCAAAATTTGATCATGCTAAATTAATTTTAAAAAGTCTAAAAATGCTGAGAAAGTACAAGTGTCTAGCATCTGGCCTCACTATCACTATTGCAAACAATGCTTGAGATATTTTCATATGAATGCTACATTTATTTTCCAATTACATACAAATTAATTTATAGAAATTTTCTGTACAAGCAAATGTGGCTATTCTTATATAGATTGATGAAATTTTCAAATAATTGTGAGTTCCAAAACCGTCTAGGACAGCGTAGCTGATGACCAGGGGTGAGTGGCCCCATTCCCTCCTTTATACAGAGAGCTCCTACCACCTCAAGCACTAACTACCAACTATTGTGGAACTACAGAAAGAATCTGACCCCACCATTCTTAATGACTTTTGAAGACAATAGTTGCAGTATCTCTTAGGTGAGTATATCTGGCCACCTGGCAAAGCTTTACAATTGTCATTGAGCAGCAGATGGATAATTGCCTCCTACATATCAACAACAACCCAGCAGAGAAAAATAAATATCCAAGAGTGAGTTCTCCTGGTTAAGTGTATCTTGACTGCACAATAGACAGAACACTGTTTTCTATACCAATCACCTCCCAAGTGTACATCAAAAGCTCTGTGTTTGAGTGCCCTAACTCCCTGGTACAGTTTTCCAGCTACCTCTGGTGGAGTTACAAGGAAAGCATTGGCCTGCACCAAACACAACACATCAGGGAGCTATAAAATCAATTGAACCACATCTCTATTAATACAGCCCACAAGAAATGAGTGGATATATTCCCATTTCTTAGAGAATAAAGCAACTAGAACAATGAAAAAAAATGAAAGCACTTTTCCAATGTCAACAATGTGTGACTAAAGTCCACTAAAATCAACAAATATATTAAACTTTTTAAATTTGCCTGAAGAGTTGAGAAAACCAATACAAGTGATACTTACTGATATAAAAGTACTTTTAAAAAGAGAATCAGTGGGCCCGGAGAGATAGCACAGCGGTGTTTACCTTGCAAGCAGCCGATCCAGGACCTAAGGTGATTGGTTCGAATCCCGGTGTCCCATATGGTCCCCCGTGCCTGCCAGGAGCTATTTCTGAGCAGACAGCCAGGAGTACTCCTGAGCACCGCCGGGTGTGGCCCAAAAACCAAACAAAAAAAAAAAAAGAAAAAAAAGAGAATCAGTGAATTTTGAGAAAATTTAATTTTATAAAAACCAAACTAAGTAGAGATAATAATGGAGGGGGATAAGTTTCAAGGGGATTCAACTACATTGATGATATAAAGGAGTTCTATGGCTAAGTATCTATGGTTAAGTATGATTTCATAGAGTTAACTAGACTAGAAACTTGACATAACTTTAAAGCTACTCTTTAAAAAGGTGCTTACCATTATGGCAAACTGGGAACACAATATAAGGGAAGTTGGCACTGGTGCTGAAATTGATGGAAGAAATCTGTATATGTAAAATTCAACTTTTAGACATACAATAAAAAATCAGAAAAATTCAAATATATAATAAAGGGGGATTGGATTTAGAGGTAGTAGAAAGGTAAGACAATTGCCTGGTATGTATCTGATCCAGGATTGATACCCAGAACACATATTGTCTCCTGAACCCTTCTAGGAATGATACCTGAACACAAAATCAGGAGAAAGCACTGACCACTACTGTGTGCACCCCCCATTAAAATAAATTTAAAAATCACCTAAAATATTCAGCAGAATAAATTAATAGTATTTTTGTTTGTTTTTGTTTTTGGGTCACACCAGACAGTGCTCAGGGATAACTCCTGCCTCTAGGCTCAGAAATCACTCCTGGAAGGCTCAGGGGACCATATGGGATGCTGGGATTAAAACCACCATCCTTCTGCATGCAAGGCAAATGCCTTACCTCCATGTTATCTACTCAGCCCCATAAAAATAGTTTTAACAAGAGGCAAATTCTTTCAATAGAGAATGGATGGGACACAGCAAAAGCAGTCCTGAAAGGAAAATTAATAGCTTTGCAAGCACACATCAGGAAGAAAGAAGGGGCACAACTGAATAACTTAATGACGCAGCTCACAAAATTAGAAAATGACCAACGAAAGGAACCAAAAACAGGGAGACAGAAGGAAATAACAAAGCTGAAAGCAGAAATCAATGAAGTAGAAACCCAAAAAACAATAAAAAAGATCAACAACAGCAGAAGTTGGTTCTTTGAAAAAAATAAACAAGATTGATAGACCATTGGCAAAATTCACAAAGAAAGAGAGAGAGAAATCTGATAACCCGTATTAGAAATGAAAAGGGGGAGATTACGACAGATATTACAGAGATCCAAAGGGTAATTAGAGACTACTTTGAGAAACTTTATGCTACTACACATGAAAACCTAGAAGAAATGGATAAATTCCTGGACACTTATAACCTTCCACGGTTAAGGAGGATGTAGCATATCTAAACACCCCCATCATTATGGAGGAAATTGAAACTGTAATCAAACATCTGCCTAAAAAGAAAAGCCCAGGCCCACATAAATATACTAATGGATTCTTTCAAATCTTTCAAGAGGAGCTAATACCAATCATGGCCAGGCTCTTCCATGAAATTGAAAAAACAGGAACACTCCCAAACAGCTTTTTTGGAGCCAACATCACCTTGATACCAAGACCAGACAAAGATGTGCCAAAAAAAAAAATTATAGACCAAAATCCCTGATGAATGCTGATGCAAAGATCTTCAACAAAATCCTGGCAAATAGGATCCAATGCATCATCAAGAAGATCATATAATATGACCAAGTAACTTTTATCCCAGGCATGCAAGGATGGTTTAACATGCATAAATTTATCAACATCATACACAACATCAACAAGAAGAAAAATTAAAATCACATGATCATATCAATGACAGAGAAAGCTTTTGATAAGGTTCAACACCCATTCTTTTTTTTTTTTTTTTTTTTTTGGTTTTTTGGGCCACACCCGTTTGACGCTCAGGGGTTACTCCTGGCTATGTGCTCAGAAATCGCCCCTGGCTTGGGGGGGACCATATGGGACGCCGGGGGATCGAACCGCGGTCCTTCCTTGGCTAGCGCTTGCAAGGCAGACACCTTACCTCCAGCGCCACCTACCCGGCCCCTCAACACCCATTCTTGATCAAAACTCTCAGCAAGATGGAAATGAAAGGAACCTTTCTCAATCTAGTTGAAGCCATCTACTACAAGCCAAAGCAAATATTAACCTCAATGGAGAAAAACTAAAATCACTCCTGGAAGGCTCTAAATTCTGGTACAAGACAAGGCTGTTAGCTCTCACCACACCTCTTCAACATAGTACTTAAAGTACTTGCTATAGTGATCAGGCAAGAAAAAGATATCAAGGGAATCCAGATAGGAAAGGAAGAAGTCAAGCTCTCACTGTTTGCAGATAACATGATACTCTACTTAGAAATCCCTAAAGACTCTACCAAAAAGCTTCTAGACCAATAGATTCATATAGCAATGTGGCAGGCTACAAAATTAACACACAGAAATTAATGGCTTTTTTATACACCAATAATGATAGTGAAGAGATGGATATTAAGAAGGGAATCACATTCAAATTTGCACCACACAAACTCAAATATCTCGAGTCAACCTGACCAAAGACGTGAAGGACCTATACAAAGAAAACTATAAAGCCCTGTTCCAAGAAATGAGAGCACACACGGAAATGGAAACACATACCCTGCTCATGGATTGGCAGGATTAACATAATTAAAATGGCAATACTCCTCAAAGCATTATACAGATTTAATGTGATCTCTCTAAAGACATCTATGATATTCTTCAAAGAAGTGGATCAAACACTTATGAAGTTCATCTGGAACAATAAACACTCTCGAATAGCTAAAGCACTCCTAGGGAAAAGGAATATGGGAGGCATTACTTTCCCCAACTTTAAACTTTACTACAAAGCAATAGTTATCAAAACCGCATGGTATTGGAATAAAGACAGACCCTCAGATCAGTGGAATAGGCTTGAGTTTAGACAATGTTCCCCAGACATACAATCACCTAATTTTTGACAAAGGAGCAAGAAATCCTAAGTGGAGCAGGAAAAACCTCTTCAACAAGCAGTGCTGGCAGAACTGGTTAGCCACTTGCAAAAAAGCGAACATAGACTCCCAGTTATCATCATGTATGAAAGTAAAATACAAATGGATTAAAGACCTTGATATCAGACCTGATACCATAAGGTATATAGAACAGCATGTAGGTAAGACACTCCATGACATTGAGACTAAAGGCATCTTCAAGAAGGAAACTGCACTTTCCAAACAAGTGGAAGCAGAGATAAACAGATAGGAATACATTAAGCTGAGATGCTTCTGCACCTCAAAAGAAATATTGCCCAGGATACAAGAGCCTCCCACTAAGTGGGAGAAACTATTCACCCAATACCCATCAGATAAGGGGCTAATCTCCAAAATATACAGGGCACTGACAGAACTTTACAAGAAAAAAAATAACTAATTCCATCAAAAAATAGCGAGAAGAAATGAACAGACACTTTGACAAAGAAGAAATACAAATGGCCAAAAGGCACATGAAAAAATGCTCCACATCACTAATCATCAGGGAGATGCAAATCAAAACAATGATGAGATAACATTTCACACCACAGAGATTGGCACACAACACAAAGACCAAGAACAATTAGTGCTGGCGGGGATGTGAAGAGAAAGGAACTCTTAATCCACTGCTGGTGGGAATGCCATCTAGTCCAACCTCTATGGAAAGCGATATGGAGATTCCTCCAAAAACTGGAAATTGAGCTCCCATTCAACCCAGCTATTCCACTCCTAGGGATATACCCTAGGAACACAAGAATACAATACAAAAACATCTTCCTTACGCCTATATTTATTGCAGCACTATTCACAATACCCAGGCTCTGAAAACAACCAAGATGCCCTTCAACAGACGAATGGCTAAAGAAACTGTGGTACATATACACAATGGAATATTATGCATCTGTTAGGAGAAATGAAGTCATGAAATATTCCTATACATGGATGTACATGGAATCTATCATGCTGAGTGAAATAAGTCAGAGGGAGAGAGATAGATGCAGAATAGTCTCACTCATCTATGGGTTTAAAAAAAAATAAAAGTCATTTTTGCAACAATCCTCAGAGACAATGAGAGGAGGGCTGGAACTTCCAGCTCACTTCATGAAGTTCACCACAAAGAGTGGTGAGTGCAGTTATAGAAATAACGACACTCAGAACTACCATAACCATGCCAATGAATGAGGGAACTGGACAGGCATCTAGAGTACAAGTGGGGGTCGGGTGGAATGGAGGGAGATTTGGGACATTGGTGGTGGGAACGTTGCACTGGTGAAGGGGGGTGTTCTTTACATGACTGAAACCTAATCACAATCATATTTGTAATCAAGATGTTTAAATAAAGATATTTTAAAAATACAGAATGGGCAAATTTAATCAAACCATTACCTGAAATATATAATACATTTTTATAAATAAAATAATTGAAAAATGAGTTCCATAACACAAAAAATATATAATAGATATCATTGACAATCTCTGCAGAAAAAATTCGCAATCATAGTAAGCTCAAAAAGAGAAGAAAGAGGGAGAGATCAAGAATAGTTAATTGGAGAAATAATACATGAGAGCTCCCTAATTAGGACATGGATTTGAGAGGCCGAAGGTGCAGAAATTTGCAGCTTCTAAGGGATAGTGAATTACCTAAAAAGTAGATTAAACAACACAAACAACCATGTATGTAGCAAGTTATTTACTTATATTAATAGTTTAAGTACCAAAGGACTACACTCTTTTAAAGGCACAAAGAGGCTTAATGGATAAGGAAAAAAAAACACAACACTCTGTGCTAAGTAGAAATACAGTCTATCACTTAGAATAAGCAAAAGCACAGAGTGAATGTTTGGAAAAACAATTTTATAGGCTAATGTACACTCCAAAGAACAAGGATGCTCTTACTTGGCCATTTCAAAAAAATAGGCAAAATATGTAAAATACTCATCTAGTCAATGTTAGGCAAGTAGAAAAAGCTGGAGAGAGCCATACTTCTGTCAGGCCAATTAGCATTCAATATAAAGAAAGTAATTAGAGAAAGGGACTCAAGAGATCAAGAGAACACTGCTATGAACATATGTGTACCAAATGAAGGGATAAAAGATTATAATTTGGGGGGGGCCAGAGATATAGCATGGAGGTAAGACATTTGCCTGGCATGCAGAAGGACGGTGGTTCAAATCCCGGCATCCCATATAATCTCCTGAACCTGCCAGGAGCGATTTTTGAGCATAGAGCCAGGAATAACCCCTGAGCGCTGCCGAGTGTGACCCAAAAACAAAAAAAATTATAATTTTTTGATCACAAACTTAAACAAACACTTTGATGAAAACATAATTGTAGGCAGATACTTTACTCTTTCACTCTGACATGGATCAACAAGACTATTAATAAAGATACAAGAGTTCCAAATAAGGAATTAGAAATCTGAGGTTAAATAACATATATGGAGATCCTCATCCTCAACAAACCATTTTTCTCTAATTTTCTCTAATAAACACAGAATGTTGTCCAGATAGATTACATACTAGGGCATGACTAAAACATACATAAATGTGCAAATATTGAAATCTACCAAATATTCTGCAGAATACAATGCCATGAACGTAGAAATGAACAATTAAAGGATAAAAATACCTCTAATACCTGGAAGCTAAACAAAACACTGTTAAATAATAACTGGGTTGAGAAGATGAAGAATTAGTAAAAACTCATTTAAACTAATGAAAAATCCAACTATCAGAATCTATTGAACATAACAAGCAAGAGTTGTACTGGGGAGGGTAATATAGACTTATAACTATACATGCCACAATAAGGGCAAAAAAGGAAAAACTCCTCAAATTATGTTTAAAATACCTGAAAATGTAAAATCAAATATATTATAAAACTTGTACAAGGAATAAAATAATAAAAACTAGAACAAAAATAAATGATATTGAAATTCAGAAAGCAAAACAGAGTCAACTAAACCAGGAGTTGATTTTATTTCAAGTATAAACAACATAGACAAATACAAACCTTTGACTAAACTTACTAGGGGGAAAAGAGAAAATGTCAAAATGAAGCATATCTTATCAAATACTAAAGGGGAGAAATTACATCAGATCCCTCATAAATCTAAGATGTTATGAGAAAATACTATGCATAGCATTATATAGTTAACCTGGAGAACTTAGAAAAATAGACAGAATCTTTTCCCACATAATTTCATTACTTTCAAACCCAGATCATTATTTTGCTTCTTAGAATCATATAATCTCTTGAAACTTATCAAGAAGAAAATATAAAAATTTAACAGGCCAATAACAAATATGCTAAGTATCATGCTAAGTGAAGTTGGTAAGGAGGAGAGAAACAGAAACATATGTGGGATAAAACGAAGCATAGTCATGGAATAACATATGTCCAAGGCAATATAAACAAAGAGCATGATTTGCAGTAGAAAGCTTGTCACTGTTTGTGCGGAGGAGATAGGTCAGGGAAGGAAACACTATGACAATGAACAGGGGAAGTGCTTGGTTACCTTGAAAGAGAACAGTGTGTTGAAAGTAAGTAAAGTTATATCATCAATAGTACTTGTAAGTAAAAGTAAAGAGAAAAAGAAAGAGGAAAATGTGTCTGTCATAGAGCAAACTGGGGTGAGAAGATGAGAGGGAAACTGAGGCTTCAGTGAAGAAAGGAGGACACTGGTGAAGGTATCAGTATTAAGAAATTGTATGCCCAGACTAATTTAAGTAAAAGCATAATGTCTTCAAGATCAAAAGTCCTGATCTAGATTGGTTTACTGGTGAATTCAATTAACCCTTAAATATACATTTACTAACTTTCAGAAGCTAGAACAGGAATTCTTTATAACAGTTACTTTAGAGCCAATATAAAACTAATACATATAGTAGATAAACTACTAAAAACAAATTTTATACCAAATTCTATGTTAAGTGGTAATGCAGATTCCTCAAGAAATTATCATTAGGGGCCAGAGATAGCAAAGTGGTAAAACGTTTATCTTGCACATGCCTGACCTGGAACAGACCTGGGTTCAATTCCAGGCATTTCATATGGTTCCCAGGGCCTGCCATGAGTGATTTCTGAGTGCAGAGCTAGGAGTAACCCCTGAGTGCCACTGGGCATGGCCTAAAAACCAAAAGCAAAAATTATCACCAAATTGAACAATATATAAAAAGGATCATATAGCACAATCAAATTGGATTTATCCCAGGAATGAAAGGACTATTCAACACATGCAAATCAATTAATGCACCACATCATTAAAAGAAAAAATAGAAACTGTATGATAATATTAATTGATGTAGAGAAAGGTTTCAACAATACTCGATATATCTTCATGTTAAAATCCCTCATGGAATCAAGGGAGAAGCTAAAACTAATACAATAAATGATATATACATTTATATTTATTCACGTTTGCCCAGATATAGAAGCAATCTAAATTCCAAACCAGCAGTGAGTAGATAAATATGTGAATATCACAATGGAATACTACTGACTTAAAAGAAGACTTGAAATCCTGCTTTTTGTTACAATATGGAAGGAAATGAAGGAGGTAGGTTTTGTTAAACAAGGCAAGACAAAGAAACAAGACAAGTGCTAGACAATATCTTTCATATGTGGGATACCAAGAAACAAAGAAAGAAGACATTTAAAAATAATAGGAAAAGTCTAAAGAAAACAAACCCTAAAACTCTGAACTCAAAACTAAAGATACCAAATGGGACATATAAACAGTGATGGAAGGAATTTAGTTGAAGGATATTGGCATTTTGATGGTAGGTTTGGTGTGGAAATGTATCCTTCAAATGTATAAGCATATATATTATATATATATATATATATATATATATATATATAGTCTTGTAACCAAAACAACCTTGCTAAAATTTTAAATGAAATTAAATAAAGTAAAATAAATGTGAGAATTAATGTTTTTGTTGTTGAAGTATAAAATGAAGGGATATCCATGGTAAAAATCAAGTGTGCATGAACATCATATATTTACCATTAAACCAGAAGCTTAAGGCCAAAGTTATGTGATCTACTTGGGTTTGATCCCAGCATCCCATATGTTCTCCTGATCCCCACGAGGAATAATTTCCAAGTGCAGAATAAGGTTGCGCTTCCCCCCAAAATTAGTTTAGAGCTGAAAAGATAGTACAAAGGGTAAGATGCTTGTCTTGATGTGAATGATCCATGTTAGGTACACAGAACCCCATTATAGTCACCCCAGGACTGTATGGGCACCTTCATGAGTGATTCCTCAGTGCAGAGCCAGAAGTATACCCTTAGCACTGCAGTGTGACAAACCTTTACACACAAGAGAAAGCTAATAGTTTATATGCCACTAAGCAGAAAGAGTAATCAGTTGACATATTTAATGTCTCCTCTACTTCAAACTTTGAATTATTTTCTTTGTGATAAATCTGTGCAGTTCATCTTGGCAGTGTTACATGCAGAAAGCACATTGGCCTCCCCACACCAGTGGAATCCCATTTTTTTTCTTGAATTAATTTTTTTTGCTAGTGCTACTTAATAGTTATTTGTTTTTAAATTCCATGGTAATTTTTATTTTTTATAACTTGAACTTTTTTTTCCTTTTTGTAAAGAAAGTATTTCTCTACTGAGCTTTTAGTATTAGAAACATGCTATTTAAAGCACAGCTGGAAAAGAAATTAACTCAAGAAAATGCATCAATAAGTGAAGAAAAAAAAGAGCATGTTTGGGAATAACTTGATCATTGGCTATGTCAGGAGGATTTTGTATTTGATTTATCCATATAAAAACAAGTGAGTTCATTACCCAGGGGTGCCACAACTTTCTGTATTACTTATCACTTATGGCCTCCCTCTGTCCATATCATCTGCCTTCCATAGCAATGTTGAAACAATTTTTTAATAATGAAACTGTCTTCACGCCCTGACATGACAAGCTTTTGTAAAATGCCAAGTCTCCCTCACCTATTCACTTCCTGCCTTATCAACACAAGAGAAACAATGGGGAAGGGGTAAAAAGGCACAGAAACTAGCAAACCAACAAGGATAATGTAATAGGGTTATGCGGAAAACCAAAGTTTCCAATAAAACAAGAACTGACCTCTAGAAAATGTGGCTTAAAAGGAGAATAAAACCATTTTTTAGACCTGTGTGTTTTTACTATTTACAAAATGCTTTCATATATATATATATATATATATATATATATATATATATATATATATATATATATATATATATATATATATATATATATATAAAACTTACTTTACAATATCCCAGTGAGGCTTCACAAATAAAAAATAAATGCAATAATACAAATAAATGTTAATAAATACAACTGGGTACAAATAAATGCAAATAAAAATTTATAAATAAATATAATTACCTAGTAAGGCTTTACAAAAAAAAAAAAAACAGGACTCTAAGACTAGGGAGATTAGTTCAAAATACAGGTGAAAATACATACTTTGCACATGGGAAGTCCTGGATTGAGCCCTGATACCTGCACTAGGTGATTCCTTAGGCATTGAGCCAAAAGTAAACTCTGAGCACTACCAAGGATGACCCAAAATCAAAAAAATAAAAAAGAGAGAGAGAGAGAGAGAAAAAGGAAAACCAAATCAACTAACCAACCAACCACTAACCAACCAACTAACAAAAGAACACAGGATTAACAAGAAAGTGATATGCACTGGGTCATTAGAGAAACAGCAATGTGGGATTTGAAAGGCTAACCACTTTCTCTCAGTACTCTAAGGAACTACATGCTAAGAAGTTAAAGAACACAAAAAAATTGAATTCTATAAAATCTTGACTCAAGTATTGTCTCTAATACGTATAGTTTCACTTCAACTACCAAACTGGAAATTGAGCTCCCATATAATCCAGCTATATTACTCCTAGGGATTTATCCTATGAAAACACCATACAAAAACACCATACAAAAATGCCTTATGCACAATCTATATTCATTGCAGAGCTATTTACAATAGCCAGAATATGGAAACAACCCAAATGCCTGACAACAGATGAGTGGCTAAAGAAACTGTATTTAATGGTATACTATGCAACTGTCAGGATAAATGAAGCCATGAAATTTTCCTACACATGGATGGACAAGGAAAGTATTATGCTGAGTTGAATAAGTAAGAGGGAGAGAGATAGACACAGAGTAGTTTCACTCAGCTATGGGATTTAAGAAAAAATAAGAGACATTATTGCAATAATACAGAGACACCAGAGATGAGGTCTGGAAGGAATGGCCACAATATAAAACTTACTACAAAGAGTGGTAAGGACAGTTAGAGAAATAACTACAGTAACAACAATCATGACTAATGGTAGTGAGTGAGAGAAATTGAATGCCTGTCTAGAATATAGGTAGGTGGTGGGGGAGGAGGGATATGTGTGGACATTGTTAGTGGGAGGGTTGCACTGGTAAAGGTGGTATTCTTTTTGTCACTAAAACCCAATTACAATCATGTTTGTAATCATGGTGCTTAAATACAGATATTATTTGAAAAAATATATACAATTTCAGGTTTTTAAAGTTATTTTTTGGATATCATCTATTGTCATTTGTCTTCATTACTTCAGTGTTTTCTGCTGAATGGGCATTTATAAATAAATCTCTCAAGAACTTAAAAAGTAACTTAATATATGAGTAAATAAGTAACATAATTGAACTAGGATCTATAGCTACATCAACAATGTAAATAACTCAAAGAATTAATAAGTAATATAACACGAGTTGTTAGATAACTGAATAAAGAGGTAAAATTTTATTTCTACTTTTAAATCTGACTTAAGAAATATTAGCCTTTGGTTAAAATTAAATTCTCTTCCTAAAAGTCACAGTAGAGTTGGCATATCAAGTATGATCTGATATATCATAATTCCAATCCTTCCAAATGGGTGATCTGTAAGCCTGCATAAGCTTTGTGCACATATGTGCAGTTCTGTTCTAGGGTCCAATTTTCAAGTTATATTACTAATCTACTATCATATGTTTGCAGTAGCTGTTTTTAAGAATTTATACTGGAACAGTGGATCATTAATTTTTCTTTAGTTCCCAATTAGTCCTCATTTTAGATTATTATATCTTTTGGCTTAAGCCTTTAATTTTAAATTATATTTTACTTGACCTTATTTAGGTGAGAGGAAAGTAACTTAGAAGTGCTCTTAACCATGATGAAGTCAAGGTGGATGAGAACTTTTGTTCAGCAGTGGCAAAGGAATATATCACTTGCTGCACAATCTGATATTTCATTTTCACATCATATGCTTCTTTCTAGGTGGAAAATCAGGGAGCATAGCATCCTCAAGTCTGCTTTTTTACTTTCTTTGGCACAAAATTATGTGGTGTCTAAATTTTATTATTGTAATTTTTTATGGTCATTTTTAGTTGGATGTCCAACCCAGTAGTGCTCAGGGTTCATTTATAGTTCTCTGCACAGGGATCATTCCTGACAGTGCTTAGAAGAATGTATGTGGTGCTAAAAATCAAGGACAATATAAACACTTTACTATACTATCTCTCAGGCTTCTGGAATGATTGATTTTATTAGAAACTTAGAAGAATAAGTTGACTTGCCTTTTCCCATACTCTACTCTTTCATTTAAAATATTATTTCTGTTCTCACAAAGCAAGGCTCAAGACTTTGAAATTTCTTCTAATATAGCATGCCCTTACCAGATTTGTAAATATATCTGCATTAAACTGAAAATTTTCAGAAAAAATAAATACTCATCTGTGTAAATTATACTCTTCTATAAATTTTAATAGCAAGTAAGATAATATTTGGCTCTTGTCCATCTTTATCAAACTGCTGGTTTCATTCTGAATGAAGATTAAAAAAAATATTGTTTGTTGCCTTCCCCCAAGATTTTACCACTCTAGAATGTTCCAAATCTACCTAGTATTTTATTTCTTCTACTTTTTTTGTTTGTTTTTGGGCCACACCCTGTGACACTCAGGGGTTACTCCTGGATATGTGCTCAGAAATTGCTCCTGGCTTGAGAGACCATATGAGATGACAGGGATTGAACCCAGGTTCATTCTGGGTCCGCTGTATGCAAGGTAAACACCCTACCACTGCGCTATTGGTCAGGCCCATATCTTTCTACTTCTAAAGAATTAAATATTTAAAGAGTTCGTAGAAATATTAGGACCCAATAACTAAGTTAATATAATAACCAAGAAGAGAGGCAGAAGAAGTAGCTGTTTTCCTATACAAAGTATATCAGTAAGAAGATAGACACAAATTAATAACTCATCATAAAAAATAGAATCCATTTTTAGGTCTTTTATGTTTAGTGCATTCTGATAGAGAGGTCACATATTTTAAGGCCCAATTTTTAAATTTAAGACTACATATGCAAAATACTTTGGAAAACATATTTTTGGAAGCTCAGATGACAAATACTTTTTTCTTGGTCAAGAAGGAAGTCTCATGAAATGATTAAATTCACTTCTACCTGAGGGAATATAATTCATATGTGCGGTATATAAAAAATATATATCCTTAATGCCACTGTATACAACATTATCTTAGCAAAGGAGTTTGCAAACATCTCTATTGAAAAAATAAAATTATTAATATTTTTGATGACACCTGTGGTGCTTGAGATTTACTCCTGGCTGTGTGCTCAGGGATTGCTACTGCTGGAGTATAGAGGATAAGATGTGATAGCATTAATAAAAGTTCAGTCTGACACATGCAAAGCAAGCACCTTATCAATGTACTATTTCTTCAGCCCATAAAATATTTAATATTTACCTACATAACAATGGAAGCTCTAGAAAATATAATCAACACAAGGCATGATTTTCAATCAATTTTTAACTAAATTTCCCTGATATATAAAAAGAAAGAAAAATTCCAAATTAATTCATACAAAGTAGCTATAAAGTAATATAGGCAGTAAATAGGCAGAGGTGGTTAATGAAAGATCAGTTGAGCATATTTTAATATTTCATATCAGTCCAATAGATAACAAAAATGAAGGGGAGTCTAGGTAGGGAGTATTTTATATAAGCAATTAAAGAGTAGAACCTAGATGGAACTGATCTCTACTGTGTGATCTGAATCATGGCAGATTTTCTGGGCCTTCTCTCTACTATCCTGTGGCCTGGGATTTGATCCTCTCTGCCCATAGTTCTCTGATGGCTTTTCTTCAGAGGTGAGCAGTTCCACCCACAAATAGTGGAGCCAGAGGAGGTGGCTGCTCCATTTGCAGCCACGCACATCTACTAGCCAATGAGCACCACCATAATACATAGAAAAAATAACACTACAAGCATTAAAATAAGGAAGCAATGCAGTCCAACACCAGGCATAGAGAATGATGATGGCAGCTCTGAGACCTAAAAACTTCCAACCAACTAGTTAGTCTCTCAGAAGAGGAGTTTGGAGAAAAAAATATGGAGGATATTCATAGAACTAAAAAAAAAAGCATAAATCAGGTTGACTAAAATACAAATAAAAATCAAGAGGATATGAAGATGGAAATTAGAAAACTCCAAACTGAAATAACAGGTCTGAAAAATTCAGTAGACAAAATGAACACCTCAATGGAAAGCCTTACCAACAGGGTAACAGCAGCTGAAGATAAAATCAATGAGCTGGAAGATGAGATGCATAACAACTCCATACAGCAGAAGAAATTGGAAATGAGTATTAAAGCAAAAGATCAGACAATAAAAAAATTACTCAAAATTTGAACAGATACAAATAGAAGTCTTTGATAAACTCAACACAAACAAATGAGAATCACTGAAGTTCCAGACATAAGGAGGAAAATCCCCAGGAAGAATCAGCAGTGAAGGATATCGTTGCAGAGAAACTCCCAGAGATAAAGACTGCATGCAACTAAATCCTGCATGCCCAAAGAGTACCAGATAAAAGAGACCCAAAGAAAAGCACCCCAAGACACAGTAGAATACTGAAAGCAGTAAGATCAAAAAGGGAAATTACATTTAAAGGAGCATCCTTAAGATTTAGAGCATACCTCTCACAAGAAATCCTCAAGTCCAAAAGGCAGTGGTGAGATATAGTAACAAAACTGTAAGAGAAGAATGTTTCACCTAGGATACTGTGCCCAGCCAGACTCACTTTTAGGTTTGGAGGAAGTATGCATAGCTGCATGGATAAACAACAGCTCTAAAAATTTAAAGACTCAAAACCAGCCTTAAAAGAAAAAAAAGAAAGGTCTACTTTGAGACAAGGCAAGTCAATGAACACAACAAACTTCTACACAAAGATGCCACTATATTTCATGACAATTATCTCTCTCAATGTCAATGGACTAAATGCACTTGTTAAGAGACACAGTGTGGCAATATGGATCAAAAATTTGAATCTAACATTCTGTTGCCTACAAGAAAAACACCTAAATAATCAGAGAAATGAAAACTCAAAATCAAAGGCTGGAGAAAAATCATCCAAGCAAACAGCACCCTTATAAATGCTGGAGTGGGCATATTAATATCAGATACACAAACTTTAGACACAGAAATATTATAAGAGACAATTATGGACATTTTGTACTAATCAAGGGATATATAAAACAGGAAGAAATCTTCTAAACATATACTCTTCTAAACATATACACTTCCATTGAGACAAGAAAATATTTATTACAGTTGTTGACAAATCTAAAAGAATATTTCAATAGCAACACAATAATTTTGATAGACCTCAATACTGCCCTCTTGCCACTTGATACCACACTAAAACCCAACAAAAGGATACTAGCTCTAAAAAGAGAAATAGAAAAAAGTGTACTAGTAGGTATATATAGGACACACTAGCCCTCCAAAATTACAAACACATTCTTCTCCAATACACAATGGTCATCCTTCAGGATAGACAAAATATTGGCCCATAAAACATACCTCCATAATCAATAGGATGGAAATCATACAGAGTACCTTCTCTGACCACATGGCACTGAAATTATATGTTAACTACAAAGAGGCACAGAAGATAAACTTTACTACCTGGAAATTAAACAGCTCACTGATGAACAGCCAGTGGGTTAGAGATGAAATCAAAGAGAAAAATCAAAACATTCCTGGAAACAAATGACAATAAAGACACAAATGATCAGAATCTATGGGAATCAACAAAAGCAGTACTGAAAGAAAAATTATAGCTTTGCCAATACACATCAGATTAGTAGTAGGGGCCTACATGAATACCTTAATGACACAGCTTATATATTCGAAAATAATCAACAAAAGGAACTAAAAATAGATAGGCAGAAGGGAATAACAAAGCTTAGAGCAGAAATCAATGAAGTGGAAACCCTAAAAATAATTGAAAGAGCATTGAAAGCAAAAGCTGGTTGTTTGAAAAATAAACAAAATTAATAAACCACCAGCAAAACACACAAACAATGGGGAGAGAGAGAAATTTGAAAAACTGGACTAAAAATGAAAAGGTGAGATCATTACAGATATTGCAGAGAATCAAAAGGTAATCAGAGACTACTTTGGGAAACTCTATACAATGAAACATAAAAACCTGGAAGAAATGAATAAATTATTGGACTCATATAATCTTAGACAGTTAAATCAGGATTTTGTAGCATATCTAAACAACCATCATTATTGAGGAAATTAAAATGGTAACCAAAATTCTTCCTAAACCAGAAGCAATTTCTGAGCACATAGCCAATAGTAACCCCTGAGCATCCCCCAAAAAGTCTTACTAAAACAAAAGCTCAGGCCCAGATGGATTCACTAATGAATTCTTTTAAACTTTTCAAGAGGAACTACTACAAATAAATTTTTAGGCTTTCAGGAATTTGAAAAACAGGAACACTTCCAAATAGTTTTATGAAGCTAACATCACCTTGATACAAAAACTAGCCAGAAATTTTTGCCAAAATAAAATTAGAGACCAATATCCCTGATGAACACAGATGCAAAGATCCTCAACAAAATTCTGGCAAATATGATCCAATGCCTCATCAAGAAGGTCCATCACCATGACCAAGTAATTTCATCCCAGGAATGCAAGGATGTTTTAACAACCATAAATCAATCAACATAATAAAACATAATAAAATTAAAACCATATGATCATATTAAGAGATGCAGAGAAAACGTTCAATATGATCCAACATCCAATCTTGATAAAAATAAAAACTCTCATCAAGATAGAAATGAAAGAAACTTTTCTCAGTATAGTCAAGGCCATCTACCATAAGGCAATGGCAAATATTTTTCTCAATGGAGATAAAATAAACACGTTTCTCCTAAAATCTGGTACAAGACAAAGTTGTCCTCTCTCACCACTCCTATTCAACATAGTACTGGAAGTACTTGCCATTGTGAATAGGCAAGAAAAAGATATCAAGATAAAAGATACCTGCATCAGATAGGAAAGGAAGAAGTTAATCTCACTGTTTGCAGATGACATAGTATTATATTTAGAAAACCCTATAGACTCTGGCAAAATGCTTGTAGAAACAATAGATCATATGGAAAAGTGTCAGGCTACAAAATTAACATGCAAAAATCAATGTCCTGCTTCTGAGGAAACTGAGGACCTGAAGGGAACCCTGACTTGTGCTTCTCTGTCTTTTCTGAATTCTTGAAGCCCTGGAAAGTGAACTCCAAAAAAACCTGCATTCTGAAGCTACCCAGCAAGTGAGTGAGTGAGTAAGAAATGGTTGACTGTGGGGATTGCCAGGTGGAGTACTGATTGCTCTACCTGTGGAGTCTCTGCCCTGCTGTGCTTCTTCTGAGGAAACAGAGGACCTGAAGGGAGCCCTGTCCTGTGCTGCTCTGTCTTTTCTGAATCCTTGAAGCTCTCCTCAGAGCCCTGGGAAGCAAATCCCCCAAAAACTGCATTCTGAAGCTACCGAGTGAGTGAGTGAGTGAGTGAGTGAGTGAGTGAGTGAGTAAGAAATTGCTGACTTTACAAGCCCAGAAAGGGGAAGCCGCAAAAATCTGCTGGAACTTAGATGCCAGCACCTCTATATGCCTGTCTTCTGTGCTGTGCTCCATTTTTCGGCCTGATTTCATCTTGTGTGTGGCTCATCTGCGGATGGCTTGCCTTCCCTGGAGGTGAGTTTACAAGCCCAGAAAGGGTGGAGCCAGAGAAGCACTGCCGCTCTGCTTCGCTTCCCAGCTGTGCACATCATTTAGCCAATGAATACAACCACAACATGTAGAAAAACCAACAATACAAGTGTGACAATGGGGAAACAATGCAGGCCAGCGCCAGACATAGAGAATAAAGATGGCAACTCTGATGACTTGAACATGACCAACCAACTAATCAGTCTCTCAGATAAGGAGTTTAGAGTCGTAATATGGAAGATGTTCAAAGAACTAAAACAAAGTATAGAAGAGAACACTAATAAGAATCGAGAGAATATGAAGATAGAAATCAGAAAACTCCAAACTGAAATTTCAGGTCAAATAACAGGTCTGAAAAACTCAGTAGATGTTTTGAAGAAAAACATGGTTGAGCTTTCCCACGGGTTAACAGCAGCTGAGGATATAATTAGTACACTGGAAGATGAGATGAATAACAATTTCATACAGCAGAAGAAATTGGAATAAAGCCTTAAAGCAAATGATCAAACAATGGAAAAATGACTCAAAGAATGGGAACAGATGAAAATAGAAGTCTATGATAAGCTCAACAGAAACAACTTAAGAATCATTGGAGTCCCAGAGACCCAGGAAGAAAATCTCCAGGAAGAATCAATGGTCAAGAACATCATTAAAGAGAAACTACCAGAGCTAAAGAATACATGCGATCAAATCCTGCATGCCTGAAGAGTATCAACTAAAAGAGACCCCAGAAAAAACACCCCAAGACACATCCTAGTCACAATGACGAATCCCACAGATAGAGACAGAATTCTGAAAGCAGCAAGATCAAAAAGAGAAATTACATTCAAGGTAACATCCTTGAGATTTACTACAGACCTGAGATTGGCACACATCACAAAGAATGAGAACAAGCAGTGTTGGCGGGGATTTGGAGAGAAAGGAACTCTTATCCACTGCTGGTGGGAATGCCGTCTACTTCAACCTTTATGGAAAGCGATATGGAGATTCCTCCAAAAACTCGATATGGAGATTCCTCCATAAACTGGCAATCGAGCTCCCATATGACCCAGCTATACTACTCCTAGGAATATACCCTAGGAACACAAAAATACAATACAATTCCTTACACCTATATTCATTGCAGCACTATTTACCATAGCAAGACTCTGGAAACAGCCAAGATAGCCTTCAACAGATGAATGGCTAAAGAAACTGTGATACATATACACAATGGAATATTATGCAGCTGTCAGGAGAGATGAAGTCATGAAATTTTCCTATACATGGATGTACATGAAATCTATTTTGCTGAGTGAAATAAGCCAGAGAAAGAGAGAAAGACACAGAATGGTCTCACTCATCTATGGGTTTTAAGAAAAATGAAAGAAATTCTTCCAATAATAATTTTCAGACACAAAAGAGAAAAGAGCTGGAAGTTACAGCTCATTTCATGAAGCTCACCACAAACAGGGATGAGTTTAGTTAGAGAAATAACTATGTTTTGAACTATCCTAATAATGAGAATGTACAAGGGAAATAGAAAGCCTGTCTAGAGTACAGGCGGGGGTTGGGTGTGGAGGAGGGAGATTTGGGACATTGTGATGGGAATGTTGCACTGGTGATGTATGGTGTTCTTTACATGGCTGAAAACCAATCACAATTATGTATGTAGTAATAAAGTTGTTTAAAAAAAAGAATTAAAAATTTAAAAAAATCAATGGCCTTCTTATACACCAATAATGATAGAGAAGAAATAAACATTAAAATTTCTCATTCACATACATCTAATCCCATCAAAAATGGGGAGAAGGAATGAATAGACACTTTAGTAGAGAAGATATACAAATGGCCAAAAGCACATGAAAAAAATGCTGTACATCTCTAATCATCAGGGAGACGCAAATCAGAACAACTATGAGGTACCATCTCATGCCACGCCACAGAGATTGGGGCAACATCACAAAGAATGAGAACAAGCAGTGT
Source organism: Suncus etruscus (assembly GCF_024139225.1). Classification (NCBI taxonomy): domain Eukaryota; kingdom Metazoa; phylum Chordata; class Mammalia; order Eulipotyphla; family Soricidae; genus Suncus; species Suncus etruscus. Next base: position 149,356,855 of record NC_064851.1, on the reverse strand, counting down.
TGGCGGGGATATGGAGAGCATTCCACAGATTTTGGGATTTAATGCATTGTACAGATTTAATTGTACAGATTTAATGCAATCCCCCTAAAAATACACATGACATTTTTCGAAGAAGTGGATAAGCACTACTGAAATTCATTTGGAACATAAAACACCCACAAATAGCTAAAGCTATCCTTGAGAAAAGGAATATAGGAGGCATTACTTTCCCAAATTTTAAATTGTATTACAAAACAATATTTATTAAAACAGCATGGTATTGGAATAAAGACAGATCAGTGAAATAGACTTGAGTATTCAAAGAATGTTCCCCAGACAAACAATCAACAATTTTTGATAAAGTAATAAGAAACCCAAAATGGAGAAAGTAAAGCTTCTTTAATAAGTGGTTTTGGCACAACTGATTATCCACTTGCAAAACATAGCGAACTCTGACCCCTAATAAGCACCATACATAAAGGTCAAATCCAAATGGAGGTAAGGTGTTTGCCTTTCATGCAGAAGGTCATCGGTTTGAATCCCAGCATCCCATATGGTCCCCGGAGCCTGTCAGGAACAATTTCTGAGCAAAGAGCCAGGAGTAACCCCTGATCGATGCCAGGTGTGACCCAAAAACCAAATAAATAAATAATAAAAACTATAAGATAAAAATTAGTAGAATTCAGTAGAATAAGTTGAATGACTTCCATGTAGTTAGTTTTATGATATGCCTTCAGTTAGTCAAACAACTAAATACTACTACTACTACTACTAATGATAATAATAATAATAATAATACATTTTCTGTTAAGAAGATGAGTAGTTGAATTAAAGAGAGAATAATGCAGATAAGGAAAAACCGATGTTCAATCCCTGTCCCCATATCCTTAGTAATGCCAGTCATGATTCCTGATCACATAGCCAGGAGCAAACCTTGAGAATAGCTAGATGCTTTAGGCCTAAAAACCCTCAGTTAACCAATTTTTAATTGAGTCTCACACAAGCTAGACTAATGAGAAGCTGAAATGAGAAACTGCTAGTGGGCAATAGATTAATTAGAACAATAGAAATATTACTAGCATGGTTGTGAAAGATTTGAAAATATAAAACAAAGTATTGTAGATATATAGGTAAGGGGACTTAGATAATCTTTGAAAACAAAATTTTGAAAATGACATATGAAAAAAGAAAATTTTCTAGCTGTAAAATTTTCCAAAATCAAAATCATGAAAACTACATACCTTTGACACATGTAAATCTTGAGCTCTTTAAAATATAGAAATTGTATTGCCACCCAGAAATTCAAAGGTTGACCCAGAGAAGCATTGTTTTCTCAGTAAAAGAGCACAGAAGAATTCAGGAGATTATGAGAAGACAAGCAATAGTGAAAGGTCATTCTGTGATAATAGCCAGATTAATTTTTATTATGCAAAACTCCAGAAAAAAATGTTTGAAAGAACTGTATGAACATTTCTTCCAAAAACCATTCAGGGTTTTCTTTTCAAACTCGTGTTCTCCCTTGAACACATACCTAATATCCTGCATGTTTGTATGTTTCTTTGCTTTCTCATTTCTTAAACATGTACTTCTCTCTTTCCTCTCATGTCTTGCTAAATAAATTTCAATAAAAGTACCTTGCTTCACTATTTCATATCATCTGAAATTCTTTTCTGTGAGAAAAAGAAGACAGACTCACAATGCCTGTGCTGTGTTTAGGACTAATCTGATCTAGCCAGGCATTTCCCTAAGTACTTGGGCAATGTGTGTTAAGCAGAAATCTTGAATCCCTCTTTTCAGAGACAATAGCAATAGTATTAATGATAAAACATAGATATCATTAGTAGTACCCAATGGCAGTTTAGATATGAGGAAGCAAGGGCTATTTGATTAGCTCCAATAAAGCATTCAAATTAATTATCTGAAAAATAAAAGGGTATTTTATTACCACGTATAGATCATTTGGAAGAGTTCAAGGAGTTGGTTCTATCCTTTATTACTGCTTGCTTGTAGCTTGCTCTCATGTTGTTTAGCTTAAGGTAGTCAGGCCTATCTCTTGCTGACTAAGTCCTGCTTAGTTCCTGTCCTACTGAGATTCCAGATGTCAAATTTCTCAGATATTTTTTCCTCTAATGTGGACAACCTCTATCTTTGCATCTAGACCTACATCCTTTGCTCAGAGTTTCTATAGCCAACCATAACTGTGAATGATCGGGTCCAATGGTAGTCCTTTCCTAGAATAAAAAAACTTAATGTAACTCTGTGAGATGGAGTAATATAGATATCCTCTGAATAATGATAAATAGTAGAAGTATTATATATTACAAAATGTTAGGTACGTGTTCAACATAAGATATTGATGCTAAAATAGGAGACCAGAATCAAAAATTCAAGTTAAAAAGTCATTTCATATAAAATTACATATAAATTTCACTAATGAAGCAGGTAAGTGAATAGGATGCTCCCTCTCTTCCATGACAGTGTGGTTCATGGGCTGTAATAAAAGTTCTTTGGCCATGATACAATGGAGAAATGGAATTTGAAGAAGTTATTCTAGTCACTCATCCTAAGATTACCAGGATACACCTTGTTTGTGGATTTAAGACCTAATACCTGATAAGAGAAACTCCAGCAGGAACAATAATCAGGAAACCACTGATCCTAGAATAACTATGGCAAACGTAAGTTAGAAAGTAAAGTAGAAAGTAATAATGAGGTAGAATTCCCCAGGTGGGACAGGTTGAGAGAGAAACCTATATAAGCCAACTTGGAACAAAGGAGATGTTCACACTAGAATGTGTACTGGGTTGTACTGGAGTGCTCCCTCTGCCTTTGGAGAAGCCCACATTCTCTCTTGAGTACATTGCACTTTCTTTCTCTCCTTTCTTAGAATTTCCAAATAAAACCTGTTTTTTTTTTTACTCCTGTCTTCTATCATTCTTTTCTTTCTTTTCTAAGAGAAAGATGATAGACATGAAAAGGTACAATCTAGGACTGACTTTACTTTCTTGGCAAAGAGCTATTCTTCCAACCTGAGTCCATGACTCTCCAGGCTGACATCAGGAGTGGCTTGAAGGCTGCATAGTGGGGGTGTTGGGACTTGAGGTACATGCTGTATGGTGGGGGGGCTCACCACTGAATTTATCAGTACTATATTTCTCCCTTCCATTTTAATGTGTTAGAGGTAGATGGGATAAAGAAGCAAATTTCCTTCTTAAGGCTGCTGTGTCATTCCTTACTACTTTACATAAGTGTTTCGAAGCCTTTTAGGGACCCATATAGGCATCACTACTAATGGAAACATAGGCACATAAGGAGCACAAGTTTACATCACAAAGTTTACCAATTCTTTTTTAATAGGACAGAGAAATGCAGCTTTATTTTATAGAAAACAAAGTCCAATTTATACTTCATTTTGAAGAAATGAAGAAAACCTCATTAGTTTTTAATGACCTAAGATTCAAAGTTTAAATGTTGAGATGGTTTAATTCTAAACAATTAGAAGAAAAGGAACCAAAGAAGAACTATATGAGGGAGGTCAAATGAGAACAGACATGGATAGTGAAGAGTGCAAAATCCTAAAATGGAAGTAAGAAGCAGTTAAGTCAGATTGCTTCCTTGCCCAGAAGGCTTCTTTTTTCTCAGTTCTGCAACCTTTTTATGGAAAGTCTGTGATACCAAAGTAATATAGAAAACCACCTTTCAAAAAAAAAAAAGAAAGAAAACCACCTTTCACTTTCTATGCTTATCCTTGAAAAAAATTTCAGCAGGAGAACTTATTCATCAGCCAGTGAAAATAATCATTTGGTGAATCTTTGTGTCCTAGCACTGTGGTCTAAAAGCTTTCATGATATGTGCCTGCATCCATAAGAGTTAATCTTTGGGACAGAAATAGAGAACAAGAAAAATGTTTCTAGCTCAAAACCAAGTAAAAATACATCAAAGTTTCAGTCCAGTAGATATTTTGGGATTGGTCTTTTGTTCCAGATCCTTAAATGTAAGCAGTTGGAAGTCTTTTTTAAGTACTATTCAACATTTGAGATAAAGACATAGCCACTAAGGGAAAAGCTGCTTTTCAATGTAGAGATGAATCACTAAGGTCTTAACTTAGTTATTCTACTGGAATTCTGATTGCCCCATGATATATAAGGATTAATATATAAATATGAAAATGAGTAAATTTAGTGTAAATATAAAAATGTGAGGCAGCTAGATATGAAGACTTGAATATGATGATTCATTCCTGAATTATTAGACACCTGCTGATAGAAAGTCAAAAATAGACATCTGAATTCCTATTCCATTATATTTTTTACTGTTGAAAAATAGAGAATACTAAGGTCTAGGTATCATAAGATATTTGCTTACTTCACTTTCTTCTAGGAAACTCTATATGGTAATTCAAAGTACATTATGTCTCTATTATGTGTGATTGAAGGCATTTATTGGATAAGTACCGTGGATTGAGCATAAGAAGATCAAAAGATGCATTCAATTCCTGTCTCTTCTTTTTGCTATTTGTTACAAAACTCAATGAATTTTGGTACTTAAATGTAAACATATTAATATGGACCTTGGGTTTATCACAAAGATTGAGTTAATTCACAATGAGAAAGCCTACTAAATTCTAAAAATACCTGGAAAGGAAGAAAAATCCAGACAGAACTGCAAAGGCCTAGAGGCCTAACTACTAGAACACATGCAAAGTATTGAGAATACTAATCTCAATTCAAACTCAAAGTTTTACTATGCAAAATTGTCTCATTTTTGTAACTGACATGTCAGGTTTAATAAAAATTAGTTAATTAATAATATATGCAGTCATATTAATGAAAATTATATACAGTCATTCTGATAGCAACTTTCTACATTTATGTGCAAGTAACTTGTGTGTAAGCCTTTTAATCTACATATCTTGGACATTAAATTAATTAGGAAGAAGATAGGAAAGAGACATTTGTGCTATCATATACACAATATTATTTGTGGCTTCAAATTTAATTATAGAAAGTGTGCAAAGCCAGGGATTCTGATTCCGTAACAATCCAACAGATGGATTATGTCTTGGAATCAATGTAAAAATGACTCTTCATCCTGCCAGAAAGCAATAGGGTTTGTTATACAGTTCTTCCTATTTCATCAGAATTTTGGTCTTCTGAATGTTGTACATTAGTATATATATTTATTTTGGTTTGGGGGGGCACACTCAGCAGTATTCAGGGATTACTTCTGGCTTTGTGTCTAGAAAGTATTCCTACCAGGCTTGGGGACCTTATAGGATGTGAAGAATATAACCAGGGTCTGCTGTGTGCAAGGCAAACACGCTACCCACTGAGCCCCAATGTGTATATTTATTTTTTGATTTGGGGCTCATTTCTATCTGTGTTCAAGGTATTAATTCTGTGCCCAGAGATTATTTCTGGTAGTTCTAAGGAAACTATAAGTGGTGTTGAGGGTCTAACCCACATCAGCTCTGTGTACAAGGCAAATGCATTATTCACTGTACTATCTCTTTGGCCCTATATTTAAATTTTATTTATTTTTATTTTTTTATCATTGAGAAGCAGATAGGCAAATAAAAACATTTCTAGGTTTTTTCAGAGCTATACGAGTGGAGTTTCATCTTGTATATGATCTTGTACAACCTCATTGTTTTTACTTTTTATCAAGTGTACCTAGATTTCTACTACTCATTTCTTTTTTCTTTTTCTTTCTTTCTATTTTTTTTTTTTTTTTTAGTTTTTGGGCCACACTCTGTGACTTTAAGGGATTACTTCTGGCTCAGAAATTGCTCCTGGCTTGGGTGATCATATGGGATACTGGGGGATCGAACCGAGGTCTGTCCTAGGTTAGTGTATGCAAGGCAGATGCCTTACCACTTGGACACCCCTCCGGCACCATCAACTACTCTTTTCTAAGAATTATAAAAACAAGGGCCCAGAGAGATAGCACAGTGGTGTTTGCCTTGCAAGCAGCGATCCAGGAGCAAAGGTGGTTGGTTCGAATCCCGGTGTCCCATATGGTCCCCTGTGCCTGCCAGGAGCTATTTCTGAGCAGACAGCCAGGAATAACCCCTGAGCACCGCCGGGTATGACCTAAAAACCAAAAAAAAAAAAAAAAAAAAAAAGAATTATAAAAACACAAGTTTTAGGAACAAAGATTAAGGATATCACTATTTTCTAAGATTTGCATATATAAATGAAGATTTTGGATACAAATATAATTTTACCTGCTAAAGCAATTATTTAAAATTCTATCTAAATTATAGTAAAAATACAAATGTGAGTTTCAATCAATATAAAGTGGAAGTAAAATGTTTACATTAAAATATATAACTCAGAATATGAAAATTAGAAATATTTATCTGTTTTATAGAAATGTAAGATAGTCTGTAGCTATTTTTCTTAATATTTCTCCATTTTTATCTTTATTTACACTTCTGGTATGACAATTATGGTTCACAAAATCCAAAATATTAAATAATTTTATTTTTAAAGAACATGAAACTATATGAGTCCATTCACACACACCCTTTTACAATTGGCATACAAGCACTAAGATGTCTGCAGTATTTTTATTTAGCTGCCAAACCTAAATGTATGGTGTATTGATCTCATCCAGAGGTAACTGCATTCGAACACTGATTTATGAATCAGTAGTAACATGACTTGGGAAACAAAGTACAGTTAGATTATGTAATTCATAGAAGTTTATTGACATAAAAATGTCTTGCCCAGGACCTAAGTGACAGGACATTTGCCTTACACATGACTGACCGAAGTTTCATTCCTGGCATCTCATATAGTCCAGGAGTAACCCCTGAGTGTTGCTGGGTGTGACTCAAAAGCCAAAAATACAAGCCAAGATAAAAATGCTTTGCATTTTTACTTTAAAAATGCATAATCATTGCTTTATTCTAAAATAAAGACAATAGTTTATCAAATTTATAGAAATGGTCTGGGTTTGGATAGCCATTAGTGAAGGTGAAGGCTTGTGACAGTGGGGTGGAGGATGGTGTCAGGCTTTTTAAAAAATTATGCTAATTTGCTTTATATGCCATGTGCTTATGGGCCATGTATTGGTGTCTGATCAGCCAGTATGAAGCAAGAAAGATATCCCAGGATATTCCAACAGGTATCCCATGTTGATCAGTGTGACAAGGGAACATGGTATTCAAAGAAGTATCTTGTAGATAACATTCCATCCTTAATAGAATCTGTTTGTTTCTCTAATTCTGTCATTTATAATCTCATGGTGTGTTTTTTTTTAGTGGGGCCACACCCGTTTGACCCTCAGGGGTTACTCCTGGCTATGTGCTCAGAAATTACTCCTGGTTTGGTGGGGGGATCTCATGGTGTTTTTAAATCAACTAGATATGCAAGAAACTATTACTGAGTAATTGAGTAAAATATACATATAAAGAGTAAAAATGGCAAAAGTTATATAGCTTAGCACAATATTAAAGAATTCCATTGTTAGTGGGTTTATGCCATAAAGCATTAATCTTTATATATAAAACTTTATCATACTTTGTTGGATGTTAAGGTAAATTTCCTTTAGACACATATCTATATCTATTGCTATCATTTTTGTCCTGTTAATCACACAAATGCCACCAAGAAATGCATATCTATTCAGATCCTGATCTATTTTGCTTTCTTCAAATCTAGGTATAACTAGGGGTGGCTTTAGTAAAATTTAGTAGAGGAGAAATATCTCCTCCTATAATTAGAAAAAGTTGGCCAAGGCTTTTCTTCTCTACAGTTACTCTGTGTTTGTAAAAGAAATTAAAATCCAAACATTTTGTAGTAGGAGGAAGAGTAGTGAAACCATGAAGAAATCTCTTTTTATATCTCATTGTAAACAGTGCTTAGGAATATAAACATCATTACACAAGAACTTAATTATCCCCACTTTGCTTTCCAAATCAGTTTAAATGTTCCAGTCCCCAATGCTCAATTTGGAAAGATTCAATGAACCTGCACATTGAAAATGAATAATAGCACAATCAGACCCTGAGCCCTCCTGAAGCTGTTAAGCTTCAATATATATGTTTTTAATATTAGTTGATGTGGGTTTAATATAAACCAAGTATACTAGTTAATTAAACATGTTGCTGGGAATATTTTTGAAGCTTAATTCAAAACACATTCAATAGCCTTGGGCACCATTTTTATATATTGGAGTATTATTTGTTCATCTTGGATGAGTAATAAACATGAAAACAGACAGTGAACAGTTTTTGTTCACTTGTTTTCCACGTACTGTTTACAAAACTAAAACATAAAAATATAAAATCTTTAGAAGTTAACCTCTTGTTCCTCTAAAATCTATCCTACCCCACCCCAGATGTTAGCAATGCTGAGTAGTTTCTTTGCCTCACCCATCCTATACCATTAGTGTTAAGGTTTAGAATCAGTTAGCTGATCTCAAAACATCCCAGGTAAGGGCAGCAGCTTATAAAATAAGATTTTCTCTTCTAAAACATGGTCACATCCAGTTTATAGACAAGCATATATAACCAATTGGTCTTTCAAGGTGGATCGCAGTTCCAGCATTTACAATGGACATTTTTAATTCTCTAATGAATATTAATATCTTTGTCTTATAAACTAGGGCATGATTATGGCAAATAATGATAATTTAATAAAAATGTTTAAATCAGAATTACATTAACAATTTTTCTATCAAAATTAAAATACATAAGTTGACTCAGTTTTATATATCCACTTTTAGCTTTTCAGTCATTTTCTGATCATTATCCTGTCCAATTAAGTTTCTTTCCTGTACTCCAATCATACTGATTACCCTCTTAGTGTTCTTGTTTTTTTTATTCTTGTTTCATAAGTGACTATTTGTGATCCTTGGAATATCCTAGGACCCCATAAGGGGCCATACAGATCTAGGTTTAAAAACACTTTTTTTTTTTCCAGACTTACCCTTGGTCACACCAACCAGACTTAATCCTGTCTCTATGCTCAGGATCACTCCATGAAGTGCTCAGGAGATAATAGGCAGCACTAGGAATTTGTACTAAGGTCAGCCAATGTTAGAGATTTTAACAAGGGATAAGCCTTTTATTAACTAGCTCTCTGGACTTCCCAGAGAGCACAAATCTATTATTTTATTCTATTACCTTATTTAAGACACATTATAAACTAAGTGTGATGAATGAGAAGAAAGGAAAATATATACTAAGGTGAACATTGGATCAATAATTTTATTTCAAGAATAAATATTTGTTAGCCACCCCCCCCTAAAAAAAGCGGTAAGGCATCTGACTAGCCTAGGACAGACCACAGCTCAATACCCCCCCCCCCCCACGGCGTCCCATATGGTCTCCAAAGCCAGGAGCGATTTCTGAGCGCATATCCAGGAGTAAGCCCTGAGCGTCACTAGGTGTGGCCTAAAGAAAACAAAACAAAACTCTGTGTGTGTGTGTGTGTGTGTGTGTGTGTGTGTGTGTGTGTTAGTATACCCAGTGGCCAACATGGGTAAACATTAAAAGCAAGAAGAGCAGTGCAGTCCATGATATAAAGATGATAAAGATGGCCATTAATAGAGAGGGGGTTCAGTCAGGGCACAGAAGGGACGCCTATGACAATAATAGTTGGAAATGATCACTCTTGACGAGAACTGGATGCTCAATGTGATATGTTTGATATATTTTCAGAGAGAGAGAGAGAGGGGAGAGAGAGGAGAGAGAGAGAGGAAAGAGAGAGAGAGAAAGAGAGAGAGAGAGAGAGAGAGAGAGAGAGAGAGAGAGAGAGAGAGAGAGAGAGAGAATATCTTTCCCAGAAGGAGAAAGGCCAGAGGAGAAACTGGGGACAATGACTGCAAGATATATGCACTAGTGAAGAGCATTATATATTGTTTGACTGAAACTCAATCATGAACAACTTTGAAACTATTATCTCATGGTGATTCAATTAAAATTTATTTATAAAATATAATAAGATATAGAGAGGAATGGAAGAAGGTAGGCAGAAAGGAAGAAAATCGGGAAAATAAGGAGGAAGTAAGAAATTAAGGAAAAGGCGAGGATCCAGGGAGTTAATTGAAAGATTAGGGCAAATACCTGACCTCCAACCAATTATACCATTGCCAGGTATAATTCATGGTCCTTAGGAGTCCCAGCACTGCAGAGCTGGAGCATCACAAAACCACTAGACCAGTTTGGCTGAGTAACACTGAAAGTAGCACCCTCTATCTCCTGTGATACTTGAGAGAACCCCCCCCCCAAATAATTACAGAAGGCCAGAGACATATTTCAGGGGTTGAGACACTTGCTTTGCTCATGCCCATGTCCAATTCACAGCCTGGCACAACTTATAGACTGCATATATTCTGTACTCAGGAATGACCACTGAGCACACAATCAGGTGTAAATGCTAATTACTGCTCAAAGTGTTCTAAACCTCACTCACACTGGCTAAAAAAATAATAAAAAATTAGCCTATCGTATTCACAGCACTACATAAATAAATAACCCATCTTAAAATATTTTAATGCATTTTTGTATATATATATATATATATATATTTTTTTTTTTTTTTTGGTCAAAGCCCTTGTTGCTCAAGGAGTATTCTCATTTTGGTACTCGGGGGCCTCTTCTGGTAGTATTCAGAGTAGCATATAATGTAAGAAATTGAATTTAGACGTCCTATTTGCAAAGAATTTGCTCTTTGATTCCTCTCCAGTTGATATGTTTTGATGCACTTGTTTTATATTTGAGTATGTCAGTTAATTATAAATTAGGATAGGTTATGATTATAATTTATAGAACACAGCATCACATGCATAATGCCCGATCAATTATTTTGCAATGTGGGGGCTATGCTTAAGCAGTGCTCAGATTCCAACTGTTATTTTCAGTGATACTTGGTCATTGAGTTGGGAAGTTCACTGCTTGGTCCAGAGGCTCTGGCCTGTTCTGTTCAGTGCCCCAAGGCTATTCCCTACAGTGACAGAGGATTAGATGAGCTTATGTGTTGAATACGGCTTCTGTGCATGCTAGGCATATATCTGACCATCAAGCTACCACCCCAGTCCCATAGTTATATTTTTCTCTATAAAATTTTATAGGACTATTAAAAACTCTTAAAGGAATTTAAACAGGATTTCTTAAGGAATTGTCTTTATATATTTCTAAAAAAATGTTGTTTGCCAAGACTTCACATTCCTAATACTCTATATAAGATACAATTTGACAATTTATTGATGCTATTACTTTAATATTATTCTATTTTTTTTGTTTTTCGGGCCACACCCGTTAGATGCTCAGGGGTTACTCCTGGCTACGTGCTCAGAAATTGCCCCTGGCTTAGGGAGACCATATGGGACACCGGGGGATCGAATCGTGGTCCTTTCCATGGCTAGCGCTTGCAAGGCAGACACCTTACCTCTAGCACCACCTCACCGGCCCCAATACTATTCTATTTTATAATAACTAAATAAAATTCCATTGCAAGTCTCATGGTCTAGGTCTCCTGCTTAAATAATTCTAATTTAAACAGCATCTATTTTCTCACTTTAAAATATTTTTCTGTAAGGTTAGCTCCATAAAACCTAATAAAGCCATAGAAAAATGGAAGAAGAAATTAATAGAACTTTTCCAAGGAAGATCAACAGATGGTCGAGAGACACATGAAAACATGTTCACCTCACACATTCTTAGGGAAATCCAAATCAAGACAACAACGAGCTACCACCTTAACCAGTGAGGATGGCACACATCAAAAATAACGGGACCAATCTCTGTTGGCAGAGATGTGGCAAGAAATGGACTCTCACCCACTGTTGTGGGAATGCTGCCTGATCCAATCCCTATGGAAAACAAGATGGAGGGTGCTTGGAGGGTGCTCAGTAAACTCAGAATTGAGCTGCCATATGACCCAGAAATCACACTCCTGAGTATCTATCCCCAAGAAAAAGCATATTCATCTAAAAATATGTATGCACAACACTATTCATTGCAGCATTCAGCACAATAGCCAAGAGATGGAATCAACCTAGATGACCAACAACAGATAAATGGATCATAAAGATGTGGTTTCTATACACAATGGGATATTATATAGCAGTAAGAAATGATACAATCATGCAATTTTCAGCAACATGGATGGAACTTGAAAATATTATGTTAAATGAAGTAAGCCAAAAGAAGGAATAATAAAGAATGACAGCACTTATTTGAGGTACCTAGAATATATGCCATATATACACACAATATTTCATGAAGAAACACAACAGTCTTAATGGTATAAACTCTAAAAACCATAGATACCAGGGTATAGTGAGGAGAAGCAATCAAATCAAGTAGAAGAGAGGAAACACTAAGCCTTGGCTATCTTTTATACCATAAAGAAACCAACAACAACAGAAATAGCTTGGCTAGTAAATGTTCATAATCAGCTTGTTCAAGATTTGCTGCAGCAATTACAAGCACTTCTTCAAAAATGTTCTGAGCCAATTTTTATTGCTCATATATGTGCTCACTTGGGTCTCCCAGGGTCGATGCCTAAATGGAATGTAACTGCTGATCATCTGGCAATGACACTATTGAAATAATCTGCAGAAGAACATGCTTCACTCTTTTATTCAACAAAATTCTCACTATTTCCATGTCAACTATCATATTCCATGGATATTCTATTCTCTAGTTCCTCAAATCCTGATCTGTTATCACCCCATTTAACCCTCTTCACCCTTAGTTCTTAACTCACTAGGTACCAAGACTGATGTCCTGCCCCAACAAGCCACCACCCAGCTCACAAAGCAAAAAGACACCCTCTCAATCATCTCTGGCACCAGCAAGAAGCTGCAACCACCATTCCCAATGACTCACTCTATATGGCCCTTCTTCTCACCCCCACCCCAATTGTGGACAGTTGCATGCTACCGGATTCAGCACCAGAATGACCCTCAACTCAAGGAAGCTACCTGATTTTTTACTGCTGCAAACCATTTCTCAAACTCAATAAGACCATAGTGTGGAATGAAAATGTGCCTTGGGTCTCCCCCCACCAAGAATATCTCAAAGGACTAATGAAGATATTTATATTTTTCTTGTATGTTTAATACCTTAATAGTTATACCTTTAGTGTCTTTATTTCCAAAGGTATAGGTAGCCTCCTCCATCCCTTTTTATTAGTTTTTTTATCTTATTTTCATATATATATATATACATATACATATACATGTACATATATATGTTTAATTTCACTTGTTTTAGTTCTGCTTGGTAGGAAATTCTAGAAGAAAAAGTCCTGCTTGGGATAAAAGCTCAGATCAGAAACAGGGCACAAAGACTATATAGTCTGTCATTCTTTCTTTTTTTTTGCTATATCATGATATTTATATTATCATAAATTTAATTATTTACAAACAAAAGTTTTCTTTTGGCATTTGATTTTCTTTGAATCATTTAAAGTACCAAAGTACTCAGAAAGTCCACAAAATTTAATTCTTCTTAATAAAATAAGGACAAACACAAAGATTAACTCTTTTAATTTGGGGTAGCAATAACGATGCTCAGGGATTATTCCTGGCTCTACACTCAGTAATTACTCCTAGCAGTTTTCAAAATATAGGATGCTAGGGATCAACCTCAGGTCAGTCACATGTAAAGCAAGCACTCTACCTGCTATACTACCATTACATTCCAATAAAAATGGACTCTAATTATGTAATAGTACTTATTCTGAAATAATGAAAAATAGGAATCAATACAAATTTGTAAACATAAATGTAACTTAAAAAATAAAAATCTTAAAATAGTGGTATATTTGTATAGCAACATAATTTTTATTTACTAATAGGTTCACAATATATTAGAAAAAAATAAAGAAAAATTTCTCTCTATATAATCATACTATGTAACTATGCATTTAACTGAGACATTTTGCTTAATTGCTTGGGAAGAAATAATGACTTTTTAATAGTACCAAATCACAGCAGTTGAACACACATATACAAAGATCAGTGAATTGATTTTTATCCTGGGTTCCTTCTTTTTTTTAATATAATTTTTATTTTGATCATAGTGGCTTACATATTGTTGACAATAATATTTTAGGTACATATTTACATAAAATCAGGGGGTTTCCCATCACCAAATTGTCCTCCCTACACCTCCGTTTTTGTTCTACCTCCCATATCCTCTTCCTTCACCCCCAGGGTTGCTAGAATATGTGGTCCCCTCTGTATCTAGCCTACTACTTAGTAGTCTTGCACCTGTTTGGTCCTGGTGCCTCCCTTATTTCCCCCTCTAATTGGGGGGCAGGACTAGCTAGTTCAAGTTACATGGTTTTGTTTGAAGAAGAGAAAAGTAATAAACTGGGGTAAAAGTCTAATACGCCGAAAATAAGCGGAATTCTTCTAGAGGCTCTCATCATCGGTTTGAGAGATGAAGGAGAAAAAGAAGGTGAAACACTCCACCAGTACAAAAAGAAGTGTCAAATATCCAGTGAGGACTCCAACAATAATGATAAGCACCACAAAAACAAAACAAACAAAAAAAAAACACGCCATGGTCTTGATATAAGAAACATGGCATAGCACATAAAGAAAGAACAGAAAGGAAGAGAAAAAATAAGTATAACTGGGAACAACAACTTCAATAATCACACCCAAACAGAGAAATTGACCAAAAATAGATAGGTAAATAAAAATAATAATAATAATAAATGAAGATAAAATAATATATAAAAAATAAACAATGTTTTGTGCTTTTTGTTTTTTGTTTTTTGTTTTTTTTTCCTCCTGCCCTGGCACAGTAAATATTGAAAAAGGAACAACGCAAACTCTTGACTACAAATTATACCACAAAGGAAACAGCAACACCAGAAACAGCAACATAGAGAAAGCAGGTATGTAATCAGCCTTCTAAAACAAATGTCCACAATAATCCCTTAGAGATCATATACAGGAACACAGGTAAAGAACACCACGGGAAATCACTGACTCCAATGGAAACATCCCATAACACTATGTTTTAATGCCTTTATCTTATTATATTTAAAATAACCTCTCAGCTTTTATGTCCACAGGCGTCCTTGGATACAAAGGGCGGACAAACTAAGATGGCAGCTCGGGATACCACACGAGATACCATACCTAGCTTGCACTACAAGATGGCCCCGAGAAAACTCTTTAACATACACTTTATCTCTAGGTTATACCTTCTTTTCGGAATTGAAGCACTTGACCAGTCAGACCACCGAAGCAGTAACTGCAACGTACAGACTTAAACTACAGCCTCTATTCTTCGAACACATTCAAGCAAACTAGCATTCCCTTGCTATTCTCTCCTCTCTTCTTACTACTTTCTTTTTTATTTTTTCTATTCTTCTATTTACTTTTTTCCTTTTCTCTTCTCCCTTTCTTTCTAATGTATTTTCTCTTTTCTCCCTTCCTACCCCTTCCAAATACCTTCCCCTTTGCCCTCTTTGGAAATCCAACTATCCCTTCACCCCTCAATCCCATCCAGACCTCCCGCCGTATTAAAACTCTCCACCCTCATCCTTAATCTATTAGGCATCAAGATTGACCTCCTACCCCAACGAACCAGTACCCAGCACCCAGGCGAGGGGACACCCAGTCAAACCCACACCTCGTCTCCTTCAAGAAAAGGCAGCCAACTCCTCTGCGGATTCATGCTGCGTGGCTCTCCCTACCAACTCCCCCTAACGTGGACTGTTACTTGAAACCGGACTTAGGTCCAAAAGTATCCTCAATGCAAGGACTCTTCCAAGACCTCCCTGCCGCAAATCTTTTGCCAATCTAAAGAAGGTCAGGGGATGTGATGGAAAGATGCCTGGGAACCCACACACCACAAGAAAAACCCAAAAGACAATGGGAAAACCTGTACTTCCAACATAAGCATAAGACCTGTATTACACCACCTCTTTTCCTGCTTTTCCCCAAATTTAAGGTAGTCTTTTGCATCACTTTGGTCCTTTAAACACTTTGCTAAATCATTTTTTTTAAATGCCTGTCCTACATATACATATGTGAGCACATATATTTTTATTCCCTATTTCTTTCTTTCTTTCTTTCTTTCTTTCTCTTTCTTTCTTTCTTTTTCTTTCTTTCTTTCTTTTCTTTCTTTCTTTCTTTCTTTCTTTCTTTCTTCTTTCTTTCTCCTCTTTCTTTATTTCTTTTTCTTCCTTTTTCTTTCTTTCTTTCTTCTTTCTCTTTCTTTCTTTTTCTTTTCTTTCTTTCTTTCTTTCTTTCTTTCTTTCTTTCTTTCTTTCTTTCTTTCTTTCTTTCTTTCTTTCTTTTTTTTTTTTTTATCTTTTTTGGGTATGTAACCTGTTTCTGTTTTCCCCTCTGTCCACCCCCAAATGCACTGACAATATAATGTAGCACCATTTCCTCCTGCAAAGGCACACTAAAAAAGGGGAAATCTTACATATAAAAAAAAAGAGCTCTTATCTACTAGAGATAGGAACTCATAGTTGTTTACAATACAGGTATATCTCCTACCTTGAAAATATGTCATGTGGAATCAACTTAGACCTCAGGTGATTAGATACCATTCATCCAGCCTTGAACCCTGGATCCCAGACATAGAAATGGCACAGTTCTTCACAACTGCTGCAGGAAACAAATCCCATCCGGGACAGCCTTAATACTGCGGGGTCACCAACAAGTGCCAGCTCTAATATGATATCCTGACAACGAGGAAAATGGGAACAACTTGACCTAAGTGCAGGTTATCCTAGGTTCCATCTTATATCATATTTCCAAGAGTACCTACACTATTTCCAGATGTCCAAAGGATACATTTTGCTTTTCCTAAACATGTGGAAACAGCCAGAATTGATGTTTCCCCAGAATGTGAAATATTTTACATAGTCATTCTTAACCCCAAATGCACCAACAATATAATATGGCACCATTCCCCTTTGCATAGGCATTCTAAAAAGGGGAAAATCTTATATATAGAAACAAGCAATTATCTACTACGGATAAGAAACTATAACATTTATAATACAGAGGTTCCTCCCACCCTGAACATTTGTCATTGGGACTCAACTTAGACTCCATGTGATCAGACAGCGACTGTCCAACCCCGAACCCCAGAGACCAACCTTGGAATTGACACAGTTCCCTACAACAGCACCAGGAATCAAACACCCTCTGGGGAATGCTTAATACCGCTCTGGCACCAACTTGTGCCAAGTTGATATGACAGCTAAATGAAGAGGAAACATCAACAACTTGATCTAAGAGCAGGCTTCCCTACCGCATCACCTAATGGTAAGATGAACTCAGAAGACATTATGTCCTTAGATCTGTGCAACACCGAAGATCACTAACTACAGAAGACTGTAGTTAGTTGACAATCGTGACTGAGACTGAGCAGAACATTTCCTGAACCAAAAATAAAGACCCTAGTCTTGGCTTCGTTTTAGAATTTGTGCAAAAACCAAGATCTCTAATTCAAGAGGTCTGACTTTGATGACCATGACTGAGCAGAACTTTTGGAACCATAAGGAAAGCTATCCTATGCTCCATCCTAAGATCTGTGAAAAAACCAAGAACACTAATTAGAGAAGAATGACTGTGACAACTGTGACTAAGCAGAACTTCTGAAACCATAAAGTTACTCTATCCTAGACTTTGTTCTATGATCTGTGCAAATACCAGGATCTCTAATTACAGAGGACTGATTTTGACAGCGACACCGAGCAGAACGTCTTCTGACACCATAAAAAGACCTTGGGATTCAACGAGACTGTCCAGAGCCTGTAGTTGTTCTCATGACAGTATGTTTCAAGGGAGGAGAAACCCTGTATCTCCTAAGCCAAGGGAATTCCCTTTCCAATTTCCCTAATACTTACTGAGCCTATGCAAAAAAAAAAAAAAAAAAATCCTTGCCACACCAGGACATCAGTTCCCCCCCCCTTTTTCTTCCTCTTAGTGTTGTTTTGTTGCTTTTTTAAAAATTTCTGTTGTGTTTTTTGGTTTGTTTGTTTTTTTTCTTTTCTTTTTTCTTCTTTTAAATCTATACTTATAGTTTCTAGACTGGCTCCTCTCAGCTTTTTTTTTTTTTTCTCCAACAGAACCATAGAACTTATATCATCTTGTTCTGCTTCAAAAATTGAGGGGAAAAATGTATATAGTATCAGGAGCAAACAACCACAGGAACATTGAGTGGAAATAAAAATTGATCAAACCTAAACAGCAAACCCAAGGTCAACAACAGAATCAAGATAACCCAATCTACAACAAGCTATTTACAGAAGGAACCTGTTACACTGGCAGTGCAGGGGGAGAGGTGGGTGGTATGTGATGCATGCTGGAAACAGGGGTAGAGGGAGGACAACACTGGTGGTGAGAGTGGCCCTAATTCACTGTCACTATGTATCTTAAATATAACTGTAAAAGACTTGTAATTCACATTGGTCACAGTAAAAAAATATTTAAAAATATTTTTATCTTCCTGGAATCAATGAAAGTCTATGCCAACTACTTCTTAATGTCTCACTTTCTTATTATTTCCAAACTTAATTTAGATATAACTGTACAGATGTCAGTAGCACCATTGACTCATGCAATGATATGCATAATACTAGCTAAAACAGTCCTTTTAACCAACTGGTCACCATACGAAGGCCAAGTGATTGAATAAGTTCAAATGAGTTCAATTTTCTCTGCTGTATGAAAAGAAAAAAGTAGCAGTTCAATGAAATCCTGTGCCTACCAAAATATAGCTAAGATTCAAGTTTAAAATGAATAGCATTGAATAATGCACTAAAGAGGTAAATAATGTGGTTATCTGATCATGTCACTGCTCTTATTTTGTTTTTTTACAGCCAAGGAATAGTAGGAATTGAGTTTATTTATGCTAGCATTTAATGTACACTCTTGATAAACATAGATAAACTGTGTACTATTTCCCAAAGGAAAGTATACTGTATTCTTATTTGTGCTATTACTCTATGTCTAAGCTCTTAAAATGAGTTTCTACACATATTCAATACTTGTGAATACAATGTGACTACTTATGGCTATGAAAATAGAAGTATAGCTAGGAAGAATATTTAACACTGTGAAATTCTAGAGAGTCAATGATGTTGATTTAACCAAAACTGATAGTTTGCTTTATGGGATACTACGATCTGGGTATAAAATGATTTACATATAGATGCATTAACATAATCATTAGATACTGCTAAATCTTATCTCTCCAGTTTTTGTACTTGAGCCAGGATGTGTAAGTTATACAGAAGTAATAAAATATATATTATATTACTATCTAGTTGAATCTTTTAATTACAGTGTAAAGTTAAAAAGAATAAATATACCCTTATGTTAAAAAATGAATAAATATTGGGTTAAGAATGATTGGATCAGAATTTTAAGACAACCAACTGTGTGAACTAGAGTAAATGAAGAAGAGTCTAATTCTTTAACTTTACTCTTTTGATTCAAAAAAATACAAAGAAACAAGGTGAGGTTAAATTTAGCTATCATTTAGAAAGCTAATCAACACCTTCTAGCCTTTTCAATTTAAATTCTAATTTTTATAGGGTCTTTCTTTCCTGTAGAAATTTAGGGTTACTGAGAAAACCTTTTTAGATCTAAAGTTACTATGATTAAGGAAATATAATTTGAATACTTGTTTCAGAAAATTAAGCAAATTTGAACCATAATTTTATCAAGTCCAGGAGATTGCTTTGAAAGAAAAAAAGCAATAATATATGATCTAAATATTTAGTGTGATGACAACATCAGGTTCTAGAGTAGGAAATTTCCTAAATATGACAAATTTTTATTAGTGCAATTATCTCTCAAATTGTAAATATACATGAAAATATATACATGTAAATATATAAATACATCAAAATGTGATATCTGGAACCTGCCTTTCATTATAGTGGGAGTACCTGAAAATAATGCAAGTACATGAAAAAATGTAACCTAGGGAAAGAAAGCTGGAGGGGTCTGTTCATTTTTCTAACTATGAGACTAAGTTCATCTCCTAATTGTTTAAAATAGAGCTAATAGTTTTTCCCATTACTTTTAGATAAAGTCATCTTTTGGCTACTTTTACCATGTGTTAGGCACTATCTTAAACATTAACTAATTAGTGTTTTTCAGTCATTTCCTAACTGTACATTATTTTAAAAGGACAGTCTTACTATTATTCAGGAAATTATAAAGGCTTCAAAAGCCCAGTTTCATTAGCTGGGACAGAAATTCATATATATATATATATATATATATATATATATATATATATATATATAATATATATTATATATATATATATATATATATATTGGTTTTTCGGGCCACACCCATTTGACACTCAGGGTTTATTCCTGGCTAAGTACTCAGAAATAGTCCCTGGCTTGGGGGGGACCATATGAGATGCCGGGGGATTGAACCGCGGTCCTTTCTTGGCTAGCGCTTGCAAGGAAGACACCTTACCTCTAGCACCACCTCTCCGGCCCCGAGCAATACATATATTTTTTTATCATCTCATAATGATGAGCAGAAATGTTCAGGTAGATAAAAATGCAGAAGTCTTTTTTTTTTTTTTGGAAGAGGAGGAGTGGAACAAAGAAAAAGAAACAATAATAATGACACAAATGATATAATGAATTCAATTTCTGTTATTAATCTGTTAAAATTGAATGGTCAGATGAGTTGGATAGGGGCAAGTGTTTTTGTAATGATAAACAGAATAACTAAAGGACTGTAAGTTCTGGTCCCAAGTTTCATCTTTTGTCTATTATGTGCATATACACATATATTTATCTATACATAGATATATATAGATATATATAGCTGATTTATGGGATTTGGATATATATGGGTATATATATATAATATATATAGCTGATATATGGGGTTTGGTCCACACTCAGAATAACTCAGACCTTATTCCACAGATGCTCAGGGACTACCTCTGAAAGTACTCAAAGGGATTATATGCAATGTCAGGGACTGAAAATCATGTACCTTAACATCTATGTAATCTTCTCATATCCAACATAGTATGATACTCTTTTCTAACATATCAGGAAACCATTACTTATAACAAGATAATTCATGAAAATAATTTCTAATCTTTAAATTTTTTCCTCAAGGGTATTTTCTCCCCTTTCCTTCACAACATTTTCCCTAGAAACTAAAGAAGTTTTCATGAGACTTCGGGTAACTTTCTGTCCTACATTAAAATGTGATACTATAGATATAGCATATCTTTTTATGTATGGTGAACCACAAAAATTACAGTATCAAGGCTTTCTTTTGCATTCAAGAATCGATTTTTACCACTTACATTATGAGTGAATGAACTGGAAAAATCTCTGGATTAGTTAAGGAATAGCAGTCTGGATCCTCTGAAATGCTGAGAACAATTGGGCTAACTATACAAAGTTAAACATACAAGGATTTTTTATGAAATAGTAATAAAAATGTTAAAATATTAATAGGGTAAAATTAATAGGATAAATCAGGGAAAGCATAAAAAGGAGCCACTTTAATTTTTTCTTTGATATAACTCATGGATAGGATATAAAAATATTTAGAAAATAATAATGACCAAAGGAACAGAAATTAAGAATTTGTTTACAAAATTAGAATTTTGTGTGTGTGGACAGGAAAACGGTTGAAGGGGAGGCACCTAGAAAAAGGTGGAGGGAAGAAGATCCTTTTGAGTAGGGTGCAGTAGCGTAATATTGTATACATAAACTTTTTACCTTAAAAGTATTATAATAATAATAAGGGCCGGGTAGGTGGCGCTGGAGGTAAGGTGTCTGCCTTGCAAGCGCTAGCCAACGAAGGACCTCGGTTCGATCCCCCGGCGTCCCATATGGTCCCCCCAAGCCAGGGGCGATTTCTGAGCACATAGCCAGGAGTAACCCCTGAGCGTCAAACGGGTGTGGCCCAAAAACCAAAAAAAAAAGAAAAGTATTATAATAATACTATTATTATAATTATAACATACATATTATAATATATGCCATATACATTATAATGTATCATATTATACACTGCAATAGTGTATAATAGTATAACACTGTACAATAGTATGATGTTACATTATTATAGTATATTATAATGTATAAATATAATATATTGCCTAATATTTAAATATTAAAATGTTCTTAAAATCTCTTTTATTAGAACTATATCATATAGACCTGACATTAGACCAAAAAGAAATATATACCAAATTTTTTTATAGATTATTGCTTGCAACATTGAGTGACTTTTCTTCTGTTCATCTGTGGCACTTATAAACTAATAAAGAACTGGAAAATCATTATCATAGAACTTCTGAGAGTTTCTACAATGCTATCTCTCAGCAGGGTTTCTCATTTCTAGAGGTAGAAAATGAGGCCTATCTTGACAAAGGAGACTTATTCCTTATCTATTAAAAAAGAAATGTAAGTTTTCTCTCCACAATATGGAGCTCCATGTGGTTATTTTCTCTGACAATGGGCAGTTTCACGCTATTTTTCATATGAATTACTTGAAATGATGAATTCATTCAATATCTCAAAATTTATAAAGCTAGTTAATAGAGCTGAAATTTATGACCTTCCCACAAGCAATTTGCTTAATTCTC
The DNA here is from genome assembly GCF_024139225.1 of Suncus etruscus. Lineage (NCBI taxonomy): Eukaryota > Metazoa > Chordata > Mammalia > Eulipotyphla > Soricidae > Suncus > Suncus etruscus. Next base: position 149,334,285 of record NC_064851.1, on the reverse strand, counting down.
ATAGAATTCATTTCACCTCATAACAGTCCTCTTTTCTTCAATGTAAAATGTGAAAGTATTTCCAACTTCAAAAAAACTGTCTTCTTGTCCTTTTTCTAAAAGGCAGTCAATAATTTAATACATGCTTCCGAAGCAATTTCTAACCTGCCAAAAATTGTTCCAAAATTAACATCTACATAGACATATATTTTGCATAATGTACCAGTTTTAAACTCTCTATAAACTCATGCACTGTTTAACTTTGGAGCTCCTATCCCTATAACATTTATATATTATTCCAAAAATTCAAAACATTTACCTTGAGAGCAACTATATTTTTCCTTTTCAGAACTTCCTCCTTATAATTTAGAATTTTATAATTTAGTATGATTCAAAAACCATTTGCATTGTTTATTTTATTGCACAAATCCAGTAATCAAAATAATGTAAATCTGAATGGGAATGCTTTTACCCCAATTACAGAAAAAATTTATGGGGTGATAAAAACTTTTTAAAAAGTTTGTAGACATTTCTCAAAAATTTTATCTACTAGTTTCAATAATATCTTCTCTATAAAGTAAAATTTATTACCTACTATACCACCTTTATCCCTAGTTAAGCCTGGAAATTTCACTGATGAGCCAAAGAAGATATGCTTCAACATCACATTTTTATAACCTATAAAAATATACTTGAACTGTATAATGGGGCAAAGTAGTTCACCCCTTTGCATTTATTTATGTAAAGAAGTAGTTTTAACTACTTTTAACTAAAAAAGTTAAAACTACAGTTAAAAACTGGACAACCTTGGAGCTGGCTATGGTTAAAAGACAAAGTTATGATCTTCATGGTTTTCTTTAGCATAATGAGTTTAACATCAGAATACATAACATTGTTTGAAGGAGGAATCAATAAAACAATAACAAAGTTTAACATAGTAGTTCAAACCATATAAAATATTCATTTGTTCTCAAATCACAAGTTTATATGCAGTTAGGGTTTTTTTGGTATCCCATAATGCCAAAAGTCCACTTCAGTTCAGCTCTTATTATGACTGAGGTTGTAATTATGAATCAGGAGTTTATCCAGGGCAGTAAGAGAGAGAAGAGAAAATAAAAAGGCTAGAAGAGAAGGAAGTGTGTCTATGTGTAGAAAAGGGGGTTCTTTTCTGATTTGCATAATTTATCAATCAAAAACTTTTTTACTTGTAAGTTTTTGTATCAAGCAGAACCAAAACAGGTGAAGTTAAGGAAAGAAGAAAACAAAAACATATATATATATGTATTATATATACACACATATATACATATACATATATATAAGAAAAAATAAATAAAAATGAATTTTAAAAAGTAATGAAGTGATGCAGGAGACGTCTTTACATTTGGGATGAACAGGTTAAAAGGTAGTATTATAGAGGTATTAAACTTATAAAGGAAATATAGGCTTCCCCATTGTCTTTTGAGATATTCTTGTGGGGGGTGGAATCCAGGGCACATTTTCATCACACACCCTGGTCTTATTGAGTTTGAGAAATGATTTGTGGCAGAAAGGGCTCAGGTAGAGTTCTTGTTCTGGGGGTCCTTCTGGAGCTGAAACCAGTATCAAGCAACAGTCCACATTTTTTTTGGGGGGGGGAGTGAGAAAGAGGGTTTGGTACAAAAATTTATAAGAAAAAGTCTTGCCTGGGATAAAAAGCTCAGGTCAAAACAATGGCAAAGAGATGATGGAGCCTGACACTCCCACCCCCCAAATGCACCAGTACTATAATATAGCACCATTTCTTTTTGCAAAGGCATACTAAAAAGTGTAATTTTTACATATAGAAACAAGATCTTATCTACTAGGGATAAGAACTCATACATTTTACAATGTAGGGGCGCTTCCCACCTTGAACATAGGTCGTGTGGACCCAACTTAGACTCCATGTGATTAGACAGCGACCCTCCAACCCCAAACCCTAGATCTCAAACATAGAACTTACACAGTTCTCCGCAACTCCCTCTGGGACATTCTTTTTTGTTTGTTTGTTTGTTTTTGGTTTTGGGGGCCACACCCATTTGATGCTCAGGGGTTACTCCTGGCTAAGTGCTCAGAAATTGCCCCTGGCTTGGGGGGACCATATGGGATGCTGGGGGATCGAACTGCTGTCCTTCATTGGCTAGCACTTGCAAGGCAGACACATTACCTCTAGCGCCACCTCGCCGGCCCCTGGAACATTTTTAATACTGCTTTGACACTAACATGCATCAGTTTTGATATGACATCTTGACAATGAGGAAATGGCAACAACTTGATCTAAGAGCAGGTTGTCTCACCACCTAACAATAAGATGAAATCAAAAGACATGTCATCCTTTGATCTGTGCAAAAGCCAAGATTGCTAACTAGAGAAGACTGATTATGACAACCATGATCGGGCAGAACTTATCCTGGGACCAATAAAAAAGACCCTGGTCTGAAGTTTCACTTTCTCTAGGAGATTGGTTAAGATTTGATTCCCACCGAGCTCCCAGACAGGAAAGGCTGTTCCCATTCCACTGTCCAATTAGGTCAGGGGGAACAGTTCCAGTTGTAGAGATCCACAGAAAAGAAATCGAACAGTGAAAAGATACAAAAATGAGTTCAGGCAATCTATTGCTCAAGCAAGAAATTCAAACCACAAAATCTTTCTGCTCCTAAGATGGAATACAGCTCAGTTGAAGAAGATGAAGAATGAGCCTCAACCTTCCTCAGACCCTTGCTTTTATTGACAAGAATCAGGTACCACCCTAGGATGGCAGCAGAATACGAAGTAAGGAATAATCCAATATACTATTCCAGGTCACACCCTAGGGTGGATTACAATTATTGATTAGGGTAGGATCAGTAACTCAACACTAGGTTTAGGCCTATAATCTGTAAAACAACCAAGATCTCTAATTCCAGAGGTTTGACTGAGAGAACTGCAACTGAGAAGAACTTCTGGAAATATAACAAAAGATTCTATCCTAGGTTTTGTCCTAGGATCAGTGCAAAAACCAAGACCACCAACTACAGAAGACTGATTAAAACAACAGTGATGGAATAGAACTTGTAGAACCGTAAAGAAAGACTCCATCCTATGACCTGTGCAAAGACCAAGCTCTCTAGTTACAGAGGCCTGATTTTTATCATTCATGACTGAGCAGAAAGTTTCCAGACACCACAAAAAGACCTAGGGGAGAGTAAAGGAACATGTACAGAGCCTGCAGTTATTCCCATGACAGTATGCTTCAGGGTGAAGAAACCCTGTATCTCTTAGGCCAAGGGAATTCCCTTTCTAATCTCCCCAATATTTACTATATCTATACAAAAAAAGGAAGCACAATTTTTGTTATTGTTTTTGTTTGTATTTTTCTTTTTTTGGCTTTGTTTTGTTTTTATTTTGGGATCATGGTTATTGTTTGGTTGTTGTCTTTATTGATGTAGTGCTGTTCGGTTTTATTTTTTGTTTGTTTTTTTTGTCATTGTAGGTTTTTATTTTATTTTTTGTATTGTTGTTGTGTGTTTCTTCCTTTTTCCCCTTTCTTCTCTTAAATTAGAAGGACTCCTCCCGTTTTTTGCTTGCTTGATTTTTGCCTTCTTTTTCTTCAAACAAAACCACATAACTTGAATCATCTTGTTCTGCCTCACAAATTCAGGGGGAAATAACGAGGGTATGAAGACCAAACAGTCGTATGAACATTGAGTAGAAATAAAAAATGATCAGACTTAAAGACCAAATCTAAAGCCAACGACAACAGAATCGTTACCCAATCTACGACAAGCTAGACACGGGGCTGGGGGACACTTATTCTAGCATCCTGGGGGGGGGGGCAAAGGATGGGATGCATGCTGGGAACAAAGGTGGAGGGATGACAATATTGGTGGTAGGAATGCCCCTAACTTATTGTCACTATATACCTAAAATATTATTGTGAAAGATTTGTAATCCACTTTGGTCAAAATAAAAATTATTTTAAAAAAACTTTTTTAGTTACTCAGAACATTTTACCTTCCTCTTCACTTTTCTGATTTGAATAAATTATGACTGCTGGGGCCGGAGAGATAGCATGGAAGTAGGATGTTTGCGTTGCATGCAGAAGGATGGTGGTTAGAATCCCGTCATCCCATATGGTTCCCCAAGCCTGCCAGGAGCGATTTCTGAACGTAGAGTCAGGAGTAACCCTGATCACTGCCGGGTGTGACCCAAAAACAAAAACAAAAATTAAAAAAAAAAATAAGACTGCTTATTAACAAATTATAGAGTGGTTGGGATACTAGTCACTAATAAAAACTATAGTTCATTTCCTTACTCTTGTCACAATATCACCTAGAAAAAAAAACCTGGGGCCGAAGCAATAGCACAGTGGGAGGGCGTTTGCCTTACATATGGCTGCCCAGGACAAATCTGAGTTCAATCCCTGGCACCCCATGTGGTCCCCTGAGCTAGGAGCAATTTCTGAGTGCATAGCCAGAAGTAAACCCTGAGCGTTACAGGATTTGGCCCAAAAAAGAAAAAAGAAAGGAAAAATCTTGAAGATTATTATCAATGATGAAATGATCAGACTTCTTCTATGTCCATGAAGAGAGATGGTAGATCATATATATTCAGATATATTTTCAATGAATATTTTGAAAATAATATTTAAAATTATAGGATTTTAAAATAACTATACTTTTTTTTAGCTTTTGGGTCATACTTGGCAGTGCTCAGTGGCTCTATCATCAGAAATCACTCCTGGCATGCTCGGGGGGGGGGGGGCATATGGGATACCAGGATCCTAACCACCATCCTTCTGCATCCAAGGCAAATGCTCTATCTTCATGCTATCTCTGGCCCCTAAAATGACTATAATTTTGATGACTACCATGAAAATTATTACAATGATTTCAAATGTAATAGTTAGCAATAATAGAAAAACCAAAGAAACATAATTTTATGGAATCCAGAACTAAGCCTCCAGTTTTATTTCTTTTACTTTTTTATTGTTTGACATTTTAAAGACTGAATCTTTGTATCTGCAAGACCTAAGCAAAATCTACATACAATGAAAAGTTGAGTCATGTTAGATTTTTCTAACAAAAACTTACAAGCTAGAAACAAAGTGAATAACAGACGATCAAAGTATTATCTCTGACACCACATACAGTTCTCTGGCTCTGTCAATAGTGAACCCTGAGTTAAGATGTAGGAGAAAATCCTGAGCATTGCTGGATGGGGCAAATAACAACAACATCAATAAAATAAAATAAAATAAAATAAAATAAAATAAAAAGGAAAGGTATAGAATGACCTTCCACATACTGCTTTAGCAAATCTCATTATTTAGGGCAATTAGGTGGTGTATAGAAGGGTTCAGAATAAAAACTGCTATCAAGAAAAAGAAGAAAGGAAGAAAGGAAGAAAGAAGAAAAGAAAGAAAGAAAGAAAGAAAGAAAGAAAGAAAGAAAGGAAGGAAGGAAGGAAGGAAGGAAGGAAGGAAGGAAGGAAGGAAGGAAGGAAGGAAGGAAGGAAGGAAGGAAGGAACAAAGAAAGAAAGGAAGAAAGAAAGAAAGGAAGGAAGGAAGGAAGGAAGGAAGAAAGAAAGAAAGAAAGAAAGAAGAAAGAAAGAAAGAAACAAAAAAGGAAGAAAAAGAAAGAAATAAAAAGAAGAGAGAAAGAAAGAAAGAGAGAGAAAAGAAAGAAAAAGAATGAAAGGAGAGAAAGAAAAAAGATTAAAGAGAAAGAAAAGATTTTAGAAATGAACTTATTAAACATACAGGTCGAGCATATTTGGAAAAAATAACATTTGAAATAATCAATTGGGGTATTTTTTGTTTAGACCTTGGAGTCTTAGATGAAAAAAATCTTAAGAATAATAATACAGTGGTTTCAATTGTACATTGAAAAAATTGGAACAGTTGTACAAATGATCAGATACAAATGCCTTAGGTAAGTATTTGTATATATTTATAATAATTCATAGTCTATGTTGCAGTTGGAAAAGTAAATTATTGGAAATTTTACATGAAGTAATTATATTTTTAATATATAGAGATACATTTAATTATATAAATATTGGAAATTATGAGGAAATAGACCCATGTCTCAGAGAAAGAGGTCTTGAGGGCAGACAAGGCAGCTTTGGGACACTGAAACCAGAGGCATACAGGTGAACAAGAGGAACCAATAATAAACCCAGAGGTGCAGAAACTGTGTCCTGAAGATAAGAGGCTGTAGGGACTCAAAATCAAAGGTCGAAGGGCAGTCATTCAAGCAAACAACTCCCTTAAAAAGACCTGAATAGCCATATTAATTTCAAATGATACAGACTTTAGACATTAAAAAGTTATGAGACAGAGATGGACATTTCTTAAGAAGAAGGAATATTTACACAAGAAGAAATCACTTCTAAACATAGATGCATCTAATGAGGGACCAGCAAATTATTTAAAACAGCTGCTCACAAACTTGATGGAAGATATTAATAACAACACAACAGTGCAAGACATCGACATTGTCTTGTCACCACTTGGTTAACAAGACTAAAACCTAACAAGAATATACTAGCTCTGTAAGGCCAGAGAGATAGCAGAGAAGTAGGTTGTTTGTTTTGCATGCAGCAGACCCAGGATGAATGGTAGTTCGAATTCTTGCATCCCATATGGTACCCCGAGCCTGCCAGTAGCTATTCCCAAGTGAAGAGCCAGAAGTAACCCCTGAACACTGCCGGGTGTGATTCAAAAAGAAAAAAATAAAAAGAATCTACTAACTCTGAAAGGAGCAATGGAAGAAATTGGCCTAGTAGGTGTATCTAAATATCTATATATCTATATCTATAGGGCTCACGATCCCCAGAAACTGTATATACATTCCTCTCATATGTACATGGGTCATTCTCCAAAATAAACTATATGCTAGTCCATAAAACATACCTACACAAAATAAAGAGGACAGAAGTTGTACATACTACCTTACCAAATCATAATGCAGTAAAATTAGAAGTGACTAACAAGCAGACACAGAAGAAAAATTATAACACCTGGAAATTAAACAGCACACTAATGAACAATCAGTGTGTCACAGACAAAATTAAAGAGAAAATCAAAAGATTCCAAGAAACAAATGAGAATAAAGACACAAATGATAGAATTTTTGGGACACAGCTAATGCAGTAGTACTGAGGAAAATTTATCTTTGTAAGCATTCATCAGGAAGGAAGAAGGGGTGTACATAAATAACTTAATGACACAGCTAATAAAATTGGAACATGATCAAAAAATTAAGCAAAAATAGAAATACAGAAGAAAATAATAAAGCAAAATTCAACAAATGGGAAATAAAAAAAATCTGAAAGATCAAAGAAAGCAACAGTTGGTCCTTTGAAAAATTAAACTACATTGACAAACCACTAGCAAAACTCACAAAGGAAGAAAGAGAAACTTAGTAAAAACAAATTAAAAAAGAAAAGGTGAAGATTACTACATATACTAAAGAAATTCTAAGTGTAATAAATTACTGTGAAAAACTCTATACCACAAATCATGAGAACTTGGAAGAAATGGATAAATTCTTGGACATTTATAAACTTCCAAGTTTGAACCATGATGATCCAGCATATTTGAACAGATCCATCACTATTGAGGATGCTAAATGTATCTATAGGGCTCACAATCTCCAGAAAACTGTATATATATTCTTATATGCACATGGGTCATTCTCAAAAATAAACTATATGCTAGCCCATAAAACATACCTACATAAAAAAGGGGACAGAAGTTGTACATACTACCTTACCAAATCATAATGCAGTAAAATTAGAAGTGAATAACAAGCAGACACAGAAGAAAAAATCTTCCCCCAAACAAAAGCCATTCCCAGATAAATTCACTAACAAATTCTTTCTAACCTTCCAAGAACACCTACTGCCTATACTTTTTAGGCCCTTCCAGGAAATTGAATAAATAGAAATTATGAGGAAATAGACTGGGTAAAATTAATGTATAAAATGTAAAATTAATTAATTTTACTGACTATAAAGTTAATATTTTCAAACCTTTAAAACAAAAATAAATAGAAAAACATACCAGTCAGTTTATATAACATTATGTATATATATATCCATATATCCATATGCACATATACACATATACATATATGTATATATATTTATATATGTATATATACATATGTATATATTTATATACATTATATTTATATAATATTATTTATAATAAAGTGTTTAACCTCCTTTTCATCTGTATTTTGGTGAAAATAGAAATATTTCACAGACCACATAGGACAGAAATAAATAGCATTATTAATAATAGTATTTTATGTGTATATGTTTTTATAATATCAAAGCAGGACATTTATGAGGAACAACAATATTTTACTAACCAATTACTGAAAACCATTCGAATTGAGTAAAATTTTAATTAAATATTTTTTGATAAAGATGGTATGTCAAATAAACTCAATACAGTTAATTTAAAGAAGCTTGTATTGGGCAGAGAGAGACAGTACAGCAAGTAAGGTGATTGTTTTGTTTGAGTTTGACCTAGATTTGATTCTCTGCAACACATGATTTCTCAGTCCCACTTGTAGTCCAGCCATCTAGAGTACAGAGCCAAAAGTAAGCACTGAGCAAAAGAAAGAAAATATAGGGCATTTGTTATTTAGGAAAAAAATAATGTTAGATTGACCTAATGATTTTAATATAAAATTATGTCAAAACAATAGTTTAATTTTTATATATTTGTGGTAAACATGTTTGTAAACATAAAATAATTAAGAATATAAAAAAGGAATACATAATGTTCATTACAGGAAATGCTCATCTTGTAAGCTCATCGTCTCAGTTTCAATCTCCAGTGTTGTCACATATATCAAGTACAATACAGTCAGCTCTGTTGTCTATGTTCAGAAATTCTGCTGTCTTTAATCTCAGGTACCTTAAATGATAAATTATTCCCACACCATGATAGGTGTGCCTAAGCACTACAATAAGCATAGTAATGACAATGATGCACTGCATTTCTTGTATGATTACAACTAAAAGATGTATGCCTCTCATGACCTAGAATTTTGATCTCTGACAATCTCGTGGCTAGTACTACATTTAAAGGAGAACAATAATCTGCAAGTTCCTATCAAAATGCAAGCATCACAGCTTGTACAAGTTCCTCAGAAAGACAAATAGAGGTCAGAGAAAAAGTACAGCATGTAGAGTGCTTGCCTAGCAAGTGGCCAACTTGGGCTAGAACTCAGCATTCCATATTGTCCCTAGAACCCACCAGGAGTGATTCTGAGTGCAGAATGAGAAACCCTTGTACTGCTGGTTGTAGCCCAAAAACAAACAAACAAAACAAACAACAAAAAAGAATTGTAACATGAATATCAACATCAACAACAATGAAGACACAGAAGTAGAATAAAACTAAATATTATAATTTTTTAGTAATTAGCCACTGATTCTTTGAAAGCAAAATAATTTAGAATATAACAAAAAAATCATAAAACAAAGACAACTTGGGAATAGATTTAAAATATAATAAAGGATCAATTATCTGTACATATATAAAAATGACAGGATAAAAATATTTTTATAATATATATGAACACTTATATCCAACATAAAGCTGAGGTATTTTTTTATTTTTAAAATATTTTGTTTGTTTGCTTTGGAGGCCACACCTAGTGGTGCTAAAGTGTTACACCTGGCTCTGCCTTCAAAAATTACTCCTTATTGGCTCAGGGGAACATATTGGTTGCTGTACTATTACTCCAGTCCCAATATTTTTTTAACAGTTTTTTTTATACAGCAATCAATGACCTTTGTAACCTGAAGGGGCCAGAGCAGTGGCACAAGCGGTAAGGCAGCTGCCTTGCCCAAGCTAGCCTAGGACAGACCCTGGTTCGATTCCCCTGCGTCCCATATGGTCCCCCCAAGCCAGGAGCGATTTCTGAGCGCATAGCCAGGAGTAACCCCTGAACATCACGGGGTTTGGCCCCAAAAACAAACAAACAAACAAAACCTCTGTATATAAGAACTTATACAGGGCCCAGAGCAATAACACATTGGATAGGGTATTTGCCTTGCACTAGGCTGACCCAGGCTCAATCCCCAGCATCCCATATGGTCCCCAGAGCCTGCCAAGAGTGATTTCTGAGTGCACATCCAGGAGTACCTCCTGAGCACTGCTGGATGTGGCCTCGCAAAAAAATAACAACCAAAAAACAACAACAAAAAAAACTTATACAATGTTTCAAGAAGATATTTTGAAGGGGAAAATTCTGAAATTGTTAGTGGAATGGCTTTTAAACTTTTTGCGAATGTATTAAAATAAAATAATTAAAAAAACAGTTTCTTTTAGGTCCTCAGATTTGATTTACTATATATTTTATGAGCTTTTGCATATTAAGATTTATTCTAATTGCATAAAGGTGCAATTTTCTTTTCCTTTATTTAAACACCATGATTACAAAGGATGGTGTACATTGTATGATTGAAGCCCAATCATGAATAACTTTGTAAAGAAGAACCCTAAAGAAATCATAACTAATTCCTCAGTAATTATAACTATAATTATAATTATAACTATTTACCATAATCATAATAAAAACTCTTCCCAGTTGAGGAATTTATGCACCAAAATTAAAGAAGTTCAAAATTTCCCAGCCAAAATAATTCAAATGGAAAACTCTTAGCAGCAAAAACAGAATGATAAAAAGCCATATATATATATATATATATATATATATATACATATATAGAGATAGCTGTAAAATCAAAGGTGAAACTTTTATACAAGTGATCAGCCATATGATATACATAGATGATACTCCACAATCCAGAATAAAATGGTTGAACACAATTTTTAGAAATGGGAGAAGAGGGGCCGGGCGGTGGCGCTGGAGGTAAGGTGCCTGCCTTGCCTGCGCTAGCCTAGGACGGACCGCGGTTCGATCCCCCGGCGTCCCATATGGTCCCCCAAGAAGCCAGGAGCAACTTCTGAGCGCATAGCCAGGAGTAACCCCTGAGCGTCACAGGGTGTGGCCCAAAAACCAAAAAAAAAAAAAGAAAGAAATGGGAGAAGAAAGAAAAAATCTCATTAAAATGTGTCTTTGATTTTTTTAATTTATTTTATTGAAACCATTGCTATTGACAAAGTCCTTTATAGTTGGATTTCAGGCACAGAATGAATCAGGGCCAACACCACCACTAGTGTTGATATCCCTCTATCAGTGTTCCAAGAGTACATCCTATTCTACCACCCTTTGCACCGTGGCCTACCAGTATACCTGGCCCATTTTAAATTTAGATTGTGATAATTTAAGTCTCCTGATTCTACTGTTGTTGACTCTGGCTTGGATGTTTAGTTCTGTCCTTTTTTTTATCTCCACCAATGCACCTGAGACCACTTGGCCACTGCCCTTCCCACCTTTTTAATTTTGTAGAATCATGCAGAGAATATGAGATAAAACAAAGTATTTTGTTTCCCAAGGGGTCTATGAAAAAGATGGGAGCCCCTATTTAAAAGGTACACAAAAGATGACAGTTTTTTGCATAGGTGAAGAGAAAGTTGGGGCAATAGAAAGAAAAAATACTTTGGCCTAAAGAACAAGGTATTCCTACCCATGAAGCATCTTGCCATAAGACCAACTACAGGTTCCCAAAGTACTAAGTTGTTTGACTCCAAGTCTTTCTTCATGATCACAGGAAAATTTTTTCTCAGTCATAGTTGTTGCAGTCAGGCTTCAGTAATTCGAGATCTTGGTTTTTGCACAGATCCTACTTCGAAGTCAAGGGTGTTACATAATGTCCTCTGATTTCATCTCACCATTGGGTGGTGATTCAGGGAAACCTGTTCTGAAAGCAAGTGTTGCAGTTTCCAAGTCATCTGGGTATCATATGAACCCACTCGGGAGAAGGTTGATGGCAGGGCAGCATTCGGGCCTACCCAGGTAGAAATTCAATTTGTGATACTGGAGCATAAAACCATGCTTCATTCCAGGGCACAGTTGTAGGGCATTTACCTTGCAAGGGGCCAACCCTGGACAGACTGTGGTTTGATTCCTGGCATCCCAGATGTTCTCTTGAGCCTGCTAGGAACTCTTTCTGAGTGCAGAGCCAAGAGTAAATCCTGAGTGCTGCTGGGTGTGATACAAAAACCTAACCTCCCCAAAAATCTGTGCTTGTTCCAAAGATAGAATCCAAGATTTGGGGGTGAGTAGTCAATGTTTGATTGTCTGAAGTGTAAGTTAAATCACTATGACATTTATCGTGCCTATGCAAAAAGGAACAATGCCATAGGATACTACTTGTACATATGGGGTAAAACTGACAAGCTAAGAAATCACAAAACCTAGTTCTAACATAAATTCAGAAGCCAAGAGAAACTTATCTACTAGAATTTTCTACTAAACAAATAAAAAAATGGAGTGGGGTAAACTATAACTATATAAGAATATACACAATAAAAATTATACCTATTAAAGAGGGGCCGGAAATATAGCATGGAGGTAATGCATTTGCCTTGCATGCAGAAGGTCGGTGGTTCAAATCCTGGCATCCCATATGGTTCCCCTGAGCCTGCCAGGAGCAATTTCTGAGCATAGAGCCAGGAGTAACCCCTGAGCGCTGCCAGGGTGTGTGCCAAAAAACAAAACAAAACAAAAAATTATACCTATTAAAGCAATAACACTTAAAGAAATATACAAAGGAAATATACATATCCCCTTTAAATTTTTTGAAATTGTCATGGGGAGGGATTAAGATCTGGAGGACAGTTTCAGCCTGTGGTCTTTTGGGGTTTAAAAAATGGCTTGCATCAGTTATGGATCAGAAAATGTCCTCAAGCCTAGAATCTCTCAAAAGCCAAATCCAGTAGCAAGCAACAGTCCACAGTGAAGATAGGAAGGAGAAAAGGAGTCTTAGCTAATAAGTAGCAGTGTTGGTGGTAGCTTCTTTTTGGGCTGAAGCAAGATGGGTTGGGAGGCTGTCCTTGCTTTGGGAGGCTCTCCTTTTACTTTGGGAGCAGGCTGGCAGCAGATTGGGGTGGGAGGAAGAAACTAGGGCGACCAACCTATATATCCAAGAATCACAATGAACAAAAACTTTAGAGTTATAGACATACTAAAATTAAGACACTAAAACATTCTTCTATGAGCACTGTAATGGGAGTTCATGGCTTCCAAACACATTTTGCACCTGTTTCTGTGAGTAAAAGCTTTAGAACATTATTATTATTATAGACATCTATAAAGAGCAGTTAATTAAACACCTGCTCAATCTCAACAGCTGTATCTTACTGCAGGTCTCCTCGAAGAATAAGAGAATATAAGCTTTTGTGTTTCTCCTCTCCCACTCAGTTTCTGAGAAGTTAAGAACTGAGGGTTAAAAGAATTAAATAACAAGTGGCTGGTTTGTAAAATAACAGATCAGAGGTGAGATAGTGAAAGGATAAAAAAGAATTTGTAAATTGGTATGCGGGGAAGGGGAAAAGGAAGGGCTTATATAATAAGGGGAAGGACTATATACAACATAGACGGACATTACGTACAGTACAGATGGACGTTAGACAGGCACATACTCACACATACATTCACACACAATGATAGGCAATGAAGATTGATCCATAGTTTTCGGTTGAAAAACTGACCCAGGTGGAATGAGTCAGAGAGCTTAAAAAAATATAAAACTGGCAGGTCAGGTGGAAATGTTTTCCAATTCTAGGCAAATCATCATCGGTGAGAGTAAACTTTGCTGGAAAAAGGCTTTCTGAATTAGATTGTACATAGGACATTCCTAAAATCAGGATTTGAAGAAAATCATAATTCTTAACTCATAATTTTCAAGTCTAAAATACTAAGTAATATGGTAATGAGCTTGTAAAAGGAGTCTGCACCATGAAGTACAGTGTAATGAGTCTTTATCATTTAGGTTCCTTTCCTGAATGTAGACGGACAAATGGGCATCAGTATATAATAGTAAACTAGCTTGAATTGAAAATAAATTGCAACAACATAATGAATGAGCATTGAAGCAAGAGTCTATGACATGCAGACGACTATTCCAATGATATCTGTAGACATAAACATATATTGGCATGCATAATCCTATGTAAAATGAATAGATTAGAATTTTTGTCAAGACATTATCATAATGTTCACTGTTTGGAGTCTAATATAATATAGCATTGTAATGAGAAACTAGAACGACCAACCTAAATCTCCAAGAACCACATGAACAAAAAATTTAGAGTTATTGTAGACATATTAAAATTAAGACACTAAAACATTCTTATGTGAGCACTGTAATGGGAGTTCATGGCTTCCAAACACATTTTGCACCTGTGTCTGTGAGTAAAAGTTTTAGAACGTTATTATAGACATCTATAAAGAGCAGATAATTAAACACCTGCTCTATCTAAACAGCTGTATCCATTGTTGCAGGTCTCCTTGAAGTATAAGAGAATATAAGCTTTTGTGTTTCTCCTCTTCCTCTCAGTTTCTTTCCTTCTCCTTGCTATACGCTGAAGCCAATGATGTTTGAGACAACTACTATGAAACTTTTATTTAAATGAAACTTCATCAGGAATACTAAGCTAGGGCAGGAGTGATGGCACAAGCGGTAGGGCATTTGCCTTGCACACACTAACCCAGGATAGATCATTTTTTTATCCCTTGTGTCCCATATAATCCCCCAAGCCAGGAGCAATTTCTGAGCACATAGCCAGGAGTAACTCCTGAGTGGCATCGAATGTGGCTCAAAACCAAAAAAAAAAAAAAAAAAAAAAAAAAAAAAATACTAAGCTAGATTATTACTTAGATTTTAAGGAATGATACAAAACTTCAAGTTTAAGAAACAATGGAAAAACTCATAATCTTGAAACCAACCTTACAAGAAACTTTAAAGGGATGAAAAAGACAAAATGAACTTCACACACAAACACAATATGTCTACAAAATAGCAATAAATTTCTTTATCTCAATGATCCCACTCAGTTACCAGTCAAGACCAGTAGAATGAGTCAGAAAACAGAATTCACTTACTGCAGCCTATAAGAGAAAAAGGTCATAGGAAACAGGATCAGCTTCAAAGGTCGAAAAGTGAACAAATGCCTTAAAAAATACAGAGTTGAGGCAGAGCAGTAAGATGCCTGCCTTGCCAGTGTTAGCCAAGGATGGACCAAGGTTCGATTCCCCAGTGTCTCATATGGTCCCCCAAGCCAGGAGCGATTTCTGAGCACATAGCCAGGAGTAACTCCTGAGCGTCATCGGGTGTGCCCCCCCAAAGGAAAAACAAAAACAAAAAAAAAATACGGAGTTGTCTATATATCAGACAACACAGACTACAATATTTTTTCTGGGCCACATCTGGTTTCTCTCAGGGTTAGTCCTAGCTCTGTACTCAGAAATCACTCCTGGCAGATTCAGGGTCTATATGGGATGCTGGGGACTGAGCTCAGGTCGGCTGTGTGTAAGGCAAATGCCCTACCCATGTATTATTGCTCCAGCCTTAGACTATAAATTGTATATATATACAGGATAGAAAAGGCCATGATAATTAATTATCAAAGTATATATATAAAAGAAATGGGCCTGAGAGTTAGCACAGTGGTAAGGCATTTGCCTTGCATGTGGCCGACCCAGGATGGACCTGGGTTTGATTTATGGCATCCCATATGGTCCCCCAGCCTGCCAGGAATGATTTCTGAGCACAGAGCCAGGAGTGACTCCTAAGTACCACCAGGTGTGGCCCCAAAACCAAAAAACAAACGAAAACAAATAAAACACACACACACACACACACACACACACACACACGAACTTACTCTCTTAAATATATACACCTAATAATGTCCCAAAAATATATTTAAAGTAACTGCTAATATACTAACAAACTGTCGGAATGGATGTGGGGAAAAGGGAATCTCACTCTATCCTTGAAGGAATGTTACTTGTTTCAACTTTTATGGAAAACAATATAGACACTTCACAAAACTAAAAATTGAGTTAACTGAAAAATATGACCCAGAGAACCCAATTCTTGAAGTCTACCCTCAAAGGCCCCAAAACTTTATTCTTAAAGGAAAATATACCCCTATATTCACTATGCACTAGTCACAATGACTAAAATATATAAACAACCAAATGTATAAAAACAAAATTGGATTATGAAACTTTATAGAAAGAAATATATGATCAATGGAATACATATATACAATGCATATTTATGTCTATAAAGGTATAGCTATATATGTATATAAAGAAAACCAAGCTAAAAGAAAAGACAAAATCATGCACTTTTCTGTTATATTGAAAGAACTGGAACCCATCATGCTGAATGAAGCCAGCCAGAAGGAGAGTGACAGGTACAGAATGGCCCCTTTTATATGTGTGATATACAGAAATATGCTATGGGAATAATAAATGGTTCAAAGCAGCAGAAGTTTTGAACTTATCTACCTACAGAACTGATTTTAGCATAATGAGGACACTGGTGGTAAGTTTTAGAAAGGAGACCTTGAGACAATTCTGGAGGGAAACAGGCACTCTGCTGTTGGAATATTGTATGCATAAGCCTCATACATTGAATATTATAAGTCATGGTGAATGAAATTTAAAAATTAAAAGAACAGAAAAGAACTGTAAAAAGATCTGAACATTGACAGCAACATGATATTATAAGAAGTCCTTGTCATAGTATTTAGACAAGAAAGAGAAAGTAACAGGAATCAGTTTGAAAAGGAAGTCAAACTATTATTCTTGGCAGAGATTGTGATATTATACTTATGAATATTCTAATGATTATGTTTAAAAAAACTCCTAGAAGCAATAAACTTATACAGTAAAGTGATAGGCTATAAATATATAGAAAACTCAGATTCATGACATTTTTTATATTCAAAGGCAGTAGAAGAGAAAAAAAATTCAGTTACAATTGCACTGAATGTACTCAAGTACCTGGGACTTAACCAAAGATATAAAAAACTTATACAATAAAAACTATTGATGGTGCAAGCGATGGTGCAAGTGATAGGGCATTTGCCTTGAACATGCTGACCAAGGACAGACCACGGTTCAATTCCCTGGCATTCCATATGGTCTCCCAGGAGCAATTTCTAAGCGCATAGCCAGGAGTAACCCCTGAGCATCACCAGGTGTGGTCCAAAAACCAATAAATAAAAAAAATACTATAAATAGGCTATTGACAAAAGAAAATACAAAACGTGGTACTATATCTCCTATTTCTGTCAAGGATTAGAAGGATTATTATTGTAAAAATGTAATAAAATGCTTGGTCAGATGACAGCTGGATTCTGAGTTTACTGAGAACCCTCCAGTATGTTCTGCAGGGGTAGAACCAGACAACATTCCCATAAACAATGAATGAGTGTTCCTTTTTCACCAGATCTTTGCTAGCACAGATTGTTCCCAGTATTTCGATATGCACCATTATCATTTGTGTAAAATGTTACCTAATTTTCATCTCAATTTAGGTTTCTCTAGTAATAATAAACTTTTTTTCACGTGCTGTTGTCCATCTGTTGGTCTTAGAGAAATATGTGTCATTTCCTCTCCCCATTTTGATAGGGTTTTTTGATTTGGGGGAGATAATTTTGCTGAGTAGTTTGCAAACCTAGACATCAATTATTTATCTGATTGTTGAGTACAAATACATTCTTCCACTAAGTTAACTGTCTTTTAGTTTTCACCAGTTTCTTTTGTCATACAAAAACAATTTAGTTTGATGTGGTCCCATTAAAATCACAACACTGAATATGGTATCTAAAGTTGGAAACAACCTAGATATTAAAAAACAAATGTATGGATTATGAAGATGTGGTACATATATACATTGGGATGATAATAGCTCTAATTTGTGATGTAGTTTATTGTTACATGGATGGAACTGGAAGATATTATGTTAAATAAGGTAATCCAGAAGAAGGATAAATACAGGATTACATTACTTTTATGTGATAAAATAATTGCATGAGGAAATGCAACAGTTTAAATGAGTGTTGTCTTAATACCTAGCCCCAGAATATGAGAAGAATAAAATAAAGATGGTAGAGGGGGAGAAAGACAAATATGAAATAATGTGCAACAGGGGTCAAGGGGATTCAGATATGTAAGCGACATTAAGGAAGGATAGAATTGAATATTTAAACCATAGAATCACCTATAATGAAATTATGAAACTTGTTCTTTAACAACCAATTGTATAAAGGTGGTTTTGATGCAGGCTGGGGAGTGGAGAAAGGGGTGGAGGTATGGGATGGATTCTGGGAACATTGGCAAAAGGGTTGTTGACACTGATGTTAGGATTGTTGCTGGAACATTGTATGCCTAAAACTCAACTATAAATGACTTTGTAAATTTACTTTGTAAATCATAGCTTTTACATATAGAACAAAATTAGAGCACAAACCAATGATAAGTGAATTAAGAAAATAACACTAGAAATAATGAAACCAGGAGCTGTTCTTATTAAGGTGTTAAACAAGATAGGCAAAACTTTGCTAGACTTTAAAGAAAAAATAACAGAGATAAAAACCAAAATTAATAGAATCAGTTATGAAAAGGAAAAAGCTACAATAAATTCCTCTGAAATTCAATGTTACAAAGGCAGCAATGACTTTAAGCATGAGAATAGAGAAGAACTGCATAGGTTCTCAGAATTATGAAAGTAAACACAACAACAAAAATTAAGCAGAAAACCTGAAGAGATTAATCTTGAGCAAGAAAATGTTAACAATTATTCAGTGATTAAAATCTCTCCAAGATAGACCTAAAACAATTTCACTCATCTGTGGCATATAAGAAAAATAAAATACAGTATGGTTATAACACTCAGGTACAATAGAGATGATGGTTGGGAAAACTGTCTCATGATATGAAGTTTGCCACAAAGAGCAGTGAGTTTAGAGCACTACCTTTACTGACAGCTACCATGGCAATGATAGTGAGAGAAAGAAGCAAAATGCTTGTCCCAGAGACAGGCAGAGGGTGGTGGAAATGGAAAACATTGGTGGCCAGAAGGTTGTACTGGTGAAGGGTGGTGTCATTCTATGACTGAAAACCAACTACGAACATTTCTGTAACCACAGTGCTTAAATAAGGAAATTATTAAAAATATAAAAAAATAAAATCTCTCAGAGTAGAAAATTTTGGTCTAGATATGTCATTGGTTATCTCTAGCAAAATTTTTTAAAAGGACATACTGGAGCCAAAAAGATAGTACAGTGCACAGAGCATTGTCTTGTATGCAACCAACCCAGGTTCAATCCATGGCAATCCAAGAACAACGAAGAGTAACTCCTAAGATCAGAGCCAGGCACAATGTCTAAGCATCACTGTATGCATCTCCTAACCAATCAATACATAAGATTTATTACATACACTCTGCTCCTATGCCCAAAGTAGAAAACAATAAAAAAGAAAATTTCAGAGTAATGTTTCTGAAGAACAGTGACACAACAGTTCTCAATAGAGCTATTCCAACAGCATAGCAAAATGGTCATACTCCATGTTCAGAAATAATTTGTTATAGGGATGTAAGGATGGTTTACAATTAATATAATACACCACATTAAAAAAGTAAAGATAAAATTTATATAAATCAGTGCTTATCTGGATGTAAGTATGATCTGAACAGGACCTTTCAGTGGAGGTTAAGTCATAATGTTATTAATCCACTTTAACCTTAAGGATTAAACTTTCTCTGACTTTATTCTTCCATCTTCCTTCATATTTTCCCAATGATTGCTTTGACTATTTGTGAATATTTATTATTTGCTATGAATTTCAGGAGTGTTTGATCCACTTTTTTTTTGGGGGGGTGGGGGGTCACACCCAGCACAGCTCAGAGGTTACTCCTAGCTGTCTGCTCAGAAATAGCTCCTGACAGGCACGGGGGACCATATGGGACACCGGGATTCGAACCAACCACCTTTGGTCCTGGATCAGCTGCTTGCAAGGCAAACGCCGCTGTGCTATCTCTCCAGGCCCTGATCCACTTCTTAAAAAATGTCAACGTTATTCTTATAAGGTATTGCATAAATCTATACAATGTTCTAGGAGGTATTGATATTTTAATAATGTTATTTTAATAATGTTATTCCTCCCAATCAATGAGCAGAGTCTATTTTAATTTTCTTGTTTCTCCATTATATCTTGAAGCAATGTTTTTTATTTTTCTGTGTGTTCCCTTTGCATAGGTCTGTCACCACTTTAGTTATGTTGTCTCCACAGTACTTGATTATCTGAGGCACAATAGTGAATTTTTTAAAATATTCCTTTCTTCTCTCATAATGTACATATATAAAACCATGAATTTTTGTGTATAATTTTTTAGCCTGCCACTTTAATATATAAATATATTGTTTCTAGAAGCTTGGTATCAGGTTGATGTTAGCAGAATAGAAACTATTTGGAGTATTTTTATTTCTTCAATTTACTAGAAAAGTCCAAAAAGAATTGGCAGTGGGTCCTCTTAAAGTTTGATAAAATTGTCAATCCATCTGAGCCTAGGGATTTGGTTTTGGGAAGTTTTGATTACAGTTTTATTTTCCTCAATCATAATAAATCTATTCATTTATTCTATATCATCTGGTTTAGTCCTTGGAAGGTTAGAAGAGTCCAATAATTGATCCACTTCTTCTAGGTTCTCTTGTTTTGTGGCATAAAGATGCTCAAAGTAGGCTCTGATTACCCTTTATTTTTTGTGATATTGGTAGAAACAATCCCCTTTTAATATTTTCTTATTAAGTTTCTCTCCCTTTTTGTGAATCTGCTAATGGTTTATTGATCTTATTTATTTTTTCAAAGAACTTTGCTTTTGTTCATTTTTTAATCATTCTTTTGGTGTCCAGTTAGTTGACTTCTATTTTTTACTATTTTCTTCCATCTGCTTACTTTTGATGCACACTGATCTGTCTTGTACCATATGCATTAGTGAAGAATATGTATTCAGCTTTGTTGTGGTAAAAAGTCCTCTATATGCTTACGAAGCCACTCTCTTCTATTTCTGCTCCTTCCTTCAAAGCCAGTATATCTTGCTTATGTTTTAGACTACTTATCAAGAAGTGACAGAGCCATGTTGAAATATACCAATACTATTGTGTTGCTTTCTTCAAGTTTATTAGAGTTGTTTTAAGTATTTATGTGGCCCCTCTTTGGGTGCATATATGTTTAAGACAGTTATTTCTTCTTGGTGTACTTATCCCTTGATTACTTAGGAATTACCTTCTCTGTCTCTTTATATATGTCCACCTGTGTTGTCTCATATTGGTTTGGCCATGCCAGCCTTATAAAAGGAGCTGTTCGCTTAAAGGACTGTCTTTCAGCCTTTGACTTGAGTTTTTGTTTGCTCTGACTATTTATATGTGTTTCCTGAAGGCAGAAAATGTTGATTTCAATTTCTGATTCACTCCCATAACTTTCTTCAGGTCTGGAGAGGTGCTTGTGATAAATCTGTAATACTTAAGGATGCTTCTTTGTATTAATTTCCCTTTTTAATCTTGATTTCACCATTTTTATCTATCTTTGGTTTTAATTATTGGGCTAGGATTTTATATATGGTCCATTATTTAAGTTTTTTTTTTTAAAGCTGGTACTCTTTTGGTGTCTAGGATGTGAGTGCCAGTACTCTTCAGCTATGGGGACTGCTCGTCAATAATTTATTTGCCTATTGCTTTTTCATTGACAATAATATTTTTGGTACATATTAACATAAAATCAGGGGAATTCCCATTACCGAATTGCCCTCCCTCCATCTCCGTTCCTGTCCTACCTCCCATATCCTCCTCCTTCACCCCCAGGGCTGCCAGAATAGGTGGTCCCTTCTGTGCCTAGCTTACTACTTAGTGGTCCTACCCCTGTTTGGTTTTGGTACCTCCCTTATTTCCCACTCTAATTGGGAGGCGGGACTAGATAGTTCAAGTTATGTAATTTTGTATGAAGAAGAGAAAATAAACTGGGGGAAAAATCAAATACGCCCAAAATGGGCGGGGTCCTTCTGGAGGCTCTCATCCTAGGTTGG
Organism: Suncus etruscus; assembly: GCF_024139225.1. Classification (NCBI taxonomy): domain Eukaryota; kingdom Metazoa; phylum Chordata; class Mammalia; order Eulipotyphla; family Soricidae; genus Suncus; species Suncus etruscus. The sequence goes on along the minus strand of NC_064851.1, from coordinate 149,312,270 downwards.
AGAGACAAAGGGGAAAAAGAAGGTGAAACACCACAACAATACAAAAAGAGGTGTCAAATAAAATATCCAGTGAGCACTCCAATAATAAAGATAAGTACCACATAAAAGCCATGGTCTTGAGATAAAAAAAAAAAAACATGGCAGAGCACATACAGGAAGAAAAGAAATAAATATAAATGGAGACAACTTCAATATCCACATAAAAACAAAGAAGAAATCGACAAAGACTAGATAAATAAAAAGAATTGTTTTTTGCTTTTTCCTTTTTTTTTTTTTCCTTTTTTCTTTGCTCCTGCACAGGCACAGTGAATATTGGGGTCATTCAAAAAGAATTTTCTTGGCCTAAGAGATACAGGGTTTCTCCCCGGTTGAAGTATATTGTCATGTGATTAACTATAGACTCCTTTCAGGTTAATTTACTCTTCCCTTGGTGCTTTTGTGGTGTATGGAAGACTTCTGCTCCATCCTAAGTGATAAAATAAGATATCTGTATCTAGAGATCTCGGTATCTGCACAGGTCAGGGAGTGGAACTTATGATGAAGTCTTTCTTTGTGGTTCTAGAAGTTCTGTTCCCTCCATGTAATTTGAATTCTTCTTCTGTGGTTGGTGGTCTTGGTCTTTGCGCTGATTCTAGGATGGGGCCAGGGATAGTGTCTTTCTTTATGTTTCCATAAGACCCATTCTGTTGCAATCGTCTCAGACAGACCTCTGTAACTAGAGATCATGGTTATTGTGCAGGTTGTACTCAAACCCTAAACTAGGGCTTTTTTTTTATTGGTCCCAGGATACATATAGTCCAGTCATGGTTCTATCAGCCAGTCATCTGTAAATCGCGATCTTGGCATTTGGACAGACCAAAAGATGACAAGTCTTCTGATTTGTCTTATCGTTAGCTGGTGAGGGGGGAAGGGGGGAAGTATTTGGACAGGGCAAGAGAGGAGAAAAGAGAAAATAAATTAAAAAGAAAAGGAGGAAAAAAAAGAAATTAGTAAGAAGAGAGTAGAAAAGAGCTAGGGAATGCTAGTTTGCTTGAACGTGTTCGATAAGTAGGGCCTGTAGTATAAGTCTGTAGGTCACAATTGCTGCTTCGGTTGTCTGGCTGGTCACGTGTTTCAGGTCCTAACAGAAGGTATAGCCTAGAGATAAAGGGTATGTTAAAGAGTTTTATCAGGACATTCTCATAGTGCAAGCTGGGTATGGTATCTCGTGTGACTGAGCCCTGAGATACCATCTTAATTTATCCACAATTTGTGTCCAAGAATGCCTGTGGACAGAAAAGCTGAAAGGTTATTTTAAATATAGTAAGATTAAGGCATTAAAACAAATTGTTATGAAAAGCTTCCGTTGGAGTCAGTGATTTCCTATGGGATTCTTTACCTGTAATGCTGTATAAGATCCTAAGGGATTTTTATGGGCCTTTCTAGTAGAAGGCTGATTACATACCTGTTTTCTCTATGCTGCTCTTTCTGCTGTTGCTGGTTTCTTTGTGGTATAATGTGTAGTAAAGAGTTTGTGTTGTTCCTCTTTCATGTGTTTTGGGCACTGCTCTCCGGTATATGTTGACTTTTACAGTGTTTGGAGTTTCTACCCTGTTAAAACCTTTTATTTGATTGTTGAGTATTAGTTCTATATAAGGTGTATGCTCCAAGTGCTTCAGAATAGTGCTATCATTCCGTGTTTGTCTTTCATCTTCTGGCTTACTTCATTTAACATAATATGTTCTAGGTCCATCCACGTTGCTGTACAGTCTGTGATTGTATCATTTCTGGCTGCCATGCAGTATTCCATTGTGTATAGATACCACATCTTAATGATTCATTCATCTGTTGTTGGACATCGAGGTTGGTTCCAAGACTTGGCTATTATACTGAGTACTACGATAAATAGTGGGGTGCACACATACTTTGGAAAGAATGTCCTTCCAAGTTGGGGGTAGATACCTAGGAGAGAAATTACTGGGTCAAATGGCAGCTCACTTCTGAGTTCTTTGAGCACTATCCAGGCTGTTCTCCATAGGTGTTGGACTAGGAGGCATTCCCACCAGCAGTGTATGTGAGTGCCTTTCATATTGCATCCCCGCCAACAGAGATTGTTCCCATTATTTTTGATGTGAGCCATCTTCACTGGTGTAAGGTGGTACCTCATTGTTGTCTTTATTTGGATTTCCCTAATGATGAGTGAAGGTGAGCATGTATTCATGTGTTTGTTGGCCATCTCTCAGTCTTCCTCAGAGAAGTGTTTATTCATTTAATTTCTCCATTTTTTCTATGGCTTTATTTGGTTTTTGGGGTCTCAGCTTTCTGAGTGCTTTGTGTATTCTGGATATCAGCCCTTTATCTGACATGTTGAGTGCAAAGATTTTTTTCCCATTCAGTTAACTGTCTTCTTGTGTTAAGTAGGGTTTTTTTTTGGTCATGCAGAAGCTTTTTAGTTTGGTGTAGTCCCATTTGTATATGTTTGATGCTAAAATTCTTGCCATTGGCATTCTATCATCAAAGACTTTTTTGATATATAGGTCTTCGAGTGTTTTGCCTATTTTTCCTCAATAAACTTTATAGACTTGGGTCTGATTTCAAAGTCTTTAATCCATTTTGAGTTGACATTTGTATATGGGGTGAGGTATGGGTCAATTTTCAATTTCTTACAAATGGTTTTCCAGTTGTACCAGCACCATTTGTTGAAAAGACTTTTTTTGTCCCATGTCAAGTTCTTGGCTTTTTTGTCAAATATTAGTTGACTGTATATCTGGGAGCTTATGTCTGGAAATTCTGTTCTAACCCACTGGTCTGAGGCTCTGTCCTTGTACCAGTACCATGCTGTTCTGATCACTATGGCTTTATAGTATGTCTTTAGGTTAGGTAAAGAGATGCCACCCAGCTTTCTTTTTTGTAGTATGTGTTTGGCTATCCAGGGTCTTATATGGTTCCAGATGAATTTTATGATTGATTGTTCTAAGTCTTTAAGAACGATGTCTGAATTTGGATGGGGATTGTGTTAAATCTATATAGGAGTTTGGGTAGGATAATCATTTTGACTATGTTGATTTTATGTTGAGCATGGGATGTTCTTCCATTTCCCTAGATCCTCTTCAATTTCTTTCTTAAGTGTTTTTTAAAGTTTGCCTAATATAAGTCCTTCATTTCCCTTGTAAGGTTGATTCCTAGGTACTTGAACTTTTTTGATACTATTTTAAATGGAGTTGTATTCTTAATTTCTCTCTCCTCGACTTCGTTATTTGTATAGAGAAATGCTACTGTATTTTGTGTATTAACTTTGTAGCCAGCCACTTTGCTGTATTGGTTTATTGTTTCTAGGAGTTTTACTGTGGACTCTTTAGGGTTTTCCATGTATATCATCATGTCATCTTCAAAAAAGAGATAGTTTTAATTCCTCTTTCCCTATTTGAATTCCTTTGATTCCCTTCTCTTGTCTGATTGCTATTGCTAGGACCTCTAAGACTATGCTGAATAAGAGTGGAGAGAGTGGACATCCTTGCCTAGTTCCTGACTTTAGTGGTCATTTTGACTATGTTGATTTTATGTTGAGCATGGGATGTTCTTCCATTTCCCTAGATCCTCTTCAATTTCTTTCTTAAGTGTTTTTTAAAGTTTGCCTAATATAAGTCCTTCATTTCCCTTGTAAGGTTGATTCCTAGGTACTTGAACTTTTTTGATACTATTTTAAATGGAGTTGTATTCTTAATTTCTCTCTCCTCTACTTCGTTATTTGTATAGAGAAATGCTACTGTATTTTGTGTATTAACTTTGTAGCCAGCCACTTTGCTGTATTGGTTTATTGTTTCTAGGAGTTTTACTGTGGACTCTTTAGGGTTTTCCATGTATATCATCATGTCATCTTCAAAAAAGAGATAGTTTTAATTCCTCTTTCCCTATTTGAATTCCTTTGATTCCCTTCTCTTGTCTGATTGCTATTGCTAGGACCTCTAAGACTATGCTGAATAAGAGTGGAGAGAGTGGACATCCTTGCCTAGTTCCTGACTTTAGTGGAAATGCTTTCAGTTTTTCACCATTAAGGATAATGTTGGCTGTGGGCTTTTCATAGATAGCTGTAACTATCTTGAGAATGGTTCCTTCCAGATATATTTTGCTTAGTGTTTTCAACATGAATGCGTGTTGGATTTTGTCAAATGCCTTTTCTGCTTCGATTGATATGATCATGTGGTTTTTGTCTTTTTTATTATTGATGTGGTGTATGATGTTGATTGGTTTGCGTATGTTGAACCAGCCTTGCATCCCTGGGATGAAACCCACTTGAACATGGTGTATAATCTTTTTGATGTAGTGCTGGATTCGGTTCTCTAAGATTTTGTTGAATATTTTTGCATCTATGTTCATTAGTGAGATTGGTCTGTAGTTTTCTTTCTTGGTGGTATCTTTGCCCTCTTTGGAAATAAGAGTGATATTGGCCTCATAAAAGGAATTGGGGAGGATTCCTGTCTTTTCAATGGTTTGAAAGAGCCTGTGAATTAGTGGAAGTAATTCTTCTTGGAATGTTTGATAGAATTCACCTGTAAACCTATCTGGGCCTGGACTTTTGTTCTTGGGGAGTTTCTTAATTACTGTTTCAATTTCCTCCAAGGTGTTTGGCCTGTTTAGGCTTTCTAAATCCTCCTTTGCTAGTCTTGGAAGCTGGTATTTTTCCAAGAATCTGTCACTTTCTTCTGGGTTCTCTAGCCTGAGTATAGTTGTTCATAATATGTCCTCATGATGTGTTGGATTTCTTGGGGTTCTATTGTAATCTCTCCCCTTTCATTTGTGACCCTGCTTATTTGAGTGTTTTCCCTCTTTTTTTGGTGAGTCTTGCCAGTGGTTTGTCTATCTTGTTTATTTTTTCAAAAAACCAACTCCTGGACTCATTGATTTTCTGTATTGTTTTCTTAGCTTCTATGTTGTTTATTTCTGCTCTGGTTTTTATTATTTTGTGTTTCCTGGTTGTGTTTGGGTTTTTTTGTTGCTGTTGTTCCAGCACCTTAAGATGGTCTTTAAACTGCCAATTTTGTTGTTTTCCTCTTTTCTGACATAGGATTATATTTCTATGAGTGTCCCCCTGATTAATGCTTTTGCTGTGTCTCACAAGTTTTGACAAGTTGTTTCTTCATTGTCATTTGTCTCAAGGAATCTTTTTATTTCTTCCTTGAGTACCTCTTTGATCCAGCTGTTTTTGAGCAGCATGTTGTTTAATCTCCAGGTGTTGGATTTTATACATTGCTTCTTTTTACAGTCAATTTTGACCTCTGTTGAATAGTGATCTGACAGGGTGCTTCTAATGATCCTTACCTTTGTGATTTTATGCAGGTTAGATTTGTATTCTAAGGCATGGTCTATTCTGGAGAAGGTTCCATGTGGACTTGAGAAGAATGTGTGTTCTGCTTTCTGGAATGAAGGGCCCTATATAAGTCTATTAGCCCTAATTCTTCTAATTTTTTCATTTATTTCTTTGTTAGTTTTCTGTCTGGTGGATCTGTCCAGTGGTGATAGTGGAATATTAAGATCTCCTACTACTATCACATTTCCTTTCATGTGTTTCTCCAGTTTTGAAAGCAGTTGCCGTACATATTTTGCTGGCTCTGCATTAGGTGTGTAGATATTAACCAGTGTTAGTACTTCTTGGTCTAGTGTTCCCCTGATCAGTAAGTAGTGACCCTCTTTGTCTCTGATCACTTTCATTAGGTTGAATGCAATTTGGTCTGTTATAAGAATGGCCATCCCTGCTTGTTTTTTTTTTTTATTTCCATTGGCCTGGATAATTGATTTTCATCCTTTTATTCTAAACCTGTGCCTATCTTGTACTTGTAGGTGTGTTTCTTGTAGGCAGCAAAAATCTGCTTTATGTTTTCTAATTCAGTTCTCAATTATGTGTCTTTTAATGGGAGAGTTTAGTCCATTAACATTTAAGGAGATTATTGATAGAGAGGGCTGTGTGCAGTTGTGTTTCTTAGGGTGGTTTTGTTACAATTGGGGTGTGAATTGTGTAATTCATCTCTGAGTAAGTTTTTTAGGATCGGATATTTTTTGCACAAATAAGCGAGTTCATTTTTGTTTGAGAATGATTTTAGTCTTCCCTCCCATATGAATGAGAGTTTTGCTGGTTAGTGGACTCTAGGTTGAAAATTTCTTTCATTCAGTTGTTTAAATATGTCATTCCACTGTCTTCTTGCTTGAAGTATTTCATATGGGATATCTGGTTTGATTTTAATGTTCCTTCCTTTGTATGTGAGGTTTTTTTCTTCCTTATTGCTTTAAGTAGGTCGCCTTTCTCTTTGTTTCTTGCCATTTGTATTACTATGTGTCTTGGAGTTGGTTTGTTAGGGTCTATTTTGTTGGGGACTCTTTTCACCTCCTAGATTTGCTCAGATGCATCTTTCCAGAGGGTGGGAATGTTCTCTGCTATTATCTCCCTGACTAATTGTTCTTCCTCTTTCCCTGTTTTCTTACTTTCTGGTATACCTACAATTCTTAGATTGTTTCTTTTGTCTTTGTTCATTAAATACTGGACTTTTACTTCCAGTGCTTTAACTTCTATTTCTTTGTTGGCTTATTTGTTGTCTTTTGTTTTCAGTTTATCTTTGAATTATTCTATGTGATTCTTGAGCTGTGCGATTCTGCTCTTTTGGCTTTCTATGGTTTTACGTATTTCATTTAATTCTGTTTGTATGGAACTCTGATGGAACAGTGAAGCCTAGCACATCTCTCTGTACTGTCTGTCTTCTGTGTGGCATCTGTGGGTCTGATTTCCTGTGTGTGTGGCTTCATCTGTGGATGGCTAGCCTTCCCAGGAAGCAAGTTTTTCTCCCAGAAAGGGAGGATCCAGAGGACCGCAGCTGCATAGCAAAAATCATTTAGCCAATGAATACAACTACAAAACATAGAAAAACCCACAAATAGTGTGACAACGGAAAAACAACACAGAACAGCACCAGACATAGAGAATGAAGATGGCAACTCTGATGACCAGAACATGGCCAACCAACTAGTAAATCCCTCAGATAAGGAGTTTAGAGTCACAATATGGAAGATATTCAAAGAACTCAAAGAAAGTATAGAAGAGAACACTAATAAGAATCAAGAGAATATGAAGGTAGTAATCAGAACACTCCAAACTGAGATTTCAGATCAAATAACAGGTCTGAAAAACTCAGTAGATAAATTGAAGAAAAAAATGGATGAGCTTTCCCACAGGTTAACAGCAGCTGAGGATAGAATTGATACACTAGAAGATGAGAGGAATAATAACTCCGTATAGCAGAAGAGATTGGAAAAAAGTCTTAAAGCAAATGATCAATAATGGAAAAATTACTCAAAGAATGGGAACAGATGAAAATAGAAGTCTATAATAAGCTCAACAGAAACAACTTAAGAATCATTAGAGTCCCAGAGACCCAGGAAGAAAATCTCCAGGAAGAATCAACAGTCAGGAACATCATTAAAGAGAAACTACCAGAGCTAATGAATACATGCGATCAAATCCTGCATGCCTGAAGAATACAAACTAACAGAGACCCCAGAAAAAACACTCCAAGACACATCCTAGTTACAATGTCGAACCCCTCAGATAGAGACAGAATTCTGAAAGCAGCAAGATCAAAAAGAGAAATTTGATTCAAGGGAACATCCTTGAGATTTACTGCAGACCTGTCACCAGAAACACTCAAGGCCAGAAGGCAGTGGTGGGACATAGTGACAAAACTCAATGAAGTAAATGCTTCGCCTAGAATACTGCACTCAGCAAACCTCATTTTTATGTTTGAAGGAAGAATACATGGCTTCACAGACAAAAAACAGCTCAGAAACTTTACAGACACAAAACCAGTCTTAAAAGAAAAACTGAAAGACCTACTTTAAGAAAAGATGGACCAACAGACATAGCAAACTTCAATAGACAGATGGCACTAAATCCCAGGACAATTCCTTCTCTCAATGTCAATTGACTAATGCACCACTTAAGAGACACAGAGTGGCTAAATGGATCAAAAAACTCAATCCAACCTTTTGCTGCCTACAAGAAACGCACCTGAGTAGTCAGAAAACATAAACTCAAAATAAAAGGTTGGAGAAAAATCATCCAAGAAAACAACACCTAGAAAAAAGCTGGAGTGGTCATACTAATATCAGATGATGCAAACTTTATATTCAGGAAAGTTATAAGGGACAAAAATGGACATTTTTTATTAATCAAAGGATACATACAGCAAAAAGAAATCACTCTCCTAAACATATATGCATCAAATGAGGGGCAAGCAAAATATTTAATACAATTGTTGACAAATCTGAAAAATAATATCCATTAACAACACAATATGTGGGAGACCTCAACATGGCATTGTAAAACTTCATAGGTCAACCAGACTGAAACTCAAAAAGAATATACTAGACCTGAAAAGAGAAATGGAAGAATCAGGCCTAGTAGATATATATAGGACACTCCACCCCCAGAAATCTGGATACACATTTTTCTCTAATGTACATGGGACATTCTCCAGGATAGACTACTTGCTAGCACATAAAACATGCCTCCATAAAATCAAGAAGATGGAAATTTAGCAGGCTGCCTTTCCTGACCACAAGGCCCTGAAATTATATGTAAACTACAAAGGGACACAGAAAAAAACTTTAATACCTGGAAGTTGAACAGCCTAGAATTGAATAACCAGTGGGTTTGAGGTGAAATAAAAGAGCAAATCAAAACCTTCCTGGAAACAAATGACAATAGAGACACAAACTATCAGAATCTATAGGACACAGCAAAAGTGGTACTGGGAGGATAATTTATAGCTTTGCAAGCACACATCAGGAAAAAAAGAAGAAACATACCTGAATATCTTAATCACACAGCTCATAGAATTAAAAATTGCTCAAGAAAAGGAACCAAAAATAGGGAGACAGAAGGAAATAACAAAGCTGAGAGCAGAAATCAATGAAGTGGAAACAAAAAAATATTCTGAATGATCGACAAAAGCAGAAGATGGTTCTTTGAAAAAAATAAACAAGATTGATAGACCACTGGCAAAACTAACAAAGAAAGAGAGAAACTTGATAACTTGTATTAGGAATGAAAAAAGATAGATCAATACTGATATGGCAGATATTCAAAGGGTAATCAGAAACTACTTTGACAAACTCTATGGCACTAAAAATGAGAACCTTGAAGAAATAGATAAATTCTTGGAATCTTATAATATTCCACAGTTGAATAAAGAGGATATAGCTTATCTAAACACCCCCATCACTACTGAGAAAATTAAGACAGTAATCAAATGTCTGCTTAAAAACAAAAGCCCAGCCCCAGATAGATTCACTAATAAATTCTTTTAAACCTTTCAAGACGAACTACTACCAATCCTGGCTAGACTCTATCATGAAATCGAAAAAAAAGGAAAACTTCCAATTAGATTTTATGAAACCAACATCACCTTGATACCTAAACCAGACAGAGATGCTACAAAAAAAGAAAATTATAGACCAATATCGCTGATAAACACAGATGCAAAGATCCTCAACAAAATCCTGGTAAATAGAATTCAATGCCTCATTAAGAAGATCATTCACTACGATCAAGTAGGTTTCATCCCAAAATGCAAGGATGGTTTAACATCCGTAAATCTATCAACATAATACACGACATCAACAAGAAAAATAGAAATCACATGATCATATCAATAGATGCAGAGAAAGCATTTGATAAGGTCCAATACCCATTCTTGATCAAAACTCTCAACAAGATGGGAATGAAAGGAACCTTTCTCAATATAGTTAAGGCCATCTACAACAAGCCAGTGGCAAATATTATCCTCAATAGAGAAAAACTGAAAGCCTTCCTTCTAAATTCTGGCACAAGACAAGGCTGTCCTCTCTCACCACTCTTATTCAACATAGCACTGGAAGTACTCGCTATAGCTATTAGGCAAAAAAAAAAAAAAAAAAAGAAAAAAAGAAAAAAGAAAAAAAGATATCAAGGGAATCCAGATAGGAAAGGAAGAAGTCAAGTTCTCACTGTTTGCAGATGTCATGATACTCTACTTAGAAAACCCTAAAGACTACCAAAAAGCTTCTAGAAACAATAGACTCTTATAGCAAGGTGGCAGGCTACAAAATTAACACACAAAAATCAATGGCCTTTCTATACAACAACAGTAATAAGGAAGAAATAGACATTAAAAAAACAACCCCATTCACAATAGTGCCACACAAACTCAAATATCTTGGAATCAACTTGACTAAAAATGTGAAGGACCTATACAAAGAAAACTATAAAACTCTGCTCCAAGAAATAAGAGAGGATACACGGAAATGGAAATGCATGCTCTCCTCATGGATTGGCAGGATTAACATCATTAAAATGGCAACACTCCCCAAAGCATTGTACAGATTTAATGCGATCCCTCTAAAGATACCCATGACATTCTTCAAAGAAATGGATCAGGCACTTTTGCAATTAATTTGGAACAATAAACACCGTAGAATTGCCAAAGCAATCATTGGGAAAAAAAATATGGGAGGACTTACTTTCCCCAACTTTAAACTGTACTACAAAGCAATAGTTATCAAAACAGCATGATATTGGAATAAGGACAGGCCCTCAGATCAGTGGAATAGGCTTGAATACTCAGAAAATGTTCCCCAGAGATACAATCACCTAATTTTTGATAAAGGAGTAAGAAATTCTAAATGGAGCAAAGAAAGCCTCTTCAACAAGTGGTGTTGGCATAACTGGCTAGCCACTTCCAAAAAATTGAATTTAGACCCCAGTTAACATCATGTACAAAGATAAAATTCAAATGGATGAAAGACCTCGATATCAGACCCGAAACTATAAGATATATAGAACAACACATAGGCAAAACACTCCAGGACATTGAGACTACAGGCATCTTCAAGGAGGAAACTGCAATCTCCAAGGAAGTGAAAGCAGAGCTTAACAGATGGGAATATATAAAGCTGAGGAGCTTCTGCACCTGAAAGAATATAGCTCCCAGGATACAAGAGCCACCCACAGAGTGGGAGAAACTATTCACCCAATACCCATCAGATAAGGGGCATATCTCCAAAGTGTACAAGTCACTGACAGAACTTTACAAAAAAAAAATCTAATCCCATACAAAAATGGGGAGAAGAAATGGACAGACACTTTGACAAAGAACAAAGAAGAAATACAAATGGCCATAAGACACATGAATAAATGCTTCACATCACTAATCATCAGGGAGATGCAAATCAAAACAACTGAGAGGTACCACCTCACACCCCAGAGATTGGCACACATCACAAAGAATGAGAACAAGCAGTATTGGTGAGGATGTGGAGAGAAAGGAACTCTTATCTATTGCTGGTGGAAATGCTGTCTAGTTCCACGTTTATGGAAAGCAATATGGAGATTCCTCCAAAACCTGGATATTGAGCTCCCATACAATCCAGCTATACCACTCCTAGGAATATACCCTAGGAACACAAAAATACAATACAGAAACTCCTTCCTTACACCTATATTCATTGCAGCACTATTTACCATAGCAAGACTATGGAAACAACCAAGGCCCTTCCACAGATGAATGGCTAAAGAAACTGTGGTACATATACACAATGGAATATTATGCAGCTGTCAGGAGAGATGAAGTCATAAAACTTTCCTATACATGGATGTACATGGAATCTATCATGCTGAGTGAAATAAGTCAGAGAGAGAGGGGGGGGGAGAGAGAGAAAGAGAGAGAGAAATGAAGAATGTTCTCACTCATCTACAGATTTTAAGAAAAATGAAAGACATTCTTGCAATAATAATTTTCAGACACAAAATAGAGAAGGGCTGGAAGTTCCAGCTCACCTCATGAAGCTCACCACAAAGTGTGATGAGTCTAGTTAGAGAAATAACTACATTTTGAACTGTCCTAATAATGAGAATGTATGAGGGAAATAGAAAGCCTGTCGAGAGTACAGGCGAAGGTTGGTTGGGTAGGAGGGAGATTTGGGAGATTGGCAATGGGAACGTTGTGCTGGTGATGGTGGTGTTCTTTACATGACTGAAACCCTAACACAATCATGTAGGTAATCAAAGTGTTTTAATAAATTATAAAAAAATATTGATGGGAACATACAATCAACATACATTCATAGAAATTTTCTATGAAAACTGTTTACTTAATTTTCTTCTTGGTCACTTAAACTGTACTTGTGTTTGTTGCATTTAATTGATAGTCTAAGTAGGTTTATATCTGTACACTGAATTTTGTACTCTTAATTTGGTTTCCTTTTTGATTATAATAAATAGTTGTTATTCTAGTAAAGTATCTTCTCATTGCTACTATACCCTTTCTAATAAGTATATGTTGAATTTTATTTGTATTTCTTGAAGGGCAATAAAATAAATAATAGTTTTCACTGAAAAAATAATTCTGTTTGTATGGAGTCTTTCCTATTTTGTAGCAATTCTTGTTTAAGTTGGTTCAGTTGTTCATCTATTGATGTCTTGTATTCTCTGGTCACTGTGTCTTTCATTTCTTATAGCATGGCTTGGAATTTTATTCTCATGGATGCTTTTAGGTCTTCCTCTCTTGGGTCTGTGAGTTTTGGTGGACTATTGCTTTTTCATAGGTGTTTTCTTCCTTGTTTTCTGATATCCCAGTGATTCTTTTATTATTCCTGTTTAACTTACCTCAAAGGTCTATTTTCTGTTTACTTTGAAGATACTCCACCTTTTGTTCTTTCCACCTTTTGTTCATTCTTTTAAGGTTCGTTTCCAACTTCTGTTGTACTTAGGTGATATACGGTTCATTTTACTGCTCACTGATTTTGTTCTCAGAACCTATTACTCTTCTTGTGAGGCCATTCAGTGAGTTCTTCATTTTACCTACCACGTTTTCCTTTTTACCTACCAGGTTATCTCTTTTTGAAGTTATCTATCTTCTACTCTCTTAGTCTCTTGAGTCTTATTTGCTGTTCGGTCCATCGTTTCTTTGAGTTATTTGAACATTCTCCACATTTCCTCTCTAAAGTTGTTATCATCAAGGCTATGTAGGTGGCTTTGAACAACAATCTTTATTCACTAAGTGTGTTTGGTTTCTGTGTTGTCTTTCCATTGTGACTTTTGCAGTGTGGTGGTGTTTCTTATGTATGATGGTGAGACTTTTGACTAGAAGAAATGCATGGCTTCAGATCAAATTGGAGCTACCTCACTTTTCTCTAGGCCCACTTGCCTGAATTATAAAAGGCTCTTTGATCCAAAGCTGTTCCCATCACCGTAGCTTCTGCTATCTGGTCCTGCCTGTCTCAAGACCACTTTTTTCAATGGGTGCACAAAATTTAGTTCAAAATGTACACTGGGCCATGCCAGAGCCTCCTGGAAGGGGAGCCAGGGTTGGACAGAAGGATGTATGCAAGCAGAGAGGTTCACTAACCTCACTGTCACTACTGGCATCTCGGTGTTGTCAGTCTCACAGTTGCACTACCCTATGGCCAGATTACTCCCCCTCAATCTGTGCCTCATGTAGCCTTGACTCTGCTACACTCCCTCAGTGCTAATATCAGTGTTCCATTAACTCGGCTATGAGCTTGGCTAAGTAGATGGATCCATGCAGCTCTCCATATGCCCCAGCACCTCTGTGGGATCAAGTCACAATGCCACTCACTGCCAGACTCCTGCATAGTCACTTCCAGCACTGTCACCACTTTCTAAAGCTTTCACAACTACATGCTTTTTTTAAAATATGTTTTTCATAAATTTGAACTCACTTTAATAACAAAGCATGCCACGATTTTGAGTATTTTCAATTATTTGGTTATTATAAAGTTTGAAAAGCAAGTTTATCTGACACCCTTCTATGTCCCATCCTTCTCTTTATTTTTTATGCAAAAGAAATCTTGTTTGTTTTTTTTTACTCTCAAATTTGTCTATGAAATCTCCATGGTTTCATAATATTTTTCATCATCATTTCATTTATTATGGTAAACTTGTTGGCCATAGAACCATAGTGTTAAAGCTTATACTTTTATACACTTTACATAGAACTATAGTTGTTAAAGTTTATTATTTTAGTGGATAAAGTTACTGTGTGTTCACTATTGCCAAAGTGTCAAAAATTTCAAACATTAATTGTCCTTAAGTGTTTGGAAGACTGGGCAAGAGTTATAGCATAGTGGTAAGGCATTTGTCTTGCATGTGGCTGACCCTAGTTTTGTTCCTGCCATTCCATATAGTAGTACCCAGGGCCTGCCAGGAGTGATTCTGAATTCAGAGCCAGATGTAATCCTGAGTGCTGCCAGATATGAAGCCGATACAAAAACAAACAAACTAAAAAAAAGAATTTGGAAGACTTATTCTTAGCAGAAATTGATTAGAAAACTACATAACACATTATACACTGTACTTTTGTTTTTCTGTGAAACCTAGAGAAAGCACTCTCAGAGACCATGTGAGTAAGGAATTGACAAGTGTGCATCATGAAGCTCTCTGTCTGTTTCAACTATTCAGTTGCTAAATGAAACCCTGTTTGTGGTTTTACTAATTCGTCATCTATTTGAGGTCAACAACATGTTCATTTTTCTAAACATTCTTTCCACAGTGATATGCTGAATGCTTTTCTAATCTTATTCTTGGAATAAATCAAATAACTGCAAAGAAGGCTTCAACAGTTGCAGGGGAATAAAAAATATGGGAAAAAGAAAGGTTTGTCATTAATATTTAAGTTTTATTGCACCAGAAAGATAAGCATCATAGAGCAAAACCATAATCTGTAATATAATAAGTTACATTTTATTTTAAGTTTTTCTGTTGTAATATTTTAAATTCATTTTTTCTGTCAGGTTGTAGGTGTTTACATTATCTGAAAAGCAGAGGTGATTTGTTTGAAGGTGGATTCATTGGATTCATTGATGGAAATCTTAGCAATGTTTGTGCACCTAAGTTGGTACATTTGTCCCACAGCAAGTAACTTCTGTTGGTGCAATTGCCAGTAGTGAAGTGATTTTAGAACTCCAGGATGCCTGCTTTTATTTCCAAATGGAATCATACTGTGAGCTGAATGCACACAGGCTCTCCTAATGCATCTTTTAGAGATAAGTAGGTTGAAGTTCCTGCCATCTGGACTTATAATTGTACAGCTGGCCCATCAGAACAGCAACCCAGGGTTAAGTAAAATGGGTGAACTAAACAAATGGTGCTTGTTCAGGGAAGCAGAATGCCTTTTGTCTGGTAACCTCCCTCTCTATTGATAAAGTGAACAGAATGTTTGAGAAAGCTTACCTGCACCAAATCTAAGGAAGAAAATTTCATACCATTGTCATAAAGTCTTAAGTGTTTTGGATTTTTAGTGAGGTTCTTATAAACATAAACTCTGGAATAAGGTTGTGTTCAAATTCTACTTGCCACTTGTGAACAATATATTCAGAAAAGTTAACAAAAGTTAACAATTTTCTTTCACATCTTCAAAATCATGAATTGGGGAGGATAATGACAGAAAACTGAGAGGTAAAGGAAGAAGAAAAAGGGAAGCAATGGGTGAATAGGATCCAAGGATTCAGGTACACTTGTAATATGGGGGAGTGGTATACCTATATATACAAAGCATATAGGCTCAACAACACATGAGAATCAAACTGCAACTTCCAAGTATCATTTTCTGACTGTCAAGGTGGCAATGTAGCATTGGAGAGAGAAAACTTGGGATCACTGGTGAAGAAAAGTTGACATTGATGGTGAGATTATTACTAGGACATTATATGCTTAAAATTCAACTATCAACTAAGTTGTAAATTTTTAAGTTAATATATATATATGTATATATATAAATGTTTAAAATAAATAAATGCTTATTTCAAAGAGTATTTCAAGGCTATCAAGCTGTTATCTATTCTTGAAGATCTGTATCATTCCTCCAAATTGGAATGATAAACTAGCTGGATAGAGTATTCTTGGTGAAGTTTTAATTTCACTAATTTTTTTCACTACATTCCACCATTTCTTTCTGGCTTACAGAGTCATATTTTATAAGACTGGTGTGAATCTTATGGCCTTTCCTTTTACTTTTTATATTCATTTTTATGTTTGTATTGCAAAGCCAATATTAAAATAGTATATGCACTGCGTGATTTATATTAGGCATTTGTGAAGTTACAGTTTTATATAATTGTAGAAAAGACTAGAGACTCAAGAAGAAAAAAAGAATATAGTACCTGAAACTATTAAAGGGCAATAGAAAGGGTCCTCAAGTACTGACATTATTGTACCTTGATGTGGTGATTGGTATACAAACATACATATATGATAAAATTTTTTGTAGGAGTATAAGAAAAAGGAAAAAATTGAGTAATAGAGTAGTTTATTTATTTCTCCAATTTAAATATGGTTTGAAACTGTATTATTTGTTATGTTATATAAAATAAATATCTCAATGTGTTTAATGTTAAAATGATGCTAAAATATTTATTACTTAAAAAGGCATCTCTATTTAGAGTGAGGATATTTGCTATGCTTAAGGGCTTTGTAGTGCAGGAGATCACACCTTGATCTACATCCCCATGCCAAGACAGACTACATCCTTTCTGGAAGTTTATGTAATCTAATGGCCAGCATAAGTTTTTGCACATAAAAATATCCAGTTTTGCTATTTTGCATGCAAAGACATTTGACAAAGAGAATTGTGCACTTGCACCAATCCTGGAAAGGCTTGACTGGAACCTGAAATTCTATTGCTTTTCAGAAAAGACCCAGAAGCTGGAGTCTCTTTCAGTGAAAACCTATATCAAAAAACTACTGTAATAACTGCTAGCCCAACATCCATAACACCAGTTGTGATGATAACATCAATACCAGTATTCTGTGTGCAATGTAGACTGAACATGACATGGGATCTCATATTATGATTTTACTGATTCAGCAAACAAACAGCAGTCATAAGAAATTATAAGCTCAGAAGTATCAATTCTTTATTTATTCTACTTTCTATCTTTAAAATGCATTTTGGCTTGAAGACAGGTGAGTTAGGTGTAAATCCCAAGAGTAAAAAGTGATAGAAATAGAGGCACTTGATTTCCTGCTTCAAGAGTGAAATAAAAAATTGCTGCCAAAATTTAGAGTTTAATTATGAGTTAGAGAATAACTGAGTTATTCTCTAATACATGATATAAAATGAAACTATAAATTCAGGAAATTTTACTCCAACACAGAGGTAGAATTGAAATGTTTATTGCTCTTCTGTATTATGTGGGAATAGATCTCTTTATTCTATTGTTCCATATTTTTGAACAAAAAACATAATATTAATACTTCCAAAACTTAGTTTATAGTTGAAAAGTTAAATCAAAAATTTAGAGCCTAACCCACATCTCAGGCAGACCCTGACAAGAAGCTGCAACCACTACTCCTGCAGACTCATTCTCTGTTGCAGTTCTCACACACACCTCCTAAATGTGTACTATAGCATGCTACTGGATTCATCCCCAGAAGGAGCTACAGCTTAAGGACACTACTTGATCCCTTATTGCTGCAAACCATTTCTTAAACCCAACATGATCACGGTGTGGGATGGGAATGGATCCTGAATCTCATACCCCAAGAATATATCAAAAGACTTAATGGGGATATCTATATTTTCTTTGTGTGTTTAATACTCAATAGTTATGCCTCTTAGTGGGTTTATTTCCAAATGTAAAAATAGCTTCCTCTGTCCCTTTTTTATCTTTCCTTTTTTTACATTTTAAAAAATGATTTTATTTTTTAAATTTCTGTATATGGTTTTTTAATTTCTATTGTTTGCATTATGCTTTTTACAAAATTCAAGAAGAAAACATTCGCTTGGGATAAAATTTCAGGTCAAAACCAGGGCACAGAGATTGTATACTCTGTTATTATTAACCCCAAATACATCAGCAATATAATATTGTGTTATTCCCTTTTGTACAGGCATACTAAAGAAGGTGAAATCTTAAGTATAGAAACAAGCTCTTATCTATTAGAGATAAGATCCAATATATTTTATAATACAGGGGCACCTCCCACCCTAAACATGTGTCATGGGGACTTGACTTAGATTCCATGTGATAGGACAGTGATCATCCAACCCCGAACCCCAGATCCCAACCATTAGAAACAACACAGTTCTCAGCAACAACACCAGGAGCCAAACTCCCCCAGGGCAGTTCCTAATACCGCTCTAGCACCAACTTGCACCAGGTTGGTAGGGCATCCTGACGACGAGAAAACAGCAACACTTGATTTAAGAGCAGGTTGCCCTACCTCATCACCTAATGGTAAGATGAAATCAGAAGATACTCCATCCTTGATGTGCACAAAAACCAAGATCACTAATTACAGATGATTGACTTTGACAACTGCAACAGAGCAGAACTTTTCCTGGGACCAATAAGAAAGACCCTAGCCTAGGCTTTGGCCTAGGAATTGTACAAAAACCAAGATCTCTAATTCCAGAGGTCTGACTTTGACAACTGTGACTGAGCAGAACTTCTGGAACCATAAGGATAGACTCTATTCTAGACTTTATCCTAGGATCTGTGCAAAGACCAAGATCACTAAGGACAGAATACTGACTACAACAACCATGACGGAGAACTGGAACCATTAAAGAAAAACTATCCTAGACTTTGTTCGAGGATCTGTGCAAATACCAATATCTCTAAAGACAGAGTTCTGATTTTGACAACCACAACTGAGCAGAACATTTTCTAGCACCATAAAAAGACTCTGGAGTTCAATAATGAGCATGTCTGGAGCCTATAGTTGTTCCCATGACTGTATGCTTCAAGGGTAGAGAAACCCTGTATCTTTTTTTTTTTTTTTGGTTTTTGGGCCACACCCGGTGACGCTCAGGGGTTACTCCTGGCTATGTGCTCAGAAGTCGCTCCTGGCTTGGGGGACCATATGGGACGCCGGGGGATCGAACCGCGGTCCTGTCCAAGGCTAGCGCAGGTAAGGCAGGCACCTTACCTCTTGCGCCACCGCCCGGCCCGAAACCCTGTATCTCTTAGGCCAAGGGAATTCCCTTTCTAATTTCCCAAATATTTACTGTGCCTATGCAAAAAAAAAAAGGCACAAAACTTTGCCACAAAAGGACTGTTGTGTATTTTGTCATTGCTTCTTTGTTTTTTCTCCCTTTCTTCTTTTAAATTTATATTAATAGCTTCTAGACAGACTCCTCTCAGCATTTTTTCCCAACAGAACCACAGAACCTGAATCATCTTGTTCTGCCTCATAAATTGAGGGGGGAAAATGTGGATGGTATCAGGAACAAACAGTCATATGAACATTGAGTGGAAATAAATAATGATCAAAGTCAAGGATAACAGAATCAAGACATACAGCAAATTATATACAAAGGAGACTTTGTTACACTAGCAGCCCAGGGGGCAACAGGGGGAGGTATGAGATATATTATGGGTATAGGGTTGAAGGAAGGACAACACTGGTGGTGGGAATGGCCCTATTTACTGTCACTATGTAGTTTAAATATAACTGTGAAAAACTTGTAATTCACATTGGTCACAATAAAAAAATATTTAGAGACTGAGATAAGCCTACTTTCCATAATAAATGACCTTCTCAGCTTAGAAAACTTTAGCTCCAAGGTTGAAATCTGACATATATACAACAAGTAGTAATATAAATGAGCTTAAATGGCCTGGTTATACAATGCATAGAATTGTATAACCATGAGAATCATGGCAAATATGTCGTGTCTGATATGGAAAGTAACTGAACTGTTCCAGATATATTTTGTCATATGGAAATTCAGAGCTAACGTTATTAAATTAGTGTTTTATTTTAATAATAATTGCAAAAATGACTATGATGGAAAAATACTACTAATAAATGATTTATTAAACCAACACTTGCTACTTGCTTGGTTTTAATTAAGTGCTGTTTTAATGAATTTAAATGTTGGCTTCTACTTGTAGCCCACAACAAGCTTATAATATTCTACTTTATGGTAATCTTAAAGAATCATTAGCAAAATTCAAGTGATCATATATATGAACTCCAAACAGATCATCTCTACATGTCTGAAAACTAAAATAGGCCTTAGATACATTAGAATTACTGTTACAAAGCCCTAGAAGATTATTTTCTGAAAATATGTATTACTGAGGATATTAGAAGAAAGTCAGTTCAAATAATGAGTTCACTTCCTTAATAATATTTTATTTTTATGGGATCAGAGAGATAATACTGTGGGTAAGGTTATACTACCTTGCATCTGAATAACCTTGGCTTAATCCCCAACACACCAAATGGTCCCCTTAGTATTGTTAAAATGATTTTTGAGCACAGATTTAAGACTAAGTTCAAGCATCTCTGTGTGTGGCTCAAGATACAAAACTAATTTTCAGAAGAATTAATTTCCAAGAACCTCTACTTGATGGCTATATGCTGTATCTTCTTGTAGCATAAAATTAGCATAGTAACATATAGGATAAAAATATCCGAGGCATTAGGCTCTGAGATATCATTAAAAACTAAATTTAATTGTATTTTTTTTGTTTTCTGGGCTATATCTGGCAGCACTCAAGGTTTAATTCTGGCTCTGTGCACAAAAATCAATCCTGGAAGACTGGGAGCACCATATGGGATGCTGGAAATCAAACCCTGATTCACAGTTTATTGGGGAGAAAAATATGAAAAGGTATTTTGATTCACAGTTTATTGGGGAGAAAAAATATGAAAAGGTATTTTCTCAAAGAAGAAACACAGATGACCAAAAAACATGAAAAAGGGTTCCATGTCACTAATAATTAGGGATATAAAAATAGAAACAACAAAGAGATATCATCTCATGCCACAGATATTGGCACACATCACAAAGAACAAGAACCACTGCTGGGATAAATGTGGAGAGAAAGAAACTCTTATGCACTGGTAGGAATGTCATCTAGTCCAGCCTTTCTGAAAAACAATATAAATATTCCTTAAAAAACTGGACTCGTCTTCACGAGATTAGACAGTGTTAGTTCATTCTCAAACCCCAGATCCCAGATGTAGAACTGAAACAACTCCCTGCAACAACACCAGGAACTAAGCTCCGTTGGGAGATTTACTTGTGCCAGTGTTAATATGACGAGGACAGCGAGGAAATGACAACTTGACCTAAGACCAGGAAGTCCTATCACATCACCTAACACTAAGTGGAAATCAGAAGATGTATTGTCCTTTGAACTATGAAAAATAAGAGCACTAACTACAGAAAACTGACTTTGACAACCGTGACTGGGCAGAACTTACCTTGAGACAATTAAGGAAAACCCTACCCTAGGCTGTAGCCCAGGACTCTTACAAAAATCAAGATTTCTTAGTACAGAGGCTCAATTTTAACAACAGAGACTGAGCAGAAGCTTTGGAACCATAATTTCCTAAACTTTGGCTTAGGGAACGAGCAAAAACATGGAGCACATGATACAGAAAAATGAACACACCAACAATGATGGAACAGAACCTCTAGAACCGTAAAGACTATAGACCTTGTCCTAGGACCTGCGCAAATACCAAGATTGCTAGATACAGTGGCCTGATTTTCTCATCCACAACCGAGAGGAAAGTTTCCTGACACCACAAAAAAACAAACAACAACAAAAAAAAAAAACCTGGGATATGGCAATGAGTATGTATGGAGCCAGTGGTTGTTTCCATGACAAAATGCTTCCAGAGTGGAGAAACCCTGAATCTCTTAGCCCATGAAAATTTCCTTCCTTCCCCAATACTTACTGTGCCTATGCAGAAAAAAAAGTGGGGGATCACCAAACCCTGCCACTCCAGCATTCCTTTTGTTTTGTTTTGTTTGTTTTTGATATTATTTTCCTTCTCTTTTTTCTTCTAATTTTTTCTTTCTTTTTCACTCTTGTGGATATTATTTAGTGATTATTATTTTTTTTAGTAGTTGATACCAAATTTTTCTTCTCTTTTCCTTAACCTTTTTATCTCCAACAGAATAGCATAACTTGAATCATTCAGCCTCATAAATTGAGGGGGGGGGAATGATGATACCAAGACCATTCATATGAACATGCAGTGCAAATAAAAAAATAACCAGACTGGAACACTAAACCTAAAGTCAATGACAGAATAGATACCCAATCTACAACAAGCTGTAAAGTGGAGATAAGTTACACTAGTATTCTGGGGGGTAAAGGAGGGAGATGTGGAGTGGAGTGAGGACAACATTGGTGGTGGGAATGCCCTTCATTCATTGTCACTATGTACAATAAATAATTCTGTGTAATGCACTTCAGTCACAATAAAAAAAAAAACTGAACATGGGGCCTGAGAAGTGGCACAGCAGTAGGGGTTTGCCTTGCATGTAGCTGACCTAGAACAGACCATGGTTCAATCACCCAGAGTCCCATATGGTTCCCCAAGCCAGGAACAATTTCTGAGTGCATAACCAGGTTGGAACCCAAAAACCAAAACCAAACCAAAATAAAACAAAACAGAAACAAACAAAAAATCAATATCACTACTTGGAATGTACCCTAGAACCACAAAATCACAATACAATAAGCCTCCTGCACTCTTTTGTTCATAACAACACTTTTTTTTTTTTTTTGGTTTTTGGGCCACACCCAGCGGTGCTCAGGGGTTACTCCTGGCTGTCTGCTCAGAAATAGCTCCTGGCAGGCACAGGGGACCATATGGGACACCGGGATTAGAACCAACCACCTTTGGTCCTGGATCAGCTGCTTGCAAGGCAAACGCCACTGTGGTATCTCTCTGGGCCCATAACAACACTTTTTACAATAGCTAAAATTTGAAAGAAAATAAAAAAAGATGTGTGACAACAGATGAATGGGGTAAAGAAACTGTGGTACATCTACACAGAGGAATGATATGTAGCTGTTAGAGAAAATGGTCTCGAAATTTGTCTATACATGAATGGATATGGAGACTATCATGTTGAGTTAAATAAATCAGAGGGAGAGAGATAAACAGAATAGTCTCTCTCATTTGTGGGATTTAAGAAAAGTAAAAGACAGTATAATAATAATACTCAGTGACACTAGAGATGAGAACTGGATCAGCCCAAGATTTGAAGCTTATCACAAAAAATGGTAAGTGTAGTTAGAGAAATATTACAGTAAAAGCTACCATGAAAGAGAGAGAGAGAGAGAGAGAGAGAGAGAGAGAAAGAGAGAGAGAAAGAGAGAAAGAGAGAGAGGAGAGAGAGATGCAATGCATGTCTCAAAGACAGGCAGAGGTTTGAAGGGAGCCAAATGGGGACATTGGTGGCAGGAAAGTTGCACTGTTAAAAGGCGAAGGGGACGGGGCTGGAGAGATAGCACAGCGCGTTTGCCTTGCAAGCAGCCGACCCAGGATCTAAGGTGGTTGGTTCGAATTCTGGTGTCCCATATGGTCCCCCATATGGTCCCCGGTGCCTGCCAGGAGCTATTTCTAAGCAGATAGTCAGGAGTAACCCCTGAGCACTGCCGGGTGTGGCCCCCCACTAAACAAAAAAAAAGTGGGGGGTGGGAAAGGGGTGTGCATTTAGTGGCTGAAATCCAATTGCGAACATTTTTGTAATCATGGTGCTTAAATAAATAAATTATTATTAAAAATAAAATAAAATAAAACTGAATTTAATTTAAATAGTCTCACCTAAAAGTATATAGGGAAGAAAATATTATAAACAATAAGGAAACATTTACCAAGAAAGATATAACTATATAATATGCACAACTTAATAACATGTTTAATAATGCTGAGAGCTTATACTGAGGAAAAATATCCCACAGATGCTCACATGCACAAAAACTGATAAGATAGATTAACATTTTAATATCAGACTGAAGAAGTTAAAACCACAACACAGAATAGATGGGATTCATTTTACATGTCTTTGGAGACCTAAGTTCTGTATGACCACAATTTTTCTGGAAAAGGCAAATACGTTCTTTGTGTCATGTAACTTGGTCAACGATGTTGATTCAGCATCTGAAGTCTAGGGGGTCTCTAGCACCAAATTCTTTGTCTTTTCCTGACTTAATCTGGACTCCCTGTTTCTCTACTCCTACCTAATGTTCTCTGTGGTCCCTTACAGATGAGATCTACTAGTAACTTGTGCATAAGTAACCTATAAGTTCAGGGAATTTTATCCTGGTATAGGAAGTTCAAATAATGACAAAAATAAACAAAATAAATTATTTTCTCATAGAGAGTAGCAAATACTAATTTTCTGAAAGCTGATAGAAAGATAAAAATGTCTTAGTGGAACTCTGATCACCAGTTCTATAATTCATTGTATTTATTCCCCCTCCTCTCTTTCCTTACTGAAAATTCAGTGAGAAATCATTCCCCAATAAAGTGTGAGCACATTGGAGAAATTTTAAATTGTAGGAAACACAATCAGAAAGGCACACAGACCATTTTTCTTAGGTACGTGAGACCCAGTGTCAGGATTAGAATATACTGGACTCTTTTCCTAGAGTATATGCTAGTTAATACACTCAATATACTATATCAAAAGGAAAAACATACCTGAAATTACAAAATTAATGTCATTTAAAAATTTTTTTAGTTCTGCCAAGTGCATTGCTACCATTTACAACCTGTTTCCAAATTTAAATCTAAGCTATAACATCTTGCTCCAGGCTAAATGTTAGTTGTTAGAATCTCTTTATATAAAACCCCAACTGCTGATTCTCCATCTACCAACAAAAGCATGACTCTATTAGGGCAAGAACAACTTGACTGCACTGTGAGAAATCTCATGAATCATGTAACAAAAAATGCTATTAAACATAAAATTCCCTAAATGTAAAAACCACGCAGCTATTTTTAAAGAATACAGTTTTGTTTATGTAGGCAAATTCTCTCAAAAAATGCTGTGTTCTTACAAATCAGATCAAAGTTAAGTTCAAAAATCTAAAATTGGGCAAAATAAAATGTGTCTTTTTTTTCTGGAGAAAGAGATGTATCATGAAACAAGCTAGATGGTGCAATCAGTGTTCTACCCACATTATCACTAATAAGGTTTGTTTTTGAATTTTAGTTTTTTGTGAGAAAGTATAACAATAAGCAAAGCTGCCTGAACAAATATCATGATACCAAACAGGACCACAAAATTTGTACCATATTGGATCCAGAATGCATACTGCAGAAATTTTCAGATAAATATTACCATGACAAAGTAAGGAATCAAGTACTTCTTAGAATAGAATTCATTTCCACTTCTTTAATGATATTTTTTAGACTTCTTAGTATGTCATAAACCACCCTTATTTTTGTTTTAGTATTTTTAAAATAAATCTTATCTTTAAATTACTCTTGCCTTTTTATGATCACTGAGAGTTAATCATATTTTACATTGTTTCAAGTTTCTAATTTTTGTATTCTATTTACTTTTATTCTCATCATTCTTTGTGCACAACTAGATACCATTGAATAAACAACCAATACCATTAATTCTTTATTTATCTGGAACATGAGTCATACTCATATTCATACTGGATCAAGCTACAAAAATAATGAGCAATAGTGCAAGGAATTTTCTCTAAATATGATTAACTACAAAACAAGGTTACCTGGAACTTAAATGTTTAGTATTTGGAACACAAAGGAAGGTCTATTTTATAGATGAGAAATAATGTAATTGAGGAGAAGAATAATTCAGACCAAGGTAAAGATTCTCTGAAAAGGCAGGCTGTTTAGAGACGTGGTAAAGAAAGAACAAGAAAGTCAGAGATATAAAACTGAAGACTGGCTAAAGATTTTGAGGACTCAAGCTACCATACCTCACAGAGAAGGTAGACTAAGCCTTAATCTTTGCTAAAATTTATCCTACTTTATTGATGGTCCCAAAAACCATTCATGTATCAGCTTCATTCCTAAGAAAATTAATTTTTCCTAGAGTGATACTATCAAGACTCATATTATATAAAAATGAAAAAATGAGTTCCTTCAACTCCATTATTGTTTTGATTAGAATAAAAGATATTAACCTTTCAGATGCTTACAATCTGGTTTTCTTAGTTTGCTTAAGGTCCACATTTATCTAGAAAACTGCTAGTTTCTGCACTATTTTAATTGAAGGGCTTTAGGGCAAATTCAATTAAGATGTGGTATATGAACTGAAACTTGTAATATATTAAAAAATTCCATTGCACAGTTAATCAATTACCAAGTTTATAATTTGATCCCCATTGTCATTTAAAATTTGCACTCAAATGCAGAAGATAGACTTTGAAGAAATTACTTAGGACTTCAGCAACTAAAAATATGCCCCCCAGTAGATTTGGATTTAAAAACAATATGTCTAAAATGTTTAAAACAGCAACCACATTTTTATTATTATTTTTTGCCATATCTAGCTTTCAAAGTGCTAAATTCTAGCTCTGTGGGGATTAATTCTACAAATGCTCAGGAAATAATGCAGTTCTAGGGATAGAACTTCGGCATTCCATAAACAATTGGTATTTAAGGTATCATAAGGTTAGGGTTTACTCCAGAATCTTCTTTGTAAATTATTTCTATTATAGATGTGACTCATTCCATACCGTTCAGGAGTATAAAACTAGGAACTTAAACATCAGGTATCTCAGCACCATTCTCTTGGTGTTTAGGGTCACTTCTCTTTCTAGAGATTCTGGAATGATAATTCTAATGTATTAGGCTTGTGGAAGGGAGTGTTAAGCTTAAGACAATTAGGGAGATTATAGTACATATATATTTTGATACTGGATTTTTCCTTTTTAGCTATTTACAGACTACACTAGATAGTAGTAAATGGATAAGAGAGGTTATTAGATTTTATATTTTATTGCAACCAGCTAAGGCAAGATTCAGCTGCCTACATACAGCATGCTCCCTGATTACTTTACGGAATCTTAACTACCTCATATTCATTGGCCCATTTGGGTAGAGTCTAGAAGAATGAAGCAAGTATGACACTTGATCTGCATTTAAGTTATGCCTTATATCAGCAATATTATAAAGCACATCAAAGCTAAAGTGAAGTTCCTATTACACTTGATGTTTGCCATAGCTATACTCTTTTTTTTTAATTTTTTCTATTTTTTTATTTAAACACCTTGATTACATACATGATTGTGTTTGGGTTTCAGTCATGTAAAGAACACCACCCATCACCAGTGCAACATTCCCATCACCAATGTCCCAAGTCTCCCTCCTCTCCATCCGACCCCCACCTGTACTCTAAACAGGCTCTCCATTTTCCTCATACATTCTCATTATTAGGATAGTTCAAAATGTAGTTATTTCTCTAACTAAACTCATGACTCTTTGTGGTGAGCTTCCTGAGATGAGCTGGAACTTCTAGCTCTTTTCTCTTTTGTGTCTGAAAATTGTTATTGCAAGAATGTCTTTCATTTTTCTTAAAACCCATAGATGAGTGAGACCATTCTGCATCTTTCTCTATCTCTGTCTCTGACTTATTTCACTCGGCATAAGAGATTCTGTGTACATCCATGTATAGGAAAATTTCATGACTTCATCTCTCCTGACAGCTGCATAATATTCCATTGTGTATATGTATCACAGTTTCTTTAGCCATTCGTCTGTTGAAGGGCATCTGGGTTGTTTCCAGAGTCTTGCTATGGTAAATAGTGCTGCAAGAATATCTTGATAACAAAGCCAAAGCCAACTTAGTAAACATCTGCTTCATATCTCTACACAACTGTGAATTATGAATTACCAAAATTGCTATGAAAATTTGTAACTATAACTAAATTTATACAATGGGTTCTTAGTTGAATATACAAAGTTCCATGTGTTATGAAGTTTATGAGAATGTGTATTGATAGTATCTCATCCAGAAAAAAATACTTTGCAAAAATTCTCAAAAGGAAACTAAACTTTATAACATGGTAGAGTGTACTAAATGTACTAATATGTTTATTGTAATTAATGTAAACTTTTGGTAAAAATATAAAAGTGGCAGGGCTGGTGGCATGGAGGTAAGACATCTGCCTTGCAGGTGCTAGCCTAGGACGGACCCTGGTTTGATACCCCGGTGTCCCATATGATCCCCAAGCCAGGAGCGATTTCTGAATGCATAGCAGTGGTAACCCCTGAGCCTCACTGGGTGTGGCCCAAAAACCTATATCTATATCTATATATCTATATATATACATATATATTACTGGTAACGCATCATTCATAACAACCTTTTTATTTATGCCTCTTTACTTCATAGACTTAAATTTTTATTATTTAAACCATTGTGAAGTACATAGTCTTTTACCGTTGGATTTCATGCATATGGTGATAGGTGATAGTGAATTAGGGCCATTATCACAAACAGTGTTAACTTCCCTCTACCAAAGTTCCCAGCGTGCATCCTATACCACCACCCTTAGTTCCCTGGTCTTCCTGTGTAAAATATAGGCCCATTTTAAATTTAGATTGTTATACTTTGTGTCTCTTAATTTTATTGCTTTTTACTTTTGCTTAGATATCTAGGTCTGTCCTTTATTTCTCCTCCATCAATGCATCTGAGACTACTTGGCCCCTGGCCCCCATCCTCTTTTATTCTTCTCAATTTTGTAGAAAAATGCAGAAATATGAGGTAAAACAAAGTAATTCATGACTCAAGGTTCTATGAAAAGACAGGAGCCTCTATCTAAAAGATAAAAATAAAATTAAAAAGGGATGTTGGTATCAAATTTTTTTGTTGTTGTTGTTTGGTTTTTTGCATAGGTGCAGCAAACATTGGGGAAATTAGAAAGGAAATACCCCGAAAAACAGGCTGTCTCTATCAATAAAGCATCCTGTCATAAGACCAAATACAGGCTCCAGGCATACTAATTGTTCAATCCCAAGGTCTATCTTCATAATCCCAGGAAAAGTTCTCCTTAATTGCAGTTTTCACAGTAAGGCGTCAGTAATTAGATATCTTTTTTTTTTTTTTTTTTTTTTTTTTTTTGGGTTTCGGCCACACATGGTGACGCTCAGGGGTTACTCCTGACTATGAGTTTGGAAATTGCTCCTGGCTTGGGGGACCTTAGTGGATGCCGGGGATAGAACTGCTGTCCGACCTAGGCTAGCGCACACAAGGCAAATGCCTTATGCACTGCGCCACTGTTTCAGCCCCAGTAATTAGGTATCTGATTTTTGCACAGATCCTATGTCAAAGTCTGAGTGTCACGACATGTCTTCTGACTTCATCTCACCTTAGTTGGTGAGGCAGGAAAACTTGCCCTGAACGCAAGTTGTTGATATATTTGTCAGTGTCATATAATACCACTCTGGATCAAGTTTATGCCAGGGTGGCATTAGGGCCTTCCCATGTGGAAGTTTGTTTCCTGGTGCTGGTGCAAAAAACCATGTCAGTTCCAAGGATGAGATTCATGGTTCAGAGTTGGATGGTTGATGTCTGATCAACTCAGACCTATAGACTTAAACTTTTAAAAATGATCATGAATATATAATTTTTCAATTTGCTTCTCAAAATAATATATAACACATATTTTCTGTTTAGCTTGTAATTCTTTATATAACTTTATAAACTTTTGTTACCTGATATATAATAAATAATGGACAAGTTTACTTCAACTTTGTTGCTGCAATCAGTATATTTTTGTGAATTATTTTTTTAAACAACTTTATTTGAAAAAGATTTTATGTTTGAAGAAAGAAATAGTACAATTTGCATAATACTTGTCTAGCATATGTCCAAAAGGAGTTTGATCCCTAAAATCACAAATGATACCCTGAGCCCCACGAGAAGTAATCTCTTATCACAAATACAGGTGTAAGGGCCCGGAGAGATAGCACAGCGGCGTTTGCCTTGCAAGCAGCCGATCCAGGACCAAAGGTGGTTGGTTTGAATCCCGGTGTCCCATATGGTCCCCCATGCCTGCCAGGAGCTATTTCTGAGCAGCCAAAAGTAACCACTGAGCACCGCCGGGTGTGGCCCCAAAACCAAAACCAAAAAAAAAAAAAAACAAAACCCAAATACAGCTGTAAGCTTTGAGCATCACCAGGCATGGCCCCTAAATACAAAAAAACATTTTATGTTTGTACTAAGGCTTTGAACATTTTGTGATTCTTCCTGATTTATGGTATTTATATAATTATCCAAAAAATATACTAATTTGCAATGTCACCAATAATATACATACACTCCACTTTTGCAGAACTCTTGTTATCTAGTTTAGTCTTAATTTTTGTTAATATTCTAGACTTATTTTTGTTTTGTTTTGTTTTGGGTCACACCCTGCAGTGCTCAGGATTATTCCTAGATCTATGCTCAGAAATCACTCCTGGAAGGCACGGGGGACCATATGGAATGCTTGGGATTCACACCACTGTCCACCCTGGATTGGCTGCTTACAAGTCAAATGCTTTACCGCTGTTCTATATCTCCAGCCACCTTTTATACAGTCCTTTTAAATTTAATATTCTAGATTTTTTTAATTTTATTTTATTTTATTTTATTTTTTGGGTTTTGGGTCACACCCGGCAGCGCTCAGGGGTTACTCCTGGCTCTATGCTCAGAAATTGCTCCTGGCAGGCTCAGGGGACCATATAGGATGCCGGGATTCAAACTGCTGTCCTTCTGCATGCAAGGTAAATGCCTTACCTCCATGCTATCTCTCCAGCCACTCTAGATTTTTTAAATGTAAATGTAGTTTTAAAAATTAAGGTTGCTATATGAATAAAAACAACTAATTAATACATTTAGTGAGTTGGTCAAGAATAATAAAATTATCGTCCTCATAAGAATTAAAAGAACAGCCATACCCAATTCCTATAGCCACAACAATGTTATTGACAACCCAACTTCATGACTAATCTGAAGAAATGCCAAGCAAAAACAGCTGAACCTCACAGATAATGGTCTTCTTCAAGAAAGGGATAGGCTGAGTCCCCAAATCCTACATATCAGCATTCACATCCTAAAGCCATAATGTAAACAAGAGCCAAAATTCAGTAATTTCCAAAGATGACAAGCCAAGCTGAAATTACTCATAGATAAAATGGTATTGGGATTGAGAGCTCTGGGTTCCTATTGGGAGGGGACAGGACAAGAATATTCCTAATTATACAAATGCTAGAGCTCCAGAAAGCATGGCTACTTATGGCTTTGCTTAATACATTTTCAATTTTCACAATACTATTTACTCAGTAGATACACAGCAAATTAGATGGGAAAGTAGCATAGAAGTCAATTAAGTAGCATAGAAATCAAATAAATAAAAAGGTAAAACTGTTTAGTAAATCAGACAATGACTTTAATAACCTTATTGTGAGATAAAATGATTTTCATAAATTTTTTTTTACTAAAGTATTTTTCATAATTCCCCTAGCCATTATGTTGTAGCACGCAATATAAAATAAATTATTTTGTACCTGCTAAGGCAAAAAGCTGGGGAGCTGCTGGGAAACTAGAAGCAATGTTTGAAGGAAGGTCACACTGGCAGTAGGATTAGAATTGGAACATCGGAAGTCCCAAATATCAGTTTTCTAAATGACCTTGTAAACCAAAATGTTTAAATAAGAATTAAAAAAATAGTTAAAGGAAAAGATCCAGTCTAGTACCCTAAAATTACCACACTACTCAAGTGATTCAGAATGATTATATCAGGCTATTTTAATTGTAGATTTATACAAGTCACAGTGAGAAACTGGAGGAATGTTTAAAGAAAGTGGAGAGGGGCATTTAATTGGACTTTTTGCTATAAAAATAATTTCAGGAGTAAAGCAATAAATTGAAAAATGGGTTTCCAGAAATATATTAAGAAATAATTATAAACAAAGGTATACTTGAAGACATGAGAGAGGAAATTATCTTTGAGAAACCATAGTTTAGGGAGCATATATTTGGGGTATATTGCATGGAGTTAAATGTTGTGAGAATATATGTGTTTTGGCATTGTCTTATTTTCCAGTGCTATACAGGTCAGGTAGAAACAGTTTAAGCAATACGAAAGAGGAAGAAAATAGAGAGTCAATTACTCTTGATTAAAAAAGAACTCTTATTTTAATGAGTTTATAGATAGCCATAAAATAAACCCTGATAGATATTTTTATCATATTACCCCATTCTTTCTTTCTGAACTTCCTATGATCTTTCCTTTTCTTCTCTCTCCTTTTCCCTTCCTCTTTAATATGTCTCCCTCAGTACCTATAATCTCTACTCATTTTATTGTAGATGATCTAAAATGTAATCAACAGCAACTTTACAACAGGTTAGACATCCAAATAATCATCGGAGTACACTATTTTGTTCCTAGTTTAGGTTCCCAGGATGATCCTTTAATTTCCCTGGATTGATTATTTTGATATACTGAGACTATGAAGGTACTGGAGCATAGTTCTAAAAAGCATAGAAATTCCCATATAAAATGCTATAATATCAGGTGGATGTGGCTATTTTTTTAAAAAGGAGAAAAGGTGAACATTGAGTCTATAAAAAAAAAAGAATAGGTATGCAATTTTATTGAAGAGAAGCAAGTCAATATATATGATTATGTATTATATTAAACAAAATATCAATGACTCAATTTTATAGTCATACTAAATTTAGTAATTTTACTATTCATCTATTAGTGCGTTAGATTTTTCTATTTTGTTTTTAATGAGATATTATTGGAAAATATTCTTGCTTAATGATCCACTTCGAATGAAATATTATAGAAAAATGAGGAAATTTAATTCTTAAGTCTTCAGTGTTGTCAGAAGAGTTACCACCTCTTTATGATTTATTTATAAAATATCATACTGTACTTGGATGTAGGACATGCATGTCTTAAACGTTTCCCTGCACCATCTTACTAGTAAATTCTCTGAAGATGTATCAGAGTCCATCTATAAAATATCTGGTCCCTTTAGCTTCTGTCTCAGCTCAATTTTTGATGTGGAGCAAGGCTGATCTCTTCAAATTTTTACAATATTATTATTTATTAGAACTTTCCAAATAGGTAAAAACAAGATCTCTTTGTATTAAGTAGAGGTTTAAGAAAAGTAAGACCACAGAAATAATTCATAAATGAGTTCTCCAAACCCCAAATTAAATAAACAAATAAAAAGAAAATGGAGAAAGTTTGAAGAGATTTTGAGTAGAAATCTGAGATAATATTTCTTTTTCTTCTTAGTACCAGAATGCTCACCTTGAGAGCTACAGAGGATGAATTGCTGCAAATTAAAGTTTGGAAGGAACAAACAATATTTAGGAATATTGTTTTATTAATCCATGTGAGAAATAATGAAAGTTGAAACAAAGACAATGGCAGAAGCCACTGTGACATATAAAAGACATTAAATATTATAAGACTTGTTTAATCATTTAAGGCAAGTTTTTTAGAAAGTAATAAAAATAAATGGCAAAAACTAGTTTTGACAGTTAATAAATTTGTTTTCTAGTCAAACTTTATGTGTAGAAATATACTTCAGATTTGCTTATACAGACTATACACTATCCATTTGCTTTTATTAATTAATTTATATTTAGGGCTGTATTTGGTGGTGTGCAGGTCTTACTCCTGACTTTGTGTTCAGAGATCACTCCTCACAGGTTTGGTGAATTATACAGGTTCAAAGGAACAAACCTAGGACTGCTGCATGCCAGGCAAGAACCCTAAACACCGAATTATTTCTGTAGCCTTTGGCCACTTGATTGTTTATTCATTATTTTTTATTCTCAAAATAGAAGCAAGATGGTTTCAAGGCTAATTATTTACATATTAAATTACAAATAGAGAACAACATGTACAGACCTTGTCTAGAAAACAGGACTTTACTTTTCTAAATGATTCAAGTAAATTACTTATTAACCTAAATTAATAATATCCTCATTTCTAAATCAATATAGGAAAGTGATATTAATATTAGATCAGTCAGAAATATTCCTGATGTTGATCATAAAATTCAGTTCTTCATATGCAAATATATGTACCAGAGAAAAATCAGACCAAAAGTAATTTAAAAAAAAATGGGAGAGCAAAAGTTGTATAACTGGCAGTCAACATTACTCACTACAGTCAGTAATTGTTTTGAAGAGTAGAGTGAAGGGAAAACATTAAGCTTCTTAAGTTTAAGTTTAATCTTAGAATCAAAAGTTAATAACCTGGTTAAATAGGTAAAATAACCAGATTATAAAATTAAGGGAATAAAGAGACAGGTAGAAATTCAGTTTGTAAGGGTATCAACAACTTCCATGTAATAATATCAAGTAAGTATGTGAACATATTTGAAACTAAGAGTTTTGATTAACTATAAGCACATAGAAGCTGCAGAAATATAGAAGTTATGTAAAGTACACCATGCATCATAAAGATAATAAGATTGTTGAGAACAAGACTGTCAGCATAATATATATAAGTGAATAAAATCATTCATCTCTGGACATGGTCAAAATGTTGGACTGGGATTAATTAAATATATTTGTAAACTAAAGATGTGTTTCTTGAATTTGAACAGTGATTTCAGAAAAAATTCTATAAATTAGTTATTTCTACAATATTAATATATTTATACACAATTAATTATTTCTAAGTTCTGTTTGACAGGTCATATCTAAATATACATTTTCTTCAACAAAATTCACTTACCTAGAATATGGGAATTTGGTGTTGTTAAAAATGGGACTTGCGGTGTTATGGCATTTTCCTTGCCTGTGCCCTGCTTTGAATCTTGACCCTGCTTGATTCTTTGAGTACTGCATGAGGCATCCCCAGGCACAGAATAGGGAGTATCTTTTGGACCTGGCCAAGTGAGCTCCTTCCCCAATATCAATGGGATTTAACCTAATGTAATAAATGCTTCATGATTTGTAACCAATAGTTGAATCTATGACACAAATTATCAGCCATTACTCATAGGCTAAATGCTTTGTCTCAGAGTAAAAAAATATTTGGTGGGGACTTCAAGGGAAACTTCTACATTTGTCTGCCTGTGCCTGTGCTTCTGAATCCCCGAAGGTTTCCTCAGAAGCCTATGGAGCGCACCCCCAAAAAACTGCATTTTGAAGCTGCTGAGTAAGTACATTCTGGCTGCGGGGGTCGCTGTCTAATAAGCTGAGGTCTCTGGCCTGTGAAGGCTCCGCCCTGCTGTTCCTTTGTTCACTCTGAGGACTGTCAACTAGAGGCAGCAGAAGAGTGCCACCACTTCACTTTGCTTCACAGCTGCGCAATCTTTCTAACCAATGAACCCCACCACAACACGCAGAAAAAAGTACACTACAAGCGAGACAATGGGTAAACCTCACAGGCAAACACCATCCAAAGAGAACGAAAATGAAAGCTCGGATGACATAATAAATTTTAACCACCAGATTAACCTTTCAGATAAGAAGTTTAGAATAGAAATATGGAATATGTTTGTAGAACTCAAAGAAAGCATAGATAGATCTGAAGAGAACACAAAGACAGAAATCAGGAAACTCCAAACTGAAATAACAAATCTGAAAAGCACGGTTGCTCAACTGAAAGACTCAATGAATAGTCTCACCAACAAGGTATCAGCAGCTGAGGAGAGAATCGGAGTACTGGAAGATGTGATGCAGAAAAACTCAACACAACAGAAGAAATTGGAAAAGAACCTTAAGACAAACGAACAGGCAAAGGAAAAAGTACTCAAGGAATGCGAACAAATGCAAGTCTTTGATAAACTCAACTGAAACAACATAAGAATCATTGGAGTCCCAGAAACCCAGGAAGGAGATCTCCAGGAAGAATCAACTGTCAAAGACATCATCAAAGAGATACTCCCAGAGATAAAGACTACATGCAATCAAATCCTGCATGCCTGAAGAGTACCAGCTAAAAGAGACCCAAAGAAAAACACCCCAAGACATATCCTCATTACAATGACAAATCCCACAGATAGAAATAGAACACTGAAAGCAGCAAGATCAAAAAGGGAAATTACATTCAAAGGAGGATCCCTAAGACTTACAGCAGACATGTCACAAGAATCTCTCAAGTACAGAAGACAGTGGTAGTATATTGTGCCAAGACTGAATGAAATTAATGTCTCACCGAGAATACTGTACCCAGCCTGACTCATGTTCAGGTTTGAAAGAAGAATAAAGAGCTTCATGGATAAACAACAGCTCAGAAACTTCACATATGATAAACCAACCTTAAAGGAAAAAACTGACAGGTCTACTCTAAGACAAGAGAGACCACCAAGCACAGCAAACTTATCTACAAAGATGACATTAAATCCTATGACAATCATCTCCCTCAATGTAAATGGACTAAATTCACCAATTAAAAGACACAGAGTGGCAAAATGGGTCAAAAAGATGAATCCAACCTTCTGCTGCCTAGAAGAAGCACATATGAATAGTTAGAACAAACATAGACTCAAAATGAAAGGCTGGAGGAAAATCATCCAGCAAACAACACCCTCATTAAAGCTAGGGTGGCCATATAAGTATCTGATGACAGCAAATTTATACTCAGAAAAGTGGTAAGGGACAAAGATGGACACTATGTACTAATCAAGGGATATGTACAACAGGAAGATATCAGACTATTAAACATATATGCACCCAATGAGAGACCAGCAAATTATCTAATACAATTACTGACAAATCTGAAAGAAGAAATCAATAATAATACAATCATTGTGGGAGACTTCAACACGGCCCTATCAACACTTGATAGGTCAACCAGACTGAAAACCAACAAAAACATACTAGCCCTGAAAAGATTAATTGAAGAAAGAGGACTAGTAGATATATAAAGGACACTCCATCCCAAAAAACATGAATGCACATTCTTTTCCAATGTACATGGGTCATTCCCCAGAATAGACTACATGCTGACACATAAAACATACCTCCATAAAATTAAGAGGATAGAAATCTTGCAGGCTACCTTTGCTGACAACAAGGCTCTGAAATTAGATGTGAACTACAAAGCCACACAGAAGAAAAACTTTAACAATTGGAAATTAAACATCCTGCTACTGAACAACCAGTGGGTCCAAGATGAAATCCAAAAGAAAATCAAAACTTTCCTGGAAACAAATGATAATGAAGACACAAACTGCCAGAATCTATGGCACATGGCAAAAGCAGTCCTGAGAGGAAAATTTATAGCTCTACAAGCACACATCAGGAAGGAAGGAGGAGCATACCTGAATAACTTAGTGATGCACCTCAAAAAATTAGAAAATGACCAACAAAGAAACCAAAATTAGGGAGACAGAAGGAAATAACAAATCTGAAAGCAGAACTCAGTGAAGTGGAAAACCAAAAAGCAAT
Organism: Suncus etruscus; assembly: GCF_024139225.1. NCBI lineage: Eukaryota > Metazoa > Chordata > Mammalia > Eulipotyphla > Soricidae > Suncus > Suncus etruscus. Next base: position 149,275,089 of record NC_064851.1, on the reverse strand, counting down.
CCAAAAGATCAACGAAAGCAGAAGCTGGTTCTTTGAAAATATAAACAAGATTGATAGACTATTGGCAAAACTCACAAAGAAGGAGAGAGAGAGAAATCTGATAACCCATATTAGAAATGAAAAGGGGGAGATCACGACAGAAATTGCAGAGATCCAAATGGTAATCAGGGACTACTTTGAGAAACTTTATGATACTAAACATGAGAACCTAGAAGAAATGGAAAAATTCTTGGACACTTACAATCTTCCACATTTAAGTAAGGAGGTTGTAGCATATTTAAACAACCCCATCACTACTGAAGAAATTGAAACTGTAATCAAACATCTGCCCAAAAAGAAAAGCCCAGGGCCAGATGGATTTCCTAATAAATTTTTTTTCAAATCTTTCAAGAGGAGCTACTACCAATCCTAGCCAAGCTCTTCCATGTAATTGAAAAAATGGGAACACTCCCAAACAGCTTTTATGAAGCCAACATCACCTTGATACCAAAACAGACAGAGACACTGCCAAAAAAGAAAATTACAGACCAATATCCCTAATAAATGCTGATGCAAAGATCTTCAACAAAATCCTGGCAAATAGAATCCAATGCATCATCAAGAAGATCATACACTACTACCAAATAGGTTTTATCCCAGGAATGCAAGGATGGTTTAACATCCATAAATCTATCAACATCATACACAACATCAACAACAAAAAAAAATAAAAATTACATGATCATATCAATAGATGCAGAGAAAGCATTTGATAAGGTCCAACACCTATTATTGATCAAAACTCTCAGCAATATGGAAATGGAAGGAACCTTTCTCAATCTAATTGATGCCGTCTACCACAAGCCAATGGCAAATATTATCCTCAATGGAGAAAAACTAAAAGCCTTTCCTCTAAATTCGGGTACAAGACAAAGCTGTCCGCTCTCACCACTCCTCTTCAACATAGTACTGGAAGTTCTTGCTATAGTGATCAGGCAAGAAAAAGATATCAAGGGAATTCAGGTAAGAAAGGAAGAAGTCAAGCTCTCATTGTTTGCAGATGACATGATACTTTACTTAGAAAACCCTAAAGACTCTACCAAACAGCTTCTAGAAACAATAGATTTATATAACAAGATGGCAGGCTAAAAAATCAACCTACAGAAATCAATGGCCTTTTTATACACCAATAATAATAGGGAAGAGATTGAAATCAGGAAGGCAATCCCATTCACAATAGTGCCACATAAACTCTTGGAGTCAACTTGACCAAAGACGTGAAGGACCTATACAAAGAAAACTATAAAACTCTGCTCCAAGATATAAGAGAGGACACAAGGAAATAGAAACACATACCCTGCTCATGGATTGGCAGGATTAACATAATTAAATTGGTAGTACTCCCCAAAGCCTTATACAGATTTAATGTGATCCCCTTTAAAAATACACATGACATTCTTCAAAGAAGTGGATCAAACACTTACGAAGTTCATCTGGAACAATAAACACCCTAGAATAGCTAAAGCACTCCTAGGGAAAAGGAAAATGGGAGGCATTACTTTCCCCAACTTTAACTGTACTACAAAGCAATAGTTATCAAAACAACATGGTATTGGAATAAAGACAGACCTTCAGATCAGTGGAGTAGGCTTGAGTTCTCAGAGAACGTTCCTCAGACATACAATTACCTAATTTTTGACAAAGGAGCAAGAAATCCTAAGTGGATCAGGGAAAACCTCTTCAACAAGTGGTGCTGGCAGAACTGGTTAGCCACTTGCAAAAAAGCGAGCATAGACCCCCAGTTAACATCATGTACGAAGGTAAAATCCAAATGGATTAAAGACCTTGATATCAGACCGGATACCATAAGGTATATAGAACAACACATCGGTAAAACACTCCATGACATTGAGACAAAAGGCATCTTCAAGGAGGAAACTGCACTTTTCAAACAAGTGGAAGCAGAGATCAACAGATGGGAATACATTAAGCTGAGAAGCTTTCCACCTCAAAAGAAATAGTGCCCAGGATACAAGAGTCACCCTCCAAGTGGGAGAAATTATTCACCCAACAACCTTCAGATAAGGGGCTAATATCCAAAATATATAGGGCACTGACAGAACTTTACAAGAAAAAAAATCTAATCCTATAAAAAAAATGGGGAGAAGAAATGAACAGACACTTTGATAAAAAAAAGAAATACAAATGGCCAAAAGGCACATGAAAAAATGCTCCTCATCACTAATCATCAGGGAGATGCAAATCAAAACAATGATGAGATACCACCTCACACCGCAGAGATTGGTGCACATCACAAAGAATGAGAACAATCAGTGCTGGCGGGGATGTGGAGAGAAAGGAACTCTTATCCACTGCTGGTGGGAATGCCGTCTAGTATAGCCTCTTTGGAAAGCCATATGGAGATCCCTTCAAAATCTGGAAATTGAGCTCCCATTCGACCCAACTATTCCACTCCTAGGGATATACCATAAGAACACAAGAATACAATACAAAAACCCCTTCCTCACACCTATATTTATTGCAGCACTATTCACGATAGCCAGGCTATAGAAACAACCAAGGCCCTTCCACAGATGAATGGCTAAAAAAACTGTGGTACATATACACAATGGAATATTATGCAGCTGTCAGGAGAGATGAAGTCATGAAATTTTCCTATACATGGATGTACATGGAATCTATCATGCTGAGTGAAATAAGTCAGAGGGAGAGAGAGACACACAGAATAGTCTCACTAATCTACGGGTTTTAAGAAAAATAAATGTCATTTTTGTAACAATCCTCAGAGACAATGAGAGGAGGGCTGGAACACCAGCTCACTCCATGAAGCTCACCACAAAGCATGGTGAGTACAGCTATAGAAATAACTACACAGAGAACTACCATAATCAAGTGAATGAATGAGGGAACTGGAAAGCCTGTCTGGAGTACAGGTGGGGGTGGGGTGGGATGGAGGGAGATTTGGGTGGTGTGAATGTTGCACTGGTGAAGGGGAGTGTTCTTTACATGACTGAAACCTAATCACAATCATTTATGTAATCAAGAGTTCAAATAAAGAAGAAAAAAACATAAAAAATATTTGGTGGACATGTAGTTAGAATTTTGTTTATTGTAAAAAAAGGAAAGAAAAGAAAAAACATGACAATCTAATATGAGGGTCTTAGCAAAATCTCAAAGAATAATAGGATAAAATTCAACCAAGGTTATAAAGACTCATCAAACCAAATTGAAAACTGAAATACTAACATGGACATAAAAAATAATATCTGATCTGAGTTTGCTAGTTTTCTGGTTCTGTGAGACTGTAAGATTTGATCTTATGGTTTACAGGCCTCCACATAGGATATGTACATTTATCTTCTGGAATTGAGGAGACTTCCTTTCTCCAGTTATGCAGTGTTCTTTCTTCCCTGCAGGGTAAAGTCAACCTCTGAAGAGCATAGCACATGGAAAACTCTTTTTGAGATAATTTTAAACAACAATCTCAATCTCAGAACACTCTATTTATTTTGAGAACATTTTTCAAATACAGGAAAATAATATCTCTGTTGATTTTTCTAACCCATGAAGAAAACATATAACTTCAATGATAGATAGACACAACCAACTACTGAGTCCTAATAATGCCATGAGGATATTAAGATCTCTTTAAAGTGAAGGCTTTCTCCCTATTTGTTCAGCTGAAAAATGTAGCCAGTTCATAGTTAAAGCAAAGAGACTATGAATATGTGGTAGGAATTGAGATTGAGTGCAAGTTTCATTGAACTCCATGCATTTACTTTCATCTCTGGAATATAGAATTTCTGGTATATATTGGGATGTTGAGTATAAAATATGAACTTGGATAATAGTTATTATGAAAGGTTAGTTTATCACTGGCATATGATGCTGAATACTGCCAAATTTTCTTGGATTCACTTTTTCTATTTGAAAGCTAAATGAGTAGGATGAGAATCTGAGGTGTGCTGTGCAGTGGTTAAGGATGAATTGAAGTTCAAATTCTGACTTAATCATCTCTCTGGATTTGGAGAGATGTAAAATCTCTGCTTTTATTTTCATACCTTTGGAAATCACTAAGGGTCTTTGTAGCAACCAGGAATAGTGGCCTATAATGAGCATCATAAATATCTGATATTTTTAGTTGAAGTCTACTATTATAGAATTCTAAGAATAACAGATTAAATTATTTGAGTGCATGTCAAAATTCTCAGGAATTAAAAGTGCTTTTGTAGAGGTGAACACATCTCAGAAACATTCTACCACCAGAAGCTGCTGTAACAAAACTCACTGTTAGAGATGAAATCATGAAATTTTCCTGTACATGGATGTACATGGAATTTATTATGCTGAGTGAAATAAGTCAGAGAGAGAGAGAGAAAGATGCAGAATGGTCTCACTCATCTATGGGTTTTAAGAAAAATGAAAGACATTCTTGCAATAATAATTTTCAGGCACAAAAGAGAAAAGAGCTGGAAGTTACAGCTCACCTCATGAAGCTCACCGCAAACAGGGATGAGTTTAGTTAGAGAAATAACTACGTTTTGAACTATCCTAATAATGAGAATGTACAAGGGAAATAGAAAGCCTGTCTAGAGTACAGGCGGAAGTTGGTTGGGGAGGAGGGAGATTTTGGACATTGGTGATGGGAATGTTGCACTGATGATGGGTGCTGTTCTTTACATGACTGATATCCAAATACAATCATGTATGTAATAAAGTTTGTTAAATAAAAAAACTCACTGTTTTATTGTAACATTTCTAAATCCTTTTTAGAAAATGTTATTTTAAAAATAAGATGAAAACTTTCAATTAGGTTTTGCAACATCTTGTATAATAATGCCCTAAAGGATATTTCTTTCACCTTTGTATTAAATGGAGCTGTATTGCAATTAATTTCCAGGAGAGACAGATGAGAGTTCATTTACTGCATAAGGAAAAGAGTTGCTGCCCTTTACTGGCTCAGTAACATCCAAAGTAATCTCTTCTAATTTTGGTGAAATTAAGAGGGTAAAAGTTATTCAGTTAAAGAAAGAATACTAGCTATATGTTTTTACCAAAACAAAAATTGTTATCTCAATTTGTGTCATGCGTTTTTATTCCCTTTTTATTTAATCATTTATAGATGTATAAGAAATAACATTGTTATAAAATATGAATCTCAATTTTTAGTCTTCATATTTTGGGAGCTAAACAGGAGTCAACAATTATTCATTTTAACTAGTTTAGAATATTTGCCTTGAGTTTGGAAAAGCATTACTGAATTTTGAAATGAAACCAACAAGGGACAGATTTATGAACAATAGAATAAGTCCATGCCTCTTTAAATTTATTTTACTTAAAAATCATTAAATATTTATATGAAGGCATTTATTTTATGATATTTATTTGGAAACCTAATTAATATTTATATGAATAAATATTCAAGTGCTTAATAATTAACATCTGTCCAACATAGACTTCATACTGTGAAGAAATCTCAGAAAAAAAAAAAGGATTTTAGAGTGCATCATTCTAATCTTAAATTTAGATTAGAATTTAGAAATATTAGGGGCTGGAGTGACGGCACAGCAGTAAGGCATTAGCCTTGCATGAGGTCAATCTGGGACTGACCAGGGTTCTATTCTTGGCATCCCATATGGTTGTCTGAGCCTGCCAGGAACAAATTCTGAGTGCAGAGCCAGGAGTAGCTCTTAAGCCCTACTGGGTGTGGCCCAACAACCAAAAAAAAAAGGAGGGAGAAAGAAAGAAAGAAAGAAAGAAAGAAAGAAAGAAAGAAAGAAAGAAAGAAAGAAAGAAAGAAAGAAAGAAAGAAAGAAAGAAAGAAAGAAAGAAAGAAAGAAAGAAAGAAAGAAAGGAAGGAAGGAAGGAAGGAAGGAAGGAAGGAAGGAAGGAAGGAAGGAAGGAAGGAAGGAAGGAAGGAAGGAAGGAAGGAAGGAAGGAAGGAAGGAAGGAAGAAAGAAGGAAGGAAGGAAGGAAGGAAGGAAGGAAGAAAGAAAGAAAGAAATATTTTTATATATTTTATATATATTTTTATATATTACATGGGTCACTTTAATTAAGCTACTCTATCCTGAAAATATATCATTTATCTGATTTATCTTATTTTCACTTTAAAAGACTATTTATTTTTCTCATCAATGTTTCTCAAAGCTATATGAAACTCTCTCATTCAATACTTTTAGTAATATTCTTTATCTTTGAGAAAACTGCTGCTCTCAGGTTATTCTCAGGTAAGCACTACATACATACATCACTTACTGCTCTTCTGGCTTCCTGAGCTCATTCTCAGGCAATGTTGAGTATTCTGAAAATCTTGGTTACTAATCTGGTCTTCTTTACTCCTCTACAGAAGCCTTTCAATTACTGAATTTTGTCCTAACCTTATTTCTTACTCTTCAAAGAGTGCTAAATTTAGCAGTTATATGGTTTTCTATTCAGGCTACTGCTTATGCCCATATTCTTAAATGTATGCCAATTCTGTATTTGTAAAATTTCTCCTTTTGGGATGTGTAAGGTAAGAGCAGAATAGTCTTCGTGTAGCCATTCACAATGCCATGTAGATTGGAAAGGAAATGAGGAACTTGGTAGCCTGTTAGGAAAAATGTCCTCCAGCCCAGGATTTTCTCTTTTATCTTCTTTCCTATTTATTTATTTTTTGATCTATTTGTTTTGCTTTTGGGCTACTCCCAGCCGTACTCAGGTCTTATTATTTCTGGATTTGTGTTCAAGGTTTACTCCTGGCATCAGGGATCAAACCAGAGTCAAAGTCAGCTGCATGTAAGGCAAGTGTAATACCTGCTTATTATCTCCTCCTCATACCTTTTTGCACACCTCACTATTTAGTAGTTCCATCTGGATTGGATTAAGGGTGAAAAATAATGGGCAGCAATAGGTACTACAGGTCTGAAAGGTTATTAAAATATTAATTATTAAATAGATATTATAAAGATAATAACTCAGATGTTTGCAGCAACAATTTAACTGATAAAATGTTAATTGGTCCTGTTTAACAGAAGACTTTCAAGGTAATTAAAATTTTATTTTATTTTATTTTTGGTTTTTGGGCCACACCTGGTGATGCTCAGGGTTACTCCTGGCTATGTGCTCAGAAATCGCTCCTGGCTTGGGGGACCATATGGGACTCTGGGGTGTCGAAGCATGGTCTGTCCTAGGCTAACCCATGCAAGGCAGATGCCTTACCCCTTGCATCACCGCTCCAGTCCTAAATTAAAATTTTAAAAGGTATAAATTAAATAGTTGTATGTTGTAAGTGAAAGTATAATATAAATCATATGGGGTGTGAGGGGGAAAATATAAATCACATGCTAATTTTTTTAAATTATAAAAATTCTAATTTATTTTATTTAGGTTTTTCTTTCCAATAAATCAATGATGTTGAAACAAAGTACCAGCTACCAGGAAAAGCAGTAGCCTCCACATCATGCTGTGCCATGTAAATGGGCCCACTCATCAGTTTCTATTCTTCTGCATGTTACTTGGTATTCCAAGTGAAGCTTGTTTTTAGCTGACATCACTAGCTGTAATTCAAAAAGGGAGCCAGAGTGCCTCCCTTATGACAATGTCCCAGCAGCCTTTATATCCCACCTGCACCATATAAACAGACCCATGCCACAGTTCCTTGAGTGTGAATCCCAAAGCAGGCATAGAATAGATCTACTCAACATAATATATTTTTATATATTACATATATGTATATATTCTATATATTTATAAATATATTTCTATTTCTATACTTATAAATATATAGAAATATATTATTTATTTCTCCGTTGTTTTTCCTGTCATTTGATGAAGAGGGGCAGAGAAGAGAGATTAGTAACACAAGCCAATTCTGTAGCATCTTCCAGGATCTTTAACTACAAAGACTCACCCTAGCACAGCACTATAAAACAAATAGAGAAAATAGATACCCACCAAGATCAGTGAGCAAAAATCTTATCATTAAAAACATAAACAATATCAGTAAAATCTCAGACAATGCAAAGATGAGGATGTTTAAGAAATTATAAAAATAAAAGCACAAGAAAGTTTAACAGTCAAAATTAAAAATAAAAAACTACAACAATCAAAAATGAGAGAAATAATGCACATTGGAGATATATATGTAAAGTCAATATAAGCACTAAAAAACAGCATAACAAAGCTGATCAAAAGATTGGGGAGTTCCAAAAATAGGGAGAAAACCACTAGGAAAGAGTAGGAGATGGAAATAATCTAAAAGAAAAATGAGCAGAATACCAGAGAATTTTGGAATGAGTTTAAATGGAATAATATAAAAATAATAGGAGCCTTCAAAATTATGAAAGTAAAAATGATAAAAAATTTGTTAAAAAATCAATAAAATTTTCAAAGAATTGAGAATTAGAGTCAGAAATCCAAGAGGGTAGAAAGGTGCCAGTAAAATAGATTCAACTATGAAAATCTAAGACACATTATACTGAAAATAACAATTTTTAATGATAGAGTCAGAATACTGAAAGTAGCTAGAGGAATTTACATACAAAGTTCTACTGTAAAGAGCCTGAAGAGTATGAAAGAAAAGCTGCCTCAGTCCCAACCATTATTTCCCCCCATTTACCCATTTTGCCTTCAATACTGTACAGGTCAATCCCAGACCAAATTCTTGCACTGAATTTAACACCCCACACAACTATTTCAAAATTTACCCTCTCTGTATATTTGTTTTCTCTGTCCTTCTCTTTGTTATTTGTTAAATAAGGAAGTCTGTAGAAGTCTGTAGAAGTGAACTAAGTCAAGGGGATTGTTGGACTTGTTCTAGCGTCCCTATAGGCACCAATCACGCCATGTGGCATTGTTCTTCCTTTGCATAGGCACATTAAAATGGGAAATTATATACAAACACATTCTTATCTAATAGAAATGAGAACAGGCAAATCTTGTAATGCAGTGGAACCTTACACCCTGAACATTATCATAAAGACCTGGCTCAGGCCTCAGAAGAACGGGCATTGTCCATTTACCCCTAAACCAGGGATGAAATGTACAAAACAACCACGGTTGCGTACTACATCACCTGAAAGCAATCCTCTACAGGGAAGACCCTACCACTGCTCTGGCATAGACCTATTCAACAGAGACTTCCCTTTAATACCCAGAGGACTTAACAACAACACCGACCTGCTTTCAGGACTGAGCTCTCTGCATCATCCTCTAATTGTGAGTGAAACTAAAGGATGCTCTGCATCATCCTGACTTTGATGTAGGATATGGACATATTCCAGGATCATTAGCTACAGAAACTTGACACCAACAACAGTGACTGTGAAAAATAAAAGTGTATTGGCACCACAGACAATGACTTGGGTTGGACAACCTAGTATGCCTGGAACCTAGAGTTGATCTTATGCCAGAAATCAGGGGTAAGGTCTCCTTGTATTTAGGCCAAGGCTTTTTCTTTCCATGTCCCCTATATTTTGCTGGGCCTGTGCAAACAATTGTCACACTAATGACATCTTTGCTGTGCTACTTTGACTCATCCTTAATTATATAATGTACTATGATCAACTGTGTCAACAATACTATAGCTTTTAATGTTAAAGGAGTTGCATAAATTTTGTGGCTTTTGATTACTTTGTGTACTGCTAAGAAATGTTATAATGTACTACAATCTGGGGACTTGAGGGACAAAGTAATTGTGCATGTGCTTTGTTTTATTTTTCTTAATTTTTTTGGCTGAAAATTCAAAATTAAGGTGTCAACAAGGGGATTTCTTTTGAGAATTCTGTTTATGGGTGATTGCATTCCCACTGTAACTTCACCTTGTCCTTTCTTTGCATCTTTGTCTTCAATAAAAAGAAAAAAAGAAAGGCTACAGTTCAAAATAACTCAAGGAAGTGAACACTTCATCAATAGTAGTCTATCCAGCTATATTATCATTCAGATTTGAATGAATGATTGATTCAGAACTTAATGAACAGGTAGTAGTTTAGAAAATTCATAGCCTTAAAACCAGTTTTGCAAGAAGAGCTTAAAGAGCTTCTCTAAAGGACAAATTTGTCAATAATTTAAATATGATACTCAATAACAGTGCATATAGTTGCTCTGTACTAGATTAAGAAAAGTATGTTTACTCCCAAACTCCACAAATACACCACCGGGAGAATAAAGGATCATGAACAGAGTCTATAGTTGATCCCATGACAATATACTCCAAAGGCGGAGAAACCCCATATCTCTTAGGCCATGTGAATCCCTTTTTAAATGACCCCAATATTTACTGTGCCTGGGCAGGAGGGGAAAAAAACACATTGTTTATTTTTCATATATTACTTTTTATCTTCAGGTACTACTATTATTATTTTTATTTACCTATCTATTTTTGGTCGATTTCTTTGTTTTAGTGTGGTTATTGAAGTTATTTCCCCCCACTTATCTTTTTTTTCCCCTTTTTTTTTTCTTCTTTTCAGATTTCTGGTGGCACCTGGCAGTGCTCAGGGATTATGCCTGGCTCCGGGCTCAGAGATTACTCCTGGCGGGCACGAGGGACCATGTGGGGCGCAGAGATTCGAGCCGATGACCTCCTGCATGAAAGGCAGACGCCTTACCTCCATGTGATCTCTCAGGCCCCTTCTTTTCCCTCTTCATGGGCTCTGCCATGATGCCTTTCTCAAGACCACGGCATTTTTTGTTTGTTTGTTTGTTTTGTTCTGTTTTTGGGGTGCTTAGCGTTATTGTTGGAACTCTTAATAGATATTTGACACTTCATTTCGTAGGGGTGGACTGTTTCACCTTCTTTTTCTCCTTTGTCTCTCAAACCGATGATGAGAGCCTCTAGAAGAATTCTGCTTATTCCCGGCGTATTAGACTTTTACCCCAGTTTATCATTTTTCTCCTCTTCAAACAAAACCACATAACTTGAACTAGCTAGTCCTGCCCCCCAATTAGAGGGGGAAATAAAGGAGGCATCAGGACCAAACAGGTGTAAGACTACGATGAAATAGGATAGGTACAGAGGGGACCACATATTCTAGCAGCCCTGGGGGTGAGGGAGGAGGATATGGAAGGTAGGACAAAAACGGAGGAGTAGGGAAGACAAACCGGTGATGGGAATCCCCCCTGATTTTATGTAAATATGTACCTAAAATATTATTGTCAACAATATGTAAGCCACTATGATCAAAATAAAAATTATGTTAAGAAAAAGAAAAGTATGTTTATTACTGCTAAGGGTTTTACACATTTTAATAATGAATTAATTCCTTGTTTAATATTTGTTAAATCATTTAGAAATCAATGATCAATTTACTATTATTGATTTATTTTCTAAATATCTTACTTAACATTCCTTTAAGTTTTGTTGACTAAGGTATATATAATATAATATATATACATTATATATATATATAAAATCAATGTGCTATGTGCCTGCAAAGAGGCAGATGAGATATGGAAGAAACCTGGATACACGGATGAAGGGATGGGAATACTGGTAATGGAATTGTGGTTGGATTTTATATGTCTAAAACAACTCTACTATCAATAGCTTTGTAAAAGCAGTGTCTTGATAATTTTTTGTCTTGTTTTATTTTGGGGTCACATCCAGCAGCCCTCATAGGTGACTCCTGGCTCTTCACTTAGAAATTACTGGTGGCAAGTCTGGAAACCAGATAAAGTGCTGGAACCAACCCCAGGTCAGCCATGTACAAGGTAAAGAGCCTATCCACTGTGCTAATGCTCAAACCCCACATTTTTTAATTTTAAAAGATAAAAAGAAAGGGAAACATAAAAGAAAATTTTTAAACAAAAAAAATTAAAGCACTTTATGTATGAGCAGTAACAGCCAAACAATCTCAAAATAAAAGAATGCCAGGAGAGAAAAGAGAAATTTTAAGAAAGGTACTTGAAGGAGCTGTAAATGTCCCCAGTCTGAAGAGGGAGACATTTTCACGGCTTTATTAATCCTAAGGAGTTCCAAACCAAACAAAATCTAATGGAACAATGCATGTAATCAAAAGAGCAAGAATCAAAGAGAAAGACTGACTACTGAAGGCAGCAAGAAAGAAACCAAACTTCAATTACAAGGAACAAAGTTTAAAATTCATTGCATATTTCTTATATGAATTTCTACATGCACGAAGAGAATGGAATAACATATTCAAAGTTCTGAATGTAAGAAATATCTAATCAGATTCTTCTGTTTGAAAGAATTTAAGGACAAGATAAAACACATTCTCAGACAAAATGCAAATGAAGGCATTAATTGTATTCACACTAGTTCTACAAGGATCACTATATAGTAAGTTTCCTCTAAAAACAATAATAACTAAGCCAAATGATAATAGGACATAAATCCTCATTGAAACTGGTATCAAACTCATTCACATTAATATTAGTCAATAGGCTGAAATCTCCTATGAAAAGCTATATAGTGGCTGATGGATCAGGAAATAAGCTCCAACATTCTTCTGCTTACAATAAATAAACTTTAAATCACATATTAAACATGCTCAGAGTGAAAGAATAAAAAAAATCAATACAAACTAATGGTAGACAAAAATGGAGCTGTGATTCTTATATCAGACCAAATAGCATTTAAATTAAAGTAATATTAAGAATGAGGAATGATAACTGCATCCTAGTTAAGTAAAGATTTTTAAGGAGCTATCTTCCATTAATATATATTCACCCAAGGAAGGGGCAGCAAAATTTAAAAAGCATTTGCTAACAGACCTATAAAAACTACTTTGAGGGCAACACATAATTATGGGATACTTTAATATACCAACTTTCATTATTGGCTAGATCTGCCAGACATAAGATCCTTAATAAAACAAAAGTTGTGAACATTTGAGAGAACTGAAATTAACTGACATTTGCAGAAAGAACCATCTTTAAAACCTTGAATATTTCTCTGCTATACAGAGTATGTTTTCCAGGATAAACCATATGATTCAGTACAATGCAAATATGCATAATTTCAAAACTATAAATTATATTAAGATTTTTTTGTTTCGCTTTTGGTTCACACCTGGCAGTGTTCAGAGCTTTCTCCTAACTCTACATTCAAGAATCACTCCTTGCAGTGTTTGGGGGATCATCTGGGATACCAGAGATCTAACACAGGTTGGTTACATAAAGGTTATTGTTCTATACACTGTACTTCATATCAAGTATATTCTCAGACCACAGTAATATTATGATAGAAATTTACCATTAATAACAATAGGGGAAATTAAAATTTCTTGGAAATTGAACAATACACTGCTAAATAAATATTGGTTGATGAAATCAAAGAGGAAGTAAATGTTCCTCAAAATTATTAAGAATAAAGAAAAAATTAAGAAGTTATGAAACACAGGAAAACCAGGACTATGTTAGATATTCATAGCAATACAGCTTATATTAGAAAACTAGAGAACAAAGAACAAATTCAAATAAGTGATTGAGCCACAAAGCTGGAACTTGAAAAAAAAAGAACAAAGATAACCCAAAGTTAGTAAAAAAAAAAAAAGATAAAAATTATGTATAAGTTAATGACATAGACATCACAAAGATAATAGTAAAGATATAAATATGTTACTGAAACTGAAAGCTGATTCTTCTAAAGAACAAACAGGATCAATGAACACCTAGATAATATTACAAGAAACAAAAGAGAGGAACCATAAATACATTATATCAGGAATAAAAGTAAAAAATAAGAAATCACCTTAGAAATAATCATAATAAGGACCTTTATAAAATGAATTACTTTTTGGAAATGTGAGACATGTAAGACTGAATCAGAAGAAATAAGAAAATATAAATGATCAAACTCAATTGACATAGTGATTTAAATTTCCTCCCCAAATAAAATCCTGGGTCTAGATGGGTTTACTACTATATTCTACCAAGACTTCAGAAAGAACATACTCCTCAAGCTCTTTCAAAACATCATACAAAAGGAATCCTCCCCAATATCTTCCCTAAAGCTAACATGACTCTAGTACCAAAAGTAGAGATGCTACAAAAAATGAAATTACAGTTTACCTGATAAACAGTGATGCAAAAATTATCAAGATGATTTTAGAGAATTAAAGCCAAAATAATATCCAAAATAATTATGCATTACAATCAACTAGGAATCAAGATGATTCAACATACAAAAATTGATTAATGTAATATACAATATTAACAGAAATAAAGATGAAAATGTATCAACAAATGCTGAGAAAGTTATTGCAAAGTCTAAAATTCATTCATCAAAATTGAAATAGATGGAACATTCCCCAAGATAGTAACAGCTACTTATTAAAAAAAATCCATAGTGAGCATCATAGTCAAATAATACACACACACACACACACACACACACACACACACACACACACACACACACACACAGAGCATTCCTTCTAACTTAGGATAAGGTAAGGTTGTCTACTTTCTCCACTAAAATTTAACATAATCTTAGAAGTCCTCATCAAAGCAATTTGGTTAAAAAAAATAAAAGCAAAATCAAGCAATCCAAATTGGAAAATAACAGTGAAGCTATCACAGTTTGCAGAGGACATGATATTATATATGAATATATATATTAAATAGATCAAATCCTAAACTAACCTACTAAAATCTCTAAGCAGTTAAAACTACAACAAAGTAGCAGATTACAAAATCAACACTTGAGAATATGTTGCATTTTTCTATGCAAACAATACATTAAAAGAGATGAAGATCAAAATATACAGACATTTAAAGTAGTGTCCCAAAAGTCAAAAAATTAGGAATCAATCTAACAAAATATCTGAAAGACCTAACCATAAAAACTTAAATTCACTGATGAAATAAAAGAGAAAACCAGGAAATAAAATGTATTTATATTAACGAATTAAAAATTAATAAGTTCACAATTTCTATCCTACCCAGAGCACTACAGAAATTTAATATAATTCCTATCAAAGTTTCCATTATAATCCTAGAAAGAAATTATGGTGATTAAGGCACTTGTGTTATGTATGTCTGGTTTGACTTCAATTCCTGCTTAATCCTTCTTCTGAGTGTACCAGGTGTGGCTCTTGAGCACAAAGCTAGAAGTTAGCCTGAGTACAGATAGGTATGCCCCCTTAAATAATAATATGTAAAATATATAAGTGATATTCTTCAATGAATTAGAGTGAACAGTAATAATTACATTGTATAAAAGCATAAATTCCATTAATAACCAAAGCCAGGCTGAAAAAATGAGACGTGGAAAGCATCACATTCCCTGACATTTTACTGTGGAGTTATAGTAATTAAAATATTGTTACTGTAATAATAATAGGATAATCATAATTGAAAGTCTAGTATACAACTTAGTTAACCTAAGTATTATTTTAATTCTGTTATAATGTGAGAAATAACAGTGAGCGATAGTTTACTAAGCTGAACACATGCTTTGAAAACAGGAGGCCTGTAATTAATAATTCAACATTGCATGGTCACCCAAATACCATGAGTGTTCCACGAACACTACTTGTCGCGACCTAAAACAAAACCAAACAAAATATAACAATGAAATTAAAAGGAGGAAAGAAAATAAGATTAAAAGGAAAATAATTTGATATAGATAATTAGATAGTAGTAGTGATTATTGGAATTAATTAGTGCAAGGGAAGAAATTAATGCTGAGAAAAAAGATGAAAAAGTACCTAGAGGGTTTTTATGTATTTTTATTAATAATTTTATTTTGACCAAAGTGGATTACAAATCATTCACAGTAGTATTTTAGGTACATAGTGACATTGAATCAGGGGCATTCCCACCACTAATGCTGTCCTCCCTCCACCCCAGTTCCCAGCATGTATCCCACATCGCCCATCCTTTGCCCCCAGAGATGCTAGTATAACTGGTCCCCTCTGTGTATAGCTTTTTGTAGATTGGGTATAGATTCTGTTGTAGTTGGCTTTGGATTTTCTGTTTAAGTCTGATCATTTTTTATTTCTACTCGATGATTGGTCTTGGTGTCCTCCATTATTCCCCCCTCAATTTGTGAGACAGAACAAGATGGTTCAAGTTATGTGGTTCTGTTTGAAGGAAAGAAAAAGAAAAAAATAAAAAAAGGGGGGGATTCAAACAAGCAAAAACTGGAGGAGATTTTCTAGAGACTATAAAAATCAGTTTAAGAAAGGAAAGGAAGAGCCAGGAGAGATAGAACAGCAGCGTTTGCCTTGCAAGCAGCCGATCCAGGACCAAAGGTGGTTGGTTCGAATCCCAGTGTCCCATATGGTCCCCCGTGCCTGCCAGGAGCTATTTCTGAGCAGACAGCCAGGAGAAACCCCTGAACACCACCGGGTGTGACCCAAAAACCAAAAAAGAAAAAGAAAAAAAGAAAGGGAGGGGCCAGAGAGATAGCATGGACGTGAGGCAGTTGCCTTGCATGCAGAAGGTCAGTGGTTCGAATCCCTGCATTCCATATGGTCCCCCGAGCCTTCAGGGGTGATTTTTAAGTGTAGAGCCAAGAGTAACCCCTGAGCACTGCAAAAGAAAAGAAAGGGAAAAAAGAAGGAAAACAAAAATAATACACAAAATCATCAAACCCAAATTTATCACATCTATGTAATCATTTCTTTAATAAAAGAAGAGTCATAATACTGTTGCTCTCATCTTTGAGGTTCTTGGGGAGCAAATAAATATGTAATATGTAATATGCTCCAATGAAGCCAATTGCATGCTCAGCATCACCCTTCCAATCTCCCTCTTAACTCCAGGCAACTGGAGTCTCCATGCAATATCAGCAAAAGCTAGTTAGTTGAAACATGGAATTCACTAGACACAGTACCTCATAAAAATTAATTCTAATTTTTATACTGTAATGAATATAAGTTTAAAGAAGGAATTTTTGTATTGTATTTTTGTGTTCCTAGGGTATATTCCTAGGAGTGGTATAGCTGGATCGTATGGAAGCTCAATTTCCAGTTTTTGAAGGAATCTCCATATCGCTTTCCAGAAAAGTTGAACTAGACGGCATTCCCACCAGAAGTGGATAAGAGTTCCTTTCTCTCCACATCCCCACCAGCACAGATTGTTCTCATTCTTTGTGATGTGCACCAATCTCTGTGGTGTGAGGTGATACCTCATAGTTGTTTTGATTTGCATCTCCTTAATGATTAGTGATGTGGAGCATTTTTTATGTGTCTTTTGGCCATTTGTATTTCTTCTTTATCAAAGTGTCTGTTCATTTCTTCTCCCCATTTTTTGATGGGATTAGATTTTTTTTCTTGTAATGTTCTGTCAGTGCCTTGTATATTTTGGATATTAGCCACTTATCTGATGGGTATTGGGTGAATAGTTTCTTCCACTCAGTGGGTGGTTCTTGTATCTTGGGCACTATTTCCTTTGAGGCGCAGAAGCTTCTTTACTTAATGTATTTCCATCTGTTAATTTGTGCTGTCACTTGTTTGGAGAGTGTAGTTTCTTCTTGAAGATGCCTTTAGTCTCGGTATCATGGAGCATTTTTCCTACGTGTTGTTCTATATAACTTATAGTATCTGGTCTGATATCAAGGTCTTTAATCCATTTGGATTTTACCTTTGTACATGATGTTAGCTGGGGATTTAAGTTCAATTTTTGTAAGTGGCTAGAGAGTTGTGCAACACCACTTGTTGAATAGGCTTTCTTTGCTCCATGTAGAATTTCTTTTTTTATCAAAAATTAAGTGATTGGGGAACATTCTCTGAGTATTCACACCTATTTGACTGATTTGAGGGTCTGTATTCCAATACTAAGCTGTTTTGATAAATATTACTTGGTAATACAGGTTAAAGTTGGGGAAAGTAATGCCTCTAATATTCTTATTCCCAATGATTGCTTTAGCTATTCAAGGTTATTTATTGTTCCAAATGAATTTTAAATGTGTTTGATCCATTTCTTTGAAGACACAGAGTGGCTAAATGGATCAGAGTATCCAATCCAACCTTCTGCTGCCTACAAGAAACACACCTGATTAGTCAGACAAACATAGACTCAAAATAAAAGGCTAGAGGAAAATTATCCAAGCAAACAGCACTCATAACAAAGCTGGAGTGGCCGTACTAATATCAGATGATGTAAACTTTATACTCAGAAACATTGTAAGGGACAAAAATGGACATCTTGTATTTATCAAGAAATACATACAGCAGGAAGAAATCACTCTCCTAAGCATATATGCACCAAATGAGGGGCTAGCAAAATATTTAATACAATTGTTGACAAATCTGAAAAATAATATTGATAACAGCACAATAATTGTAGAAGAACTCAACATGGCTTTGTCAACACTTGATAGGTCAACCAGACTGAAACCCAACAAGAATATACTAGACCTGAAAAGAGAAGTGGAAGAAAGACGCCTAGTAGATATGTACAGGACACTCCAACCCCAGAAACCTGGATACACATTCTTCTTCAATGTACATGGGACATTCTCCAGTATAGACTACATGCTAGCACATAAAACATACCTCCATAATATCAAGAGGATAGAAATTTTGCAGGCTACCTTCGCTGACCAAAAGGCTTTGAAATTATATGTGAACTCCAAAGGGACACAGTAGAAAAACATTAACACCTGGAAGTTAAACAGCCTAATACTAAATAACCAGTGGGTTAGAGATAAAAATCAAAGAGGAAATCAAAAATTTCCTGGAAACAAATGACAATAAAGACACAAACTATCAAAAGTTATAGGAGACAGCAAAAGCAGTACTGAGAGGAAAATTTATTGCTTTGCAAGCACACATCAGGAAGGAAGAAGGGGCATACCTGAATAGCCTAATAATGCAGCACATAGAATTAGAAAGTGCTCAACAAAAGGAACCAAAAATAGAAAGACAGAAGGAAATAACAAAGCTGAGAGCAGAAATCAATGAACTGAAAACCCCCCCAAAAAAACCAATCTGAAAGATCAATGAAAGCAGAAGTTGGTTCTTTGAAAAAAATAAAGATTGATAACCCATTGGCACAACTAACAAAGAAAGAGAGAGAAACTTGATAACTTGTATTAAAATAGAGAAAGGGGATCCTGAAGCTGCCCAGTGAGTGAGTGAGTGAGTAGGAAATGGCTGGCTGTGGGGGTTGCCAGGTGGAGTGCTGATGCTCTACCTGTGGAGTCTCCGCCCTGCTGTGCTTCTTCTGAGGAAATTGAGGACCTGAAGGGAGCTCTGTCCTGTGCTTCTCTGTCTTTCCTGAATTCTTGAAGCTCTCCTTAGAGCCCTGGGAAACAAATACCAAAAAAACTGCATCCTGAAGCTGCCCAGCGAGCGAGTGATTGAGTAAGAAATGGCTGGTTGAAATGAAAACTTCTTCTGCACCTGTCTGCCTGTGTTTCTGAATCCCTGAAGGTCTCCTCAGAGGCCTAGGGAGCACACCACCAAAAACTGCGTTTTGAAGCTGCCCAGTGAGTAAATTCTGGCTGTGTGGGTTGCCATCCAATAAGTTAAGCTCTCTGGTCTGCGGAGGCTCTGCCCTACTGTGCCTTTGTTCACTCTGAGGACTTCAAGGGAAACTTCTGCGCCTGTCTTCTTGTGTTTGTGAGTCCATGAAGATCTCCTCAGAGGACTAAGGAGCACACCCCAAAAAAACTGTCAACTACAGGTAGCAGAATGCTGCCATGCAATCTTCCTAACCAATGAACCCCACCACAACACGCAGGAAAAACCACACTACAAGCATGACAATGGTGAAGCCTTGCAGGCAAACACCATGCACAGAGAATGAAGAAGAAAGCTCGTATGACCTAATAAATTCCAACCACCTGATTAACCTCTCAGATAAGGAACTTAAAATAGCAATATGGAAGATATTTGAAGGACTCAAAGAAAGCATAGATCGATCTGAACAGAACACAAAACAGAAATCAGAAAACTCCAAACTGAAATAACAAATCTGAAAAAAACCATAGCTCAACTAAAAACCTCAGTGGATGGCCTGGCCAGCAGGGTATCAGCAGCTGAGGAGAGAATCTGAGTACTGGAACATGTGATGCAGAAAAACTCAACACAACTGAAGAAATTGGAAAAGAACTTTAAGACAAATGAACAGGGATTGGAAAATGTACTCAAGGAATGCAAACAGGTGAAAATAGAAGTCTTTGATAAACACAACAGAAACAACATAAGAATCATTGGAGTCCCAGAAACCCAGGAAGGAGATCTCCAGGAAGAATCAACTGTCAAAGACATCATCAAAGAGATACTCCCAGAGTTAAAGACTATATGCAATCAAATCCTGCATGCCCAAAGAGTACCAGCTAAAAGAGACCCAAAGAAAAACACCCCAAGACACATCCTAGTTACAATGACAAATCCCACAGATAGAGATAGAATACTGAAAGCAGCAAGATAAAAAGGGAAATTACATTCAAAGGAGCACTCCTAAGACTTACAGCAGACATGGCACAAGAAACTCTCAAGGCCAGAAGACACTGGTGGGATATTGTGACAAGACTGAATGAAATGGATACCTCACCAAAAATACTGCACCCAGCCTGACTCACGTTCAGGTTTGAAGAAAGAATACATAGTTTCATGGATAAACAACAGCTTAGAAACTTCACAGATGATAAAACAGCCTTAAAGGAAAAACTGACAGGTCTACTCTAACACAAGAGAGACCAACAAACACAGCAAACTTATCTACAAAGATGACATTAAATACTATGAAAATCATCTCCCTCAATGTCAATGGACTAAATTCACCAAATAAAAGACACAGAGTGGCAAATTGGGTCAAAAAGTTGAATCCAACCTTCTACTGCCTACAAGAAACACATCTGAATAGTCAGAACAAACATAGACTCAAAATCAAAGGCTGGAGGAAAATCATCCAAGCAAACAACACCCTAAAAAAGCTGGGGTGGCCATATTAATATCTGATGACACCAACTTTATACACAGAAAAGTGGTAAGGTACAAAGATGGACACTATGTACTAATCAAGGGATATGTACAACAGGAAGAAATCAGACTATTAAACATATATGCACCCAATGAGAGACCAGCAAATTATCTAATAAAATTACTGACAAATCTGAAAGAAGATATCAATAATAACTCAATAATTGTGGGAGATCTCAAAACGGTCCTATCAACACTTATAGGTCAATCAGACTGAAACACAACAAAAACATACTAGCCCTGAAAAGATTAATTGAAGAAAGAGGACTAGTAGATATATACAGGACACTCCATCCCAAAAAACCTGGATACACATTCTTCTCCAATGTATATGGGTCACTCTCCAGGATAGACTACATGCTGACACATAAAACATACCTGCATAAAATCAAGAGGTTAGAAATCTTGCAGGCTAACTTTGCTGACAACAAGGCTCTGAAATTAGGTGTGAACTACAAAGCCACACAGAAGAAAAACTTTAACAATTGGAAATTAGACACCCTGCTACTGAAAAACCAGTGGGTCTCAGATGAAATCAAAAAGAAAATCAAAACTTTCCTGGAAACAAATGATAATGAAGACACAAACTGCCAGAATCTATGAAACACAGCAAAAGCGGTTCTGAAAGGAAAATTTATAGCTCTACAAGAGCACATCAGGAAGGAAGAAGGGGCATATCTGAATAACTTAATGATGCAGCTCAAAAAATTAGAAAATGACCAACAAAAAATATAGGAAGACAGAAGAAAATAAGAAAGCTGAAAGCAGAACTCAATGAAGTGGAAAACCAAAAAACAATCCGAAAGATCAATGAAAGCAGAAGTTGGTTCTTTGAAAAAAAAAATAAACAAGATTGATAGACCATTGGCAAAACTCACAAAGAAAGAAAGAGAGAAATCTGATAACCCGTATTAGAAATGAAAAGGGGGAGATCGCGACAGATATTGCAGAGATCGAAAGGGTAATCAGAGACTACTTTGAGAAACTTTATGCTATTAAACTTGAGAACCTGGAAGAAATGGAAAGATTCTTGGACACTTATAACCTTCCGCGGTTAAGTAGGGAGGATGTAGCATATCTAAACACCCCCATCATTACTGAGGAAATTGAAACTATAATCAAACATCTGCCCAAAAAGAAAATCCCAGGCCCAGATGGATTTCCTAATGAACTTTTTTCAAATCTTTCAAGAGGAGCTACTACCAATCCTAGCCAGGCTCTTCCATAAAATTGAGAAAAGGGGAACACTCCCAAACAGCTTTTATGAAGCCAACATCACCTTGATACCAAAACCAGACAGAGATGCTGCCAAAAAAGAAAACTACAGACCAATATCCCTGATGAATGCTGATGCAAAGATCTTCAGCAAAATCCTGGCAAATAGGATTCAATGCCTCATTAAGAAGATCATACACTACGACCAAGAAGGTTTCATCCCAGGAATGAAAGGATGGTTTAACATCCATATATTTATCAACATCATACACAACTTCAACAACAAGAAAAATAAAAATCACATGATCATATCAATAGATGCAGAGAAAGCATTTGCTAAGGTCCAACACCCATTCTTGATCAAAACTCTCAGCAAGATGGGAATGAAAGGAACCTTTCTCAATATAGTTAAGGCCATCTACCCAAGCCAATGGCAAATATTATCCTCAATGGAGAAAAACTAAAAGCTTTTCCTCTAAATTCTGGCACAATACAAGGCTGTCCTCTCTCACTACTCTTATTCAACAGAGCACTGGAAGTACTTGCTATTGCGATTAGGTAAGAAAAAGATATCAAGGAAATCCAAATAGGAAAAGAAGTCAATCTCCTCTTGTTTGCATGAGACATGAAACTCTACTTAGAAAACCTTAAAGACTCTATCAAAAAGCTTCTAGAAACAATAGGCTCATATAGCAAGGTGGCAGGCTACAAATTTAACACACAAAAATCAATGGGCTTTCTATACACAATAATAATAGGGAAGAAATGGACATTAAGAAAACAACTCCATTCACATTAGTGCCACACAAACTTAAATATCTTGGAATCAACTTGACTAAAGATGATAAAGACCTATACAAAGAAAACTATAAAACTCTGCTCCAAGAAATAAAAGAGAAAACACGGAAATGGAAACACATACCCTGCTCATGGATTGGCAGGATTAACATCATTAAAATGGCAATACTCCCAAAAGCATTGTACAGATTTAATGCTATCCCTCTAAAGATAGTTGTCACTTTAAATATGTTATAAAAATATAGGGGCCAGAGAGATTGTTCAGAGGTAGGGCATTTGTCTTGCATGCAGCCAATCCAGGACAGACTATGGTTTGAAACTCGACATCCCATATGTCCCTTCCAGGAGCTATTTCTGAGAGAGAATAGGATTATCGCCTGAACCCCAATGGGTGTGACCTCCCAAAGAGACCCCCAAAATATTAATACCTTAGAATAACTAATATTTTGATGTAAGCAATAGTATATATATTCTGATATAATCTTCCAATGAAGATTTTCTAAGGTGAATTTACAGAAATAGTTGGCATAGTTACACATGGGCTCCTGAAATTTAGCTGTAAAAATGGTATTTAAGAAGCTGGAGTGGTGGCACAGAGTGGTAAGGCTTTTTGCCTTGCCAGTGCTAGCTTAGGATGGACCAGGGTTTGATCCCCCAGCGTCCCATATGGCCCCCAAGGCAGGAGCAATTTCTGAACGCATAGCCAGGAGTAGCCCCCGAGTGTCATCGGTTGTGGCCCAAAAACAAACAAAAAGATATTTAAGACATTAAAAATTGTTTTGTTGGGGCCAGAGAGATAGCATGGAGGTAGGGCATTTGCCTTGCATGCAGAAGGACGGTGGTTCGAATCCTGACATCCCATATGGTCCTGAACCTTCCAGCAACCATTTCTGAGCGTAGAGCCAGGAAAGACCCCTGAGCGCTGCCGGGTGTGACCCAAACACCAAAAAAAAAAATTGTTTTGTCTCTTAATGCTTCTATTTTATTTATTTATTTATTTATTTATTTATTTGGTTTTCTGGGCCACACCCATTTGATGCTCAGGGGTTACTCCTAGCTAAGTGCTCAGAAATCCCCCCTGTTAGGGGGAACCATATGGGACACCGGGGGATCAAACCGCGGTCGCGATCTTTCCTTGGCTAGCACTTGCAAAGCAGACACCTTTTCTCTAGCGCCACTTTGCCGGCCCCAATGCTTCTATTTTAGACTATTTTTTGTTTTTATTTCAAAATCTAAAAAAAATGTTTGATCTTGGCCTCTTAGCACTGAGCTACCTGTATTTACTGATTTTAAGTAATAATGTATTTTCACTCCATTCTAAATAATCCTATCTCTCTTCCTCTTATCTCCCATTCTCTCTCTCTTTTGCTCTGTCTTTCCTCTCACATACTACCCCTGCACACATGCATGCATGCAATTACACCACACCAAGCTTGCTTGTAAATTGTTTGAAATTTGTAGACAATTTGTAAATGAGAAAGAGACGTGACACTGTTGATAATTTATTTTATCAATATCTCAAAATGTGCTATATCCTTATTCATTTTCTCATCATGCAACACTTGACAGTATTTCATTGCCTGAAAACCTTTCAAACGGTCTATAATTCTTTTTTCCCTATTATTTTCTGGAATGGGGCTAAATATTTCTATATAGAGAGAACAGAAAAAATAACACGGAATCATATTAGTCAAGTTTAACTGATCATTACACACTACTATGCTGTCCCAAAAAGAAATGCAAATGCTCATAGATTAGCAAGTATGTTTGCATGAGTGTATGTATTAATGAATCAGTGTGCATTGTGTTTGAATGTATGTCTTTTGCTGTTGTTTTTGTTGTTGTTTAGGTGCCACAAATGATGATGCTCATGGATTACTCCTGGTTCTGTGCTCAGGATTTACTAGTGGTAGTTGTTTAGTGGACCTTATAGGACGCTAAGTATCAAAAATGTGTGAGCCACATGTAAGGTAAGAGCCTTGTCCGCTGCAAGAAACACATTTTCTTTTAAAATTCAAGATGATCTGTAACATTTACTAATATTTAGTCTCAGATAACTTAAACTGATGGAAAAATAACAGAGGGTAGAGACATTTATTCTTTTCTTTAAATTAATGCCATATGAAAAACAAAACCTTTGCTCTAACAATTTGTTGCAGCATTCAGGGAGAATGAGTAAATTACTTGGTTTCATTTCCAAGGATGCTTCTCAGACCAGTTGTAGTGTTCTCCCTAGTCCCCCAAACTATGTAATCTGATAGAAGATTTGTGGGTCATGTATTTGATCTTAGATAAATAAGCAAAGGTTATCATGATACAATCTTAAGGGTTAACACATTCCCTCTAACCCAGACAGAAATAGCACCTTCCTGGATCTATCCTAAAACCTCAGAAATCCTACAGACTACTAGTCCAGAGAGGACTAGGTATAAAAGCCAAATAAAAATTGTAAACAAAATGCATATATGTATATGGTGTCAAGAGTAAAGTTCAGGAGTACGTTCCATGAATCCTCTCTCTTCTCATAAATTAATACGTCAAATTATTCTTATGCACATAGAAAAGTATGAAGAAATGATGGAAAAGAAGGTGGTTTGTTATAAACAAAACAATGGCCTCAATGATGTTTCTAGATAGATTCCTAAAGCCTAGTAATTTATTAACTTATTTAACAAAGAAAACTCTGTAGATGCTATTAAAGACCTGGAGATGGGAACAAAATCTGAATCACTCAGGTGTTTTTAATTGTGTTATTTATCATTTTTTATACACTGTAATTTACAAAGTTATTTTTACTTGAGTTTCAGTCATACAATGTTCAGGATCAATCCTAACACCAGTGTCATCAACTTCCCTGGAATATGTGCTCAGGTTCCCTTCTGTTACCCAGCCTGCCTCATGTATGTCAAAACTTTTTTATCTGCCACTGACCTGTGTGATTGCTTGACCAACTTTTCACTCTGAGTTTGTAGCTCTACCTATGATTTAGTTATTTTCTGTAAGCAAAAATATGGAATTTTGTTTTTAACCCATTAAGCCACTCTCTCTTTTAATAGGATTGTTCAGTCCATTGACATCTAGAAGTAGTATTGATATAAAGGGCTTGGTTACCTTTTTGTGTATGCAATTTATTTGTTTTTACAACTTGTCTTTGTTTTTTATAGACCTTATTTCTTGTGGGATGGTTTAGCTGTAGCAAATCTTGCCAGTTATTTGTTTGAGGTTTGAATCTCTCCCTCAAATTTAAATGAATGGTTTTTAGAACAGTGAACTTTAGATTGAAAGTGATTTTCATCCAGTACTTTTCATCTGTTGTTTTTCTCTTGCTCATATGGTAAAATATTGGAGATCTGTTTTATTCCTTTGTATTATTCTTATCTTCTGAATCTTTCCTCATCTTCTGAATCTAAGTAATCTGTCACTCCCTTTAATTTTTGTAACCATTTTAATTATTTGTCTTGGTGTTTTCTGTTTGGATCTATTTTGTTGGGTGCTCTGTGGGACTCCTGAGTCTATGCAGAAGCCTCCCTCCAGAGACTGGGTAAGTTCTCAGCTGTAATTTATTTCACCATTTTATCTTCCCTTTTCTCTTTCCCTAATAAGATGGTTTTCATATAATTTGGAGGCCATTCTTCTCTCTATTATTCATTAGTAATCTACATTTTCAGCACATATTGTCTGTGTACATGATGGCTGAGCACATATCACCCTATTTTCCCCTCTAGAGAAGTGTACTTTCATGCTTTTATTATTTCATGACTGTGATGTGTATTGGGGTATATATTTTCCTTTGGAGAATCCTGCACTTTCTTTGGAGCATGTTTCTCTCCTTTAATTTTACCTTCTTTACTTCTTTACCTTCCTCAGAACATAAAAATAAAACCTGTTTTACTTCAAAAAATTTTACATTTTATACTACTCTTTGATTTCCCTTGCTACTTTTTTGCTGCTTTTGTATTTTGTCTTCAAATTTACTGTTATGATTTTCTATATCCATCATTCTATTTCATGTGACTTGCTATTATGTTTCTTAGCTCCTTCAATGTTATTTTTATACTTTGATACAATTTTTCTTTCAGTTAATTGAACTCATCTTCCATTGCCATTGAATGAATTTCTTTGGGGTCATCCTAAGGAAGCTTGAAAATTTTGTTTAGCTTGAGAACTTATTTCTATTACTGATCCAATCTCTTCCTCCCTGTTCAGCTGAAATTACTTATTTTCTCATTGTCATTATATATCTATGGGTGCTAAGTTCACTTAGCACCATGAATGTTCACTTTCTGATAATTTTAGCATTCACATGATTTATTATTTTACACTAATGGACTACTTATGTTGTTACTCTATTTTCATAACCCTGCAATGATATTTCAATGAGAACAGCAGATGTAAATCTAGTTTCTCCTGTTAGTTATCAGAACTTTTATGAAGACATTTTGATGCAGAATTATAAACCATTAATCTTTAGAGTAAGTCCCACCAATTCTTAGGATGTGTGAAGCAGAGTAATCTCTTGGATGCATTAGTGTTGGTAAACTTATAGGTCTTAACATCTCCACTAAAACCTCTTTGCAGTTATAGATAAGGTTACTTTATATATTTTAGCTCTGGTCCTTTGAGCTGGCAGAGAGGAAAAAGGAGGCAAATAAATAAATCCCAAAATCCAGAGACTTGGAGAAGTTTCTCAGGGCTGGTTGAGAAAGTAATGGAAGGATTCAACTTCTCTACAACATACCTAATTGGATTTACAGATTACCGTATCTTTCACAATTTTCTGAGAAGGCTAGAGTGGGTGAAGTAGATATGGAGTCCAAAGAGTGTTGTTCTAGAATGGCTTGGGCAGAAAGGAAGGATTAAAGTCCCTACAAATAATCTATTCATGAATTTTTAATGATATCATAGATGTCTTTGAAGAGGTACATTTTTAGAGAAGTGGAGATGTGATGGAGGAAGCAAGTAAAGAATGTTGTAAGAAAAATGGCAGAGGTATGAGTGATTAGAGCAGCAGCACCACTGTGGAAACTGGAAATTCTGAGAGCAGGTAGTCCCCAGGCACCCCAAAGTGCGAAATTCTCAAAATATACAAATCCATCAGTGGCACTAGGTCTTGAAGAAGAGATAAATACTAGTCACCAGATCAAAAATCAATATACTAGGTAGGGAGGGTGTCCTTGATTAACAGAGACAGTATTAGAAGCAACTATGCTGCTTTGGTTCCCAAAGACAGGACACTGTCAGGGAGTATGCCTGACTTCATCCCACAGCAGAACTTGGAGCTATGGACAAAGCTCAGAGCCATTTGCACAGCCAACCAAGTTTGTGGAACGGTGGACAATAGTGTCGAGAGAGAGAGCAGGTGCAAGGCTAAGTAAGACAGGAGGATCCTGGATTTGGCCACAAGGGCAGAAGCTGCATGGGTGAAATATTATAAGCTATGCATCAATAGCTGTCCACAGAAGGTGAGGCTGGGGAGCCACTCTGCTTTTAAATATGCTTTTGTCAGGCTCAGGCCACCAGTTCTGGGCAATCTAGAACTGGCTGTGAGCTCAATATGCATTTTGAACTAACATTCCTACACACAGAAAAAAATGGCTGGTCCTGAGACAGGCAAGACCAAAGACCATCAACTGCAGTGACAGTGCATAGCTTATGGAATCAAAAGAGTCATTGTGATTTCAAGCTAGTATACTTAGAGCAGAGCTCAGCTGCTCCACTTTGCTCTATGTCTTCTTCTAGGCAAGGAGGTCTAACACAACACATTAAAAATACCATCTACTTTAAAATGTCACAATGAGAAGACAACACAAATTGCCACCACACTTACAAATGAAGATGGTAGTTGAGAACTCAATTAACATTAGCCACCTGTATAGATATAGCCTCTCTAAAAAGTACTTTAGAGAGGATATGTGGAAGATTTTCAAAGAACTCAAAGAAACCATGAAATAAACAGAAAGAACATACAAAATACTCAATAGGATATGAACATAAATATGAGAGAACTTGAAATCGTTTCTGAAAAAAATGGTAGGTAAAATGAAAAACTCACTGGAATGGAATGCTTCACCAGCAGAATAATAACTGCTAAGAGCAGAATCAGTGAGTTGGACAATAAGCTGCATAACACCTCCATACAGCAGAAGTTGGTAAAGAGCCGTAAAATAAATGAACCGATAGAAAATACTGAAAATAAACAAATACATATTAGACCTTTGCGATAAATTCAAGAATAACAACTAAAACAATTGGGATACAAATGAGGCAGAAGTAAAACTCGTATGAAGAATTAAGGGTCAATGACATCAATTTGAATAAGTCACTCAAACTGAAGAGTACATGCTCCCACCTGCTGGATGCCCAAAGAGTACCAGCTAAGGAGACCCAATGAAAGCACCCCAAGGCACATCCTAGTCATGGTGATAAAAACCACTTATAGAGCTAGAATACTGAAAGCAGCAAACCGAAAATGGAAATTTTATTTAAAAAAATAGTCCTTAAGGTTGACAGATTTATCACAAGCAACCCTCCAGCCCTAAGGTAGTGGTGGGATATAGTGAAAAAATTCAATGAAATGGTTGCCTTACCATAAATACTTCACTTAGCCAGGTGTTTATTTAGGTTTGAAGGAATGATATAGAGTTTTATGAATAAACAGCAGCTCAAGAACTTTAGAAGCTGAGCTAATCTTAAAAGAACTGAAGGATTAAGGCAAAACAGACCGCACAAACACATCAAATTTCTACATAAAAGGGCAGAAAAATCTCATGACAATCATATCTCTCAACATTTATGTACTAAATGCAGCAGTTAAGAGACAGAATAGGGGAGCCGGAGGGTTGGTGCAAGCATTAAGATGTCTACCTTGCACGTGCTAGCCTAGGACAGACCACAGTTTGATCCCCTAGCATCCCATATGATCCCCCAAGCCAGGAGCAATTTCTGAGTGCATAAAGAGGAGTAACCTCTGAGCATCACCAGGTGTGCCCCCACTCCAAAAAAGAGAAAGAGAGACAGAATAACAAAATGAATCACAAAAAAGCAGACTGGCAGCCCAACTCCACCACTCTGAGCATGATGGAACAAGCTGCATAGGTTAGTATGGCTCACCCAGGAAGGGATGAAAGCAAACCAGCATCCAACCTCCAGCTCTCTAACTGTGTAAAGACCGGCTGTTCAAGTGAATGTAGCCCCACCAAGGAAGGGAAAAAAAAACAGACTAACAGCCCAGCTTTATCACTCTGCAGACATGACCAGCTATGCTGCTATGCAGGTGAGTATGACCACACCAAGGAAGAATGAATTCAGACAGGTGGCCCAACTCTGCCACTCTGCCTGTGATAAGATCCATTGCATAAGTGAGTGCAGCCCCACCAAAGAAGAGATGAAACCAGATGAATGTGTCCACTCTGACCCATTATGAGTTCCACAATTCTTGTAGTTAATGAACTCCAACACAACAATTAAAAATCACCACATTGAAAAGGCCCCAATGGGAAAACAACACAGAAATCACATGGTGATGCTTAGAGAATGGAGATGGTAGCCCTAAAGACCTAAAAATTACCAGCCACCTATAAAGCCTCTTTGATAAGGACTTTACATAAGAAACATGAAGGATATTCAAAGAATTTAAAAAATCAATGGAATGAAGTCACGAGTATTTTTGGACGTGTTCTTATGCCCCATATACACTGATAACGCCACGCAGCTTTATTTCTTGTTTGCATAGGGACATGTATAGTGCATATGTATAGTATTTACTATACATACAAATAATTTCTTATCTAATAGAGATAGGAACACACAAACCTTGTAGTGCAATGGGACCTTACACCCTGAACATTGACATAATGACCTGGCACAGGCCTCAGAAAAATGGGCATTCTCCATTCACCTCTGATCTAGGGAAGCCATCTACAAAACATTCAAGGTTGTCTATAACATCACCTGAAAGCAATCCTCTACCAGGGAAGACCCTACTGCTGCTATGACATCGACCTACTCAAAAGAGACTTCCCTTTACACTGAGAAGACTTAATTAACAATAACAACGACCTGCTTACTGGACAGGGCTTTCTGCATTGCCCTTTAATTGTGAGGTGAAACGAGAGGATGCTCCACACCAGCCTGACTTAAATGTAGGACATGCATGCAGATTCCAGGATCATTAATACAGAAACCTGATGCTAACAAAAGAGACTGCATAAAAAATAAAACTGTATTGGCACTACAGACAATGATTTGGATTAAACAAACTAGTTTGCCTGGAGCCTAGAGTTGGTCTTATGCCAGGAAAATTCAGGGGTAGGATCTCCTTGTACTTAGGCCAAGGCTTTTCCTTTTCATGTCCACCATATTTTGGTGGGCTCATGCAAACAATATTTGCCACTCTAACACCATTTTTACTGTGTTCTTTTGACTCTAAACCTTAAAAAAAAACACTGAAACTTTTGATGTTAACTTAAACTAATATGCATGTGCATGAAAATGTAAAAAAAATACTATTCCTTCAATGTTTAAGGAGTCACATAAATTTCATGGCCTTATATTGCTTTGTGTACTGCTAAGAAAAGTTATATTTTACTACAATCTGGGGACTTGTGGACAAAGTAATTGTACATGTGTTCTGTTTTATTTTTCTTAATGTTCTTTGACTGTAAGTTCAAAATTTAGCCATCAGCAAGGGGATTTCTTCTGAGAACGCTGTTTATGGGTGATTGTCCTCCCACTGTAACTTTACCTTTTCCTCTTTCTTTGCATCATTGTTCTCATAATTAAAAATAAAAAATTAAAAAAAATCAATGGAATGAATAGCCAATAAGATTCAAAAGGATATGAATATATATTCATTTATATATGTATATATATGAAAACTTGGTGGGTGAAGTAAAAAACTCACTGGAAGGCCTCAGCAACTAAGTAACAGCTGCTGAGTACAGAATCAGTGAGCTAAAAGATGAGCTTCATAACATGTCCATACAACAGAAGATGTTGGAAGGAGCATAAAAATAAAAGAATAGAATATGAAAAAAGTTCCCAAAACTTTTTTCTCAAGTAAACAGATAAAAATAAAATTCTGGGATAAATTCAATAGAAACAACATAAGAATCATTGGTGTACCAGAGACACAGGAAGAAAACCCTCATGAAGAATCAACAGTCAAAGACAATATTGCTGAGAAGTTCCCAGAACTAAAGAGAGCATGCAGCTACATTCTGGATGCACCAAGAGTACAGCTAAAAGAGACCCAAATAAAAGCATACCAAGGAACATCCTAGTCACATCAATGATGAAAACAACATATAGAGATTGAATACTGAGTCAAAAATGGAAATTCTATACAAAGAAGCATACTTAAAATTTACAGCATATTTATCACAAGCAACCCTCTAGGCCCAAAGACAATGGTTGAATAAAGTGAAAAGCCTTAATAAAATAATTGTTTTGCCGAGTATACTTTACTCACTCATTCATTCATGTTTAAGGGAAGGATACACAGCTTCATGGATAAACAGTAGATTAAAAGCTTTATAGAACCAAACATAAAAGAAAAAGGAAAGATTCTAATTTAAGGCAAGGTAGACCCAACAAACACACTAAACTTCTACAAAAAAAAGGCGGTATAGTCCATGACAATCATTTCTCAATACCAATAGACAAAATGCACCAATTAAGAAACACAGAGTGGATAAATGGATCATAAAATTGAATCCAACATTTTGTTGCCTGAAAAAAAGCAAACTTAAATAGTCAGAGCAATTGTAGACTTAAAGTCAAAAGCTGGAGGACAATTGTTCAAGAACATAGCTCCCTAAAAAGGCGGGGGCAGCCATACTAATGTCAGATGACACCAACTTTAGGCTTAAAAGGTAATAAAAAAAGACAGATTTGTCATTTGCTAATAATCAAGGGATATGTACACCAGGAAGAAATCACACTCATAAACACATATGCACCTAAAAACAACGGCTTGTAAATTAAAAATATACCTCAAAACTGTTGGCTACCGTGACTTGGCGGTGGCCACTTTTGCAAAGCTCTCTGCCATTTTCCAGCCCTACGTGCTGTTTGCTACAAACCCTTGGACCAGCAGGAAACAAGTAATAAAATTTTTCTTAGCCCAGGGGAAAGAAAAACTCAGCCTGGAATGAAGTCAGATTTCCCCAGCCCACATTCTCACATTTACGAGGTACCTTTTATTGCTTTGTGCAGTATCGGGTTTTTACAAAGAACTTTGCCCCACCATACATCTGTTAAGAATTTAGGAATGTGGCAAAACCGACTTCCCAGGATCTGGCATGGTTGCCCCCTGCCCACTTTTTTAGAGAAGGATGCTATGTTCCTTGTTCCAACCTACCTGTCCTGTGTTTATACCTTATTTGGAATAATGAGATAAGTCTGTGCACTGAAAAGAGTGATTGACACTGCCTTTTGCCTGCCCCCTGTACCTTCTCTATTTAAGAAGGTGCTGAACCCCATTAAACGCCTTTGAACGGAATTTCCGCCTTGGGCCTTATTAATATTAACCTCTCAGATTTTTTACAGGTGTGGTTGCGATCTGAGCTTTGCAAAATAAAGATGCGGCCGTCCGTGAGCCTCTCGACTGATCCCTGCTGGCCGGGCCCCTCTGGGGAACTTGCAGGACCCCGCACAAAACAACACAATAATAGTGGGAGAGTTCAACACTACTGTATTACCACTTGATAGATCAACCAGGGTAAAACTCACCAAGTATGTGAGTTTTAAAGGAAGAACTTGAATTGTGGTTTAGTAGATTTATATAAGGCTCTTAAACCCTACAAAAGTTAAAACACATTATTCCAATGCAAATGGACATTTTTCAAGATAGACCATGTACTGGGTCATAAAACATACATTGATAACATAAAATTATACTTGCAAAACATTAATCAAGAGGATAAAAATTATATAAACTACCTTCTCCTACTCTGATTCATTGAAAATAGAAGTAAATTGGGGCCGGAGAGATAGCATGGAGGTAAAGCGTTTGCCTTTCATGCAGGAGGTCATCGGTTCGAATCCCGGCATCCCATATGGTCCCCTGTGCCTGCCAGGAGCAATTTATGAGCCTGGAGCCAGGAATAACCGGGTACTGCCGGGTGTGACCCAAAAACAAAAAAAAAAAAAAAATAGAAGTAAATTAAAAGCAGTCACTTATAATAGCTTTATCACCTAGAAGTTAAATACACACTAATTAACAAACAATGGGTCAGAGTGGAAATCAAGGAGGAAGTCAAAAGATTTCTGGAAACAAATGAGGATGTAGACAAGAATTATCAAAATTTGGAGGACAAAGCAAAAGCTGTATTAAGAGAAACATTTATAGCTTTGCAAGCATTCATTAGGAAGAAAGAAAAAACCTACATAAATAATGGCACAGTTTAAGAAATTGGAAACTATCAGCAAAAGTAGGTAGGCCAAAAGAATAATAAAAATAAAGCCAAGTAGGATTCACCCAGAATGATAGTATAATTAAACACATGTAAATCAATTAACAATATACACCATATCAGTAAAGGAAAAAAAAATGTGGTCATAACAACAAATGCAAAAAATCATTTAACAATGTCCAGTACTTATTTATGACAAAAACCCTCAACAAGATGAATTAAAGAGACTTTCCTTATTATAGTCAAAGCCATTTACCACTATCCCACAGCAAGTATTATACTTTTCCTAAAATCTGTCACAAGAGAAGCTTTCTCACTCTTGCCAGTCCTGTTTCATATAGTATTGGAGTTGTATGTCAGATAAATTATGCAATAAAAATATATCAAGGGGCAGACATTTTGGGGCTTCCCTGGGCTTGCATCAACTTGGGAACTTTGATCTCCTCTGGCATTCATCCCCTGACGGCTTACCTCAGTGTTTTGGGGCCGGAGTTGCGGATAAAGCTGACTGCTGGGGCCTGTAGGTTCGGCAGAGATTTTGGGGCCTCCCCCAGCTTGCATCAACCTGGGAACTTTGATCTTCTCCGGCATTAATCCCTTCAAGGCGAGCCTTGGCTGAGGTGTGTCTTTTCGGCCGGAGTTGTGGATGAGAGACTCTGTTGGGACCCTTAAGATTGGCAGACATTTTGGGGTTTCCCTGGGCTTGCATCAACCTGGGAACTTTGTTCTTCTCTGGCATTCATCCCCTGATGGCTTGCCTCAGCTGAGGTGAGTGTTTGGGGGCCAGAGTTGCGGATAAAGCTGACTCTGCTGGCACCCTTAAGCTCACCTATAAGGGGTAGAAGCAGAGGAGCATGGCCGCTTCGCTGCCATGCACTCCACCTAGCCAATGAGTACCACCACAACACGTAGAAAAACCCACAGCATAAGTGTGACAATGTGGAGACTACACAGACCAACTTCAACCATAGAGAATGAAGATGGAAACTCTGATGACCCAACAATGGCCAACTACCTAAGCAGTCTTTCAGAAATGGAGTTTAGAAAAGAATATGGAGGTTGCTCGCAGAAATCAAAGAAAGTATAAATCAGAACACTAATAAAAATAAAGACAATATGAAGATAGAAATCAGAAAACTCCAAACTGAAATATCAGGTCAAATAACAGGTCTGAAAAACTCAGTAGACGAATTGAAGAACATAATGGATGAGCTTTCCAACAGGTTAAAAGCAGCTGAGGCTAGAATTAGTGCTTTAGAAGAGGAGATGCATAACAACTTTACACAGCAGAAGAGATTGGAAAAAAGCCTTAAATCAAAGGATCAGACAATGGAAAAGTTACCCAAAGAATATGAGCAGATGAAAATAGAAGTCTTTGATAAGCTCAACAGATACAACTTTAGAATCATTGGAGTCCCAGAGACCCAAGAAGAAAATATCCAGGAAGAATCAATGGTCAAGAACATCATCACAGAGAAACTACCAGAGCTAAAGAAAACATGTGACCAAATCCTGCATGCCCGAAGAGTACCAGCTAAAAAAGACCCCAGGAGAAACACCCCAAGACACATCCTAGTCACCATGATGAAACCCACAGATAGAATACTGCAAGCAGCAAGATCGAAAAGGGAAATTACATTCCAGGGAGCATCCTTCAAATTTACAGCAGACCTGTCACCAGAAACACTCAAGGACAGAAGGCAGTGGTGTGATATAGTGGCAAAACTCAATGAAATAAATGCTTCGCTAAGAGTACTGCATCCAGCAAAACTCACTTTCAGGTTTGAAGGATGTATACATGGCTTCACAGATAAACAACAGCTCAAAAACTTTACAGACTCAAAACCAGCCTTAAAAGAAAAACTGAAAGATATATTCTAAAAACAAGACAGAACAAAAAACACACCAAACTTCTACACAAAGATGGCAATAAATCCCATGACAATTATTTCTCTCAATGTCAATGGACTAAATGCACCCATTAAGAGGCACAGAATGGCGAAATGGATCAAAAAACTGAAGCCAACCTTCTGCTGTCTACAAGAAACACACCTGAATAGTCAGAATAAAAATAGACTCAAAATCAAAGGTGGAGGAAAATCACTCAAGCAAACAACACCGTTAAAAAAGCGGGGGTGGCCATACTAATATCAGATGACACAAACTTTATACTCAGAAAAGTTGTAAGGGACAAAGATAGATATTATGTACTAATCAAGGGATTTGTACAGCAAGAAGAAATCACTCTCCTAAACATATACGCACCCAATGAGGGACCAGCAAAATATTTAATACAATTGTTGACAAATCTGAAGAAGAATATCAATAATAACACAATAATTGTAGGGAGACCTCAACACAGGCTTGCCAACACTTGATAGGTCAACCAAATGGAAACCCAACAAAAATATACTAGACATGAAAAAGAAAAATGGAAGAAAGAAGCCTAGTAGATATATATAGAGCACTCCATCCTCAGAAACCTGGATACACATTCTTTTCCAATGTACATGGGTCATTCTCCAGGATAGATCACTTGCTGGCACATAAAACATACCTCCATAAAATAAAAAAGATAGACATTTTGCAGGCTACCTTTGCTAACCACAAGGCTCTAAAGTTAGATGTGAACTGCAGAGGGACACAGAAGAAAAAATTTAACGCCTGGAAGTTAAACAGCCTCATACTGAATAACCAGTGGATCCGAGATGAAATCAAAGAGAAAATCAAAAGGTTCCTGGAAACAAATGACAATAAAGACACAAACTATCAGAATTTATGGCACACAGCAAAAGCAGTACTGAGAGAAAAATTTATAGCTTTGCAAGCACACATCAGGAAGGAAGAAGGAGCTTACCTGAGTAGCTTAATGACACAGCTAATAGAACTAGAAAGTGCTCAACAAAAGGACCCAAAAATAGGAAGACAGAAGGAAATGACAAAGCTGAGAGCAGAAATCAATGAAGTGGAAATCCAAAAAACAATCCGAAAGATCAACGAAAGCAGAAGTTGGTTCTTTGAAAAAATAAACAAGATTGATAGACCATTGGCAAAACTCACAAAGCAAAAGAGAGAGAGAAACTTTATAACACATATTAGAAATGAAAAGGGGGAGATCACTACAGATACTGCAGAGATTCAAAGGGTATTC
The DNA here is from genome assembly GCF_024139225.1 of Suncus etruscus. Taxonomy (NCBI): domain Eukaryota; kingdom Metazoa; phylum Chordata; class Mammalia; order Eulipotyphla; family Soricidae; genus Suncus; species Suncus etruscus. The sequence continues at coordinate 149,237,635 of NC_064851.1, read as the reverse complement.
AGAGAATACTTTGAGAAACTCTATGCCACTAAATATGAGAACCTGGACGAAATGGATAAATTTTTGAACTCATATAACCTTCCACGGTTGAATAAAGAAGATGTAGCATATCTAAACACCCCCATCACTATTGAGGAAATTAAAACTGTAATAAAAAATTTGCCCAAAAACAAAAGCCCAGGCCCTGATGGATTCATGAATGAATTCTTTCAAACCTTTCAAGAGGAATTACTACCAATCCTGGCCAGGCTCTTTTATAAAATCAAAAAAACGGGAACACATCCAAATAGCTTTTATGAAGCCAACATCACCTTAATACCAAAACCTGATAGAGATGCTGCCAAAAAAGAAAATTACAGACCAATATCCCTGATGAACACAGATGCAAAGATCCTCAACAAAATCCTGGCGAACAGGATCCAGTACCTCATCAAGAAGATCATTCACTTTGATCAAGTATGTTTCATCCCAGGAATGCAAGGCTGGTTTAACATCCATAAATCTATCAATATAATACACAACATAAACAACAACAAAAATAAAAATCACATGGTCATATCAATAGACGCAGAAAGAGCATTTGATAAGGTTCAACACCCATGCTTGATGAAAACTCTCAGCAAGATAGGAATAAAAGGAATCTTTCTCAATATAGTCAAAGCCATTTACCAGAAGCCAGTGGCAAATATTATCCTCAATGAAGAAAAACTAAAAGCCTTCCCTCTAAATTCTGGTACAAGACAAGGCTGTCCTCTCTCACCACTCCTATTCAACATAGTACTGGAAGTACTTGCTATAGTGATTAGGAAAGAAAAAGATATCAAGGGAATCCAGATAGAAAAGAAAGAAGTCAAGCTCTCACTGTTTGCAGATGACATGATACTCTACTTAGAAAACCCTAAAGACTCTACCAAAAAGCTTCTAGAAATAATAGATTCATATATCAAAGTGGCAGGCTACAAAATTAACACACAAAAGTCAATGGCCTTTTTATACACTAATAATGATAGGGAAGAAATGGACATTAAGAGAACAATCCCATTCATATTAGTGCCACACAAACTCAAATATCTTGGAGTCAACCTGACTAAAGATGTGAAGGATCTATACAAAAAAAAAAAAAACTACAAAACACTGCTCCAAGAAATAAGAGAGGACATGCGGAAATGGAAACACATACCATTCTCATGGATTGGCAGGATCAACATCATTAAAATGGCAATAATTCCAAATGCATTGTACAGATTTAATGTGATTCCTCTGAAGATACCCATGACATTCTTCAAAGAAGTGGATCAAATACTTCTGAAATTCATCTGGAACAATAAACAACCTCGAATAGCTAAAGCAATCCTTGGGAAAAGGAGTATGGGAGGCATTACTTTCCCCAATTTTAAGCTGTATTACAAAGCAATAGTTATAAAAAACAGCATGGTATTGGAATAAAGACAGACCCTCAGATCAGTGGAATAGGCTTGAGTACTCAGAGAAGGTTCCTCAGACATATAACCACCTAGTTTTTGATAAAGGCACAAGAAATACTAAGTGGAGCAAGGAAAGCCTATTCAACAAGTGGTGTTGGCACAACTGGTTAGCCACTTGCAAAAAAGCGAACTCAGACCCCCAGCTAACACCATATACAAAGGTAAAATCCAAATGGATTAAAGACCTTGATATCAGAACTAAAACTATAAGGTATATAGAACAACATGTAGGTGAAACACTCCAGGACATTGAGACTAAAGGCATCTTTAAGGAGGAGACAGCACTTTCCAGACATGTGGAAGCAGAGATAAACAGACTATATTAAGCTGAGAATCTTCTGCATCTCAAAGGAAATAGTGCCCAGAATACAAAGGCCTCCTACTGAGTGGGAGAAATTATTCACCCAATACTCATCAGATAAAGGGCTAATATCCAAAATTTACGAGGTACTGACAGAACTATACAAGAAAAAAACAACTAACCCGATCAAAAAATGGGGAGAAGAAATGAACAGACACTTTGAAAAAGAAGAAAGGCAAATGGCCAAAAGGCACATGAAAAGATGCTCAACATCACTAATCATCAGGGAGATGCAAATCAAAACTACTATGAGGTACCACCTCACGCCACTGAGATTGGCACACATCACAAAAAAAGGAAAACAAGCAGTGCTGGCGGGGATGTGGAGAGAAAGGAACTCTTTTTCACTGCTGGTGGGAATGCTGTCTAGTACAACCGTTATGGAAAGCGATATGAAGATTCCTTCACAAACTGGAAATTGAGCTTCCATACGATCCAGCTACACCACTCCTAGGAATATACCTGAGGAACACACAAATACAATAAAAAAAATCCCTTCCTTACTCCTATAATCATTGCAGCACTATTTACAATAGTCAGACTCTGGAAACAACCAAGATGCCCTTCAACAGATGAGTGGCTGAAGAAACTGTGGTACATATACACAATGGAATACTATGCAGCCATCAGGAGAGATGAAGTCATGAAATTTTCCTATACATGGAATCTATTATGCTGAGTGAAGTAAGTCAGAGGGAGAGGGAAAGACACAGAATGGTTTCACTCATCTATGGGCTTTAAGAAAAAGGAAAGACATTTTTAACAGTATCTCAGAGACAAGAGAAATAAGGGCTGGTATATGCAGCTCATGACATGAAGCTCATCACATAGAGTGATGAGTGCAGTTGGAGAGATGACTACACTGAAAACTATCATAACAATGTGAATGAGTGAGGGAAGTAGAAAGCCTGTCTCGAGTACAGGTGTAGGGGGGTGGGGAGGAGGGAGATCTGGGAAATTGGTGACAGGAATGTTGCACTGGTGAAGGGGAGTGTTCTTTACATGACTGTATGATTATACAACTATAATCATGTCTGTAATCACGGTGTTTAAATAAAGATAATTATAAATAAAAAGAAATAAAGTTTCATTTTCAAGGAAAATAAAAGAAAGAAAGAAAGAAAAATATCAAGGGCAACCAAATAGAGAACTCAAGCTCTCATTTTTGCCAATGATGAGATTCTATACTTGGAAAATCCTAGAGATTCCACAAATGAAGATTCTAGAACCAATAGATCTCTACAGCAGAGTTAACAGGGTACAAATTTAACAAACAAAAGTCCATGACTTTCATATATACAAATAATAAAAGTGAAGAAACATTTAAATTAATCACATTGACAATTATATTTCAAAAAAATCAAGTACCTCAGCGTCAATTAATTAAATCAGCAAAAGATCTATACAAAGAAAGCCATAAAACACTAATTTAAAAAGTAAGAGAGAATATGAAGAAATGAAAACACATATCTGCTCATAGACTGGCAGGACTAATATTGAAATGGCAATACTTCCAAATCTTGCAAGATTAAATGCAGTTTCTACAAAGATGCCCATAATTTTTTTTAAGTCAAACACTTCTGAAATTCATATGAAACAAATAGTTAAACAATCCTAGGGAAAAAGAAAATGAGTTGGCAAAACATTTCTTAACTTCAAACTGTACTACAATGCAGTAATAATTAAAACTGCCTGGTATTAAAATTTATTTTCAAACCCTAGAGGAACATAGGTAATTCTCTGTCACTAGTTGAAACCATAGGATTGGGGGTTGGTAGCTTTGGACTGGACTTCCAGCTCCATATTGTACATGTTCTGAACCATCTCTCCCCACTCCCCATGAAAAATGCTTGTCCATGCGTGTGTGTGATCCTCTGTCCTCAAATGGGCCTATTTTTATTTCTCATGGTTGACATTATACTATTGTCTCATCAGAAGTACCAAATAAATACCATTATGACTGACCTTGTGTAAAAAAAATTATTTTAACAAGTAGTGCTGGGAAACTTTATTAATTATATGCAAGTAACAATAATACACCTCCTTAGTTTTCTCAGAGATTTAAAAAATTTAATGCACATTGACAAAGCATTTAAAATTTACTACGGGAGTTGAAGAAAATATAGAGTGGGTTATATGTTTGCCTTGCATGTGGCTGACCTAGGTTTAATTCCTGGTACCCTATATAAACCCCCAACCCAGCCAGGAGTAATCCCTGACAAAAAGCAGGAGTAAACCCTGAACATTACTGTTTGTGACCCACAAAATAAAAAAATCATAAATTATCATAATAATATAGTTTGTAGGATATCATGGGATGTGAAATGGGGACAAGGAAATGAGAAAGAGAAAAGAAGGGGGAAGAGAGTAGGGTTGGAGATAAATAACATGACAACAGGAAAATTAAATAGAAAAGAAGGGCCAGAGAAGGAAAACATATTTAAAAATTTACTTTCCAAATTTGAAAATTAAAATCAAATAAAAATTATTATAACCAATGATAAAATATAATTGAAATTGTGTCTCTTTCAAGAGCAAATGATATTTCTGCTTATCGTTTACTTGCCAACAAGTCTATATTGATCTACTTTGAAATGATCTACTTCACACAAGTCACAAAAGTCATTCTGTCACTCTCACGCCACTGTACTGAGCATATGCAAGAATTCACAGTTACTTGCAGAAATCCTAAATTCTACCAACAACAGAAGGTGTGCATATTTCTCTTTGCAAGGTGCTTACCACAAAGTTATAGTCTACCTTCTTACCCTGTCTTTCTATATGTATTTTTTCTATTCTAGCAGAGCATTGTAGTCATTTAAGACATTTTCTTTCCTCTGCATTCAGCTGATAGCAGATTAATCCCCAGCATCATAGCTGATCTCCTGAGCACTCCCTGGAGTGTGTGACTCCTGGGAAGATAAATAGAAGTTCATGCTAAAAACCTCTGGATATGTAACCCCCAATATCCCAAAAATGTTTAAGAAAAAGAGAAAACAAAAAAATGACCAATAAACAAATGGATAACAAATAACTGGCACCTGATATTTCAGAAAATTCTAAAGATCATAAGCAAATAAATCTTCTAAGTTTGAAGAACCACTAAAAGAAAATCATTATGTAATTATGTAAATATGGAAATAAATTATGAATGGTTTCATAAATTATCTTGACAATTGGAAGTTCTAAAATGGATCCACAGAATCTCAATTTTCTCTGAGTGTTATGCTTTTTTTTGGCGAGGTGCAAGAGTATAGTCACATTCTACACAGCTTTAGTTACTTTATATTCATAATCAGAATGTATTTTATAATGTATACATAATATATCAGTATGTATGTATTCAGTCCTCTTAATTCTCTATCAATATCCATTCCCTAGATTTTAGAGTAATCTTTTTAGTATTAAGCAATAATTTCCATCATTTCAAAATTGAGGCAATATTATTTCGATTGAGATACTGAAATATCACCTAAATGAAATAAGTACATTCAACACATATTCAAAGTTTATTTCTTGTCATTTCTTGAATCATGTTATAACTTGAGCCCCAGATCTCTTTAATCTTTATATTTTCATCCAAATCTAAACTTACACCTAAACTCTTCTTTCTTACAAAAGTATAGAGGTTTCAAGTTTACCATCACCCCATCTTTTCCCACTCTACTTCCTGTTCAAGAAAGTAATTCTTTTTTTAAATAAATTATCTTCATTTAAACACCGTGATTACAAATATAATTGTAGTTGTATGATTACAGTCATGTAAAGAACACCCCCCTTCACCAGTGCAAGATTCCCACCACCAGTTTCCCAGATCTATCTACTCCCCACCCCATCCACACCTGTATTTGAGACAGGCTTTCTTTTTCCCTCATTCATTCACATTGTTATGATAGTTTTCAGGGTAGTTATTTCTCTAACTGCACTCATCACTCTATGTGGTGAGCTTCATGTCATGAGCTGCATCTACTGAGAAGATAGGGGGAAATAAGGGTTGGGACTGAGGCAGTAGAATATTAGAAACGAGATTTGTAGGGCAGTATCAAGGTCACAATAAAAGATGGATGTTATGGATATATAAAATATATGCATACAATATTATCAATAGGAAAACAAGGAGAAAAAAATTCCAGTGACTGTCCCAACATAAACCAGTACTAAAACGGCCCGCCCTCCTCCCAAAGTGCATTTCTATTAGTATAGGGAGAGGTAAGGGGGAAGCCTGAGGACCACTAGGAATCCACCTGAACCCACTTCTGGCCATCTGAGCTGGCACCCAGGGAAGGCCTGGAGTCAGGGGAAAAAGACAAGGACGGCTGGGGGCCTGCCAAGCCTCCCAGCACTCCCCAGGCCAGGGAGAAGGGCTCCAGTATGGGGCCTCCCCAAGCCTGGCACGAGCTGGTCCCCATAATTAAAGAGAAAACCGGAGGCCACATGTCTGCCCGCCCTCCTCCCCATGCACTTCCCCCCTGGAGTACGGAGGGAGAGGGGAAGCCTGAGGACCACTAAGAGTCCACCAAGAAAGTAATTCTTAAGGCTCAATTTCTTAATAGTCTCCTTTTCAACTTGTTTCTATGGATGAGTCAATTTGGGGTCTGAAAAAAAAAAGACCATTGGAAAGTAGAATGTGTAGTCAGGATATTCATTTCTTGGCTCCTCACCAGAGTGGTCAGCCTGAAGAGACATTCCATACAAGAAAATTAGCTCCCTTCAATGCTGTTGTTTAATAAATAGGTCTTTCCTTTTTGTTCCCAATTACTGTTTTTCTTTCCTGTCTCTTTAAACCAGTGCTTCTCAATCATGCCCCCCCTAAAAAGAAGAAAACATTTTTGCTCCACTGCCCTACTTAAATAGTATCTTTATTAAAAAAAACTTTTACCTGAAAAACAAAAATATATAAAACAATTATTTTGTGTGTCAAAATTTTTATTAATCTTTTTTAAATAATATTTAATTTATATTTTTATTTAAACACCTTGATTACAAAGATGATTGTGTTTTGGTTTCAGTCATGTAAAGAACACTACCCATCATTTGAGCTGATTTATGGGTCACTGAAGCAGTGCTTATGGCCTCTACTAGAGACACAACCAGTGATACTTAGTAGACTATATGGTGCCAAAATAAAATCTGGGCCAGGCACAAGCTAAACATATGACCATACTACTAAATTTTGTTCTAGACTTTTTGTGCTTTTAAACCAGCAGTCTTAATATTTTAATTGAAGGAACATTGTTTTATAACATCATATAATTTTCAAATACATAGTATTAAAATTCATATATATGTATAAATTTACCATTAAAAGTCCAAATCTTTATCATACAAATGACACCATTGCCTGCTACCTTCTTTCCCTTTCATTCTTGTAATATTAATTTATCAAGTTTAAAGCTTGGTTGTATTTATTAAATTTTTATTATATTTTCTATGTGTGAAATATGAATGAAATAATTAGTGCCTAACTTTTTCCATTTGATATTTTATTTAGTATATTTTAGTCTAGATCCAATAATGTCATTACACATATGTTTATTGCAGTATTTAATATTTCTTTGTCTAATTATTTATTGATAAGAACATGTTGCATTCAGTTTCGGGATATTGCTAATTAGTGTTACTATAGGAAGAGGGTAGACATAGATATTTACATTAGTGTTTTGCATTGTTTATGATTTTCCAAGAAGTAAGATAAATGGATCACATGAAATTTCTGTTTTAGTGTTTGAGAAGTCCCCATGCTGAGTTTCATAATAATTGCACCAATTTATGTCCTCTATTAATAGTGTACAAAGGCTCTCTCTTCATCACATTACAGTATCATTTATTTGTTTCTGGATAATAGGCATTCTCATAGGTATCAGGTAATAGTTTATTGTTGCCTTGATGCTCATTGCCCTGTTAATAAGAGAACGATCATATCATAATGATCTCATTGATCATCTGCATGTCTTCTTGGAAGCAGTGTATATTTAAATCATTTGCTCCTTCTTAAGGTCGATTCTTCAATTTTGTTGTTGAATTTTTATCAATTTATAAATTAGGAATATAAATCCCTTATCAGGTATATGATGTGCAAATAATAATTTCCATTTTATATGGTTTGATTACTTCAGAGTTTATTTAATCCTATAAAAGTTTTTATAGTTTATGTAGCTTTAGGTTGCTTTACAGTTGGAGTCAAAGCCAAAAACATCTCTAAGACTAATGTCAAGAATTGTATCACTTAAACATTTTTACTTATTTTATTACCTCAAATCTTATATCCAGGTATCTAATAAGTTTATATTATTTTGATAAATGTGTCAGGTATTGGTATAATTTTAGAATTTGTATGTGACTATATTGCTTTTCTATTATTAAAGAGACTTACTCTGCTCTCTAGTGTATGACTTTACTTCTTTATCATAATTTGCTTTAAAATTTGTTATTGTAATTTGTTTTGTCTATTTGCATACAAAAATTTGCAATTTAGCAGTAATGAATTTGAAAAATTTTCTGTTAATCCTCATTTTATGCTATATATAATCATTTTATGGATTGTCTATTTTATCTATTGTCTTTATCATACATTTCAGAGTTGCTCTGGCAGAAAGTTTTTGTTTCTGTAGATTAGTTATTTCTGAGAGGTGGGTAATGCCAATTCTGAGAAGGGAGTGAGTTGTATATAGGATATTCTGAGCTTATCATGTGAAGAGACTGAGATGCATATAAAATATTTTGTGGCTATCCCAGGAAAGGAGTAATTGGGCCAATTCTGGGATTTTGTGTGATAAATAAATTCACTTTAGGAGGGTTGCCTAAACTAGTTGTTGGAATTGACTAGAATACTGGATCAAGGCAACTTTGGGAAGGGGTTGTCTAAAGTAGTTATAGAAATTGTACAGCACACTGGAATTAACAATGATTCTCTAAAGTCTTCTGAATAGCGTTGATTAAGTTAGGAGAGAGAACACAGTTGATTTTGTTAGCAGGGACTAACAAAATCAGTCAGTTTCAACAGATCAGAATTTTAGTATAGAAATTGTTAAACACTTTCTCAAGTGACTTTATAGCAGATCACTTCACATTTATGGTCACATCACAGGCAGACTAAATGGTAATGCATTAACATGAAAACATGGGCATAATAAGAAGAAGCAGTAATTTAAATTAACATTTCTGTCTTTTATTGTGTTAAAGCCATAATTCAATGAATGTTTCTGTTCTCCTATGGTCCTAAACAAGCATTTTTCTCAAGATACACCAAAAAAAAAATAGAAATGAAATTCTATTTGACTTATTTCTTCTAAACTTTTTTCTTCAAACAGTGTGACTACTTAATTTAGGATTTGAAGATTAATATATTTTGTTAAACATGACTGAAGCCAGCAGCCACAGACATAGTATTGCATGTGCTTGCTTTCTATGCAGCAAATCTGGTTCTATTCCTGTCACACATGTTTGTGAAAGCCCATTAGAAGAAATCTACAACAATCTAGACAGAGAGGGGACCACTTATACTAGCAGCACGGGGAGTCAAAGGAGGTAGATATGGGATGCATGCTAGGAACAAGGGTGGAGGGAGGACAACACTGATGGTGGGACTGCCCAATTCAATGTCACTATGTGCCTAAAATATTGCTCTGAAATATTTGTAATTTACCTTGATCAAAATAAAAATTATTTAATTAAAAGAAAAAAGAGGTTGCTTAGTGCCAACACAAGTAAGCAAGTGATTCTCAAACTTTTTAAACAGGTAGCCAGTTCACTGTCCCTCAGACAGTTGGAGTGCCTGACCATAGTAAAAAAAAAAAACAAAAAAAAAAAAAACAAAAAAAAAACTAATTCCTATGTACATTGCATATATCTTATTTTGAAGTGAAGAAACAAAATGAGAACAAATACAATATGTGGCCCAAGGCCTTAGTTTGAGGACCACTGATACTTTGAGCACAATTGGGCGTAGTCACAAAACAAAACAAATGAATAATAAAAATCAAGCTAATTTTTTAGCCTGATGATTAAATGAAAAAACATAAACTTGTTAGAAGAAGAAGAAAATGATACAGGGACTAGAGTGATAGTACAGCTGATAGGGCATTTGCCTTGTAGACAGTTAACCCAGATTTAATTCCTGGCACCCATAAGGTCCCTGGAGCCTGGCAGAGCTAAGACTAAGTTGTATTATGGTCCAAAAACTAAAATAGGAGAGATGATTATACAAACACAAATCAATGGGGACTTTCTAGTGACTGAACAATCAAAGAGCCATAAACAGAAAGATAAAGGATTCTCTGAGACCTTTCTACAAAGACCAGAGAATAACAACCAGAAATCAGTGGCTTCCTGATTTTTTTTTTTTGTAGCCCACAATCTTTAACTGTGCAGTGAATGGCCAGCATATGGCATGTGGTCAGAACAAATTTTACCAGATGTTTGGACTAAAAAAATAGGCTTTCTAAATTTTTCCTAAGAATCAACCATAGGGGTTAGCTAGGTTAAAATTGGCACTGGACTCTTCCTTGTCAGGAATATGGGCTGGTTTCCCATGAGAAAAGAAATTCAAATGAAAATCTGTGTAAGCTACCCAATGGGCTATTTTCCCGACCAGATTTTCTGGCTGTCTGGTGAACAGATGGCCAGACAGGACTATGAATTTTCCAGAACTACTCCTACATTTCTCACTAACTAGGTTTAATTCAGGTATCTTTAAAATCAAGACTTTGAGAATAAATTTGTTCAATTACTTCTGTAGATCTGTAGATCTTAGATTTGATTTTTACAGAAAGGCAAATTCCTAAAACATAGTTTTCTTCCACCTTCAAGTCAGCCCCTGAAGAGGTTGACTGATTCGAATCCCGGTATCTGCCAGGAGCGATTTCTGAGCATGGAGCCAGGAGTAACTCCTGAGCACTGCCAGGTGTGACCCAAAAACCAAATACAAAAACCAACAACAACAATAAATTACTTAAACTTACCCCAAGGGTAAAGTTACACTGCAGTGGAGAGACATTTTAAAGAAGATATTTAGAGACAAGAAACAACCCATAAACTTATTTGGATCAAGGAAGATATCTTCTAAGAGGAAGGGGTTATGCCTATGTTTCTTTCTTTTTTTCTTTTCTTTTTTTTTTTTTTTTTGGTTTTTGGGTCACACCCGGTGGTGTTCAGGGGTTACTCCTTGCTGTCTGCTCAGAAATAGCTCCTGGCAGGCACGGGGGACCATATGGGACACCGGGATTCGAACCAACCACCTTTGGTCCTGGATCGGCTGCTTGCAAGGCAAACGCTGCTGTGCTATCTCTCTGGGCCTGTGCCTATGTTTCTACAAATGACAACCCTCCCAAGAAATTTTGGGTTCCATTACACCTTGTTAGAAATCGGGCTAGCACAAATGATCAGGTTCAGACTATAAACTCCCCATCAGAGCAAAAACAGAATATCCAGACACTAACAGCAGTAATATTGATGAGGTCTCTGGAGCAGGGAACAAAGATTTAGCTGTCACACACCATACATTGAGTGAGACAGATGGTAGTGATAAACCCTTACACTCCAAGATGCAAAAGGAAAGACAGGAACCTGTCTTAACTGGGCTCCAAAATATAGGAAACTCTTGCTACATGAACTCAATATTGCAATGCTTGTATAATATTTCAGACTTGACTCAGTATTTTCATAAAGATCATTATAAAAAGGATATTAACAAAAAAAATCCAATGGGGCATGAAGGTAAATTAGCCAAAGAATTTGGTCAGCTAATCAAAACCATGGAAAATGGATTTCATAATATATTAACCCTGAAAGCTTCAAAGTAACAATTGGTTTACTTAATAACCAGTTTGCTGTACACAATCAGCAGGATCCACACGAACTACTGATGTTTCTAATAGAGGGACTACATCAGGACTTGCTTACTGTAAATCTAATGACAGACAAAACTACACATCTTATGAAAATTGAAAATTATGAACAATTTAGTCCAGAATACCAAAAGGCTCACAAATCTATTATTTATGATCTCTTTCAAGGACAATTCAAATCTATACTACAGTGTCTCACATGCCACCAAAAGTCTGAGGTTTATGAGACATTTGTTCATTTGTCTCTGGCTTTTACATCTACAGATAAATGTACATTACAGGAATGCCTCTAAATTTTTTAAAGAAGAGTTAAGGGACGACAACAAAGTTCTGTGCAACAGCTGCAAAACTAGAAGGGATTTTTCAAAGAAAACATACTTATGGAAACTGCCACCAGTACTTATAATACACTTGAAACGTTTTGCTTTTGATGGCAAACAAATTAAAAAATTGCACACTTATGTATATTTTCCTTTAGAAGACCTCAATTTAGTAGAATGCACTTCAAAGAATAAAAGCAAGATTAAGAAATACAACTTGAAAACCGGCGGGCTTTCGCAGAAGCCAGCTGCCCTGTTTGGGACATCAGGCAGGGAAAAGCCACGAATCTGCGCCCGCCCAGTGGAGCCTAACTGTGAGTGCTCCTTGTAAGTGTTTCTCTACTGTCCTCTTGCGTGAAACTCTTGGGAGTGGGGCCAAAGAGGCTCCAGAAATCTGCTCTCCCAGACGCCATTTCCAGGGCGGGTCTCCAGAACGTGAAAACCGGCAGGCTTTCGCATAAGCCAGCTGCCCTGTTTGGGACATCAGGCAGGGAAAAGCCACGAATCTGCGCCCGCCAAGTGGAGCCTAACTGTGAGTGCTCCTTGTAAGTGTTTCTCTACTGTCCTCTTGCGTGAAACTCTTGGGAGTGGGGCCAAAGAGGCTCCAGCAGAGCACGGCCGCTCCGCTTCGCTACGCGGCCGTGCGCTCTTTCTAAGAAAAGAATACCATCGTAACAAGAAGAAAAAATCACACTAAGAACTGAGCTATAACACAGAAGCAAGCATTCCTCTTCGAACTGTCTTCTCCGTTGAATGCTTGGGCCTAAGATTTGATCCAGTGTGAGGCTTCATCCACGGAGGACTCCCCTCCCGTAGAGGAAAGTCAGCCCATCCAGAAAGGGCGGAGCCAGAGAAGTGTGCTGCCTACATCATATAGTCAATGAATACCACCACAACACGTAGAAAAACCCACAATACAAGTGTGACAATGGGGAAACAACGCAGGCCAGCATCAGACATAGAGAATGAAGAGGACAATTCTGATGACCAGATAATGGCCAACCAACTAATCAACCTCTCAGATAAGGACTTTAGACTAGCAATATGGAATATGTTCAAGGAACTCAAAGAAACCATGAATCGAGTTGAACAGAACACTAATAAGAACCAAGAAAATATGAAGACAGAAATCACAAAACTCCAAACTGAAATAACATATCAATTAACAAGCCTGAAAAAGTCAGTAAACGAACTGAATGACAAAATGGATAAGCTCTGGGACAGGGTATCAGAAGCTGAGAATAGACTTGGTGCTGTGCAAGATGAGATACATAACAATTCCATACAGCAGGAGAGATTGGACAAAAAACTTAAAGCAAATGAGCAGACAATGGAAAAATTAGTCAAAGAATGGGAACAAATGAAAATAGAAGTCTATGATAAGATCAACAGAAACAACTTAAGAATCATTGGAGTCCCAGAGACCCAGGAAGAAAATTCCCAGGAAGAATTAATGGTCAAGAACATCAGTAAAGAGAAACTTCCAGAGCTAAAGAATATAGGTGATGAAATCCTACATGCTCGAAGAGTACCAACCAAAAGAGACCCCAGAAAAAACACCCCAAGACACATCCTAGTCACAATGACAAATCCCACAGATAGAGACAGAATTCTGAAAACAGCAAGATCAAAAGGGGAAATTACATTCAAGCAAGCTTCCCTGAGATTTACAGCAGACCTGTCACCAGAAACACTCAATGCCAGAAAGCAGTGGTGGGATATTGTGACAAGACTGAATGAAATGAATGCTTCACCCAGAATACTATACCCAACAAAACTCACTTTCCGGTTTGACGGAAGAATACATGGCTTCACAGACAAAAAACAGCTCAGAAACTTCACAGACACAAAACCAGTCTTAAGAGAAAAACTGAAAGACCTAATCTAAGACAAGACTACCCAAAAGACACACCAAATTTTGAAATAAAGATGACGTTAAATCCCAGGACAATTCTTTCTCTCAACGTCAATGGACTAAATGCACCAGTTAAGAGACACAGAGTGGCTAAATGGATCAAAAAACTCAATCCAACCTTCTGCTGCCTACAAGAAACACACCTGAATAGTCAGAACAAACATAGACTCAAAATAAAAGGCTGGAGAAAAATTATCCAAGCAAACAACACCCATAAAAAAGCTGGAGTGGCCATACTAATATCAGATAATGCAAACTTTATACTCAGGAAGGTTGTAAGGGACAAAGATGGACATTTTATATTAATCAAGGGGTATGTAGAGGAGGAAGAAATAACTCTCCTAAACATATATGCACCGAATGAGGGGCCAGCAAAATATTTAATACAACTGTTGACAAATCTGAAAAATAATATCAATAACAACACAATAATTGTGGGGGAACTTAACACGGCTTTGTCAACACTGGATAGGTCAACCAGACTGAAACCCAACAAGAATATACTAGACCTGAGGAGAGAAATGGAAGAAAGAGGCTTAGTGGATATATATAGGACACTCCACCCCCAGAAACCTGGATACACATTCTTCTCCAATGTACATGGGACATTCTCCAGGATAGACTACATGCTGGCACATAAAACATACCTCCATAAGATCAAGAAGATAGAAATTTTGCAGACTGCCTTTGCTGACCACAAGGCTCTGAAATTATTTGTGAACTCCAAAGGGACTCAGAAGAAAAACCTTAACACCTGGAAGTTAAACAGCCTCATACTCAATAACCAGTGGGTCCGAGATGAAATCAAGGAGGAAATCAAAAGGTTCCTGGAAACAAATGACAATCAAGACACAAACTATCAGAACTTATGGGACACAGCAAAAGCAGTACTGAGAGGAAAATTTATAGCTTTGCAAGCACACATCAGGAAGAAGAAGGAGCTTACATGAGTAGCCTAATGACACAGCTAATAGAACTAGAAAATGCTCAACAAAAGGACCAAAAAATAGGAAGACAGAAGGAAATAACAAAGCTGAGAGCCGAAATCAATGAAGCGGAAACCCAAAAAACAATCCGAAAGATCAACGAAAGCAGAAGTTAGTTCTTTGAAAAAATAAACAAGATTGATATACCACTTGCAAACCTAACAAAGAAAGAGAGAGAGAGAAACTTGATAACTCGTATTAGGAATGAAAAAGGAGAGATCACTACTGATATGACAGAGATTCAAAGGGTAATCAGAAACTACTTTGAGAAACTCTACACCACTAAAAATGAGAACCTGGAAGAAATGGATAAATTCTTGGACTCTTATAATCTTCCACGGTTGAAGGAAGAGGATGTAGCATATCTAAACACCCCCATCACCATAGATGAAATTAGAATGGTAATCAAAGTTCTGCCGAAAAACAAAAGCCCAGGCCCAGATGGATTCACTAATGAATTCTTTCAAACTTTCCAAGAGGAACTACTACCAATCCTGGCAAGACTCTTTCATGAAATTGAACAAACGAAAATACTTCCAAATAGCTTTTATGAAGCCAACATCACCTTGATACCTAAACCAGACAGAGATGCTACAAAAAAAGAAAATTACAGACCAATATCGCTGATGAATGCAGATGCAAAGATCCTCAACAAAATCCTGGCAAATAGGATTCAATGCCTCATTAAGAAGATCATCCACTATGATCAAGTAGGTTTCATCCCAGGAATGCAAGGCTGGTTTAACATCCGTAAATCTATCAACATCATACACAACATCAATAACAAGAAAAATAAAAACCACATGATCATATCAATAGATGCAGAGAAAGCATTTGATAAGGTCCAACACCCATTCTTGATCAAAACTCTCAGCAAGATGGGAATGGAAGGAACCTTTCTCAATCTAGTTGAAGCCTTCTACCACAAGCCAACGGCAAATATTATCCTCAATGGAGAAAAACTAAAAGCCTTCCCTCTAAATTCTGGTACAAGACAAGGCTGTCCTCTCTCACCACTCCTATTCAACATAGCACTGGAAGTACTTGCTATAGCGATTAGAAAAGAAAAAGATATCAAGGGAATCCAGATAGGAAAGGAAGAAGTCAAGCTCTCACTGTTTGCAGATGACATGATACTCTACTTAGAAAACCCTAAAGACTCTATCAAAAAGCTTCTAGAAACAATAGACTCATATAGCAAGGTGGCAGGCTACAAAATTAACACACAAAAATCAATGGCCTTTCTATACACCAACAGTAATAAGGAAGAAATGGACATTAAGAAAACAACCCCATTCACAATAGTGCCACACAAACTCAAATATCTTGGAATCAACTTGACTAAAAATGTGAAGGACCTATACAGAGAAAACTATAAAACTCTGCTCCAAGAAATAAGAGAGGACACGCGGAAATGGAAATGCATACCCTGCTCGTGGATTGGCAGGATTAACATCATCAAAATGGCAATACTCCCCAAGGCATTATACAGATTTAATGCTATCTCTCTAAAGATACCCATGACATTCTTCAAAGAAGTGGATCAGACACTTTTGAAATTCATTTGGAACAATAAACACCCTCGAATAGCCAAAGCAATCATTGGGAAAAAGAATATGGGAGGAATTACTTTCCCCAACTTTAAACTGTACTACAAAGCAATAGTTATCAAAACAGTATGGTATTGGAATAAGGACAGGCCCTCAGATCAGTGGAATAGGCTTGAATACTCAGAAAATTTTCCCCAGACATACAATCAACTAATTTTTGATAAAGGAGCAGGAAACCCTAAATGGAGCAGGGAAAGCCTCTTCAACAAGTGGTGTTGGCACAATTGGATAGCTGCTTGCAAAAAATTGAACTTAGACCCCCAGCTATCATCATGTACGAAGGTAAAATCCAAATGGATTAAAGACCTCGATATCAGCCCCAAAACCATAAGATATATAGAACAGCACATAGGCAAGACACTCCAGGACATTACAGGCATCTTCAAGGAGGAAACTGCACTCTCCAAGCAAGTGAAAGCAGAGATTAACAGATGGGAATATATTAAGCTGAGAAGCTTCTGCACCTCAAAGGAAATATTGCCCAGGATACAAGAGCCACCCACTGAGTGGGAGAAACTATTCACCCAATACCCATCAGATAAGGGGCTAATCTCCAAAATATACAAGGCACTGACAGAACTTTACAAGAAAAAATCATCTAATCCCATTAAAAAATGGGGAGAAGAAATGAACAGACACTTTGACAAAAAAGAAATACAAATGGCCAAAAGACACATGAAAAAGTGTTCCACATCACTAATCATCAGGGAGATGCAAATCAAAACAACGATGAGATACCACCTCACACCACAGAGAATGGCACACATCACAAAGAATGAGAATAAACAGTGTTGGCGGGGATGTGGAGAGAAAGGAACTCTTATCCACTGCTGTTGGGAATGCCATCTAGTTCAACCTTTATGGAAAGCGATATGGAGATTCCTCCAAAAACTTGAAATCGAGCTCCCATATGATCCAGCTATACCACTCCTAGGAATATACCCTAAGAACACAAAAATACAGTACAAAAACCCCTTCCTTACACCCATATTCATTGCAGCACTATTTACCATAGCAAGACACTGGAAACAACCAAGATGCCCTTCAACAGATGAATGGCTAAAGAAACTGTGGTACATATACACAATGGAATATTATGCAGCTGTCAGGAGAGATGAAGTCATGAAATTTTCCTATACATGGATGTACACGGAATCTATTATGCTGAGTGAAATAAGCCAGAGAGAGAGAGAAAAACACAGAATGGTCTCACTCATCTATGGGTTTTAAGAAAAATGAAAGACATTCTTGCAATAATAATTTTTAGACACAAAAGAGAAAAGAGCTGGAAGTTCCAGCTCACCACAGGAAGCTCACCACAAAGAATGATGAGTTTAACTAGAGAAATAACTACATTCTGAACTTTCCTAATAATGAGAATGTATGAGAGAAATGGAGAGCCTGTTTAGAGTACAGGCAGGGGTTAGGTGGGGAGGAGGGAGACTTGGGACATTGGTGGTGGGAATGTTGCACTGGTGATGGGTGGCGTTCTTTACATGACTGAAACCCAAACACAATCATGTATGTAATCAAGGTGTTTAAATAAAAAAAAAAAGAAAAAAAATAAATAAAGAGGGGCCAGAGCAGTGGCATAAGTGGTAAAAAAAAAAAAAAGAAATACAACTTATAAGTTCACTATGGACACTGTACTTCATACTGTAAAATTTCTGCAAAACAACACTGGAACAATTTTGATGACAAGAAGATCGAAAAAGTCCCTAATACATTGCTGAAATCCACAGCAGCATACATCCTGTTTTATACTTCTTAAAGATCTACAATGAACACCAGATAATCATTTTACTTCCTTATTCGTTGCTATTAATGCTCTAGAATTCTTTCCACAGGCATGATCAATGAATATGGATTGAAAATCATGGACACCAATGTGTTTCCTTGTATGATGGATTTATGTCTTAATTTCATTATTGCTCTAGGTCTCAGTTAATCATGAAATCTTACAATTTAATTTAGTCAAGGTTCACCTGAAATAAAAATTTCTCATCATATTAATGTTGTTTTTCTTTGTAGGTATACTCATTTAACCACTTTCACTCTTTCTTTTTTAACATCATTGCTTTATTTCCCTCAATTTAGGTTTTAAGAAGCTGACATAATGATAATTTTAGGTGGACTTCCTTCACAGTGCTTCTTGCTTATGATAGATTATCATAGAGTTACTGTTATACAATAACTTTGTATATATACTGTTATACACTTATAGTAGAGTTTTCCATGTTTGTATTATGCATAAAATTCTCTTTCAGATCTGTTCTGCTCTGCCATAAAAATTTTATTTTTGAATTTGAAATGATTTATCTAAACAGTTGCTGGCTATTACATTATAAGGCGCTTTTAATTGATTCAGCTGAATTCTCTTTTCTTTGGCTCTATTTTGGATCCTTTCCAACACATATTTTTTGGTATGAGTGAGTGGTATGGCCATATTTTTTGTGAAGTCTGTATGTGTATGTCTTGTTTTGCATATTTTGTATATAGTTCCCTTTTTCCTAACTTTATCTTCCCCAATTTAGTCTTCCTTATCATTCCTTCCTAGTCCTTAACATCTAATTCTCAGAATTCCCTTCACATGTGCAACTCATCTCCTTCACCCACAACTACAAGCCTCCGGTTCTCGGCCTGAGGAAGAAATCCGTGACTGTTGGAGTTTTGTACCATGTTTGCTGCAAACTTGTTGGAAATGAAGCCACCTGGAATTTGTGTCACAATATATCCCCAGAGAAAAGATCCATGAATAAGACCCACAATCTCTTGATCCCAGTTAAACTGTGCTATATAAATTTCTGGTTTTCCATCCATGTACACAGTACTATCGTTGACCATTTCTACAATGGCTACCCCAAGATTGCAATGATCTCAAAGGAAATGCAGAAGCCCAACCAACTCATGATGGCTTCAACCCTTTTTTCCAAACCCATCACGTGTCTTTTGCCGGTCTTCTCGGAGTTCCAGACCCCTCATCTTTACATATTGGTATTGGGCTCTGTAGAAATTTCACCTTTTGTATTTTTCTTATAATTGTAATCCTTTGAATTTATATTTGGTACTACACTTCTTTTGACTATTGTAATTAATGTTTTTCTATTTTAGTTTTTAATATTAGGAATTGATGTTGTATTACATTAGGGTTTTGCTTCCTTGACTTTAGGTTAGTGGGTTAGATATTGTTGTCTATAATTTCCTAAATGATATTTTTGTCTGGTCTCAGGGCTTTTTTGCGTGGGCACATCATAGGCAAAATACTAGGTTTATAGGAGGTTCCATCCATTTTGAATGGGCCCTCAAGTTGTTTATTTACACAGGGAGGGTCTCTGCCTTAAACATTTTGTTTTAATTTGTGACTTAAGCTCCCATCTATAAATAATCGACCTTATTGGTACATCAATTTCAGACATCATATGGACTTCAGCCTGGATTAAGAACTTGGATTAAGTTCAGAAGCCTATTGATCATCATTGCAGTGGCCCCCCACTGTGCAGGGGGTATACTCGGGAGCTTGTAGTTAATTCCTTAATACATGTTTCTGGTTTTAGACACCCTGTGTTTAGGTTAGAAGTTTTTCTTTACATTTTCCTGTGATGCGCTTATGCAAACAGCTGCTATTTTTATTATTGACTAGTTTTTCCTTTAATAATTGTAGACAATATTGTTTGTTTACTAAAAACAAATGGAAGAATTGTTGTGTATGTAAACATTTTATGGGATTATTATGTTACTGACCCTACACTGATTGGTGATTGTGCCCTACCCTAGGGTGTGACCTGGCATTCTGCCCCCACCCTAGGGTGGTACCTGATTCTGGGGGATAAAAACAAGGGTCTGTGGAAGGCGAAGGGCTTTTTTACTGGAACTCAGGCTGAGACTTTGGACTTCAGTCTTGTCCACCGAATAAAGCTAATATTTCCACAAGCCTGACTGTATGCAAGCTGTTTGCCCTCAGTTTCACCTCAGAACTGTCAGCTGGACAGGGTGGCAGACGCGTGCTCCGAGCTGGAGGGGAAAGACCTCATCCTCCATCCCTCCATCAGTCAACCTCTTCAGGGACTGACTTGTAACACACCTTTTCTTTTTTTATTTCATATTGAAACAAAAATATTTTTATCATGATATTTTTATTTAGGCATTATGATTACCAAAATGTTTGTAGTTGGGTTTCAGTCATCCAATGTTCATTACCCTTCACCAGTGTAACTTTCCCACCTGCAATGTTCCCCATTTTTCTCCTCCCCACCCCCTGATTGTCTTTAAGACAGGCATTCTATTTCTTTCTCTTATTATCATTGTAATGGTCGTTGTTAGTGAAGTTATTTCTCTAAATACGCTCACTGTTCTTTGTGCAAGCTTTATATAATGACTTCACCTTTTATAATGATCCAAATAATCACAGTAATGGGTAAATTTATTCTGATATTATGCATAATCACAGTAAGAAATATATGCTTTGTATTAGGTTAATATGCCAAATCTGAATTCAGTACTAAATGATTAGAATAGGGTGGCTTTTCCTGAAAAAATCTTATCCTACTTCCCAGACTTCAAGACTCAGGCTAGTATGTTGCAGCTTTTCCTCACCTCTTTGGATCTTTGTTAATACTTTACTCTTCCTTTGGCCTCTGATGTCAAAGCCAAGATATTATGGGACTTTGGTCCATGTTCACATAGTCCTTGGTGAGACTAAAATTTTGGAGTGTTAAAAATTAAGGTTAAAATCAAGTAAACTAAAGTTTAAGTTCCTTTTTTTTTTTTTTTTTGGTTTTTGGTTTTTGGGCCACACCTGCTGAAGCTCAGGGGTTACTCCTGGCCATGTGCTCAAAAATTGCTCCAGGCTTGGGGGACTATATGGGACGCCAGGGCATTGAACCTCGGTCCTAGGCTAGCACGTGCAAGGCAGATGCCTTATGCCCTGCGCCATCGCTCTGGTCCCAAGTTCAGGATTTTTATGAGATATTTTTTAACTATCAGGATCCACTCATACCCTAGAATTTTGGAGTTAACTTCTAAATATTTATTACAAAGAAAAATAATTGACTGTATTTCTGTCTCTGTAAAATAAGACATTCATAGGAAGCAAAATTATTTATTAAAAAGGTATAAATAAAGAAAATATTTCACATACAAAATGATACAATAACCATATTTCTACAGGTTTTATATTTTAAATATAAACATTTCTTGCATATAATAAGCATAAGATATTTGGCATGGTCTCAAACCAAATTACTTAAAATAATACTCAGCTCTAATAGTTGATTCTTTCTCATGCAAAAAATTTAATTATTTATTAATATTCTTAAATGTAATTTTTATAAACCTTGCACATTTTTTGCAAAGCTTTTACATAGTCTTATGAAAAATATTTTAATACACATTTAATCAGAGTGATACAGATGGCAAAAGAAAAGCAAAATTTACATTTTTGAGCTTGTTTAAAATCAAGACCATATTCACATAAGTCCATAGAGATACTGAAGAACAGATAAAGTTTTGTGTTCTTTGTAAAACTTTAAAATTCTGGAGAAAAAAAAACTCCATTTGATGTGATGTAGCTTCCCATATTGTATTTCTTTCTTTTTGTTTGAAATATCACACCTACATAACAAAATTCCCTCACATCCATGTAGTTTGATAACTTGCTAATTTCTTGAACTTTGTTCTATCTTTTGGAAAATTATTTCATTTTCTCTTTTTGAATTTAAAACTCCAGTCCTTTATAATCCCTATCCAAAAATACATCTATATTTCATGTTTATATTTTTGTCATACATTTTAATTCACAAAAAATATTCTTCACTTACTCTTTTATTCCCAATAAATTCTAAAGTTAAGGAGGGATTTCTGCAGTCTGTATCTTGTAGTGACTAACTTGGTATTAATTTTATGTACATAACTAAGATATCCAACTTTATACAGTTTAAGTTTGTATTTTTAAAACTACTTTTGAAAATATATGTGCAAAAATATTTTAAATATCAAATAATTCCACATAAAGACAAAAATAAACATATACCTATAAACATAGTAAAAAAACTTTAGTTTTTATTTAACTTTTAAATATCAGTTTATAACAACTTAATTTCATATTAGAATTTGTTTAGGTATATAAGATAAAAATCTGAAATTTTTAAAAATAAACTTATCTCACTTATTAGATCAACTCATATTTACCTCTTTATTAATAGTAAAAAATTTCAAACTCAAGGAAATCTCAGGTTTCAGAACTGGAGTAAGTGTTAAAAATTGCATAGGGGAAGATAACGGATCAGGATTGAAAAATGAGGGGATAGAGGAGATACGGGGTAAGGGAGAGGCAATACATGACAGGGGCTATATACAATACATATATATTAATTGTTTGTGATTTCAGATTGGAGTCAGTACGAAAAGTCACGTCCATAAAGACTGACTTTAAAGATCTATTTGAGTGTTATCATCCAAATCTTTGATATTTTGTTGCCTTTCCTAGGAACCGTCTAGAATGAAGAACATTTTTAGATAATGCTTAAAAAGTATATTTGTCGCTCGGGCGCATTTGCTTGGTTATAAAATTGAGTTATAAATTGGTTATAAAAAATGAGTATTAGTAAGAAAAGAAACCGCTGCAGGGGTCCAGTATGAATATGGAAGGAGTTTCCCTCCTCCCCTCTCCCCCCAGAGCCCAGTTGCCAAACCTGGCCCTGAAGACCAGTTTGGCATGGGGGGGATCTCGGTCTCCTGGACTAAGTGATCAGCCCAGAAGGCCATTGGCCAGCTGTCTGCCCAGATTCCCAGCCATACCCGTAGGAGAGGAGCAGGAATCCTGGCATGTGGGATCCTCTGGGTCCAGCTGCAGCCTCCCTCTCCAGTATGAAAAAGCATGGGGGAGGAATTTGCCTACCCCCCATGCCCCCCCCCCAGAGCTCAGATGCCAGACCTGGCCTTAAAAGCCAGCTTGGCATGGGGGGGGGGCTTTCGGTCTCCAGGACTAACTGGTCAGTCCTGGGGGCCTTTGGCCAACTGTCTGTCCAGATTCCCCCCCAAAAAATTGAGTAGGAATTTTTGTTTTTAGGCCACACCAGGTATGCTCAGGAGTTACTTCTGTCTCTGTGCTCAAAAATTTTTACTATCAGTTCTCAGCGAGCTGTATGAAATGCTGGGGATGGAACCTGGATAGGCCACATACAAGGTAAATGCTCTACTCACTATACTCCAGCCCCTACAGAGGTATTTTTGTGCTACTTTTTGATCCTCTTGATCCATTCAATATTTTCAGACCACAAATTCAGAGTGAGTTTTCACTCTTAATCATCAGTTCAGAAACATTTCAGCTAAATTGTATTCCAAAAAGTTTTAAAAAAATGAACAGGGGTCGGGAAGGTGGCGCTAGAGGTAAGGTGTCTGCCTTGCAAGCACTAGCATAGGACGGATTGCGGTTCCATCCCCTGGCATCCCATATGGTCCCCCCAACCCAGGGCAATTTCTGAGCGCATAGCCAGGAGTAACCCCCGAGCGTCAAATGGGTATGGCCCAAAAACCAAAAAAAAAAAAAAAAAAAACCCAAGAAAAAACAAAGCAACCTGGTCTTCAAATATTACTTTGTCTTTCCAGAAAGGACACAGTACATCCATCCTGCTGAACTTCCAAACTAGGTCTATACTTGAAAATAATTACCTACTTGATGTTTTAAATATAAATGACCTTTTAAATTATTTTTTCAATTTTTATTATAACACTGTGATTTATGTGGTCTTATAGTATTTTTAGGCATTATATCTTCAAACAGCAATCCCACCACTGAGTTTAATAAATTATTATGTAACTTTTCGATCAGATTTTTGTCTAATAATACTAATAAAAATTGTGATGTTGGTGTGGCCATGTGGTCCAGGTTTTATAAGGCTTAAATGTATGTAATGCCTTTGAAGTTTGATAAGGTTAGGTCATAAACTTGGGCTATTTCATATTGAAGGGTGTAATGTGTGATATGATGGGTATAGTTTGGACTTTAGTTTATGCAGAAAGGTAAATCTTTCCCCAACCCTTTCTGAGAATGTCACAGAGGTATAACACATACCTGACTGTCTGAGCAGCCATTATTTTCTTTAAGAGCTTTGTAGAGGAGTGGCCATTTTTTCTGCTGAGAAAATGGTGGCTGTGGATGGAGGCTGCTAGATTTTCTGGTGTCTGGGTAAATTTCAGGGAGCTCTGTCTAATTGCATTCTTGTGGGGAGGGAAGCCCTAGAGCTTTAATCCCAGTAATCTCATCTCATCTGGGAAAATTTAGCTGCTTATATTATTTGATTTTATAAACAACTGGTCTTTAATGCTTCAGAGTTTTACAGAAATGAGCAAGGGGAACCCTGACTTTACGTAACTTGCTTCTTGGTTAAAGTAGCCTAGAGATCTTAAAGTTAGATAGCTCTAACTATTCCACACAAACAGATATCTGAGAGAGAAGAACTATTCTCAAAGATTAACCAGTAGGCAGGGATGATTTAATTTGCCAGCAATGAGGAGTCCTTGACTATCTGCAATCTATCTGCAATCCATGAAATCAGCTGGCTGAGGTCCCATAAGTTTCCTTTCAGAAGAAACTGCTAATATCTAAATTAATGAAGAAATATAAAGGATTTGCAAATGATGGGGATCTAAGTTTCATCCCTTCCACACACATATCCAACATGTTGATGGTATGAGACAAAAAAAAAAAAAGAAAAAGAAAAGAAATGAGTCATTCAGCTCAAGCTTTCATCCAGATGCTTGCCGAACCACATCTCTCATGAGACCTTAGATGCCTCTCAACCTTAGTGAGGCTGACAATATCATACCAGGATCCCTCTCAGGGTCACCCTTGGTTGTATTAGGATAGAACTGCAGGTATAAGCCTATTCAGATTCCGTTAAGGATCCATGGACTTGTACCTGAATGAAAACAAATCAAGCCTTACAGCACTCAAACAATCACTAAGAGGTTATACAATCCTCCCCCCAGAACTTCCCAAAATGGGATATTACTGAAGCCTGCGACCATTGTCACAAGATTTATATCTCCTTGAGGCTCTTCTCAAATTCCCTTGGGTGATTTAAGTACAGGCATCCAAAGCTTCTTCTATGGAGACATGAGATCTTCTCAGATACTTCAGATAGAATAAGTCTCTTATTCTAACCAGTAATTTGGGGCCTGACTCTATAGACCTGCTACACAAAATTGGTAGATATATCCATAGATATATCACTTCAAACTGAAAAAAGGCCAGTATATCATTTTTTTTTAAATTTGATTGGGAAGTTTTTCTGATTTAGATTTATGGTCTCAAATAACTTCATAATTACCCTCTATGAAAATGGGTTCATTAGTTATTCACCTGTATAAACACTGAAAGAGCATGCTAGGGCACTATGTTAGATTGACAGATTATAGAAGATTATAGAGTAACAATTCACTGATACAGAATATATACATATATATTAAGTTCAAATCTCAGTCAATTGGGAAACTGATGCTTAAATTACAGTTTAAATCACAACACCCACAATCATTTAAAAACAATGAAAAACATAATGGAAATAATATGCTCTGGAAGAGAGAGATACTAGTCCCAGCAAATCATCAAGCTCAAGTAAAGATTTAAGTCTCATCAATGAGGAAATTAAATCAACACTCCATGCAATGGCCATGCAAATAAGGCAATCATTAGGAGAACAATTCGATCAACTGAATGATTAACTATCCAGGGTATTAAAGAGTCAATACAGGTGTAATTGAAGGAGATAAAAAATACAATAGCAAGTCACAACAAAATTCGACATACAGAGCACCTTTTCAGTATAATATTTAAGACAAAATTTGGGCTATACGCAAGAATAAAGTGATAAAACAGCAATAAACTAATAGAAGAGGATATAATATTTGTGATAGTAGCAAAAGGATTAATCAAAATTATAGGAACCCCAGAAGAGAAGAAAAAGTGAAAGGGGAGAGATGGTGGAAGAAATAATTACCAAGAACTTTCCTGATCTTTGCAGAAGCACAAGCAAAGATTCAAGAGGCACAAAGAGTACCAAAAAATATAATCTAAAACAAAATGCCAAAATATTTAATATTCAAATGGTAAAATTAAGAAGCAAAGACAAAATACTTAAAGCAAGAAAGAAGAAACTTTCAAATGTACAGGGAACAACATAAGGATAGCAACAGACATACCATTTGTTATTTTATAAGTAGTGAAATGATATATTCAAGTTATTAAATGAAAAAAAAACTCCAACCTACAATCCACTATCCTGCTCCACTATCATTTAAATTTGAGAGTGGGATAAGAACATGTTCAGACAAAAAGAACTAGCAGCATTTTTGTCAAATAAACCAATGCTGTATGAATTACAGAAAAGCCACCTAAAAATATCAGACTCATGCAAAATCAAATACATACATATCAATAAATATATATCCAAAAATGGCAACACAGCAAATATTTTATTAACCTCAATTTCAATGAGATTAAACTTCTCTATAAAAAGGAATAAGTTAGCAGAATTGATCAAGAAAGAAAATTGTTCCATCTGCTGCCTACAATAAATATACCTAAACTCACAGGAGAAACACAGATTATGAAAATATGGGAAAAACTATACAAGATAATTGAAGAAAAAAAACTGGGGTAGCAATATTTATTTCAGACCAAGTAACATTTAACATATTTAAGGTAAATAGGTAAATATAGACAGTGATTGGCACTAGCCATTGATTAAAGGAGAAATAAATCAATAACTCCTATCATTAATATTCATGTACCTAGTGAAGGTCCATCAAATTTCATAAACCTTCTGCTAACAAACCTCAAGAAACACGACGGTGTAAACACAAAAATACAGAGGCTTCAACACACCACTTTAACCAATAGACAAATCCAACAGACAGAATATCAATAAAGGTACAAGAGATCTAAATGAGGACCAAAAGGAATGGTTGTTTTTGAACATGTGCAAAGCTCTTCATGCCCCCAAACAAGAATATATATTCTCTAGGGCATTAGAATATCCTCCAAAATAGACTACATAGCATATATACATTTACAAATATAGAAATATTACACTGTATCACCTTAGGCCATAATTTCATAAAAGTTGAAATTAGCCACAGAAATAAAATGGAGAAAGATGCCAACATGTGGATGCTAAAAAAATACTGATAATTAGAAACTGGAGCAAAAAATAAATCAATTAGAAAATAAAATTTTAAAAAATTAAGATTCCTTTAATCTATTGAAAATGGAGATACTAGCTATGAGAATGCATAGGATGCAGCAAAAACTATAATACAGAGTAAATTCATTATAGGCCTAATGAAAAGCCCAAATTAACAATCCAAACATATGTCATAAATTTGGAGAAGGAGCAGCAACCAAACTCAAAAGGTCATAGGAGAGAAATTGTAAAAATGAGAGTAGAAATCAAGAAAACAATTAAAGAAGGCAATGAAACTAAGAGTTTATTATTTGAAAGAGTAAACAAGATAGATAAGCCTTTATCTGGAATCATGAGAGGGAAAAAAGAGAAAAATTTCAAAGACAATGGATCAGAAATGAAAGGATATAAATTATAATGGACAATTTGTTAGTTCAAAATATAATGAGAGATTATTATGAATACCTGTATGATCTTAAGCTGGAGAACCTAGAAGAAATGGATAAATTCTGAGTGTCATGAAATTTTTCAAAGCTGAAAGAAAAGGAAGTAGAAAGTCTAAATAGGCTAAACAATCATAAGAAAGAAAATTGAAACAGCTGATAATCCCAATGTGTATCTAAAGTCACCTAGAAACAAATGAAGTATCCGAATGATCATTTAGCAACAAAAGTTTACTAAATTTTCTGACAATGAATTCATGACCTCATTGGAGATATCATATTTTTTAAAATATTGAAAAATAAGAAATGTGGTGGTACCTCATTACGTAATGTGTAACTATACTATAAAATAAACTTGTACTATTATAGTGATCAAAAATGCCTCAGGTAATGGACTAAAAAGAGGTTCTCTGATCAATGTGTCATAAATGAATACCCAATGATAAAATTTCATATATGGGAACACTTAATGTTTTATACCAATTATATAAAACCACAGGGGCAAAGACAAAAAAAAATAAATCTATAAACAAAGTGACATCAAGCTAGAGATAAAAAAACCAAAAAATTCAAAGATCCTATCAAAAATTGGGAAGATGAAAAGAATAGATCCTTCTCAAAGGAACATAAGTGGATTGCCAGCAAGCCTATGAAAAATTGTTTAGCATCCATTATCATTAGTGAAATACAAATCAAGAGAATAATAAAATATCATCTCATTCAGTGAGAATGGCACATACAAAAAATAGTAGTAACAATGTGCTGTTGGGGAAGTTGTGAAAATAAAATCTGAGAAAGTTGTGAAAATTAAATCTCATCCACTGCTGATGGGAATGTTGTCTGGTTCAACTCCAGTGGAAATTGATATGATGAATCCTCAATTAACTTAAAATTGAAAAGTCATATGACTCAGCAATTCCCCTTTTAGATATGTAACCCCAGGACTTAAAAACATTCATTCAAAAGGATGTATGCACATCATTATTCATTGTTGCTCTTAGTATAATAAATATGGAATCAACCTATGTGCTAAACTACAAATGAATGGATTATGAAGATGTGGTACATATACACAATGGAATAATTTGGAGCTTCAAGGATGATGAAATCAAGATATTTGCTGAAACTTCTTTGGAACTGGAAGATATAATTTTGAGTGAAGCAAGCCAGAAGAATAAAAGCCAACCCATCTTCCCAGATAAAGTCATGGTAATTTTATTTTCTCCCTTAATTTTCTCATTGTTTTGTTTTATTGCATCACTGGAAATCAAACTCAGGCTGAGCTACAGCCCTTTATTTTTCTAAAACATTATGGAGGTTCCAGAGGTCTGTCACTGATCTGATTTTGGAGTCTCTAGACCATTTTGGGAGG
Source organism: Suncus etruscus (assembly GCF_024139225.1). NCBI lineage: Eukaryota > Metazoa > Chordata > Mammalia > Eulipotyphla > Soricidae > Suncus > Suncus etruscus. The sequence continues at coordinate 149,208,116 of NC_064851.1, read as the reverse complement.
AATGGAATGGAATTACCTCGTCATCCCAGGAGGTATTAATTTACTTCTAGTAGTAAATTACTCTGGCTCCCCTTTTGATTTCTTCTCATAATTTTTAAGTCTTAGAAATAAAGAAAATATGTTCTACAAAAATTCTTTCCAAGTCAATAGTTAGATTCCTATATGTGTTTTTCTGTATTTTCTTACCCTGGACTGATAAAATAGAAAGAAGACAAAAAATATAGGAAGGAGGAAGAGGAATTGTACCAAAATAAAATTTTCTCATTGTTTTGTTTTATTGCATCACTGGAAATCAAACTCAGGCTGAGCTACAGCCCTTTATTTTTCTAAAACATTATGGAGGTTCCAGAGGTCTGTCACTGATCTGATTTTGGAGTCTCTAGACCATTTTGGGAGGAATGGAATGGAATTACCTCATCATCCCAGGAGGTATTAATTTACTTCTAGTAGTAAATTACTCTGGCTCCCCTTTTGATTTCTTCTCATAATTTTTAAGTCTTAGAAATAAAGAAAATATGTTCTACAAAAATTCTTTCCAAGTCAATAGTTAGATTCCTATATGTGTTTTTCTGTATTTTCTTACCCTGGACTGATAAAATAGAAAGAAGACAAAAAATATAGGAAGGAGGAAGAGGAATTGTACCAAAATAAAATCCTACCATAAAGATATAATTTATGAAAATGTTAATTCTGTAAGAAAATCTGGGTACTTCATGTTTCTGGGACTTCAAATGTTTCTGGGACATGAAGCAAGTTTCAGATGCATAACATCTCCAGTTTTACAAACCATACTGCCCACTAGACATTTACCCTCAGTTCAGTCCTGCTTACTATAGGAAATGCATGTGCAATATTATAGTAATTTATTAACTTATTATAATTCGCAATCTTTTAAGAATACTAAGATTGCACACATAGACAAAGTGAATACCTCATATTATGAAAATATGGGTACAACTGAGATGAAGTGTTCCCCACTGGTAAAAGGTGGGACAATTTAAAAAAAGTGACTTATAGTTTAATAGGCTCATAAACATGAAAAATTTTCAAGAACATTAATTGTCTTTAATAGACCCAATACGTTAGATTTCCCAACTAAACTAAAAATGGAAGGTAATAACAAAATTCTGATATATGTCATAATTCTGACTATTAATTATACCAAATCTGAGATACATTCTAGATTCCATGGTTCTCAAACTTTCTTCAGTAAAATGACCTTTTTCAGCAGAAATGAATGATCCCTCATTAAGAAGAGAGTAGCAGTTCTGTTCCCTCAGTGTCATTTTAATCCATCTTCTGTGGTTGGCAGTCCTGGTCTTTGTGCTGATCCTAGGATGGGCCTGGGATAGCGTCTTCCGTTATGTTTCCAAAGGTCCCCTTCCATTGCAATAGTCTCAGACAGACCTCTGGAACTACGGATCATAGTTGTTATGCAGGTGATAGCTCACACCCTAGACTAGGGCTTTTTTTATTGGTCCCAGGATACATACAGTCTGGCCATGGTTCTGTCAGCCAGTCATCTGTAAATCGCAATCTTGTCATTTGGACAGACCAAAGGGTGACAAGTCTTCTGATTTTTGTCTTATCGTTAGCTGGTGAGGTAGGATAACTTGCTCTTAGGTCAAGTTGTTCCCATTTTCCTCGTTGTCAGGGTATCATATTAGGGCTGGCACTTGTTGGATGTCCCGGTTGGGATAATCATAAGTTCAACTCCTTGACTCCTGCAGATACCGAGACCTCTAGATACAGAGGTCTGATGTTATCACCCAGGACAAGACAGAAGTCTTCCATACACCAAAAAATCACCAAGGGGAGAGTAAATGAACCTGAAAGGAGTCTATAGTTAACCCCATGACAATATACTTCAAGGGTGGAGAAACCCTGTATCTCTTAAGCAAAGGAAATTCCTTTTCGAATGACCCCAATATTTACTGTGCATCTGCAGGAGGGATTGTTGATTGCATTGTTGTGGTTTGGCTATTGAAGTGGATGTCTCCATTTATAATTATTTATTTTCTTCTTTTCTTATGTGTTCTGCCACATTTTATCTCAATACCATGACTTTTATATGGTGCTTACCCTTTTGTTTTGTTTTGTTTTGTTTTTTGGAATGCTCACTGGATATTTTATTTGACAGTACTTTATGTACTGTTGTGGTGTTTCACCTTCTTTTTCCCCTTTGTCTCTCAAACCAAGGATGAAAGCCTCTAGAAGGACTTCGCCCATTTCCAGAGTATCTGATTCTTTTTTCCTTTTTTTTTCTTCAGGTTATTACTTCTCTCTTCTTCAAACAAAACCGCATAACTTGAACTATCTAGTCCCACCTCCCAATTGGGGCAGGGGAATAAGGGAGGTACCAAGACCAAATAGATGTAAGACCACTAAGTAGTAAGCTAGGCACAGAGTGGACCACTTATTCTAGCAGCCCCGGGGGTAAGGGAAGAGGTTCTGAGAAGAAGGATGGGAACGGAGGTGGAGGGAGGACAATTTGGTGATGGAAATTCCCCTGATTTTATGTTAATATGTACCTAAAATACTATTGTCAATGATATGTAAGCCACTATGATTAAAATAAAAATTATATTTAATTAAAAAAAAGAAGAGAGTAGCAAGGAAAAAGCTTAGTTGATGTTTGTCAACTATCCTGTTTCTTCAATTCTATTTTAAATAATTTATACTCTTCCCTATATCCTTTACTCCTTGCCTTTTTATAAGGTGGGGTCTCCAGAATAAATAACTCTATTGCAATTTTATGCAATTGTCACTAGTCACAAAGTGAAATCTGTGACTTCCATATACAGTTGGAAGTTAGTTCTGTTTTTGTTTTTTGTTTTTTCTAGTCCACATCTTCCAGGGCTCATATTTTACTCCTGGATTTGTATTAGGGCTAAATCTTTGCAAAACTCGTGAAGTCAAGGATCAAATCCTGGTCAACTGAGTGCAAGGAAATTACCTTATCCAGTGTTTCATCTCTCCAGTCCCCATCAGTAGTTCCATTTTAAACCCAGAAGAAGGATCCATTTAACTCACTGAGTTTCTAATCTATGGTCATCTAGAGATTTGGGGAACTATTTCAGCCCAGCACCACTTGTATAACTGTAATAAGCAACTGCCACTATTTGTCTACTTCCTGGAAAAAGTGCTCAATTTAGCACAAAACTTGTCCACAGTCTCTGGGCCCACTTGCGGCCTCCTGAGTCTCATAGCCCAGTACTCTTTCCAGAATTCTAATAGGAACTGGAAGACAAAAGTAGAAGATCTATTGTACACCAACCTCATACCTTATGCAACTAGAAATACATGAAGATTAGTGCATTCTTAAACCCCCACCATTTCTGTTTTTTTGGAGTCATGGATCGACTGCCCATTACCTCTGATCTTTGCACCACTGAGTCCCAATTCCTCCCATCTAGTATCCTCCAGGAAATGTGTCCTTGGATCCAAGCATAAACTGAAAAAACCTGAATCTTTGCCTCCAGGTCTAAAGCAGCCTAAATATCTCTGGTCATATATTCAGGAGCAGCACCATGCACAACTTCTCTAACCCAGAACTAGCTACAGAAGTTTCCAGCAAGTATTTAGGTACAATTTTCATTCACAATCTACAGAACAGAACAGAACAGTGACAAATTTATGAAGCTAAGCATTTAAGGAACAGGGACAGAGAAGTCAAGCAAATTTAAATACCTGTTACTATTTGAGAAGAACTTCAGAGCAATGGAGAGGAAACAAAGGAAACTTAGTTATCAATGACTTAATCACCATGTTTCCTTCTCTACCCTACTGCCTTGGAATATTTAACTATATAGCAATCTATTCTAATGCAAAAAGGCAGGTAATGAGGCACTGTTCATTCTGCCAATAACATGAGTCAGGGAAGGAAAACAAAACTTCTAGAAATTGAAAAATAAACAAAAATGCATTCCATATTATTTTCTTTCTTTACTTTCACCAACAAACACAATTTTATTTTGAATGGTTATGTGTACAAAACCATTCAAAATAGAATTGTGTTTTTATTAGTTTTCAGGCAGGTAGAAATGATAAAATCAATGTCAGTAACAGTGACTGTGAGAAGCACAGATGAATGAATCTCCAATTAAATTAATGGGTAGCTTTAGTTTTGTTCAGCACTCTTGCCTACTTCTCCCTTCTCTTGATTTGAACAGATCGTGATGTCCCCCAAATCAGCAAACATTTTGAGGTAATATTGAATACAGGGAACAAAAGTATAAAAAATAACTAGTATCAAGAAATATTCCATCTATATTATTGTCTGAAAGCCTTAATGCCATACTTTCTGCTGTCGTAAAATGGTTTTTTGCCAATCTATTTTCTCCGATATAAAGAAAATCAAATTTCATGTTTAAAAAGTAAAAGTTTGGGAAAAATAACATAAAAGTTTAAATGTAAAGGATTTACCTCCATTTCTCAAAACAAAAACCAAAAGACAAAAAAACCTAGAATTAGTCACACTAAAAGCACAAATGAAGACAAAAACACATAAGGAATATACTAAACATACTAAAGAAGATATCCCTGTCTTATAGTTACATTTGGGTTATGTCATCATATAAATTAGGTCTTCGAGAGCTGCTAAATAGAAGCAAGCAGATTGGAAGTATTCAACAATGCAAGATTTTAAAAAATCTAATAATTCAAGAATTTTCATACATTCTCTGAGTAGGGCTAAATGCAAATCTTCTCTGTATTGTTCTTTAGTATATCTGCTGCCAAAGAGAGCGTGGAATTTGGGTGAGCAACATTAAGTATTACACAGGATTTACTCCTGTCTCAGGAATTACTCCTTAGGACACCATAAATCATACTAGGGACGTACCTTGGTCAAGAAAAGTGACCTAGATGCTGTATTATCTCTCCAAACAAAAGATAGTAATCTTAATACACTTAAATATGGTCATCAAAAAACTGAGATATATTTTCTTTTGTTTTGTTTTATTCTTTATTTAAACATCTTGATTACATATATGATTGTGACTAGGTTTCGGTCATGTAAAGAACACCCCCATCACCAGTGCAACATTCCCACCACCAATGTCCCAAATCTCTCTCCATCCCACCCCACCCCCACCTGTACTCCAGACAGGCTTTCCAGTTCCCTCATACATTCACATGATTATAGTAGTTCTCTGTGTAGTTATTTCTATAACTGCACTCACCACTCTTTGTGCTGAGCTCCATGAAGTGAGCTGGAAGTTCCAGCCCTCCTCTCATTGTCTCTGATGATTGTTGCAAAAATGACTTTTATTTTTCTTAAAACCCATAGATGAGTGAGACTATTCTGCGTCTCTCTCCCTCTGACTTATTTCGCTCAGCATGATAGATTCCATGTATATCCATATATAGAAAAATTTCATGACTTCATCTCTCCTGACTGCTGCATAATATTCCATTGTGTGTATGGAATTGTGTGTATGGAATGTACAGTTTAGCCATTTGTCTGTTGAAGGGCATCTTGGTTGTCTCCAGAGTCTGGCTATTGTTAATAGTGCTGCAATAAATATAGGCATGAGGAAGGGTTTTTTTTTATTGTATTCTTGTGTTCTTAGGGTATATCCCTAGGAGTGGAATAGCTGGTCGAATGGGAGCTCAATTTCCAGTTTCTGGAGGAATCTCCATATGGCTTTCCATAGAGGTTGGACTACACAGCATTCCCACCAGCAGTGGATTAGAGTTCCTTTCTCTCCACATCCCTGCCAGCACTGATTGTTCTCATTCTTTGTGATGTGTGCCAATCTCTGGGGTGTGAGGTGGTATCTCATTGTTTGCATCTCCCAGATGATTAGGGACGAGGAGCATTTTTTCGTGTGCCTCTTGGCCATTTGTATTTCTTTTTTTATCAAAGTGTCTGTTCATTTTTTCTCCCAATTTTTTGATGGAATTAGATGTTTTTTTTCTTGTAAAGTTCTATCAGTGCCCTGTATATTTTGGACATTAGCCCCTTATTTGATGGGTGTTGGGGGAATAGTTTCTCCCACTAAGTGGGTGACTCCTGTATCCTAGGCACTATTTCTTTTGAGGTGCAGAAGCTTCTCATTTTAATGTATTCCCATCTGTTGATCTCTGCTTTCACTTGTTTGGAAAGTGCAGTTTCCTCCTTGAAGATGCCTTTAGTCTCAATGCCATGGAGTGTTTTGCTGACATGGTGTTCTATATACCTATGGTATCAGGTCTGATATCAAGGTCTTTAATCCATTTGGATTTTACCTTCATACTTGATGTTAACTGGGGGTCTATGTTCGCTTTTTTCCAAGTGGCTAACCAGTTCTGCCAGCACCACTTGTTGAAGAGGCTTTCTTTGCTCCATTTAGGATTTCTTGCTCCTTTGTCAAAAATTAGGTAATTGTATGTTGTGGGGACAATGTCTGAGAACTCAAGCCTATTCCACTGATCTGTTGGTCTGTCTTTATTCCAATACCATGCTGTTTTGATAACTATTGCTTTGTAGTACAGTTTAAAGTTGGGGAAAGTAATGCCTCCCATTTTCCTTTTCCCTAGGACTGCTTTAGCTACTCGAGGGTGTTTATTGTTCCAGATGAACTTCATAAGTGTTTGATCCACTTCTTTGAAGAATGTCATGGGTATTTTTAAGGGGATCGCATTAAATCTTTATAAGGCTTTGGAGAGTATTGCCATTTTATTGTTGTTAATCCTGCCAATCCATGAGCAGGGTATGTGTTTCCATTTCCAGGTGTCCTTTCTTATTTCTTGGAGCAGGGCATTATAGTTTTCTTTGTATAGGTCCTTCACGTCTTTGGTCAAGTTGACTCCAAGATATTTGAGTTTGTGTGGCACTAATGTGAATGGGATTGCCTTCTTGATGTCCATCTCTTCCCTATCATTATTGATGTATAAAATGGCCACTGATTTCTGTGTGTTAATTTTGTAGCCTGCCACCTTGCTATATGAATATTGTTTCTAGAAGCTTTTTGGTAGAGTCTTTAGGGTTTTCTAAGTAGAGTATCATGTCGTCTGCAAACAATGAGAGTAGGACTTCTTCCTTTCCTATCTGGATTCCCTTGATATCGTTTTCTTGCCTGATCGCTATAGCAAGAACTTCCAGTACTATGTTAAAGAGAAGTGGTAAGAGCAGACAGCCTTGTCTTGTACTAAAATTTAGAGGAAAGGCTTTTAGTTTTTCTTCATTGAGGATAATATTTGCCATTGGCTTGTGGTAGATGACTTCAACTAGATTGAGGAAGGTTCCTTCCATTCCTATCTTACTGAGAGTTTTGATCAAGAATGGGTGTTGGACCATATCAAATGCTTTCTCTGCATCTATTGATATGATCATGTGATTTTTATTTTTCTTGTTGTTGATGTTGTGTATGATGTTGATAGAGATACGGATGTTAAACCATCCTTGCATTCCTGGGATGTAACCTACTTGGTCATAGTGTATGATCTTGATGATGCATTGGATCCTGTTTGCCAGGATTTTGTTGAAAATCTTTGCATCAGAATTAATCAGGGATATTGGTCTGTAATTTTTTTTGGCAGCATCTCTGTCTGGTTTTGGTATCAAGGTGATGTTGGCTTCATAAAAGCTGTTTGGGAGTGTTCCCGTTTTTTTCAATTTCATGAAAGAGCCTGGCTAGGATTGGTAGTAGCTCCTCTTGAAAGATTTGAAAAAAATTTATTAGGAAATCCATGTGGGCCTGGGCTTTTCTTTTTGGGTAGATGTTTGATTACAGTTTCAATTTCCTCAGTAGTGTAGAAGTGTTTAGATATGCTACATCCTCCTTCCTTAAATGTAGAATGTTATAAGTGTCCAAGATTTTTTCCATTTCTTCTAGGTTCTCATGTTTAGTATCATAAAGTTTCTCAAAGTAGTCTCTGATTACCCTTTGGACCTCTGCAGTATCTGTAGTAATCTCCCTCTTTTCATTTCTAATACGGGTTATCAGATTTCTCTCTCTCTCCTTCTTTGTGAGTTTTGCCAGTGGACTATCAATCTTGTTTATTTTTTCAAAGAACCAGCTTCTGCTTTTGTTGATCTTTCGGATTGCTTTTTGGTTTTCCACTTCATTAATTTCTGCTTTAAGCTTTGTTATTTCCTTCTGTCTCCCTATTTTTGGTTCCTTTTGTTGGTTATTTTCTAATTTTTTGACCTGCACCATTAAGTTATTCAGGTATGTCCCTTCCTCCTTCCTGATGTGTTTGTAGAGCTATAAATTTTCCTCTCCGGACTGCCTTTGCTGTGTCCCATAGATTCTGGCAGTTTGTGTCTTCATTATCATTTGTTTCCAGGAAAGTTTTGATTTCCTTTTTGATTTCATCTCATACCTACTGGTTGTTCAGAAGCAGGGTGCCTAATTTCCAATTGTTAAAGTTTTTCTTCTGTGTCACTTTGTAATTTACATCTAATTTCAGAGACTTGTGGTCAGCAAAGGTAGCCTGCAAGACTGATATCCTCTTGATTTTTATGATGGTAATGTTTTATGTGTCAGCATGTAGTCTATCCTGGAGAATAACCCATGTACATTGGAGAAGAATGTGTATCCAGGTTTTTTGGGATGGAGTGTCCTATATATATATATATATATATATATATATATATATATGACAGTCTGATTGACCTATCAAGTGTTGATAGGGCCGTGTTGAGGTCTCCCACAATTATTGTGTTATTATTGATATCTTCTTTCAGATTTGTCAGTAATTGTATTAGATAATTTGTTGGTCTCTCATTGGGTGTATATATGTTTAATAGTCTGATTTCTTCCTGTTGCACATATCCCTTGATTAGTACATAGTATCCATCTTTTTTCCCTTACCACTTTTCTGAGTATAATGTTGGTGTCATCAGATATTAATATGGCCACCCCAGCTTTTTTGAGGTTGTTATTTGCTTGGATGATTTTCCTCCAGCCTTTGATTTTGAGTCTATGTTTGTTCTGACTATTCAGGTGTGTTTCTTGTAGGCAGCAGAAGGTTGCATTTATCTTTTTCACCCATTTTGCCACTCTGTGTCTTTTAATTGGTGAATTTAGTCCATTGACATGGAGGGAGATGATTGTCATAGGATTTAATGTCATTTTTGTAGATAAGTTTGCTGTGTTTGTTGGTCTCTCTTGTCTTAGAGTGGACCTGTCAGTTTTTCCTTTAAGGCTGGTTTGTCATCTGTGAAGTTTCTGAGCTGTTGTTTATCCATGAAGCTCTGTATTCTTTCTTCAAACATGAATGTGAGTCGGGCTGGGTGCAGTATTCTCAGTGAGGCATTCATTTCATTCAGTCTTGTCACAATATCCCACCACTGTCTTCTGGCCTTGAGAATTTCTTGTGACATGCCTGCTGTAAGTCTTAGGGATGCTCCTTTGAGTGTAATTTCCCTTTTTGATCTTGCTGTCTTCAATATTCTATCTCTATCTGTGGGATTTGTCATTGTAATGAGGATGTGTCTTGGGGTGTTTTTCTTTGGGTCTCTTTTAGCTGGTACTCTTCAGGCTTGCAGGATTTGATTGCATATAGTCTTTAACTCTGGGAGTTTCTCTTTGATGATGTCTTTGACGGTTGATTCTTCCTGGAGATCTCCTACCTGGGTCTCTGAGACTCCAATGATTTTTTTTAAACATTTTTTTTTACTTATGAAAGGGGTCATTGTTAAAAATGAAAATAATGGGGAGGGCCACTTTACATACAGGTGACCGGGTTTAATCCTTGACATTCCATATTGTCCCCCAAGTTCACCAGAAGTGATTCCTGAGCACAGCGCCAGGAGTAACCCCTAAACATTGGTGTGGCCTACACACAAAAAAAAAAAAACTCCCCCCAAAAAAAGGAAAAAGAAAGAAGAGAAAAGATATGCTACTGTTCCATGTTACATGATGGGACTAGCTACTCATATTTATCTTGATTTTAACCTTTGGCCTCTGCATACTGAATAGTTTAGTGAATTTTGTTAAAGATAGAATCAACACAATCCAACTGCTGGTCTTAAGGCAGCAATGCAAGTCTCTGATTGAAATAATCCTATAAGGTCAAGATTGACCATATACACAAGAAGAGGGGGAATATTAGAACCTAACTTTATTTAACGTAAGTGTGTCCATATTACAAGCCCAGCTCAGTGTGTGAACTGGAACAAGTCCTAAAATAAGAAACTGCAGTCTCTGGAACCTGACCTTGCGAGCATATACCAGGTCCAGATGGCCAACCACAAAGTGGGGAATTGTCTCAGATAGATAGCAAAAGAACGTTCAAATGGAAATCTGTGCCTTAGGTCTGTAAAGATAAGCTTTTCTTTTTACTAATAAGGCTTAACTTACGCATTTGTCTGATACAGTATGAGAACCAGTAGTTTTAAAGATCAATTATGACTTTATGTGAAATCCCCTAGACTCCCTTTAAAAATGCCTTGCAAGCTATAGTCGGGGTCATTGCCTAACAAGGGGTGACCCCAGCATGCTGGTAATAATAAAATATGTTGTTTCTGTTGAGTTTATCAAAGACATATTTTTATTTATTCGCATTCCATGAGTACTTTTTCCATTGCCTGTTCATTTGTCATAAGTTTCTTTTCCAATTTCTTCTGTTGTGTTGAGTTTTTCTGCATCACATCTTCCAATACTCCGATTCTCTCCTCAGCTGCTGATACCCTGCTGGCCAGGCCATCCACTGAGGTTTTCTGGTGAGCTACCGTATTTTTCAGATCTTCTATTTCCATTTGGAGTTTTCTGATTTCTGTCTTTGTGTTCTGTTCAGATCTATCTATGCTTTCTTTGAGTTCTACAAGCATCTTCCATATTGCTATTTTAAGTTCCTTATCCGAGAGGTTAATCAGGTGGTTGGAGTTTATTAGGTCATCCGAGCTTTCGTTGTCATTTTCTGTGCATGGTGTTTGCCTGTGCGGTTTCCCCATTGTCACACTTGTAGTGTGCTTTTTCCTGTGTGTTGTGGTGGGGTTCATTGGTTAGAAAGAGTCGAAGTGCTCTTCTGCTGCCTCTAGTTGACAGATTTTTGGGGGTGCGCTCCCTAGGCCTCTGAGGAGACCTTCAGGGATTCAGAAACACAGGCAGACAGGCACAGGCAGGCAGGAGAAGTTTCTCTTGAAGTCCTCAGAGTAAAAAACTGAGATTTTTATAATTTTAAATATTTGGGCCCCAAACTGATATGCAACAAGCTAAATGCATATTTAAGCACCTAAAATATATTCCTCAAAATTTATTTAAAAAGTGATCATGGAGGAGGATGAACAATGGGAAGACTCATAACATTTATGGTAGAAAAGTGCAGAAAGTTTGATACTAGCCTTTGATAAGTTTCTCATTCTCTATTTTAACAAGTGGAAAGTTTTGCTTATTTTTATGTTCTTATTGCCATCTTTCGATTTCTTTTCCATAATGGTATTTTGGTTAATATGTAAATGATAACTTTCTTTTAAGAAAGTCGTAAAATGAAGAAATAATTATTCAAATATCAACCACTTTGGTGGAGGTATAGCAATTTTGAATTTAAAAGAAAACACTAAATTTAACATGTGTAATTGTTACCTCAAATACAAATTTTATTCATGTAGATAATGTCATATTGTCCAAATATTCTGGACCTTGGGATTAATACAGTAATGTCAACTTGATTTTTCTCAACACAAAAGGAATAGGATAAACTTTTCTCATTATAATAAAATACATTTATTACAGCCCATCCATGGCAGACATTACACTTAATGGGAAAATATTATAAGATTTTCTTCTTAGATCAGCTACAAGACAAAGTTGCCTATATTCATTACTTTAATTAAATATAGTACTGATAATACCTGCCATAGCAATTAGTTAAGTAAAAATGACAAGGGCATCAAGATAGTAAGAGAAGTCAAGCTCTCTCTGTTTTAGATGGCAGGATGTTAGATTTAGAAAATCCTAAAGATTTTACAAAAGAACTTCTAGGAAAAAAAACGTTTATCCTAAAGTGAACAGGCTACAAAATAATATGCAAAAGTCCACAGTTTTTTTTCAATATACAAATAATGAAAGAGATTAAAGAGATATTTTTTAAAAATATACCATTCACAATTATAGTTCTGAAAATCAAATATCTCAGAATCATTGTAAGCAAAGAAAACTATAAAACACTAGTTTAAAAAATAAAAGCAGAGATGGAAAATGGAACCACATCCCCTGTTCATGGATTGGAAAATTAACATAATTAAAATGGCAATATTCTCCAAAGCATTGTGCAGATTTAATGCAATTTATATAAAGACATGCAAGTCATTATCAAGAAATATATAAAACACCTCTGAAATTCATGTAACAATAAACCTCTAGAAATAGCTAAAGCAATTCTTAGTGAACAAAAGAAGATGGGACATTATTTTTCCCAACTTCAAACTCTACTACAAAGTGGTAGTAATTAAAATGGCGTGCTATTTAAATTAAAACAATCTCGTATCAGTAGAATTGAATTAATTATCTTGAGACAATTCTCCAGCTATATAAGTTAATTTTTGAAAAAAGAGCAAAAACATAGTGGAAAAGCAAAGAAAACCTCTCCAACAAGTGTTGCTGGGTAACCTGGTCAGCTGCATGTAAGAAATTGAACTCAGACTTTTTTCTATTTTTTCTATTATGCCTAAATCAAATCATTAATATTAAAGACCTTGATATCAGATCTGAAACATTATGGTAGGTAGAGGAAAACATAGGCAGAAGTATTCATGATATTGGTGCTAATGTTATCTTCAAGGTTGAAACATTACTGACTACAAAGTGTAAGTAAAGATAAAAAAAAATGGAACTACATTGAATTAATAAACTTCTTCATTTGAAAGAAAATTATCATGATAAAAAGACCTAGAAATTATTTATCCAGTACTCATTTGATTAGGGATTAATGTCTAAGATTTATAAGGCACTTGTAGAGCTTAACAGAAAAGACTAAAATCCAACCCCATTTAAAACATGGAAAGAAGAGATAAGCAAAAACTTATTTAAAGTAGAAATTTATATGGTTAAATTGCACATGAAAAATGTTTCACACCATTAATCATCAATAAGATGCAAATCAAAACATTAAAGCTTTACCTTATTCCAAGAGACTGGCACTCATCAAGAACAAAAGCAATTAATTCATGTGTGAATGTGGGGAGAAAGAAGCTATCTTTAGTTGCTGATGGGAATGTCAACAGGTCCAGCCTTTTTGGAAAATATGGACTGTCCTCAAAAACCTAAAAATTGAGCTTCCATTCAACTCAGCAATACCTCTCTTGGGAATATAAACTAGTGCTCAGCACACAGTGCAGAAAATCCCTCTGCACTATTGTGTTCATTGAAGTAGAATTTGGAAACAATCTACCTTCCTGAGAACAGATGAACGGGTAGACAAACCATGGTACAACTCCACAGTGGAATACTATGCAAGTGTTAAGGAAAATAAAGTCAAGCTACTGGTTTATACATGGATAGAAATGGAGAGTATCATGCTGAGTGAAATGAGTCAGAAAGAGGATTATCAAACTCATCTGCATGACATTGAAAAAAAGTCCAAAGACAATAGAAATGTTAGGTGGAAAATGCAGTTAAGACAGAGAAGGGACAATTATGACTATAATCATTGAAAATGATCACTCTGAAAAGAATTAGTAATTGAGAGGAAGTAAAGTAATATGCGTGCTATCACTTCAGTAATAGTATTGCAAACCAAAGTTTATAAAAGGAATAAAGAACATGAGAAAGAAAATAAGTGTCTGCCACATAGGCAGGTAGGGTGGGGTGAAGAAAGGGTAACTTGGGAATGAGTGGCTGTGAATGAACAGTGGTGAAGTGATGGGTGTTGCAACATTGTACGACCAAAACTCAACTATCATTTTTAACTGTATAATTTGTAATGATTTAATAAAAAAAGATAAGAATCACTTAGCCGGCGCGGACGGGCAGCTGGCAGGCCCCCCATGGGCCAGCGGCCTTTTAGTCCGGCCTAGGGTTAGGGGGGCCCGGACCTGGGTCACCAGGCCCCTCTCTCCCCCATTCCTCCGGATCTCCAGGTGGGTTTCTGGGAGGAGCTGACGGGGCACCCTGGGTTTTTTTCCCCACTCCCAGGCCGGGCCGGGACCCTGGCCTAGGGAGGGGCTCCAGTCCCTGAGCTTCAGGCTTGGGAGGGTCTCTTTCCCTTCCCGGAGCAGGATTCTTAGCCGGCGCGGACGGGCAGCTGGCAGGCCCCCCATGGGCCAGCGGCCTTTTAGTCCGGCCTAGGGTTAGGGGGGCCCGGACCTGGGTCACCAGGCCCCTCTCTCCCCCATTCCTCCGGATCTCCAGGTGGGTTTCTGGGAGGAGCTGACGGGGCACCCTGGGTTTTTTTCCCCACTCCCAGGCCGGGCCGGGACCCTGGCCTAGGGAGGGGCTTAGGGGGTAGAGTTTGATCTGGTGGGTGGCAGATAGCTGCTCAGCTATACTCAGTCTGTCACTGGTAATTTCATACCAGTCTACATTTTGGAAACCGCGCGGGGGCTCTAGCCCCCGCGCAAACATTTGCTCCTTCCAACCATTAGTACCCCAGATTTACCCTTCTTAACTTCAGTAACACATAGTTCTAATCTCTGACCTAAGACATACAGTAGATCTAACAAATCCCAGAACTATCTAGAAGGACACACATTGAACACATATATCTTTTGAATATTTTATGGGTATTTTCTTTAACTGATGTAACTCTCTATATATTCTTCTACCCTGATGTTTCTATTCACTTTTCATCTTGTCTGTTCTTTGTAAGCTGTACAGTAAGGATTGTTGGTGGAACTGTCCCTCAGTTTGATGCTTATGATTGAACTATGTCATGGAAAATGCAGGTCTTGTTCCTATTGCCTCCAGATGCACAAATAACGCCCCATGGCATTGATCCTTGTTTGCATAGACACATTAAAATGGGAAAACACCATACATACAGATAAGTTCTTATCTAATAAATCTCAGTACAATGTACCTTACACCCTGAACATTGATATAATGACCTGGCACAGGCCTCATAAGAATGACATCCTCCATTCACGCCGGAACCAGGCAAGCTATCTACGAAACATCCAGGGTCTTTTTCAGCAACAGCTGGAAGCAGTCCTCTACCAGGAAAGACACTACCAAGGGTCTGACATCGACCCCCTAAAAAGAGACTTCCGTTTACACTGAGAAGACTCGACAACATCAATGACCTGCTCTACAGGACACGGTTCTCTCTAGTGCCCCTTAATTGTGAGGTGAAACGAGAGGATGCTATGCACCATCCTGACTGCAATATGGGATATGCAAACTCCAGGATCCTTAATACAGAAGCATGATACCAACAACAGAGACTATGTGAGGAATGGAGGTGTATTGCCACTACAGACGATGACTTGAATTGGACAAACTAATTTGCCTGGAGCCTAGAGTCAGTCCTGTGCCAGGAAACTTCAGGGTTAGGGTCTTCTTGTATTTAGACCATAATTTGTCTTTCCATGTCCCTTATGTTTTGATGGGCCTATGCAAACAAATGCCACTTTAATACCATTTTTTTACTATGTTCCCTTGACTCTAATCCTTAAGAAAAACAACCCACTAAAACTTTTGAGGTTAACTTAAACTAGTAAGCATGTGCATAGAACTAGAGAAATGTACTTTGCCCGCAATGTTTAGGGAGCTACATAAGTATAATGTCTTTAGATTATATTGTGTGCTGCTAAGAAATAGTATGTACTACAACTGGGGATTTGAGGGACAAGAAATTGTATTGTACATGGGTTCAGTTTTGTTTTTCTTAATGCTCTTTGGCTGAAAGTTCAAGGCTGGGATATCATCGATGGGACTACCGAGAATTCTGTTTATGGGTGATTGGGCTTCCACTGTCCTCTTCTTTACATCTTTGTTGTCATAATTAAAATAAAAAAAGGAAAAAAAATATCTAAACATATATCCACACATATTACTAGTCTTAAATTTTCTAGGAACTCTTCTGAAATCATTTAAAATTGGCAAAGTATCCCAACTATATAATTTAAGCAAATAGTTCTTCATACAAAATTCAATATATCATCTACTCCTATAGTAAATTCTAAACCTTGGCTTTGACGCACTGTACTTTAGATCACTCCCACAATATAAAATGTTAGAGCAAAAGGATCAACTGTTATGCAGATTTACCAAGTATCTACCGCAGAATTAACCACAGTATGTTGTACTTCTACTCATCATACGGCATGTGTAACTTGCTAACTCAATGTTCTAATGTCATGTTTTCAAATAATACATATATCTAAAAAAATATAGAAAATTGTCAAAAGTGACAGGAATTCTTAATTTTCCACAAAGCTTTCAAAAATAAATGATATGAACATCTTTCACAAAAAAAAAAAAGATAAGAATCAACAGAGCTATGTTAATGAAGTATTATACTCAGATCTCAAACAAACTTTATCTTTATGGCATATGCAAACCTATAGATTGTACTTTCCTTTTTGTTTTTATTTTGGGGACACATACAATGTTGCTCAGAGATGACTTCTGGCTCTGTTCTCAGTAATAACTCCTGGTGGGCTCAGGAGGTGCCAGTTATTGAACTCAGGTCAGCTATATGCAAGGCAAACTCCCTACATTTTCGACTATGTCTCCAGCCCTGGTTACTTCCCTTCCCTTTCATTTCAGGCTCATTTATCTCCCGCAATATATTATCTCCACCTATCTCCCCAATTCCTAATAAAAGACATATACTCATTCAGCCTTACCAGTTCAAAACCCCTGATTATGCTGTCTCTCTCAGTCTGAAACGGCATCTTTTCTACCATCCTAGCATGTTTCTTTGAACAAGCTCTGTCCTGACTACCAGATATGTCCAGTCTCCTGGAAATGGAAATGAAGAGCAGGAAATAAATGAGAGGGCTTTGGCTCCACCAACTGAAGCCTATAAAACATGAGAGGGGGCCGGAACTATGGCACAGCAGTAGGCGTTTGTCTTCCCTGAGCTAGCCTAGGACTGACTGCAGTTTGATCCCCAGGTGTCCCATATGGTCCCCCAAGCCAGAAGCGATTTCTGAGTGCATAGCCAGGAGTAACCCATGAGCATCACTGGACGTGACCCCAAAATAAAAAAAAATTGAGAGAGAAAAGACTGTGCTTTTTATTTTTGATTGTTTTGTTTTAAAATTTTGGGCCACACCCACCCGTGTGTGTTATTCTGTCTCTGCACTCAGAAATCGCTTCTGGCAGGCTCGGGGAAGCACATGGGATGCCGGGAACCAAACCTGGGTTCATTCAGGTCAGCTGTGTGCAATGCAAACACCCTACCGTTGTGCTATCTCTCCAGCTCCAGGAGGGAAAGTATTCTATTTATATCTCTCATCAAATTACATTGTTAGAGTGAAACTGTATGAGAAACAATTAGGTAATCAATTTCCATGCTTTTTATTTTGAAGGGAAGGTAATTGTTCTTTTTGAGACTACAAGTCAACTTTTTTTTTAAACATTTTTTTATTTAAACACCTTGATTACATACATTATTGTGTTTGGGTTTCAGTCATGTAAAGAACGCCACCCATCACCAGTGCAACATTCCCATCACCAATGTCCAAGTCTCCCTCCTCCCCACCCGACCCCCCGTGTACTCTAAACAGGCTCTCCATTTCCCTCATATATTCTCATTATAAGGAAAGTTCAAAATGTAGTTATTTCTCTAACTAAACTCATCACTCTTTGTGGTGAGCTTCCTATGGTGAGCTGGAACATCCAGCTCTTTTCACTTTTGTGTCTGGAAATTATTATTGCAAGAATGTCTTTCATTTTTCTTAAAACCCATAGATGTGTGAGACCATTCTGCGTTTTTCTCTCTCTCTCTGACTTATTTCACTCAGCATAATAGATTCCGTATACATCCATGTATAGGAAAATTTCATGACTTCATCTCTCCTGACAGCTGCATAATATTCCATTGTGTACATGTACCACAGTTTCTTTAGCCATTCATCTGTTGAAGGGCATCTTGGTTGTTTCCAGAGTCTTGCTATGGTAAATAGTGCTGCAATGAATATAGGTGTAAGGAAGGGGTTTTTGTACTGTATTTTTGTGTTCCTAGGGTATATTCCTAGGAGTGGTATAGCTGGATCCTATGGGAGCTCGATTTCAAGTTTTTGGAGGAATCTCCATATCGCTTTCCATAAAGGTTGAACTAGATGGCATTCCCACCAAGAGTGGATAAGAGTTCCTTTCTCTCCACATCCCCGCCAACACTGTTTATTCTCATTCTTTGTGATGTGTGCCATTCTCTGTGGTGTGAGGTGGTATCTCATCGTTGTTTTGATTTGCATCTCCCTGATGATTAGTGATGTGGAGCACTTTTTCATGTGTCTTTTGGCCATTTGTATTTCTTCTTTGTCAAAGTGTCTGTTCATTTCTTCTCCCCATTTTTTGATGGGATTAGATGTTTTTTCTTGTAAAGTTCTGTCAGTGCCTTGTATATTTTGGAGATTAGCCCCTTATCTGATGGGTATTGGGTGAATAGTTTCTCCCATTCAGTGGGTGGCTCTTGTATCCTGGGCACTATTTCCTTTGAGGTGCAGAAGCTTCTCAGCTTAATATATTCCCATCTGTTAATCTCTGCTTTCACTTGCTTGGAGAGTGCAGTTTCCTCCTTGAAGATGCCTGTAATGTCCTGGAGTGTCTTGCCTATGTGCTGTTCTATATATCTTATGGTTTTGGGGCTGATATCGAGGTCTTTAATCCATTTGGATTTACCTTCAAGTCAACTTTCTATTAAGATGGCTTTTTAACATGTATCTCCATACTAGACCATTAGATATAGTGAAAGTGGTCAACCAGGGTTAGATTTCTGGCATTCCATATGGTCCCCTGAGCACCACTAGCAGTGATTTCTACATGCAGTGCCAAGATAAAGTCCTCACCACTGATGAGTGGCTGAAAAACAAATATCAACAACAATAACAACAACAAAAAACCAAAATTCTAAAAACTGAGGGTGGTGATTCCTATTTTTGAGAGTAAAGATTCTAAAAGCCTATATATGTAAAGAAAATAAAAAATAATATGAAACATGATCTCCGAAGCAAAATTAGCTATGTATAAAGTTCTACAGATCAGCTGGGTAACAGAATAATTCATAGGTGAATTCAAGAAGATATGAGAACAACAAATTTTAGAAAAGTTATTTGTAAACTATGCTGGCTTACTGACAGTGTAGTATCAGTTTCAATTTATTAGGGGAAATTCAATTGTCAGTTAAACTGAAATCCCAGTTTCAGTTATAAAAGTGCTAGAGTAGAAAATATAGCCTATTAAATGATTTTATTTTAGTAAAGAAATTACAGATCCTGCTACTATAGAAATTGCCTCAAATTTAGTTATAATAAATAGTACATATTCATTCTTTTATAGTTATGAATATATATTCAGATTTATTTTCCTTAAAAACTCGAGAAAATAATCTATTCCCATGACTTTCTATGCCTTCCAAAGAATTTCTTTATTTCTTGTGACTATACCAACCAATAACCCAGTAAAGCTATTTTATTTTTTTGGTTAAACCAGTGGCACTTAGTCATTATTCCTGACTGTGCTCAGAAATAACTCCTGGCAGGCTCAGGGATGCTGTCAGGGATTGAAGAGGGTTGCTGCACACAAGGCAAATGCTTTACCTGCTGTACTATCATTCTAGTAAATTTTTTAATCTCACTTTGCTTCCATTCTCACATTGAATTTTGTCTGCCCCTAATATTACAAAATTTTCCTTACAAAGATCCTTGTCCTTACACTATATTGAATTAGATGAGATAAAATGACCTTTTACTCAAATTCTTTAATTTAATAATAATTGAAAACTTTCTTTTGACAGATAATTTGACATATTCATAGGATGAAGGATTAAAGCAGAAATATCACTGTTAAGGGCATTGTTTAACTCACAAATACCAAGGTCAATTTTATATATCATCATCAATAGAGGCCCAAAGTGAGATATAGTCATTGGAAGGGGGAAAGTACAATCACTTGGTAATAGAGGATACTGTCAAAAGCAATATTAGGAAGAAAAAATGTAGTAAAGTATATTCTTCTTTTAATAAGTTTTAGGAATTGTACAAGCATATCTAACTGTAGGACCACTAAAATCATCATTAATGGAGATTTTATTATATAAATGTAAAATAAATCAAGTAAATCAAATATTAATTTATATATTTGGCTTGTAACTGCAATTTCTCCAACAAAGAGAGAAATCATTTCTTTGGTCACTGATCTTGGTCTGATCAACAACTTGTTTGGCCATCAACTGGAACAGAATTGATACCCAATCTGCAACAAGCTAGACATAGAAGGGACCACTTATACCACTTATACTAGCAGCCCAGGGGGCAAAGGAGGGGTGATAAGGGAAGCATGCTGGAAACAGGGGTGGAGGGAGGACAACATTGGTGTGGGAATGCCCCTGATTCAATGTCACTATGTATCTAATATACTACTGTGAATGATTTGTAATCTACTTTGGTCAAAAGTAAAATTATTAATAAAAAATAAATTAAAATTTTTTTAAAATCTCAACTGAAAACAACAACAAAAAAAGAAATAATGGATTATATTAGCTTATTGGGCTTTACTTCTAGATATTCCTGACTAGACCACTGATTCAAAAAGAATCAGAAAAACAATGATGTAACTCAAATACAATCTGCAACTAGTGTAGAATTGCATATATTGATACACAAAAATAGAATAATTAAGGCTCATTAATACATGCCAGATATATTTTGTGGATTGTTTCTAAAGTCTGTTGATAAATATTATATGCAGTTTGCCTCTACTAATTAAACTAAACATCACTTCACTATTATAAAGTAAATAGATGTCTTATTTTATACAAAAGAAAACAATGGCTTTAAGAATCATGTTTTAAAAAACATTCAAAGAATAAATATTGGAGCTACAATTTGAATTTTTGTTAGTATATCTACTTAATTCTTAACAGTAAGAATTATTAGTTCATAGTCAAAAACATGTTGATATTTTCCCATCTATTTTTACTATTTACAGTCCTTTTTAAATCTATTTTAAATGTTTATACATATTTCTTTGAGTACCTTAGAAAAAAATAATTTGATATTTGATCTGACTAATCATAAGGAATACAGAATTTCTCAGTTATAAATATTTTCCTTGCCAGTTTTCACATTTTCAAGGGCTGAGATGGTATATATATAGTAGAAAAACAAATACCCATAACCTGAAATCAGTCACAGTAAAACAACTTGAAACCAGGAAAAAACTAGGTTTTTTCATTAACCATGTCTGAGATTTGTATAAAAGTTCCAACTTTTTGATGCTAAAACTTCTAAAAAGGAGTTTTATGTTTTTTTAACCTTTAGATTTGCATTCACAGGAAGTAGATAGAGGCCTATGATACAAAAATAGGCCACATATGCGACTTGAGGACCAAAATTTGAACAAAAACACAAGAACTGGTCAGTGATATTTTGTAACAAAATAAAATGACAAAGACTACAATCAAATTCACGTGTATTCTGATGTTCCTAGATTTAAAATGTAAAACTGTCTTATGGAATGCAAAAAAATACTATGAAATCATTTTCTGATAAAGGATGGGGTATATAAGGAATTCATTAACTTTTAAAATTATATGCATGTCATCTGCTATCTTATGCCTGGCAGTAAATGGTAATAGGATATTAAGCAAGTTAATGTTGTTATGGGATGCATCAAAGTGGTAGAGATGTATGAACACTATTTCTATAGTTAAGTTTTTGGCAATGATGATGAAGATGGTGGAGGTAAGTGGTAGTTTTAATAATAATGATGATAGTGAAGATGAAATAAAGTTCTACATAAAATTTCTCAATTTAAATTTTTAAAGAACTCCAAAAGAAACATATTAGATTATATGAACTTTGTATATGCATATTTGAGACTTAGGCTATTATTCTTTGAAATTACAGGGGCAGTCAGTGGTGGAACTGGTATTCAAATATAAACAATTCAGCTTAAATATTTTAACTATTAAACATAGAAAAAAGTGTCATTGTTTTGGCGTGATACCTGACTTATTATTCTGTATTAGATGTAAGGTGTCTTATGCTGCTAACCAATAATAAAATCTGTGAAAGATATTGAAAGGAATAACTTACTAAGCTTCTATAACATTTTCTGATTGGTCCAGAGTAAAGACCTCAAGCTTTCATGGCTCCTGCCACGTTTATCCAAGCCATTAACTGAAACTCTATTCTCCCTGATCAATTTATCATCTCTTTACTTCATTCAAGGTCAATATTGACCTGGTTGGATGAGGAGGAGAATTATATCTGAGAGCAGCATTCTATAAATATTGGAATTAGAACAGGAAATTCTAAGTCAGTAACATATACTAAGGTCTTAGAAATGACAAAGACAGAAGTAACAAAGAAAAGGTGGTTTAAAGGAGACATAAATGAAAGTCATTGAAATTAGAAAATAAAGAAAAATATGGTTGGGTAAAACTAGACAGACTATGTAAACAACTGTTTGACAACAACTTATTTATAACTGACTTCTGGA
Organism: Suncus etruscus; assembly: GCF_024139225.1. Classification (NCBI taxonomy): domain Eukaryota; kingdom Metazoa; phylum Chordata; class Mammalia; order Eulipotyphla; family Soricidae; genus Suncus; species Suncus etruscus. The sequence continues at coordinate 149,185,572 of NC_064851.1, read as the reverse complement.
GGCCAACATAACATGATGCAAGTATAATTTTTAAAGCATGGACCTAGGCTTAAATTGAAATATCTGGGAAAGATATGTATTCTTTCTTCTGTTTGATAAGTCCTAAAATATGGACTCACAACTTGTGAAAACCTGGAAAAATCTGGAAATTACTCAGATACCCTACAATAAATGAATGGGTTAAGAAACTGCAGTATATCTGCACAAAGGAATACTATGCATCTGTTAGGAAAAATGATGTCATAAAATTTTCCTAAATATTGATGAACATGAAGACTATCATGATAATGAAATAAGTCAGAAGGAGAGATATATACATAGACTAGTCTCACTCATCTGTGGAATTTTAAAAATAAAAAACAGATGCTGGTCAGAAGGACCAACTCATGATATGAAGCTTACCACAAAGAGTGGTAAGTTCAGTTAGAGAAATAATTGCACAACAGTGATGGAGCAGAAATCCTAGAACCATAAAGAAAAACTCTCTCCTAGCCTTCGCCCTATGACCTATACAAATAGCAAGATATCCAGTTACAGAGGCGGGATGTCAACACCCACATCTGAGTGGAAAGTCTTTTGGCACCATAAAAAGACCTTGGGGTGTGTAAATTAGTGAGTATGGAGCCTGTAGTTGTTCCCATGGCAGTATGCTTCAAGGGCTGAGAAACCCTGTATCTCTTAGACTAAGGGAATTTCCTTCTAATTTCCCCAATATTCACCATGTCCATGCAAAAGAAGGTAGAGGAGGAGGAGGAGGAGGAGGAGGAGGAGGAGGAGGAGGAGAAGAAGAGGAGGAGGAGGAGGAGGAGGAGGAGGAGGAGGAAAGAAGAAGAAGAAGAAGAAGAAGAAGAAGAAGAAGAAGAAAAGAAGAAGAAGAAGAAGAAGAAGAAGAAGAAGAAGAAGAAGAAGAAGAAGAAGAAGAAGAAGAAGAAGAAGAAGAAGAAGAAGAAGAGAAACAACCCTTTTTTTAAAAAATGTTGCTGGTTTGGTGGGTTTTTTGTTGTTCTATTTTTGGTTTTGTTTTTGTTTTTTTTTGTTTGTTTGTTTCTTCGTAGCTGATGGTTGGTTTTTGGTTTATTCTTTTTTTTAATTCTTTTTGTACATTTGTTGTTACTCCCTTATTGTGTTTTTGTTTTTGTCTTGTTTTGTTTTGTACTTTTTTCTTCTTTTTTTATTCTTTTCCCCGTTCTTCTTTCAAATGTATACTTACAACACCTAGACGGACTCCTCCCATATCCTTTCTTAGTTCTCCAATAGAGCCACATTACTGGAATCACACTAATAAGCATCATAATTGGAGAGAGAAAAATGGATAGTGCCAAAACCAGACAGTCGTATGTTCATTTGGTGAAAATTAAAAATGATCAGACTTGAATACCAAATCCAAAGTCAATGACAACAGAATTGCTACCCAATCTACATTAAGCTGTATAAGGGGGAACAGATACACTGCATTACTGGGAGGTAAAGGAGGGAGAAGTGGGATGTATGCTGGGAAAAGGGGTGGAGGGAGAACAACACTGGTGATGGGAATGCCCCTCATTCATTATCATTATGTGCCTTAAATATTACTGTGAAAGATTTGTAATTCACTTTGACCACAATAAAAATAAATAAATGTTTTTAATAGTATCAGTATTTTTATTTTTCTATTCTTTTTATTTTATATATTTATTTTTTTGGTTTTTGGGCTACACCCAGTGATGCTCAGGGGTTACTCCTTGCTATGGATTTGGAAATTACTCCTGGGTTGGTTGACCATATGGGACACCTGGCAATCGAACCGTGATCTGTCCTAGGCTAGCATGGGCAAGACAAATGCCTTATCCTTGTGCCACTGCTCCAGCCCCAGTTCTATTCTTTCTTAACACCATCATTGCACCTGAGACTCCTTGGCCCTTCTTCCCATCCTTTTATATTTGTGTTTCTCCTCCTCCACTCAATTTCTTTCTCCTCACTATAATTTGGGAATTATAGTGTTCTAGACAATCCCCTTTTATTAGATCTACCATTTAAGTTCTGCTAATACCATTTCCTCCTGTGTTTCATTGGGAGATGATTGTTTTTCCCTGCTCTTGTTAATTTCCTATATTGCCTTAGTTATCTCTTTGAATTTTTAACCTCTTTCACATTTTCTAATGATTTTTTTCATAATAATGTAATGAAAATTTAACTAGTTATGGAATATAAATAATGTGAATTTTGAGACAAGACATTGTAGTTAACTTTGAAATTACCAATTTTTCCTTAAGTTGACCTTATTGTATTTGGAAGAAGCCAACTTAGGTAACTGGAGTTTATAAATGTAGGTCAATAACTTCTACAAGTAACCTAAGGTTGTTTTTTTGGTCTAGAGAAAAGTACTACTTCACATAAAATATTTTTAATAATATCCTTATTTAAACATTGTGATTACAAACATGACTGTAGTTAGGTTTTAGTCATAAAAAGAACAACCCCCTTCACCAGTGTAGCATTCCCACCATATTTTATTTTATTTTATTTTATTTTATTTTATTTTATTTTAAGTAAAGTATGCCGACCCTACACATTATTTTTTCTCCTTCCATTTGGTCCTTGAAAATTATGAACCTACCCACAAACAGTGGTGAGTGCGGTTAGAGAAATAACTACACTAACAACTACCATGACAATGTTAATGAATAAGAGAAGTTGAATGCCTGTCTCAAATACAGGCATGGGGTAGGGGAGGAGGGAGATAGGGTGCATTGTAGTGGGAATGTTGCATTCAAATAAAATATTATAGGATAAGATTGGCCTGGGTTACTTTTTTTTGTTTAAGTGGTTGAGAAATGACTTGGTTTGCAGCATTTTTTGAAATTCAAATACTTTTATAAAATATCTTTATCAGAATAAAACTGCTTCCATATAATATATTCATCAAATAAAAATGCAAAGTACAAAGTTGCTGTTATGCACCACTGAAGGATGCAGAGACATTATTCAAATATGTCCATGGCAATTGCTACACATGCACTTGCAGGGTGTGGGAAATTAACAATAGAAGATTCTTGGTGTTGGAGTGATAGTACAGCAAGTGATTACTCTTAATCCTTTTTTATGAATAGGTGCCAGACCCCTTGAAATATTCAAAGCAACAGACTTACAGATTTCCAGGAAGCATAAGGGGTGAGCAGAAGATACAATAAGGGCAGAGAGTTACAAAATTAGAGGAAAAAATGCTTAGGGTCACCCTTCCTTTCTGATGATTTTGATCCACATTTATTTTTGGACCCTCATTATTTTGGATAACTGAGATTGCTAATAACAGATGGAAATTAATACTGGTTATACTCTAATTTAGCATATTATTATGTTTAATAGAGGGAAAGTCTAATAACTTTTAGTTTTATTTTCCATTTCTGTATATCTAAATAAAGATTAATGAATAGGATAGATAGATGACAGATGGATAGATAGATAGACAGATAAATAGGTAGACAGATAGATAGAAAGAAAGAAAAAGAAAGGAAAGAAAGAAAGAAATAAGAGAGAGAAAGAAAGAAAAAGAAAGAAAAAAGAAAGAAGAAAGAAAGAAGAAAGAAAGAAAGAAGAAAGAAAGAAAGAAAGAAAAAAAAAAAAAAAAAAGAAAAAAAGAAAGAAAGAAAGAAAGAAAGAAAGAAAGAAAGAAGAAGAAGAAGAAAGAAGGAAAGAAGAAGGAAGGAAGGAAGGAAGGAAGGAAGGAAGGAAGGAAGGAAGGAAGGAAGGAAGGAAGGAAGGAAGGAAGGAAAGAAGGAAAGGAGGAAAGAAGAAAGAAGAAAGAAAGAGAGAGAGAGAAAGAAAGAAAGAAAGAAAGAAAGAAAGAAGAGAAAGAAGAAAGAAAGAAAAAAGAAAGAAAAAGAAAAGAAAGAAAGAAAAGAAAGAAAGAAAAGAAGAAAGAAAGAGAAGAGAAAGAAAGAAAGAAGAAAGAGAGAGAGAGAAAGAAAGAAAGAATACAAATGAAAGACATGACTGATAAATAGTACAGTGAATAGGATTTTTGATTTCTGTGTGGCTGAGCCATGTTCCCTTCTTGGTATCCCATATGTTTTCCCTAGCCTGCCAAAAGTGAGTCCTGAGTGCATAACCAGGAGTAACTCCTGATCCCAAGACAAAAAAAATTATAATCAAATTTGAATATTGAGTAGGCACATTTGAAGAATTATTTTAAGGTATCTTTATAAAGAAATTTTTTTCTATTTGGGTTTGTGTGAATATCTGAGTTCTCAACTCATCTAAATTACACATTGTGTCAAAATTATGTGAAAAATACAAGTCAAGCACAGAAGCTATAAAGACCAGGGAAAACACTCATCTAATATCAAATACGTTTCTATTAATTTGTTTTTCCTAACGTTTAGAAATACTTTTTTTTGCCTCAGAGATAAGTATTTAAATGAGTATTTAAAATGCATTTCCTAAATGTGTGCACATCCATAAATTAGAAATTGCCATGTACTAATCAAAACAATCACCTTGTTATTTCATCAGTTACCTGAATTTAAGGTTTTCTCTTCTACTTAGACTATTCCATTTTTCCAAATTGCAAATAAGTTGCAACCCACTCTAAGGTTGGAGGAGAAGCACTTAATGAGAAATCCCTGTGTTTTCTTCTGGGCAGTCCTAAATGTAAGTGCTGAAGAAGAAAAAAAAGTTTGCTTCCTTCTATGAGCACTAATAGTTTATTCTAATTAACAAAAGATAGAGGATAGATAATTTGATATAAAGCTAGCAGTTAATTCCTTTCCTGCATATTTAACGGAAAGGTTTCTACCCAGAGCTGATGTGGTAGAGGAATAGGCAGAGAATTATAAGAAAACAAAGACCATGGAGCCGGAGAGATAGCATGGAAGTAAGGCATTTGCCTTTCATGCAGAAGGTCATTGGTTCGAATCTCGGCATCCCATATGGTCCCCTGAGCCTGCAAGAAGCGATTTCTAAGCCAGGAGCCAGGAGTAACCCCTGAGCCCTGCCGGGTGTGACCCAAAAACCAAAAACCAAAAAAAAAAAAAAAAAAAAGAAGAAGAAGAAGAGAAGAAAAGAAAAGAAAACAAAGACCAGAGAAATAGTTCCAGTCTTCAAGATCATACTAAATAATATAAATAAGACAAGTCTTATGACTTTTCTAAACTTTATTTCTTCATCTGAAAATTGGGCATAAAATTCAGCAAACTTTTTAGAAGTATTATATACTAAATATTTTCTATTTTCCGGCTAATAGTGCTCCATTTCAGCATTTAATCAGTCTACAAAAGCACAAAAATATATGGGCAAGACCTGAACAAATATGATTATATCCTATGCAAATTATATTTCTAGAAATATGGTTTATTGTCTAAAGTTACCTCCCTCATAACCACCCAGGTGCTCAAGACCTTCCACTTAGCAATTGTCAATAAGTAATGGGAAGACTGATGGGTTATTAGGAATGACTGACCAGAGATGACTAAAGGAAAGGTTTTGGACAGTTTAGTGGAGGTATGCTATTATTTTGAACATAAACTTCATAAACTCAAATATTATGTTGAGCCTATTAACTAAATAGTAATAAAATTAATTAAAATATAAACTAGATGAAAAATTATATGAAGTTGGGGCCGGGCGGTGGCGCTGGAGGTAAGGTGCCTGCCTTGCCTGCACTAGCCTAGGATGGACCTCGGTTCGATCCCCCTGCGTCCCATATGGTCCCCCAAGAAGCCAGGAGCAACTTCTGAGCGCATAGCCAGGAGTAACCCCTGAGCGTCACAGGGTGTGGCCCAAAAACCAAAAAAAAAAAAAAAAAAAAAAGAAAAATTATATGAAGTTAATAAATTCATCTGAACTAAAAACACAATATTCACATCTATATGAAACTACTCTTCTACCTTTTTCTGGCATTAACCATCAAACAATGTTAGTTGAAGTCTGAGGAAATAATACAGAATAAAACTTATTAGAATAAAATAAATTTAAATTTATAATTTGCCAAATGTCATTTATATTTAAACTGTGTAATACTATAATTATTTATTATACTGTATTATTTATACTCTTTGGTTTAGATTGAACTAATTTTTGTTTTCACAAGGTTGACAGCTAAGATGCCCTGATTACTTTAGTACTTTAGTACTAAAGGCATCTTCTGGGGATATAGAAATATGCTGAACTCCAAAAGAACATTAGTTTATTAGTTTTTATGATCGCATGCTATTAAGCCAAGGTAGGGGTTATTGTTTCTAAAAAAAATGTACTGAACCACAACTGAGCAGAACTTTTCCTGGGACCAATAAGGAGACCCTAGTCTAGGCTTTGGATCAGGATTTATACAAAAACCAAGATCTCTAATTCCAAAGGTCTGAGTTTGACAATCGCTACTGAGCAGAACTTCTGGAACCATAAGGAAAGACTATCTTAGGCTTGCTCTAGAATCTGCACACACACACACACACACACACACACACACACACACACACACACACACACACACCCCAAAACAAAACAAGGTCATTAATTACAGAAGACTGATTACAACCATGAGGGAGCAGAACTTCTGAAACCATAAAGAAAGACTCTATCCTAGACTTCATCCTCTGACCTGTGCAAATATCAAGATCTCTAATTACAAAGGACTGATTTTGTCAACCACAGCTGAGCAGAACATTTCATGGCATCATAGAAAGGCCTTGGGGTTTGATAATGAGCATGTCCGAAGCCTGTAGTTGTTCCCATAGTAGTATATGCTTCAAGGGTGGAGAAACCCTGTATCTCTTAGGCCAAAGGAATTCCCTAACTAATTTTCCTAATACTTACTGTGCCTATGCAAAACAAACAAAAAAACCACATCAGCCCTCCTTTCTTTTTATTTTCTTTTTCTTCTTTCTTGTTGCTTTTTATTGCTGTTGTGTTTCTTTTGTTGTTGCTTGTTTTTTTTGTTATTTTTTCTTTTTCCCCTTTCTTATTTTAAATGGATAATTATAGCTTCTTATGAACTCATCCCAGCTTTCCTTATTTTCTCTTTTTTTCCCTAACAGAACCACAGAACTTGAATCATCTTGTCTGCCTCATAAATTGAAGACAAAAAAAGTGTATGGTACCAAGATCAAACAGTCACATGAACAATGAGTGGAAATAAAAATGATCAGATATAAACACTAAACCTAAAGTCAATGACAACAGAATCAGGATACCCTGTGAAAGACTTGTAATTTCACATTGGTCACAATATTATTTAAAACAAAAAATGTTGTAAGAAATTGATTTATAATTTATTACTATCTCACAATTTCCATTGTTTGTTTAGGAATGCCTCTTTATGTCCACAATTGTTTTTGTGTGTTTCTATGTGCTTGTTTATTTATTCAGGCTCTCATTTGCTCCCACAAAATAAATATCTACTCCTTCAGAAGCTTAAACTGCAAACCTTTGTTTCTAAACCAGTGCTCTGAATATATATTTTTATTTTCTTTAATCTCAGACCTGACAAAAGGAGAACTATTTGCCAGAAAGAAACACTTTTTGCAACACCTTCTACTCTCAGCCTATTATATTCCCTGCGAAAAAAATCTATAGTGCTTGTCAGTGGATTTATCTCTATTTTGTAAAATAAATGGAATTAGCAAAACACTACTTCTTTTTGGTTAAATACCTGTAAAAAATAAAGAAGAAGGTCTGTGCAGTTATTTATTTATTATACAATCAGGGAAATGGAAATACCCTATCCAAAGAAGTGCAGACATGTTTATAAACCATGGTGCTTCCAATTCAAATCTGGTCAATTTAAGCAAGTACAATCAGTTCGTTGGGTTAAAACAGCCAATATTTTCTTTACCTTTTCTCAGAATTGTGAATTACCACTTATATAAAAGGATGAAGAAAGACTATTATGACAAAATGTACTTAAATTTACCAATTAATTAAAATAACGAATTAGAAAAAAAAAGGAAATTCAGTTTCTACTTTTGAAACTTAGAAGGATATAGATTCCAGGGGTTAAAATATTTCCTGTTACTCTTTTTGGTCTTCTAAACACAAAGAATTACTTGCCAGCTTCAAATGTATTTTTAAATCTTATGGTATTTCAGAATTTAATTTTGATGTAAGATTACAAAAAACACTAGAATAATAATATTGGAGGATATTGTAATTTTTCCCCTTCTTACACTAGAAAAAAGAAAGCTAATAAGATTTGTATAGGCATCCTCACTCAAACCTGAGCAAGTGATTTGGTTAGATTAAGAGGTGATTTAGAATGATTTTCTGAGAGAACAGATAATTAGCTATCTGCTTGAGAGGTTAGGGGAAGAGGAATATGAATGATCAAGTTGCACACTGATTATAGGCTCACAATACCTGGGGAGTAATAATGTCCATAGACCTTGAAGTGAGAAAAACCTCTGTTTTTGTCCCAAATATAATTTCATTACATGACCTTGGTGTAACATTTGTAATTTCTGAAATTTTGTTTTCAATAATTTTAAAATATTTCAAAATATTTATTTTCATAGTATTCATCAAAGATAAAATTTGTATTATATATTACTTTATAATTTCTTTCAATAATAAAATGAGACATTTAAAAATTAAAATGTGAGGTATGTACCATATCTTCATAACTAATTATGTCATTGGGACAAATATTTAAATATTTTATACCCATAATTTAACCATCAATAACTTGTAAAACCAGGGCTCTTTAATTAATTAAAAATAAAATCAAAATAATATAAGTTACAAAATAAACTAAAAGGTTATACACATTTAACACTTTGGAATTTGTTTCTTTGGGGGGTTTCATACTCAGCAATGCTTAGGCCTTTAATTCCTGGTTATATACCCAGAATTCATTCTTTGTGGTATTTGGGGACCATATTGTGATTCAAACTCCTCTTGGTTGGATGGCAAGACAACAAACCTATCGGCTGTACTATCATTCTAGCCTCCATTTTTTGTACTTTGCACAGTGCTTAAATAATCCAGGTATTAGTTAACTCAGCATTTGCTTTCCAATCTTTCTGAAGAATTATGAATAGGATGATAAAAAGATTTGGCCAGCATATAGATAGGTTTCTTTAGCTATCAAACCTACCCAGTTCGACTTTAAAGCATTCATTAATTACATTTTAGTTGACCACTTAGCATATAAATTGACAAATGAGCTCTTGGTTATAATTAAAATAAGTTTTGAGACAATATTATTCAGTTTATAATTGACTTTCACATTAATACATTTATTTTAAAATTTTTAGCTAGTATGGGGTAAATAAATATTATACAAAAATTTTACAGCACTTTTACACAGTATTTTGAAGTTCACTACTTTCTCATTCACAACTTTTGTTTCATTGTCTTAAAATTATCATACTGTTCAATAAGTTTATATGACATAAAGTTATAAGATAACTGTATAGATGGTAAAGTTAAAATTTTCAGAAACTGAGTTTTCCAAAAAACAGTATATAAAAAAAAACAAATCTGGTATCCATAGAGTAGGATTGTTCCATTCATTTTCCACTACATAAAATTTCGTTGTCCCAACCAATTATGATGCTCAGGGCTTACTCTCTATCTCAGAAAATCACTTCTGTTGTTACTTGGGAGATCATATGGCATATTGGGGACGTGAACTCTGACCAGATCTATATATTTCTTATGGGTATATTTCTTGATATTGTATATGCCTTTATTTTCTATTTTCATATGTAATTATGGTTCTCCCCCATTTTAATTTAATTTATAGTACCTAATTTAGATAGCATTTTCTAGCATTTTTTTTGTTGAAACTAAGCTATTTTGTTTATTTTTTATTTGTTTAGTTTGTCATCATTTTCCCATTTTATCTCCTTTGTAGTTATATGGCAAGATTTTTGAATGGGATACATTTAAATCGGAAAAATTGTAGTTTCTATTCATTAAGGATGAAACCTTAAAATTTTTTTGGAAAAGGAGGTAACTCTACCTGAAACATCTTGGTCTTGGTAATTAACGTAAGCTTCATTGCTCAGAAATTGGCCAAACCTCCCTTGAATTTTTGTACCTTATTTTTGAATCTGTTATGGTTATGCATTTTCTCCAGTAATCAAACCATCTTCCAGTAAAGGGCTCAGAACTGTGACATCTTCTTGCCCTAAAATGGGCTTTATTTGTCATCCTGGTTAAGACTGTGGAAATTGACTTCATCCTGCCTGGAAGACATTTTCCTTGCTTCACCTTCTAAAATTTCTGACTGGAAATTGCCTTGTGATGCTCAGATTACTTCATATAGATCTACATAATCTACCAGATCCTTGATCTCTGAATTCTGGGCTAGTTATCTGTATTACAAAAGAAAATTTTTTAGGAACATTAAAATCATGAATTTGGGGGAATTGTTATATTATCTTGTCTGAGACTTGACTTTTCATTTTCCCTTTTGATTGCACTTAAGAAAATTTCTACTCTCTGTTAGTTTAGTTTTTCCCTAGTCTTTAAGGGCCTATGGCTTAATTTTCCATTTTGTTTTAATTTTTTAAGGAACTAAGAAGGGGGAGATGTAATGTAAAGAGAGGTCTTTAAATTAGTGCTCATTTGTATCTTAATTGTCTTCCTTGGTCTTGTTTGCCCATGGCCTTTCATTTGGCTTTTTCCCCTCCACTTTGTGGGGGTAGGACTTGGTTTTTTGATCTCAATAAATACTAGTCAGGAGACCTTAACTGGGAGCTGTAATCTAGGCTTGTGGTTCTCTACATGGTGGGAGCGATTGTCTGGGTTGAACAGCTTGCTGTGGTGATTTTTCTTGCTTGCTTAAACCTCCATATCTGTGTGTGGATTATTTATTGCAGGGAATTACTACCAGACCAACTTCTCTTATTCTCCTGGGATAGGGGAGAATTGCTTATGATGATGAGTCAAGAGTATAGAATAGTATAGAGATGTAGGCCAGCTCCAGCCTTTCATGATATCATCAAATTTCCCCCTAAAATCTCTAGATAAGGGGAAGTAATACAAAATGAAGGTTGGGAACACACTGACCCAGAGATATAGTGAAGAAAAGGAAATAAATTGAGTGGAGAATAAACATAAATATGACAGGGATGGGGGAGGGGGGTAGAGGCCAATAGGTCTCAGGTGCATTGGTGATGTTAAAAAGGGAAAGAACCAAATATCCAAGTAAGAGCCAACAACAAGAAAATCATGAGACCCAAACTTTAACAATCAAAACTTAAAAATTTGGCCTGTTATTCTGGCAGGTGGCATGAACTACACTCTGGGGAACATTGTGAAGGGAGTTAACCACAGGGTGGTGAATTGACCCTGAAACTTTATATGTCTGAAGACCAACTATGAATAACTGTAAATAACAATAGTTTCAGTGAAATATTTTTAAAAATGAAGATTGTTTTAGGGTTTGGAAAATTCAGTAACAGATTCTATAGGTAATAATTTGTCATTATTTTAGCAATATTCTTAACCAACAGACATTCTGTTCTCTAAATTCTCCCATATACCCTTCATGTAAAATCTACTTGCTTTATAAACTTTTAATACCTATTCCATTGACCTAGTTCTTTATGCTCTGATACCTTTAATAAGTTTTAGGGCAGAAATTACTATTTTTGTTCTTCATACTCTTAAAAATATTCTTCCAAAATTAAGTCACCCAATGCTCCTTATCTCTATGGCAATCAGCAACTCCCCTTCCCAGTCCCGTCCAGTGACAGCAGCTGTGTCTAAATCACCCATCTGCTGTCTTTCTGGTACTCTGCCATGTTCTGCTTTATGCCCACTTGCAAGGGTATCATATTTCTATTTAAAAATATTCTGCCTACCTTGGTTATTTTTGGCTACTTATCAGCATGCACCTCTTTGACAATCAATAAAAACTGCTGAATTTGTCCTGTCCTTGATGTGTCCAGTTCCTAACCTGAGTCAATAATGAGTACAGATATCAAAAGAAAGGATGAAATGCATTTTATTCCTTGATGAATTCCCCATAGGTGACTGGCAGTACAGTGGTAAAGTGCAGGGTAATTTAGTCTATTGCTACTGCTACAACACCAGAAACAGCATAAATTATCTTCAACAAGAATGACAACATATGTCTCACATTTTTGGACATACTATCTCATGATGCTACTATGGTCAGATTCTGGTAATAATGCCTTCTTGCCTGCTATTTCTCCACCTTTATGATCCAAAGATCTCACTTCTTAATGCCACCATTGAGATGATTTCAGCATATGAATTTTGAGAATCACAGCCTTTAATCTACAATAGCCCAAAGGAAGTCAATGGGTACAACTGCTAAGTTTGGGGGGTACATATCAGTAAAGTGGAGATTTTCATTGTTTTTATAAATTGCTTTTAGTTTTATAAAAACCAACTATTAAAAATATAATATAAATGTCCTACACTCAGAATGCACAACCACTATATCTAGCTGCAGAATATATTAATCACAACCAAAGAAAAACCCACAACTATTAAGAAGTTAGTCTGCATTCCTCCTTGTTTGGGCTCATTTGTTTTTGGTTTGGGCAATATCCAGGTGTGCTCAGGAACTACTTAAGATTCAGTGCTAAAGGATTTTGGCTGACTCTGCTCAGGCTAACTCTTATTCCTGTGGATTCAAAAGCATGAATACATATAAAGCATTGCACTGAAACCTATTAAAGCTGTTTTGTTTATCCAGCTCTTCATTCTGTTTTCATAGATTTCTGTTTTATGTATTTACTATAAGAGAATTATACTAATTTTAGAATCTGCCTTTTTTACTCAGTATAATGCTTTCAAAGTTTATCTATGAAATATGATCTATGATGATTATATATCATCAGTTTTTTTACATTTTATATTTTAATGATTAAATTTTGTTTGTTTTTGAGCCATATCCGGTGACACTTGGGCTATTACACTCAGAAATAGCTCCTTGCTTGGGGGACTATAGGGGATGCCAAGGGATCGAACTGTGGTCAGCTCCTAGGTCAGCCATGTCGAAAAGCAAAAGGCCTACCACTGCGCCACCACTCTGGCCCCATGATTAAGTAATATTCCTATTGATTATATTATATCATATTTTTGGTTTATCCACTTATGCATTTATAGACATTTAAATTATTTCACTTTTTGACTGTTATGAGTTTATGCTCTTTTCAAACAAATATTTGATTTGAGTTCCTATTTTTAGTTCTTTGAAATATAGATCCATGAATAGAATTCATAAAACAAATTCATTTCCCTGTTTAAAATTTTGAGGAATCATCAAACTATTTTTTCATAATAGTAACACAATATTTACATTGCCAGTGGGCAATGTATGAAGGCTTCCATATTGTCATATCTTTGACAAGATGTGTTGTTTTTTTTTCTCTCTTTTTCTTGATTGAATTCATCCTGAGGGCAAAATATTTCTTTTTTTAATTTAATAAGGATTGCATATCTGTATTCATCTTTCTTAAATTCTTAGGAAGAAAACTTACTCTTCTGTGTTGGCATTTGGAGATAAATTTTGTATATTGACATTTGAAGAATAGACCTGTGGAGGTAATTAATTATTCATGAAACAAAAGCTTCTCTGTCATAAGACACACCAAAAGACAGTCATTTATCTGAACATCAGCATAAAGGGGGGCTTCCTAAAGTCAAAACATAATTGACACCCCTATCCCCAGCCTAAGAATTACTAAAATGCATGAGAATATCCTCTTGAAGGAGGAGATAAATTTAAAGTGTGCACAAGAAAGACTTTGGAAGGGTAAGTCTTTGAGTGCTTTCACAAAATGTAAGACAAAGAAAGATGATGTTAGTAATAAATTATTAATGATTCATAGGTCAGATTCCACCATCATGTCTGGTGAGTAAAATTCTTCTTCAGAAATGGTATAAAATACATGTTTTATCTTACCAGTGAAGTCCAAAGAAAAGTTATTTGCCAGATGCAAACATTAAGTGTTCGTTAATAGGCACATTTTATTAGACAATGGGTTGGAGAATGTATCTAGAATGCCCCATAAACACTACCAGAAAATTCCAGTTTGGTTACTTCAAATTATAAAATTGAAAGTAACCAATACTTTTGGGGAAGAGGTAAAACTGAATCCATTTATGTGCTATGTTTAGTGGGTCTTGGCACCAATGACATTATTTTGAGTCTGTGTTTCTTATAACTTTTGTCTACTTATTTTTATCCTTGGTTAATGTGTGTGATGTTCTAGAATAAATGAATTACTGCATTTTTTGTTAGTAGACATAATAAAAAAAGGTGCCATGAACCTTTTTTAATGTTTAATTTTTAATTTTTTTTGGTTTTTCGGTCACACCCATTTGATGCTCAGGGATTACTCCTGGCTAAGTGCTCAGAAATTGCCCCTGGCTTGGGGTGACCATATGGGATGCCAGGGGATCGAACTGCAGTCCTTCCTTTGCTAGTGCTTGCAAGGTAGACACCTTACCTCTAGTGCCACCTCACTGGCCCCATAATTTCTAATTTTATTGTATGTTATACCCTTTAAAAATATTGCATTTAATTATATTTTTGGAATCAATGTCACATTAATCTTATTTTAAATTTTTCTACAATATTTAACTTTTTTTTCCTTTTTTAAATTTAAGCACCATAATTACACAATTGTTCCTTGTTGGGTTTCTTTTTTTAATATCTTTTAAACACCTTGATTATAAATATGATTGTAGTTGGGTTCAGCCCATAAAGAAAACCCACCTTCACAAATACAACATTCCCATCACCAATGTCCCAAATCTTCCTCCTCCCCCACACCCCCCTTATATTTGAGACAAACTTTCTATTTCTCTCATTCATTTACATTGCTATGATAGTTGTCAGTGTAGCTATTTCTCTAACTGCACTCACCACTCTTTGTGGTGAGCTTCTTCTAGTGAGCTGGAGCTTCCAGACTTCTTCTCTTTTGTCTCTGAGAATTATTGCAAAATTGTTTTTATTTCTTAAAACCCATAGATGAGGGAGACTATTCTGTGTCTATCTCTCTTCCTCTGACTTATTTCACTCAGCATAATAGATTCTATGTACATCCATGTATAGGAAAATTTCATGACTTCATCACTCCTGATGGCTGCAAAATATTCCATTGTGTGTATGTATCACAGTTTCTTTAGCGATTCATCTGTTGAGGAGCATCTTGGTTGTTTAAAGAGTCTGGCTATTGTAAATAGTGCTGCAAAGAATATAGGCATGAGGAAGGAATTTTTAAAATTTTTTTGTGTTCCTAGGGTATATCCCAGGAGTGAGATAGCTGTATCATATGGGAGCTCAATTTCCAGTTTTTGGAGGAATCTCCAAATAGTTTTCCATAAAGGTTGGACAAGATAGCAGTCCCACCAGCAGTGGATAAGAGTTCCTTTCTCTCCACATCTCCGCCAACACTGCTTGTTCTCAGTCTTTGTGAGGTGTGCCAATCTCTGTGGCATGAGATGGTACCTCATAGTTGTTTTGATTTCGTCTCCCTGATGATTAATAATGTGGAGCATTTTGGCCATTTGTATTTTTTCTTAGACAAAGTGTTCATTTCTTCTCATTATTTTTGATGGGATTAGATGTTTTTTTCTTGTAACGCTCTGTCAGTGCCTTGTATATTTTGGATTTTAGCCCCTTATCTGATGGGGTACTTTGTGGAATAGTTTTCTCCCACCCAGTGAGTGACTCTTGTATCCTGGGCACTATTTCCGTTTAAGTGCAGAAGCTTCTCTGCTTAATATATTTTATTCTGTTTATCTCTGCTTCCACTTATTTGGTGATTGCTGTTTCCTCCTTAAAGATGCCTTTACTCACAATGTCATGTAGTGTTTTACCTACATGTTGTTCTATATACCTTATGGTTTCAAGTCTGATATCAAGGTCTTTAATCCATTTGGATTTTACCTTCAAACATGGTGTTAGCTGGGGGTCTGAGTTCGCTTTTTTGCAAATGGCTAACTAGTTGTAGATTCAAATAAATTATGTTTCCCCAGTTCCCTAAAGTAATACAGAGGATAGTATTTTTAAAATAAGATTTTCACATTTGACAGAATTTAGTTTATTTATTTTCAATTCTAAACAAATAATTTCATTGTTTTTCTAAGCTCAATTAAATTAGCTATTTCTACATAATTGTAATAATATTTGGAAATAAAAAACCTTAACTTTAGAGTATCTTGCCCATAATTTGTATGGGATTTTGCTTAGAGGGGTAAAAAAAAACTTGCTATGATACAAATTTCTTCTATTTGTAAAACCCTTACCTTCCCATCCTTTCCTACTGACTAATGAAAAAAGCAGCACTGTTGAATGATTCTAGGGGATAGTCCATGAATTTAAAAAGAAACATCATGTGAGGAAGTGCCCAGGAGTCAAATTGGTTATATAATGGCCCCAAACTTCATATATCCATACAGGAATAATGAGTCTGGAGCAAAGCTTACCTCAGAAAATAATCCAAACAAGCTGAAATGAAATATGTATGTCCAAGTAACAATCTATTTATCAAGTGCTAGAGAAAGATAGAAGGCCATACACATTGAAGAGAGAGAGAGAGAGAGAGAGAGGAGGAGAGAGAGAGAGAGAGAGAGATATGGCCTGTGAAACTGCAATTTTTATTGAGTACAGAGACCATCTGGAGGCAGGGGAGTAAAGGATATAAGGCCTATCCTAAGCAGTCCTACTTTATACATGCTAAGTAGGAAAATCTTTTTTGTGTAAAAACCAAGTTGTAATAAAACAGATATAAAGAAACCAGAGATGATCTTTGTTTTGGATAGAACCAAGTTGTAAGTTATAAACCAACAGGTCAGCAAGGCTTACCTTGCATGGGGCTACCATGCTTGGGTCCTTGGCACCAAATAGTGTTCCCAGAGCCCCTTCAGGAGTGATTCCAGAGCTCCAAGACAGAAGTTAGGCCTGAGCAGGACAGACCGTGGCCTTAAAGAATAAATCAGTAAAAAAGAGAAACTTACGCTTCCAAGTTTTCTGAACTCAATGCTAAAAACACGAACAATAAAAAGTCATATTCTTGACCCAGAAAAAGGGATGAAGTACCTTTTAAAAAGAACAATCTAATGACAATAATGAAGCTAAATTATGCAATTAGAAAACTGTACAGCATTATCTTTATTTGAAGAGCTGATACAGCAGAGTGAAAGGATGAAGTAGCAGATGAAGTTAATCAGTCACTTTAAATCTTACTCAAGGGACAAATAACCAATCAAAAAGATAATGGTCTCCCCCACTCTCTCACTCACTCTCTCTCTCTGCCCCTCCCATTGTCTCTATGTAAAAAAAAGTTTTTCTGTAGCTCAAAGGATTTTGCCCTTTGCTCAGACTTCTTTAAAATTCTCATATGGTCTTTGTTTTCTGCTATTACTTTTCTATAGAGGACCATCTACTCTGGTTCTGCTGTCATAATTTTTATCAGGTCTCAGTTTCTGGATCTCCAAAGCATATGTTTTTAAGGTGCTTTAGAATGGTGACAGTAAACTCATTTGTTGATTTTATCACTAACCTAAACTCATTTTCATAGTTCTTTATTCTACCTGTCTGGTTCACACATTTGAGGTTTTTGGTGAATAGAACTATGTAAGGATTATTGCATCTACCAAAATAATTGGCTAGCACTTTTTGGAAAAAAAAAAAATTAACTCCTTGGTGATGGGTGGTGTTCTTTACATGACTGAAACCCAAACACAATCATGTATGTAATCAAGGTGTTTAAATAAAATATAAAAAAACAACTCCTAAAATTTATCTTAGACCACTTTTTCTTATGACAAGATAAAACACATGTCAGATTTATTGTATTTTTCCATGGTCACCAGTGATAATTTTCTTGTTTTTGTTGGCATTTCTAGATCAAAATAACTATGGTTTCTACAATATCTATATCTTCTTTCATCATCACAAAGACCACAATCTCTGTGGGTGTCAGTCCCCTTTCCCCAAAGCTTCATATAGGCTTTTCTAAATACATCCAGAATAGCTGTCTTCAAGTAACTGTCACATTAGGGTAAGGAACTAAAAGTCAATTGTCTCAATAGACTTATGGGAGGTTTATTAACAATCCTTAAAGTAAGGCTTCTAACAGCTTATTCACTTGTGATTTTTTTGCCTTGTAACTTTTTACAAGACCACGGAAATATAAAATTGGCATACAAATCACTTAAATGATGACATTTTGATAAATAATTCTTAATAATAACAAAAATTATTTCAAGACAAATTTTGAGGATAAGCAGCCAAATCTCATTCCAAGCAGATCAATTTCATCTTCCCAGATGATAAGCAAATTTCAAAACTTTCATGACTTTATTATTCCGAACAACTATGTAGTATTTCATGTGTAGATGTACAATATCTGTAATCACTCCTCTTTCTCAGGCACTTGGGTAGTTTCCAGAGTCTGACTATCATTAACTGTGCTGTGATGAACATAGGAATGCAGAAGGTTTTGCATATTGTGTTTTTGGGTTCCTATGGTATATACCTAGGAGTGATATTGTTTGGTTTTATGGAAGCTCAGTTTCTCATTTTTTGAGGAATATTTGTTGTTTTCCAAAAAGGCTGACCAGTCTGCATTTCAACCATCAGTGAATGAGAGTCCTTTTCTCCCCACATTCACTCCAGCACCAGTTTTTCTTGTTCTTTGTGATGTATGCCAGGCTCTGTGGCAGGAGATGGTATTTCATTATTGTTTTCATTTGCATCTTCCTGATGATTAGTGCCGTGGAACATTTTTTTCACTTGCATTTTGGAATTTATATTTCTTTTTTGACAAAATGTTCATTTCTTCGCCCCATTTTTGGATGGGGTTAGATTTTCGTGCTAAGTTTTATCAGTGCCTTATATGTCTTAGATATTAACCATTATTTAATGGATATTGGGAGAATAGTTTCTCCCATTCCATGAGGAGTGCTTGTATCCTAGTTATGATTTGAGGTGCAGGTCCTTCTATTCTAGTCATGATTTGAGATGCAGAAGCTTCTCAGTTTAATGTAATTTTCTTGGTTTAACTTTAACTTTGCTTTCATTTTCTTGGACAGTGTTGTTTATTGCTTGAAGATGCCTTTAGCTTCAGTGTCATAGCTTATTCTAGTTACATTTTACGTTATATAACTTACGGTTTTAGGTATAATATCAAGGTTTTTAATCCATTTTGATTTACCTTTGTGCCAGTGTAAGAAACTGATTTTGCCTTTTATTTATTTATTTTTGCATGAGTTGACCAGTTTTCCCAACAGCATTTGTTGAACATGCTTTCTTTATTACACTTTATATTTATTTATTGACTCTTTAGCAAAGATTAATTGATCATAGATACCTGGCAGTCAGTCTCAGAATATTCAAATCTATTCCACTGTTCTGACAGTCTGTATTTCAATAGCATGCTGTTATAATGACTACTGATTTATAATATAGTATAAAATTGGGGGGAAGTAATGCCTCCCATCTTCCTTTTCCTAATAATTTCTTTAATTATTCTTGGATGTTTATTGTTCCAAATGAGTTTCAACACTGTTTGACTTCTTTGGAAAGAATTCTCCAAATATGGGTATTCTCTTAGAGATTGTATTAAATCAGTACAATGGTTTGGGAAGTATTGCCATTTTAATGACGTTAACCCTTCCAACCCATGAGTAGGATAAAAGTACACATTTCCTTTTCTATCCTCTTTTATATCTTGAAGCAGTGTTCTGTAGGTTTTATTTTTGTATGCCTTTCATTTGTTTAGTTAGATTGATAATGAGATTCCTGATTTCCTGAGGCATAATATATATTGGAATTTTTGAAATGTCTTTCTTCTTGGATTTTATTTGTATATAGAAAATCCATATATTTTTGTAAATTAATTTTTACCTTGCCACTTTATTTCACAAATATATGGTTTCTGGAAGCTTTTTGCATAGTTCATGATTTTCTTTTTCTTAATATTTTTTATTGAAACCATTCTGAATTACAAGCCCTTCATAGTTAGATTTCAGGCATATAGTGACAGTGAATTAGGGCAATTACCACCACCAGTGTTGGCCTCCCTCCACCAAAGTTCCAAGCATTCATTCTATACTTTCACCCTTAGCCCCTGGACTGCCAGTGTAACAAGCCCACTTTAAGTAGAGATTGTTATAGTTTGGATCTCTTGATTGTATTGTTGTTGACTTTGGCTTGGGTATTCAGTCCTGTTCTTTTTTTATCTCCATCAATGCACTTGAGACCACATGGCCCCTGACCCCGATCCTCATTTGTTTTCTTAGTCTTGTAAAAAAAAAAAAGGAATATGAGGTAAAACAAAGTAATTCATGTCCCAGTTTACTATGAGAAAGGTAGGAGCCTCTATCTTGAAGATACGAATAAAATTTAAAAAAAATAATGGGAGGGGTGGCAGGTTTTGTGAAGGAGTGTGTGTGTTTTTTGCTTTTTTTTTGTTTTTGCATAGACAAAGGAAACATTGGGGGAAATTAGAAAATAAATATCCTTGGCTTATAAAAACAGGGTGTCTCTACTCATGAAGCATCTTGTCATAAGACCAACTACAGACTCCAGGAATACTAATAGTCCAACCCAGAGTTTCTAGTCTTCAAGTTCTACTCAATTTCAGTTGTAGCAACCAGTAATTAGAGATCTTGGGTTTTGCACAGATCCTATGTTAAAGCCAGCATGTCATAGACCATCCTCTAATTTCAGCTCACCGTTGTGTGGCGAGGCTGCCCTAAAAGCAAGTTGTTGCTGTTTCCTAATTGTAAGACTACCAAATGAACCCACCTTGGAGCAAATCAGTGCTCCAAGTTTGATTCCTGGTGCTGGTCGAGAAAATCTTGTTGGTTCCTAGGATAAGATCCAAGGTTTGGGATTGAATGGTCAATGTTAGATCAACTGAGGCCTAAGTAAAGTCTCTATGACAAGTGTTCAGAGTGAAAGGAACCCCCATACTATCAAATTTAAATTTCTATTCCTATTAATAAGAACTTATTTCTATATTTAATATTTCTCCATTTTAATGTGCCTATGTAGAAAGGAACAATGCCATATGATACTACTGGTGCATATGGAGGTAAAAAAAAAAAAAGCCCTAAAACCTGATTCTAATCTGAATTCAGTTCTCAAGAGAATGTTATCTACTAGAATTTCCTCCTAAGAAGATCCAAAAAAGTAATGGGAAAGCTAACTCTATATTAGAAAATACACACTAAAAATTATAATTATTAAGGAAATACATATAAAGAGATATAAAAGGAAGCACACATATACCCTTTTTAAGTCTTTTGAATTAGTCTGAGAGGGGTAAAATCTAGAGTACAGTTTCAACCTGCAATGTGGTCTGTGGAGTTTAAATAATGGTTCAAAGAAGTAGGGATCAAGTGGTGTCCCCAAACTGAGTCTTTCTGGAGCTGAATCCAGAAGTGAACAACAGTCCACAGTGAGGGGAGGTGGAAGATAAAGGGCTACATAAAATGAATCAGCAGGAGCAGTAACAAGCAGCAGCTTCTTTCCAGGCAAGGCAAGGCAGGCTGGGAAGCTATCCTTTCCATTTGGGAGCCAGTCTGTGGTAGGGGAAAGGTTCTATTTCCTGAAGAGTTCAGAACTGAGAGCAAAGAAATATTAGGAGAAATAACAGATAAGGAGTGAGAAAGGGAAAGGATAGAAGAGGATTTTTAAGGTGTTAGGCAGGGGAGGGGGAAAATAAGGGTTATATATAACAGGGACTATATACATATGCAACTTTGACAGTCATTGTGCATAATACAGGTTAGACAGACATAGATGTGGCCACCACATGCACACACACACACACACACACACACACACAGACAAACATTGAAGATTGATCCATAGGTTGCATTGGAAAAACTGAGCCATGTAAAATGCTTTAAAAAAAATGAGGCCGGAGCGGTAGCACAAGTGGTAATACATCTGCCTTGCCATCACTATCCTAGTATGGACTGCGATTTAATGATTTAATCCCCCAGCATCCCATATGGTCCCCCAAGCTTGGAGCGATTTCTGAGTGCATAGCAAGGAGTAACCTCTGAGCATCAACAGGTGTGGCCCAAATCCTAAAATAAATAAAAAGAATAAAAAAGTAATTTCATGTCTAGAATAGTACACAATATGGTAATGAGCACTATAAAAGGAGTCTACCCATGAAGTATCGTCTACTGGATATAGAGCTTCTAAGTTCCATTCCTGAAAGCAAACTAAAACATAAGCATTGTGATATAATAGTAAACTAGCTTGAATTGAGAAAAAATGCAAAACTTACTGTAGCACTCACTGTAGCAAAAGTCTATGGTGTGCAGTTACCTATTCAAATATTATATGTGGGCACAAACATTGGATCACATCAGCGGGTGTAATCAGATGGAAAATAGATAAACTAGAGTTATTTTGGCAATACATTACTAAAATCATGCTTGTAATCATGGTGCTTAAATAAAGATTTTATAAAAATTATATTACCAAAATGAGTACAGTACTTGGAGTCTAATATGATATAACATTGTAAAACAAAACTAGGGAAAACTACATATATTTCAAGAATGACTATGAACAAAAGAGTTAAAAAGTTATTATAGACATATTAAAGTGACACCAAAACATTATTATAGTGAGCATCATAGTAGGAGTCCAAGGCTTCTGAGTGCATTCTATATTTGTTTGTGAATAAAAGCATTAGAAAATTATTATAGACCTCTATAAAGAGCAGTTGATCGAACACCTGTTCAATCTAAACAGTTGTATTCATTTCTATAGGCTCTTTGAGGTATAAAGGAGAATATAATCTTTTGTGTGTCTTCTCTTTCACTCCATTTGTTTCTTTCTTGCAATATTCTGGAGCCTACGGTGTTTGAGATACCTGTCACTTAGACTATTGTGTTTCTTCATGCAGTTATTCTAAATAACACATATGAGTGATATCATTCTGGCTTACTTCATTTAGCATTATATGTTTTAGTTTCACCATGTTGGTGCAAATTGCATGATTCTATCATTCCTTACAGAAATGTAGTATTTTATTGTATATAATATATACTGTATATGTACATATATAATACATATATACAATACAATGTATATACAATATATATACACAATACATATATATGTACCACATCTTCATGATCTATTCATCTATTGTTGGACATCTAGGTTTATTCCAACTCTTAGTTATTGTACTGAGTACTGCAATGAATAGCAATGTACACACATTCTTTTGGAAAAATGTTTTTCTGTCTTGGGAATACCCAAGAGAGGGATAGTTGAGTCCCAGGACAGCTCAATTTTGAGTTTACTGAGAACCCTCGATATTGTTTTCCATAGAGATTGGACCAGGAAGCATTTCCACCAGCAGTAGATGAGAGATTCTTTTTCACCACATCCCCACCAACAGAGATTGTTTCCATTATTTTTGATATGTGCCATCCTCACTGGTGTAAGATGATATCTCATTGTTGAATCATTATAATTATGTCATTATAATAATCATTATAATAATGATATCTCATTATTGAATCATGAAATCCATTGATTTGGGTTTCTCTAATGATTAGTGATGTTGACCATTTTTTTGTGTATTTATTGGCCATCTGTTAGACTTCTCAGAGAAGTGTCTGGTCATTTCATCTCCCCATTTATGATGGGTTTTATTTTGAAGTTTTGTGTAGATAACTTTTGTGAGTACTTTGTATATACTATATATCAAAGCCTTATTTGATGGTGTGAGTGCAAAATTTTTCTCTGAATAAGTTAACTGCCTTCTAATTTCTTCCCATGTTTTTTTTTGCCATAAAGAAACTTTTTATTTTGATATAGCCAAATTTATTTAGGTTTGATGATATAGTTCTTGCCATTGGCATTCTGTCATTGGAGACTTCTTTGGGGTCTAAGTCTTGGAATGTTCTGCCTATGTCTTCCTCAATGAACTTTATGGATTTGAGTTTGCTCTCATGGTATTTAAGCCACTTTGAATTGACTTTGTGTAGTGTGTGAGATATGAATCAATCTTTAATTTCTTACATTTGGTTATCAAATTGGTCCAACATCATTTGTTGAAAAGACTTTTTGATCCATTTCAAATTCTTGGCTCCTTTATCAAAGATTAGCTAACCATAGACTTGAGGGTCACTGGATAGTCTATTCTGACCCATTGGTCTGAAAGTCTGTCTATTTTAATCAGTATGGCTTTGTAGTAGAGCTTCAAATTAGGTAATTAGATGCTTCTCAGTTTCTTGTTTTTAATATGGATTTGGCTATCGTAGGTCTTTTATGATTCCACATTAATTTTATAATTTATTGTTCTAACTCCTTGAAAAATGTCTGAATTTGGATAGAATTGCACTGAATCTATATAAGTTTGCATACGATGATCATTTTGATGATATTTATTCTTCCAACCCATTAGCATGGAATGTTCTTCCACCTTCTTAGTTCCTTTTTAATCTCTTTCTGAATTGTTTTAAAATGCTTATAACACAGGTATCTCACTTTTCCTGTTAGATTGATTCCTTTGTACTTGTTAGTTTTAGATACTGTTTTAAATGGGGTAGAATCTTTGATATCTCTCTCCTCTGAATCATTATTTGTATAAAGGAATGTAATTGTCTTTTGTGTGTTTACTCTGTAGCCAGCCACTTTGCTGGATTGGTTTATTGTTACTCGAAGCTTTTCTGTGGACTCTCTAGAGTTTTCTATGTATATCAGCATGTCATCTGTAAATAAAGATAAGTTTGACTTCCTCTTTTCTGATTTGGATTTCTTTGATTCCTCTCTTGACTTATTATTATTGCTAGAACTTCTAACACTATGTTGAATAAGAGTGGAGACAGTGAACAGACAGCTTTTCCTAATGCCTGGCCTTAGTGAAAATGCTTTTGACTTATTATTATTGCTAGAACTTCTAACACTATGTTGAATAAAAGTGGAGAGAGTGGACAGACAGCTTTGCCTAATGCCTGGCCTTAGTGAAAATACTTTCAGTGTTTTGCTATTAAGAGTAATGATGGCTGTGGGCTTCTTAAAGATAGCTGTTATTATCTTGAGCAAGATTTATTCCACTTCTATTTTGCTAGGTTTTTTCATCATGAATGGGTGATGGATTATATCAAATGCTTTCTCTTCATCGATTGATATGATCATGTGGTTTTTATTTTTTCTTTATATTAATATGGTGTATGATGTTGATTGATTTGATATATTGAACATTACTTGCATCCCTGGGATGAAAACCACATGGTCATGATGTATAATTTTTTTGATATCTTGTTGAATTCAGTTTGCTAAGAATTAAGTTTGCTAAGATGGGTCAAAGTGATAGCACAGCAACAGGGCATTTTTCTGCAAGGAGCTGAGCCAGGACAAAACCAGGTTCGACCCCCAGCATCCCATATGATCCCTCGAGCTTGTCAGGCATGAATTACGAGTGAAGAGCCAGGAATAACTTCTGAGTGCAGCCAGGACCAAAAATAAAACAAAAACAAAAATGTTTGCATCCATATTTATCACGAATTCATGCTTAGAATTCTTTTTTAGTGGTTTCTTTGTCAGCTTTGGGAATGAGTGTGATATAAGGGAGGATTCCAGTCTTTTCCATGTTTTGGAAGAGTTTCAAGATCAATGGTAGTTAACTCCTCTCTGAATGTGATAAAATTCACCTGTGAACCCATCTAATCCTGGGCTTTTATTCTTTGGGATTTTCTTAATTACTGTTTCAATTTTCTTACTTGTGATTAGCCTGTTCAGGCTTTCTATTTCTTCCTTATTAAGTGTTGGGAGATTATATTTTCAAGAAACCTGTGAAATCCGTGATTTCACTAGCTTAACTGAGTACAGTTGTTCATAATAATAAGCCCTCATGATGTTTTGGATTTCTTGGGATTCTGTTGTAATGTCTCCCCTTTCATTTCTGATCCAATTTATTTGAGTATTTTCTCTATCTTTGTGTCTTGCTAGTGGTTTGTCTATCTTGTTTATTCTTTCGAAAATAGCTCCTTTCTCATTAATTCTTCGTATTGTTTTCTTTGTTTCTATATTGTTGATTTCTTTTCAAATTGTTTTTTATATTTCTTTTCTTCTGCTTGTGTTTAGGTTTCTTTGCTGTTCGTTTTCCAGATACTTAAGGTGTCCCTTTAGGTTGTTTATTTTGTCATTTTCTTTCTTCCTAACATAGGCTTGTATTGCTGAGTTTCTCCCCAGTACTGTTTTTTGGTGCATCCCAATAATTTTGGCAATTTGTTTCTTCATTATCACTTGTTTCAAGGGATCTATATCTTCCTTGATTTTCTCTTTGATCCAGCTATTGTTGAGCAGCATGTTGAATTCTCCTCATCTTTTTACAATCAGTCTTTATCTCTGTGGCATAGTGATTTGATAGGGTGTTTGGTATAATTCTTATCTTTGTGACTTTATGTAGGCTAGACTTATGCCCCCCAATGAGGTCTATCCTAGAGAAGGTTCCATATGCACTTGAGAAAACTGTGTTTTCAATTTTTTGATAATGAAAAGTCTGTAAAGATCCATTTGTCCTAGTTCTTCTAATTTCTCATTTAGGGCTCTTATGTCTTTGTTAGTGGTCTGCCTAATTGGGTCTGTCTAGTGGTGATAATGAAAAGTTGAAATCTCCCAATACTATCACATTTCTGTCCATGTTTCTCTAGGTTTGTGAGTAAAAAGATATATTTTTCTGGCTCTACAATTGGTATATAAATGTTGATCAGAGTTAGTACTTTTTGGCCTATTTTTCCTCTGATTATAGGTATAATTCATCTTTATTTCTAAGTACTATCTTGATGTAACTGAATGCAATTTGGTCTGATATAAGTATGGCATTTTTTCCCCCATCAGCTTGTGTAAATGTTTTACATTCTTTTACTCTGAGTCTGTTTCTATCCTGAACTTTTAAGTGTCTGTACTGCAGGCAGCAGATATCTGGGTTTTGCTTTCTGATCCAGCCCACTACTGTTGCCTTTTGATGGGAGAGCTTAGTCCATTGACATTTAAAGGAAGTGTTGACAGAGAGGGTTATTATGCCTTTATGTTGTATAGGGTTGTTGTTGTTACAATTGGGTATTATCTTTGTGTAATTTATCTCTGAACAGTTTATTTAGAGTCTGTTTGGTTAATTCAAATATTGTGACTTTTTTTTGTCATAGAATATTTTTAATCCTCCCTCCGATGTAAAAGAGAGTTTTGATGGGTAGTAGAACTCTAAGTTGAAAGTTTATTTCATTCAGTAATTTAAATATGGCATTCCACTCTTTTCTTGCCCAGGTGTTGTTCTGTTAGGGCCTATTTTGTTTGGTACTCTTTTTGCCTTTTGTATTTATACAACAAATCTCTCTTGAACTTGTACAACAAAACTCTCTTTCCAGAGAGTGGGAAAGTTCTCTCCAATTCTTCCTCATTACTTATTCTTTCCCTTTTCTTTTTTTCTCCTCTTCTAGAGAAAATTTCTATAATTTAAAGGTTATTTCTTTTGTCTTTGCTCAAGTACTTGCTTTAAGTACCTAACATTTTTCACCAGTGTTTTGTCTCTCCTTTCTTTATTGACTTATTTTTGTTAATTATGATTCTTCTCCTAGTGGAAGCAGGAAACAAATGCTCTTCAACTTCCTCTCTCATACTTGTATCATTGCCGATAATTCTGTTCACTTATTAGGGAGAAAAACAAAATTGAAAGAAGATATATTTATATGTATGTATATATATGTACACTTATTAGAGAAGGGGGCATATTGAGCTCAAAACCTATTACATGATACACTATTAAATGATAATAATTTTACCTTTGTTGAGTTTCAGCATACTCAATTATATTGAGAATATCTGAGCAAATCTTAAGGCACAAACCAACACTATTCAAAACATTTCAAAGTTATTAAAAGATCATAATGTCTTCTGGATTCTAAAAAATAAGATTTATCGGGGTCAGAGTGATAGCACAGAGGTAGGGCATTTGCCTTCTGTGCAGCCCAGGACAGATGGTGGTTTGAATCCTGGCATCCCATATGGTTCCCCAAGCCAGGAGCAATTTCTGTGTGCATAGCCAGGAGTAAATCCTGAGCAGGTGTAGCCCAAAAAACCAAAGCCATATAAATATATGATGTACCACTATTAATGTTATGCATTCTAAAAATGAGTTACCTGCACTGACTTTAGTAGTTATAAAGTAACATGAAGGTCTTCCCAATAACTTTAATTAAATGATGCTATTTATTTAAACTCTCTCTGTGTTACAATTACTCTGTAAATTTTTAAGAATAACTCAAAAATGAATATGTATTAAATAGACAAAATTTTAATTAGTCAAAGTTTGTATTTTGTTATACCATCTACCAGTCAGGTCACTTTCTACTTATCCTTTGAGTCCTTTCTGTACTTGGATTCTAATCCACATTGATTCTTTAATCAATTATTTCTTTATGTTTTATAAGCTGCAGTCTAAACACATTTAAACAGATTACTTTGTCTTACTTGCTTATATTGTATAGTTGATTATAGAATTTCTTTTATTTATTGAAATCCCAGTTAATACAAAAGTTACATTTATCACTTCATCCTCCCATAACTTTAAATGTATATGTAAATATATATTTGCATCCCTTTTTGTTTCAAATATAGCAATACAAAAATATGACTAAATTTTTCTAAGGTCACATGAATTTAAACTAATTAATCATTTCAATATTCATTTATATGTAATAACATTTTTATGTAATTTATATGTAACTATGTGCAACAATGTTGTATTTGGTGTAAAGAAATAAATTATGAGTTATTCCAGGTAACTGTAGGCAGATTGTAGTTTCATGTATATGTATATAATATATATTTGATATATAACCTATATATATATATAACCACATATCATATTATGGTCCTGGACATGTAGAATCTACTATTAGAATTGTCCCTGACCTATAATTGATGTAATACTGTAGATAATGTGCTTTTATTAAAATAATGGTCATTAGAAATTTAATGTCAAGCTAATTGAATTTTTAGGGATACACCTGCTCTTAGTAACCTGCTTACTCTTTCCCATTGAGTAGGACTGGATTATCATATATTCCAATGCTCCACCCAAAGAATGCTTCATTGTAGGACTCTGCATCTCTACAAATATCATTTGAGTTAAATAGCGTCATTTTTTCTTGGTTTTTGGTTTTTGGCCACACCCGTCTGATGCTCAGGGGTTACTCATGGCTAAGCGCTCAAAAATTGCCCCTGGCTTGGGAGGACCATATGGGACGCCAGGGGATCGAACCGTGGTCCTTCCTTGGCTAGCGCTTGCAAGGCAGACACCTTACCTCTAGCGCCACCTACCGGCCCCAAAGCGCATCATTTATAATGCACTGTTTATAACCTGAAGATTTATAATTGTCGATTGCTGTATAGGGTGCTATTGACCGGCTGGCTGCCTGCCTGTTACTAGGACTCTTCTCATAGAATCTCGCCCCACCGGTCAAAGTTACTACAGCTTCTGATTTCTTTACTGGCAAAATATCTGCTTTCATCAGGATTTCAGTGGTGAAATATTTTTTTTCTAGATGTACAAAAAGCATCTCCCCCTTACTAAAAAATGTAAGTTTGCTAAAATTTTTGTTCATTTAGAGTAAAAATAAGATAACATTTTCAGAATGGTAAAGAAAATATAGATATTATTTAGTTCTAATTTGCTGTAATATTTTTAATATTATTATTTAAAAGTTTAGTGCATGCTTAATTTCACCAAATAATATCCACTAAATATTAGTTAGAAAAGTTACAATATCATTATCAAAATTTCTTAACTTGCAATGAACTAAATTAGGATCTTCATAGTTGTATCTTATTCAAAGCAATTATACAAGTAGGTAGTTTGAGTGAAAACTAAAATATTCGCGTCCTGCAGTGGTTTGAGGGAAGATGGATAAGCACACGAAGAAGGTGAGGATTGTGGATAAATATGGGACACATTACCGCTCTTTCCTCTGGAAGATGGTGAAGAAGATCGAGATCAGAATGCCAATTACACATGCTCCTTCTGCGGCAAGACCAAGATGAAGAGATGGGCTGTGGGCATTTGGCACTGCAGTTCCTGTATGAAAACTGTCGCAGTGGCTCTTGGACCTACAATACCACTTCTGCTGTCACAGTTAAATCTGCCATAAGAAGACTGAAGGAATTGAAAGAGCAGTAGAGCAGTAGATCTCCAGTCAGAAACATTGTTGGCCTATAGTAAATGGGTTAATTTATGTAAAAAAAAAAAAAAAAAAGAAGAAGAAGAATAAAAGAAAAAAGAAAAGAAAAAAATAGAATCTTCATTAAAAAAAGTACTAGCAACCCAGGGGGTCAAGGAGGGGGATATGGGATGCATGCTGGGAACAAGGGTAGAGGGAGGATGACATTGGTGGTGGGAATGCCCTTGATTCAATGTCACTATGAACCTAAAAATTACTGTGAAAGATTTGTAATCCACTTTGGTCAAAATAAAATGAAAAATATTCACTCAATATTCATATCTTCTATTTGCCTAAATGGTAATATAGTCTTCTATATCTAAAATATACTTCAATAATTTTAAAATGTATTAAATGATTTATTTGGAAGACTATAAAAAGTATAGTGTATCTTTAACATGAACTACATATACTATTTATTAAATTACTAATCTGATATGCAACTTGGAAGCTATAAGAAAACTAAAGAAAAACTGAAACCCAACTACAGTCATATTTGTAATCATGGTGTTTAAATAAAACATTTCAAAAAAAAAAACTAAAAAAAAGAAGAAAAAGTTTTGAAAGTGGTACCAATATGAACAAGTTCTGTTAAATTTAAGTAAATGACAGCTAGTTGCATGCATCCTTTATTTGTTCTACCTTTTCTTTGTTGTTGTTTTTGTTGTTGTTTTCATTTTAGGGCTACACTTGGCAGCACTCATGGGTTATTCCTGGCTCTGCACTCAGAAGTGGCTTTTGGCAGGCTCAGGAGACCAAATGGGATGCTGGGAATCGAACTCTGTTTCATCCAGGGAGGGTTGTGTGCAAGGCCAATGCCCTACTGCTGTGCTCTCTCTGCCCCCGTTCTTGATTTCTATCTTCACTTCCTTTTGATTCTTATTAGTGTTCCATTCAACTTGATCTATGCTTTCTTTGAGTTCTGTGAACATCCTCCATATATCCTCTCTTAAACGCCATATCTGAGAGACTTACTAGGTGGTTGACCGTTTTCAGGTCATCAGAGTTGCCATCTTCACTATGCCTGGCATTGGTCTGCATTGTTTCCCCATTGTCACAATTATATTGTGAATTTTTCTGCGTGTTGTGGAAGTGGCCAGAAGCAAAGCGAAGCTCCACCCTTTGTGGGCGGGAAGGCTCCCCTCTGAAGAAGACGAGCCCTCAGGGAAGATTGCCAAAGAAAATCAAAATCCCAGGCCTAAGGAGAGCAGAGAGAAGGCCCAAGATGTCTGCTGTGCTTCTGACACACAGCAGAAATCCCCCTGTTCCTATTTTCACTTTGTCAGTTCTTTTGAGGTCACTTCAAAGGCATTTTTAAAAGTTAGATGTTGCAGAAGTCTTCCATTTTTAACCAAAAATAGATAGGTGACCAGAAATTGTGTGGATAGCTCAGTTTGAGTGTTAGTCCAGAGGAATTCTTATTTATTCCCTACCACAACAGTGAATACAGATCAAACCAAAAGATGAATACCTTATCACTACTTATTCAGTAAAAAAAAAAACACTGATTTTATTCCCAAGACCTTCAAAAACAAAATATCAAAAGAGAAGTAGAAGTCCTTATACTTTAATCAGAAAATATTAGTTTGAAAGTTTTTATAAGAGCAGTTTTAGAAAATTTAAATAGCATAAAATTTGCACAGAAAAATATGAATATTCATCAGTGATTCAGAAAATAACAAGTTTTAAGAGCATAGGATTTCATCTAATGTTTTATGGTGGTGCAAGTTTTAAATTTAAAATTGGAAAGGAAGGAAATCTATAGTGTAATAGAAATGCTTTATATCAAAAGGTGTTTGCCTTGCAAGTGACAGACCCAGGACCAACATCCCAATGCTGGGATGTCTCAGCATCCCATATGGTCCCACGTGCCTGCCAGAAGCAATTTCTGATCACAGAGCCAGGAGTAACCCCTGAGCACGACCAGGTGTGACCCAAAAACCAAGAAAAAAAAATCAATGGAATAGGGGCCAGAGCTGTAGAGCAGCAGTAGAGCATTTGCCTTGTACAAGGCTGAACCAGGATGGACCTCAGTTTGATCCCTGGTGTCCCATATGGTCCCCCAATCCAGGAGCAATTTATGATTGCATAGCCAGGAAATAACCCCTAAGTGTCACTGGGTGTGGCCCAAAAACCAAAAAATAAAAACAATGAAAGAAAAAATTAAAAGTGTTGAGTAACTTAAGTGAAGAGATGGACATGCTTGCTTAGTAAATGCTATTTCGATTAAACATTGTAAAACAAAATCTTTCTACAAAGTTTGAAAAATATGTAGATAATTAAGAAAGGTAAAATTGTCAATGTAATTAACAGATAAATGTGAATTGAATTTCAAAATGTTAAAAAATATTTTAAAATATTGAGAACACAAATCCACTGCATAATCTTAAAATGAGACTGTGAAGGTGAGTTTTTAGAGTAGTACTATAAATAATGGTAGATGCAATTTCTACCACAGAAGATCTTACTTCTTATTCCTTACACATTAGAAACAATGAGCAAATAGCAGGGGTCCTCTGTTTTAAAGGGCACCAGTTTATTGTTTATATACATATGTATATGTACATAAATATATATATATATATATATACTCCTTTCAGTTTTGTTTTTTCTATTGTGTATTTATGTATATATAGTTCATTGTCTCTCAGATCATTGGAGGACTAGACTATAGTTTAAAAAAAATCTATGCACTATTGGGGGTAGTGAACTGCAATTTGAGGATCCCTCTTGAGCCAGAAAGGAAGAGTCAGAGAGATGGAGATAATGAGGAGAATCTGAAAGTGTGGTGCACATTTGACAATGAGCACTCTGGGCCTGGGCAAGTTGGCTGCTAAGTAGGACAGGCAGTAGCAGCAAAAACACCTGGAGGACTGATTAAATCTCCTCAATGACCACAAGTGACCCACATGCCATGATTTGAGGACTCCTGACGTAGAAGAACTCAATTAAATTAGTGAACAAAACTAAAAACCAGAAAGATCCCAAAGCACCCAAAAATTTAATTCTCAGAGGAAGGCTTCAATATAACAAAGATAAGTATGTTTCAATGAATTGAGGAGAAAAGTTCAAACATAGAACAAATAGAAAGAATTAAAAAGTATAAATATATATAAGTGAGAAGTCATTTGGTATTTTTTAAGTAACTTTATTTAAACACCTTGATAGTTGGGTTTCAGTCATGTAAAGAACACCCCTCTTCACCAGTGCAACATTCCCATCACCAATGTCCCAAATCTCTCTCCTCCCCACCTCATCCCTAGCTGAATTCTGGACAGGCTTTCCACTTTCCTCATACGTTCACATTGTTATGATAGTCCTCAGTATAGTTATTTCTCTAACTGCACCACCCTTTGTGGTGAGCTGCATGGCATGAGCTGGACCTCCTCTCTTTTGTCTCTGAAAATTATTGCAAAAATGTCTTTCTCTTTTTTAAAAACCCATAGAGTGAGAATATTCTATGTCTATCTTTCTCCCTCTGACTTATTTCACTCAGCATAATAGATTCCATGTACATCCAAGTATAGGAAAACTTCATGACTTCATCTCCCCTGATGGCTGCATAATATTCCACTGTATATATGTACTACAGTTTCTTTAGCCATTCATTTGTTGAAGGACATCTTGGTTGTTTCCAGAGTCTGACTATTGTAAATAGCACTGCAATGAATATAGGTGTGAGGAAGGGGTTTTTGTTTTTGTTTTTGTTTTTGTGTGTGTGTTCCTAGGGTATATCCCTAGGTGTGGTATAGCTAGATTGAATGGGAGCTCAATTTCTAGTGTTTGGAGGAATGTCAATATTGCTTTCCATAAAGGTTGGACTAGATGGCATTTCCACCAGCAGTGGATAGGAGTTCTTTTCTCTCCACATCCCTGCCACCACTGCTTGTTCTCATTCTTTGTGATGTGCACCAATCTTTGTGGCATGAGATGGCACCTCATGGGTGTTTTGATTTGCATCTCCCTGATGGTTAGTGATGTGGAGCATTTTTTCATGTGCCTTTTGGCCATTTGTATTTTTTCTTTATCAAAGTGTCTGTTCATTTCTTCTCCCCATTTTTTGATGAAATTAGATGTTTTTTTTTTCTTGTAAAGTTCTGTCAGTGCCTTGTATATTTTGGATAGTAGCTCCTTTTCTGACGGGTACTGGGTGAATAGTTTCTTAGACTCAGTGGGTGGTCATTGTTTCCTTTGATGTGCAGAAGCTTCTCAGCTTAATATATTTCCATCTGTTTATTTCTGCTTCCACTTATTTGGAGACAGCTGTTTCCTCCATGAAGATAACTTTAGTCTCAATGTCATGGAGTGTTTTACCTATGTGTTGTTCTATATACCTTATGGTTTCAGGTCTGATATCAAGGTCTCAAATCCATTTGGATTTTACCTTTGTATGTGGTGTTAGCTGGGGGTCTGAGTTAGCTTTATATCTTTTTCTTGCCTAATAGCTATAGCAAGGACTTCCAGTACTATGTTGAATAGGAGTGGTGTGAGAGGGGACAGCCTTGTCTTGTTGTAGACTTCAGAGAGATATCTTTTAGTTTTTCTCCACTGAGGATAATATTTGTCATTGGCTTGTGGAAGATGGTTTAACTATATTTAGAAAGGTTCCTTGCATTCCCATCTTGCTGAGAGTTTTGATCAAGAATGGGTGTTGGACCTTAACAAATGCTTTTTCTGCATCTATTGATATGATCATGTGATTTTTATTTTTCTTGTTGTTGTTGTTGTGTATTATGTTGATAGACTTATGAATGTTAAACCATCCTTGCATTTCTGGGATGAAACCTACCTGATCATAGTGATTGATCTTCTTAGAGGCATTGGATCCTATTTGCCAGGAATTCATTTAGTAGAAAAACTTCATAGAGCATTTTAAAAATTCAACCCCTTCTTAGCAATAGTACAGGCCACAGTGTCAAAATTCATCTAGCAGTATTTACAATAGCCAGACTGGTAACAATTAAGATATCCTTCAACAGATAAATGACTAAAGAAACTGTGGTACATATACACAATGGACTATTATGCAGCTTTCAGGAGAGATGAAGTCATGAAATTTTCCTATACATGGATATACATGGAATCTATTGTGCTGAGTGAAAACAAGTCAGAGGGAGAGAGACACACACAGAATAGTCTCACTTATCTATGGGTTTTAAGAAAAATAAAAGATATTATTTTAATAATGCCCAGAGATGAAGGACGAAAGGATTGGCTCATGATATAAGTTCACCTCAAGGAGGAGTGAGTGCTCTTAGAATACCAGGGGCTGGCGATTGGAGCAAGCGCTAGCCAAGGAAGGACCATGATTCGATCCCCCCCCCCCGCATCCTATATGGTCCCCCCAAGCCAGGGGCAATTTCTGAGTGCTTAACCAGGAGTAACCCCTGAGCATCAAACGGGTGTGGCCCCAAAACAAAACAAAACAAAACAAAAAGAATACTGACAACAACCATGACAATGTTAATGAGTGAAAGAAGTGGAATGACTTGAATACAGGCAGGGGGTGTGGGTGAAGAAAGATGGGGTACATTGGTGGTAGGAATGTTGCACTGGTGAAGGGGTGTTCTGTTTGTGACTGAAACTCAACTACAGTCATGTTTGTAAACATAGTGTTTAAATAAAGATATTAAAAAATAGAAATAGCAAATGCCATATTATGCAACCTATCTCTACAAGGCATTTATCTAAAGAAGTTGAACATACTAATTTAAAAAAATTCAAAATAAGAGAGACAAAGAGATAGTACAGAGAGAGAGAAAGAGAGTGAAGAGGGTAGGGGAGGGAAACTAGGGACATTGGTGGCAGGAAATGTGCATGGGTGAAGGGTGATATACATTCTATGACTGAAAAACAACAAAAAGAAAAATCAAATTTGTAGCCGTGGTGCTTAAATAAAGTAATTATTAAAAATTTAGAAACAATCACTGGATGAACTCACTAGCAGAGTAAATGTTCCAAAAGCAATACCATCAACAGTGCTGACTTTACTGATCAGAGTTCCTAGGTTCCCTGCTTCTTGACAGGAATATTTTTAAATTTGGTTGTTGTAGTTTACATCTCATACTTAAGATTATTGTTTGCTCTGTTTTTTAATAATATAAATGAATAACTTTGTAAAAACACAGACTTAATATTTTTGGAATTATTGTAAAATGAAAACTAAAATAAATAAATTCATTAAAAATTTTGACATTGTATTACCTTCTAAGGTTTTTATCAGGAGGAACAAGTAGCTAAATAAATTAATTATTAGCTTGAAATCAAAAGAATACTCACAATCTTCCTCAAAACAAAAATTCTGGCCTAAATGAGTCCTGTCCCAAATAGGGAAAATAAGAAAGGACCTGGAACCAGTGGTGGAGGATATTCCACTTCTGGAGGTGTTCAGGAGTTAATCCTGGGTGTGTGCTCAGAAATGACTGCTGGCAGACTAGGAGGACATATGGGATGCAGAGGATCGAACCTGGGTGGGCCCAGAGCAGGCAAACACCCTACTTACTATGCTATCTCTCCAGTCCCTCCCTTGTGGGTTTTTTTTTTTTGTCTTAGCAGAAAATGTACTTTCTGACTTTAATTATTTTTATTTTACCTTTTTAAGGTTTTACGATCAAACTGCATTAAAATATAACTGTATTTGCTATATTTTTCTTTGTTTATATCACTGCTTAACTAGTTTTAATATGATGCATGACAACATGAATTTTATCCCTCATGTAGTGCTCTCAGGATGTAACAATCTATTTTTATTGTGAAATCCCAAAGAATTAGACAAATTCTTTGTATGTCCCATAGAAATACCACTGACTCATTTATAGTAGGGCATCCCTGAGCACTGTCAGGTGTGCCCCCACCCCCAAAGAACAAAAGAAAATAAAGCCAAAAACCAAAAAAACAAACTCTGGAGCCGGAGTGATAGTAAAGTGGGTAGGGCGTTTGCCTCTCCTGTGGTTGACCCAGGTCCCATCCCCAGCATCAACTAGTACACCCAGTTTACCCCGGAGCCTGCCATGAGTGATTTCTGAACACAGAGCCAGGAGTAACTTTTTTGCACCGCTGGGCATAGACCAAAAACGAAACAAAACAAAAAACACTGATGGTGAAGGAGGTGAAGAGATATCATGTAAATTATATCTAATGTATAATATTTAATAAATCATATATAATAAATATATTAATTCAGTAAATAATGTATAAATATATGATAAATTATATATGATCATATATATAATTTACACAGCATAAAACTTGCACAGCATATATATCAATATTTATCAGTGCTTTAGAAAGCAAAGTTTTAAGAGCATACGATTTCATCTGACATTGTGGTGGTAGGAGTTGTAAATTTTTTTTTAAAAATCACTTCTTTTTAAAAACGTTATTGATTGATTGATTGGTTTAGGCCACATCTGCTCAAGGACTTACTCCTGGCTCTGCACTCAGAAATTGGCACTGGCAGGCTGGGATGCCAGGAATCGAACCAGGTCCCTCCCTAGTTGACCTCATGCAAGGCCTACTGCTGTACTATCTCTCCAGCCCTAAAATCACTTCTTAGAATATTTAAAGTTATGTTTTAGAAATGATAAAGGGGTTATGATGTCACTCTGATGTGAGTTCCAGCACCACATGATCATTCATATATACCCCTGGACACCCGAGTATTTCTGAGATGATCCAGGTAATGCCATTACCCAAGAATTCCTAGAATACTCCAGGCTTCCTGAGCACCACTTGGGAGATTTCCCTGTCAAAAAATATAGTATCAAAGAGGCCATGTTTAGTTAAAAAAATATATTGATCAAGAAATAACTTTAATTCCATCACATTGCAATCATTCCATATGACTTTTTTTTAAATAGGTGCCTCTCTTGTTTGTGCTCAACTACTACCAGTGACCACATGCAGTAATGCTGGTAAAAGTATGCTGTGCCATAGTTGAAACTCAGGTCATGTTCTATACCATTTCATTTATTTCCCTGCCTCCCAATAATAGCTTTTTACAAATACCCATTTCAGGTGTTGTAAGTAACACGGGTGATACCTTTAAAGGTGTCTCAGTATGTCTTCTTCAGGTTCAGGCATCCCTATATGCTTTTCAATGCCTGGAGACAAAGATCTGTGTCATTTTTCCCTCTTCTAATGCCCTTGTGATTTCCCTATAATTCATATATAACTCCCTTTTAAGTTTACTTCTGTAGACATAGTTACTTGAGCCTCATTTAGACAATGGCTCGTAATTATAAAAACCTATAGCCACACAACAAACTTGCTATTCAACCACTAGTCCATAGTCTGGGCTATTTGATTTTCAGTCAGTAGTCTAGAACACTGATCATCAGTTTGTAGAGCATCCTGTATCTTTTTGCTCCAAGCACCAAGTATCTCACACACAACACTTTACATTTCAAGATTTAATACACAGTTTAATTTAAACCTTGATATCACTACCATCATTACCAATATGACTATCAATACAGGTAGCTGCTGTTTTGACTTATTTCAATATTAATTATTTCTGTCCTAGAGTGTTAGTGAAATTATACAAACCATATAGATACTATTATTTTTAAATAATTTACATATTTAAATAATTAAAATTGCAATAGTTAAAAGTATTATTTTAAAAATACATTTGAGAATATTTTTTTCACTTATAGAAATTTTTCCTAT
Source organism: Suncus etruscus (assembly GCF_024139225.1). Classification (NCBI taxonomy): domain Eukaryota; kingdom Metazoa; phylum Chordata; class Mammalia; order Eulipotyphla; family Soricidae; genus Suncus; species Suncus etruscus. The sequence continues at coordinate 149,146,734 of NC_064851.1, read as the reverse complement.
ACCATTTTTATTATCATATCAAAAATATCATAGGTGCCAATAGAAATTAAACATTTACAATTTTCTTTTTTTTTAATTTATTTAAACACCTTAATTACATACATGATTGTGTTTGGGTTTCAGTCATGTAAAGAACACCACCCATCACCAGTGCAGCATTCCCATCACCAATGTCCCAAGTCTCCCTTCGCCCCACCCGACCACCGCCTGTACTCTAGACAGGCTCTCCATTTTCCTCATACATTCTCATTATTAGGACAGTTCAAAATGTAGTTATTTCCCTAACTAAACTCATCACTCTTTGTGGTGAGCTTCCTGAGGTGAGCTGGAAATTCCAGCTCTTTTCTCTTTTGTGTCTGAAAATTATTATTACCAGGGTGTCTTTCATTTTTCTTAAAACCCATAGATGAGTGAGACCATTCTGCGTTTTTCTCTCTCTCTCTGACTTATTTCACTCAGCATAATAGATTCCGTGTACATCCATGTATAGGAAAATTTCATGACTTCATCTCTCCTGACAGCTGCATAATATTCCATTGTGTATATGTACCACAGTTTCTTTAGCCATTCGTCTGTTGAAGGGCATCTTGGTTGTTTCCAGAGTCTTGCTATGGTAAATAGTGCTGCAATGAATATAGGTGTAAGGAAGGGGTTTTTGTATTGTATTTTTGTGTTCCTAGGGTATATTCCTAGGAGTGGTATAGGTGGATCGTATGGGAGCTCGATTTCCAGGTTTTGGAGGAATCTCCATATCGCTTTCCATAAAGGTTGAACTAGACGGCATTCCCACCAGCAGTGGATAAGAGTTCCTTTCTCTCCACATCCCCGCCAACACTGTTTATTCTCATTCTTTGTGATGTGTGCCATTCTCTGGGGTGTGAGGTGGTATCTCATCGTTGTTTTGATTTGCATCTCCCTGATGATTAGTGATGTGGAACATTTTTTCATGTGTCTTTTGGCCATGTGTATTTCTTCTTTGTCAAAGTGTCTGTTCATTTCTTCTCCCCATTTTTTGATGGGGTTAGATGTTTTTTTCTTGTAAAGTTCTGTCAGTGCCTTGTATATTTTGGAGATTAGCCCCTTATCTGATGGGTATTGGGTGAATAGTTTCTCCCACTCAGTGGGTGGCTCTTGTATCCTGGGCAATATTTCCTTTGAGGTGCAGAAGCTTCTCAGCTTAATATATTCCCATCTGTTAATCTCTGCTTTCACTTGCTTGGAGAGTGCAGTTTCCTCCTTGAAGATGCCTGTAATGTCCTGGAGTGTTTTGCCTATGTGCTGTTCTATATATCTTATGGTTTTGGGGCTGATATCGAGGTCTTTAATCCATTTGGATTTTACCTCCGTACATGTTAGCTGGGGGTCTAAGTTCAATTTTTTTAAAGTGTCTATCCAATTGTGCCAACACCACTTGTTGAAGAGGCTTTCCCTGCTCCATTTAGGATTTCCTGCTCCTTTATCAAAAATTAGGTGGTTGTATGTCTGGGGAACATTTTCTGAGTATTCAAGCCTATTCCACTGATCTGAGGACCTATCCTTATTCCAATACCATGCTGTTTTGATAACTGTTGCTTTGTAGTACAGTTTAAAGTTGGGGAAAATAATTCCTACCATATTCTTTTTCCCAATGATTGCTTTAGCTATTCGAGGGTGTTTATTGTTCCAAATGAATTTCAAAAGTGTCTGATCCACTTCTTTGAAGAATGTCATGGGTATCTTTAGAGGGATGGCATTAAATCTGTATAATGCCTTGGGGAGTATTGCCATTTTGATGATGTTAATCCTGCCAATCCATGAGCAGGGTATGCGTTTCCATTTCCGTGTGTCCTCTCTTATTTCTTGGAGCAGAGTTTTATAGCTTTCTTTGTATAGGTCCTTCACATATTTAGTCAAGTTGATTCCAAGATATTTGAGTTTGTGTGGCACTATTGTGAATGGGGTTGTTTTCTTCATGTCCATTTTATCCTTATTACTATTGGTGTATAGAAAGGCCATTGATTTTTGTGTGTTAATTTTGTAGCCTGCCACCTTGCTATATGAGTCTATTGTTTCTAGAAGCTTTTTGGTAGAGTCTTTAGGGTTTTCTAAGTAGAGTATCATGTCATCTGCAAACAGTGAGAGCTTGACTTCTTCCTTTCCTATCTGGATTCCCTTGATATCCTTTTCTTGCCTAATCGCTATAGCAAGTACTTCCAGTGCTATGTTGAATAGGAGTGGTGAGAGAGGACAGCCTTGTCTTGTGCCAGAATTTAGAGGGAAGGCTTTCAGTTTTTCTCCATTGAGGATAATATTTGCCACTGGCTTGTGGTAGATGGCCTTCACTATATTGAGAAAGGTTCCTTCCATTCCCATCTTGCTGAGAGTTTTGATCAAGAATGGGTGTTGGACCTTATCAAATGCTTTCTCTGCATCTATTGATATGATCATGTTGTTTTTATTTTTCTTGTTATTGATGTTGTGTATTATGTTGATAGATTTACGGATGTAAAACCAGCCTTGCATTCCTGGGATGAAACCTACTTGATCGTAGTGGATGATCTTTTTTAACGAGGCATTGAATCCTATTTGCCAGGATTTTGTTGAGGATTTTTCCATCTGCATTCATCAGTGATATTGGTCTGTAATTTTCTTTTTTGGTAGCGTCTCTGTCTGGTTTAGGTATCAAGGTGATGTTGGCTTCATAAAAGCTATTTGGAAGTGTTTCTGTTTGTTCAATTTTATGAAAGATTCTTGCCAAGATTGGCAGTAGTTCCTCTTGGAAAGTTTGATAGAATTCATTAGTGAATCCATCTGGACCTGGGCTTTTGTTTTTCAGCAGATATTTGATTACTGTTTTAATTTCATCAATGGTGATGGGGGTGCTTAGATATGCTACATCCTCTTCCTTCAACCGTGGAAGATTATAAGAGTCCAAGAATTTATCCATTTCTTCCAGGTTCTCATTTTTAGTGGCGTAGAGTTTTTCAAAGTAGTTTCTGATTACCCTTTGAATCTCTGTCATATCAGTAGTGATCACTCCTTTTTCATTCCTGATACGAGTTATCAAGTTTCTCTCTCTCTCTTTCTTTGTTAGGTTTGCCAGTGGTCTATCAATCTTGTTTATTTTTTCAAAGAACCAACTTCTGCTTTTGTTGATCTTTCGGGTTGTTTTATGAGTTTGCACTTCGTTGATTTCTGCTCTCAACTTTGTTATTTCCTTCTGTCTTCCTATTCTTGGGTCCTTTTGTTGAGCATTTTCTAGTTCTATTAGCTGTGTCATTAAGCTACTCAGGTAAGTTCCTTCTTCCTTCCTGATGTGTGCTTCCAAAGCTATAAATTTTCCTCTCAGTACTGCTTTTGCTGTGTCCCATAAGTTCTGATAGTTTGTGTCTTTATTGTCATTTGTTTCCAGGAACCTTTTTATTTCCTCCTTGATTTCATCTCGGACCCACTGGTTATTGAGCATGAGGCTGTTTAACTTCCAGGTGTTAAAGTGTTTCTTCTGAGTCCCTTTGGAGTTCACAAATAATTTCAGAGCCTTGTGGTCAGCGAAGGTAGTCTGCAAAATTTCTATCCACTTGATCTTATGGAGGTATGTTTTATGTGCCAGCATGTAGTCTATCCTGGAGAATGTCCCATGTACATTGGAGAAGAATGTGTATCCAGGTTTCTGGGGATGGAGTGTCCTATATATATCCACTAGGCCTCTTTCTTCCATTTCTCTCCTCAGGTCTAGTATATTCTTGTTGGGTTTCAGTCTGGTTGACCTATCCAGTGTTGACAAAGCCGTGTTAAGGTCCCCCACAATTATTGTGTTGTTGTTGATATTATTTTTCAGATTTGTCAACAGTTGTATTAAATATTTTGCTGGCCCCTCATTTGGTGCATATATGTTTAGGAGAGTGAATTCTTCCTGCTCTACGTACCCCTTGATTAATATAAAATGTTCATCTTTGTCCCTTACAAACTTCCTGAGTATAAAGTTTGCATTATCTGATATTAGTATGGCCACTCCAGCTTTTTTATGGGTGTTGTTTGCTTGGATAATTTTTCTCCAGCCTTTTATTTTGAGTCTATGTTTGTTCTGACTATTCAAGTGCGTTTCTTGTAGGCAGCAGAAGGTTGGATTGAGTTTTTTGATCCATTTAGCCACTCTGTGTCTCTTAACTGGTGCATTTAGTCCATTGACGTTGAGAGAAAGAATTGTCCTGGGATTTAACGCCATCTTTATTTCAAAATTTGGTGTGTCTTTTGGGTAGTCTTGTCTTAGATTAGGTCTTTCAGTTTTTCTCTTAAGACTGGTTTTGTGTCTGTGAAGTTTCTGAGCTGTTTTTTGTCTGTGAAGCCATGTATTCTTCCGTCAAACCGGAAAGTGAGTTTTGCTGGGTATAGTATTCTGGGTGAAGCATTAATTTCATTCAGTCTTGTCAGAATATCCCACCACTGCTTTCTGGCATTGAGTGTTTCTGGTGACAGGTCTGCTGTAAATCTCAGGGAAGCTTGCTTGAACGTGATTTCCCCTTTTGATCTTGCTGTTTTCAGAATTCTGTCTCTATCTGTGGGATTTGTCATTGTGACTAGGATGTGTCTTGGGGTGGTTTTTCTGGGGTCTCTTTTGGTTGGTACTCTTCGGGCATGCAGGGTTTGATCACATATATTCTTTAGCTCTGGTAGTTTCTCTTTAATGATGTTCTTGACCGTTGATTCTTCCTGGAAATTTTCTTCCTGGGTCTCTGGGACTCCAATGATTCTTAAGTTATTTCTGTTAATCTTATCATAGACTTCTATTTTCATCTGTTCCCATTCTTTGACTAATTTTTTCATTGTCTGCTCATTTGCTTTAAGTTTTTTGTCCAATCTCTCCTGCTGTATGGAATTGTTATGTATCTCATCTTCCACAGCACCAAGTCTAATCTCAGCTTCTGATACCCTGTCCCAGAGCTTATCCATTTTGTCATTCACTTCGTTTACTGACTTTTTCAGTCCTGTTAGTTGACATGTTATTTTGGTTTGGAGTTTTGTGATTTCTGTCTTCATATTTTCTTGGTTCTTATTAGTGTTCTGTTCAACTCGATCCATGGTTTCTTGGAGTCCGTTGAGCATCTTCCATATTGCTAGTCTAAAGTCCTTATCTGAGAGGTTGATTAGTTGGTTGGTCATTATCTGGTCCTCAGAATTGTCCTCTTCATTCTCTATGTCTGATGCTGGCCTGCCTTGTTTCCCCATTGTCACACTTGTATTGTGGGTTTTTCTACGTGTTGTGGTGGTATTCATTGTCTATATGATGCAGGCAGCACACTCCTCTGGCTCCTCCCTTTCTGGATGGGCTGACTTGCCTCTAAGGGCGGGGAGTCCTCCGTGGATGAAGCCTCACACTGGGTCAAATCTTCGGCCCAAGCATGCAACAGAGAAGACAGTCCGGAGAGAAATGTTTGCTTCTGTGATATAGCACCGTTCTTAATGTGATTTTTCCTTCTTGTTGCAATGGAGTTCTTTCCTTAGAAAGAGTGCACGGCCGCGTAGCGAAGTGGAGCGGCCATGCTCCGCTGGATCCTCTTTTTGCCCCACTCGCAAGAGTTTCATGCAACAGGACAGTAGACAGACATAGACAGGTCACACTCACAGTTTTTCACATTTGGGCCCCACTGGGCCAGTGTACTTTCGCGGAATTTCCCCGCCTGGTGTCACACACAGGGAGCCGGCTTTTGCAAAGCTTAGCCGGTTTTCATGCTCTGTAGTCCCTCCCTGAAAATGGCATCTGGGCGAGCGAGGTTTCTGGAGCCTCTTTTTGCCCCACTCGCAAGAGTTTCACGCAAGAGGACAGTAGACAGACATAGACAGGTCACACTCACAGTTTTTCACAGTTGGGCCCCACTGGGCCAGTGTACTTTCGCGGATTTTCCCCGCCTGGTGTCACTCACAGGGAGCCGGCTTTTCCATTTGAGAATATTTTAAAATATTATTGACATTATTAAATGTATATATAATTATATAATTATATTTATTAATTATAATTATTATGATTAATATTTAATACTCAGAATATTATTGATAAAATATTGTTTTAATAGTAATTATTTGTCTCAATTTTCTATTGTTATTATATTTATTCACTTATAGAAGGATACTTGTCTTTTATCCATTTTATGCTGTTATTAATATAATTGTCTTAAATGTTTTATAAGTACTAATGTATCATATTGTTTTATTTTTCAGTCATTGGTACTATTTGCTTTATTTACTTTCTAATTTTTGCTACAATTTACATTTTGCCTCCTTACTAATATGTTGTATTACTATATTATGAATTTATATTTCCTGATGACTAAAAATATCAATCATCATAGATGAAGTCTTAATGGTGTTTTATGTGTTATTCTCTTCCTAATTAAGTAGCTTTCCCATTTTCACATTGAGTTATTTTATTACTGAGCTGTCAGGAGTTTATATATTCTATTGAAGTTCTTGGTTATAATAGTTTTATCTATAACTTACATAACATCACCTCATAATTGGTGAGTTAAAAATGACAGATCATTTTTATTTATCTCATACTTTTGTAGTCTAGAAGTTTGCAGTTTGTATAACAGCATTGAAACACCATAAAGTCTCAAAGGGACAATCTGTTTAATATTTCTTTCAATTTGATTCCTAACAGAATTCCTCATTTTATGGTTATACCATTCTATAAATAATCAACAGCAATTATAAATAGCTATTCTTTTTTTGAAGGGGGGGGATCACACCTGGAGACGCTCAGGGGTTATTCCTGACTATGCACTCAGAACTCACTCCTGGCTTGGGGGAGCATATGGGATGCTGGGGGTTCAAACCGCAATCTGTCCTAGGCTAAAGCGGACAAAGCAGAAGACTTACCACTCACACCACACTCTGACTACAAAAATAAATATTTTTAAAAATTTTTTATTTAAACAACTTTATTACATACATGATAGTGTTTGGGTTTCAGTCATGTAAAGACCACCACCCATCACCAGTGCAACATTCCCATCACCAATGTCCCAAATCTCCCTCCTCCCCACCCAATCCCTGCCTGTACTCTAGACAGGATTACTATTTCCCTCGTACATTCTCATTATTAGGATAGTTCAAAACACAGTTATTTCTCTAACTAAACTCATCACTCTTTGTGGTGAGCTTCATGAGGTGAGCTGTAACTTCCAGCTCTTTTCTCTTTTGTGTATGAAATTTATTATTGCAAGAATGTCTTTCATTTTTCTTAAAACCCATAGATGAGTGAGACCATTCTGCATCTTTCTCTCTCTGACTTATTTCACTCAGCATAACAGATTCCATGTACATCCATGTATAGAAAAATTTCATGACTTAATCTCTCCTGACAGCTGCATAATATTTCATTCTGTATATGTACCACAGTTTCTTTAGCCATTCATCTGTTGAAGGGTATCTTGGCTGTTTCCAGAGTCTTGCTATGGTAAATAGTGCTAAGAGGAATATAGGTTTAAGGAAGGGGTTTTTGTATTGTATTTTTGTGTTCCTAGGGTATATTCCTGGGAGTGGTATAGCTGGGTCATATGGGAGCTCGATTTCCAGTTTTTGGAGGAATCTCAATATTACTTTCCATAAAGCACTAGACGGCATTCCCACCAGCAGCAGATAAAAGTTCCTTTCTCTCCACGTCCCCACCAACACTGCTTGTTCTCATTCTTTGTGATGTGTGCCAATCTCTTGGGTGTGAGGTGGTACCTCATAGTTGTTTTGATTTGCATCTCCCTGATGATTAGTGATGTGGAGAATTTTTTCATGAGTCTTTTGTCCATTTGTATTTCTTCTTTGTCAAAGTGTCTGTCCATTTATTCTCCCCATTTTCTGATGAGACTAGGTGATATTTTTTTGTAAATTTTTATCAGTGCCTTGTATATTTTGGAGATTAGCCCCTTGTCTGATGGGTATTGGGTGAATAGTTACTCCCACTCAGTGGGGGGCTCTGGTATCCTGGGCGCTATTTCTTTTGAGGTGCAGAAGCTTCTCAGTTTAATATATTCCCATCTGTTAATCTCTGCTTTCACTTGCTTGGAGAGTGCAGTTCCCTCTTTGAAGTCTTAGTCTCAATGTCCTGGAGGGTTTTACTTGTGTATTGTTCTATGTATCTTATGGTTTCAGGTCTGATATCGAGATCTTTAATCCATTTGGATTTAACCTTCATACATGATGTTAGCTGGGGTCTAAGCTTAAAATTTTGCATGTGGCTAGCAACTTGTGCCAACACCACTTGTTGAAGAGGCTTTCTTTGCTCCATTTAGATTTCTTGCTCCTTTATCAAAAATTAGGTGATTGTATGTCTGGGGAACATTATCTGAGTATACAAGCCTATTCCACTGATCTGAGGGCCTGCCCTTATTCCAATACCATGCTGTTTTGATAACTATTGCTTTGTAGTAAAGTTTAAAGTTGGGGAAAGTTATTCCTCTCATATTCTTTTTCCCAATGATTGCTTTAGCTATTCTAGGGTGTTTATTGTTATAAATGAATTTCAAAAGTGCCTGATCCACTTCTTTGAAGAATGTCATGGGTATATTTAGAGGGATCGCATTGAATATGTACAATACTTTGGGGAGTATTGCCATTTTAATAATGTTAAACCTGCCAATCCATGAGCAGGGTATGTGCTTCCATTTCCATGTGTCCTCTCTTATTTCTTGGAGCAGAGTTTTATAGTTTTCTTTGTATAGGTCCATCACATTTTTAGTCAAGATGATTCCGAGATACTTGAGTTTGTGTGGCACTATTATGAATGGGGTTGTTTTCTTAATGTCCATTTCATCCTTATTACTTTTGTGTATAGAAAAGCCATTGATTTTTGTGTGTTAATTTTGTAGCCTGCCACCTTGCTATATGAGTCTATTGTTTCTAGAATCTTTTTCATAGAGACTTTAGGGTTTTCTAGTTAGAGTATCATGTCATCTGCAAACAGTGAGAGCTTGACTTCTTCCTTTTCTATCTGGATTCCCTTGATATCCTTTTCTTGCCTAATCGCTATAGCAAGTACTTCCAGTGCTATGTTGAATGGGAGTGGTGAGAGAGGACAGCCTTGTCTTGTACCAGAATTTAGAGGAAAGGCTTTTAGTTTTTCTCCATTGAGGACAATATTTGCCTCTGGCTTGTGGTAGATGGCCTTAACTATATTGAGAAAGTTCCTTCCATTCCCATCTTGCTGAGAGTTTTGAGCAAGAATGTGTGTTGTACCTTATCAAATGCTTTCTCTGTGTCTAATGATATGATCATGTTATTTCTATTTTTCTTGTTGATGTTTTGTATTATGTTGATAGGTTTATGAATGTTAAACCAGCCTTGCATTCCTGGGATGAAACCTACTTGATCGTAGTGGATGATCTTCTTAATGAGGCATTGAATCCTATTTGCCAGGATTTTGTTGAGGATCTTTGCATCTGCATTCATCAGTGATATTGGTCTGTAATTTTCTTTTTTGGTAGCATCTGTTTATTTTAGGTATTAAGGTGATGTTGGATTCATAAAAGCTTTGAAAGTGTTCCTGTTTTTTTTTTTTATTTCATGGAAGAGTCTTGCCAGGATTGATAGAAGTTCCTCTTGAAAGGTTTGAAAGAATTCATTATTAAATCCATCTGGGCCTGGACTTTTGTTTTTGGGTAGATATTTGATTACTGTCTTAATTTTATCAATAGTAATGGGTGTGTTAAATATGCTACATCCTCTTCATTCAACTGTGAAAGATTATAAGAGTCCAAAAATTTATCCATTTCTTCCAAGTTTTCATTTTTAGTGGCATAGAGTTTCTCATATCAGTAGTAATCTCTCGTTTTTCATTCCTAATACGAGTTATCAAGTTTCTTTCTCTCTTTCTTTGTGTGTTTAGCCAGTGGTCTATCAATCTTGTTAATTTTTTAAAGAACCAACTTTTGCTTTCGTTGATCTTTTGGATTGCTTTTCAGGTTTCCACTTCATTGATTTCTGCTCTCAGCTTTGTTATTTCCTTCTGCCTCCCTATTTTTGGGCCTTTTGTTGAGCACTTTCTAATTCTATGAGCTGCGTCATTAAGCTATTCAGGTATGCCCCTTCTTCTTTCCTGATGTGTGCTTGCAAAGCTATAAATTTTCCTCTCAGTACCACTTTTGCTGTGTCTGATAGTTTGTGTCTCCATTGTCATTTGTTTCTAGAAAGGTTTGGATTTCTTCTTTGATTTAATCTCTGACCCACTAGTTATTCAGTATTAGGTTGTTTAACTTCCAGTTATTAAAGTTTTTCTTCTATATCCCTTTGTAGTTCATATATAATTTTAGGCCCTTGTGGTCAGCAAAGGTGGCCTGCAAAATTTCTATCCCCTTCATATTATGGAGGTATGATTTATGTGCTAGCATGTAGTCTATTCTGGAGAATGCCCCTTGTACATTAGAGAAGAATGTGTATCCAGGCTTCTGGGGGTGGAGTGTCCTGTATATATCTACAAGGCCCCTTTCTTCCATTTCTCTGTTCAGGTCTAGTATATTCTTGTTGAGTTTAGTCTGGTTGAACTGTCAAGTGTTGCAATGCCGTGTTGAGGTCTCCTACAATTATTATGTTGTTATTTATATTATGTTTTCAGATTTGTCAAAAAATTTATTAAATATTTTGCTGGCCCCTCATTCGGTGCATATATGTTTAGGAGAGTGATTTCTTCCTGCTGTACATATCCCTTGATTAATACAAAAGTTGTCCCTTACACCTTTCCTTAGTATAAAGTTTGCATCATCTGATATTAGTATGGCCCCTCCAGCTTTTTTATGGGTGTTGTTTGCTTGTATAATTTTCCTCCAACCTTTTATTTTGAGTCTGTGTTTATTCCTACTATTCAGGTGCATTTCTTTTAGGCAGCAGAAAGTTGGATTGAGTTTTTGTTCCATTTAGCCACTCTGTGTCTCTTAACTGGTGCATTAAGTCCATTGATATTTAGAGAAAGAATTGTCCTGAGAATTAGTGCCATCTTTATATCAAAGTTTGATGTGTCTGTTGGTCAGTCTTGTCTTAAATTAGGCCGTTCATTTTTTCTTTTAAGAATGGTTTTGAGTCTGTAAAGTTTCTGAGCTGTTGTTTGTCTGTAAAACCATGTATTGTTCCTTCAAACCTGAAAGTGAGTTTTTCTGGGTGCAGTATTGTAGGTGAAGCTTTTGTTTCATTGAGTTTTGTCACTATGTCCCACCACTGCCTTCTGCCCTTGAGTGTTTCCAGTGACAGGTCTGCAGTAAATCTCAAGGATGTTCCCTTGAATGTAATTTCTCTTTTCAATCTTGCTGCTTTCAGAATTCTGTCTCTATCTGTGGGATTCGTCATTGTGACTAGGATGTGTCTTGGGGTCTTTTTTCTGGGGTCTCTTTCAGTTGGTACTCTTTGGGCATGCAGTATTTGATAGCATGTATTCATTATCTCTGGTAGTTTCTCTGTAATGATGTTCTTGACCATTGATTTTTCCTGGAGTTTTTTTTCCTGGGTCTCTGGGCCTCCAATGATTCTTAAGTTGTTTCTGTTTAGCTTATCATAGACTTCTATTTTCATCTGTTCTCATTCTTTGAGTTATTTTTCCATTGTTTGATAATTCGCTTTAAGGCTTTATTCCAATTTCTTCTGCTGTATAAAATTGTTATTCATCTCATCTTCCAGTGTACTAATTCTATCCTCAGCTGCAGTTAACCCGTGGGAAAGCTCAACCATGTTTTTCTTCAATTCATCTACTGAGTTTTTCAGACCTGTTCTTTGACCTGAAATTTCAGTTTGGAGTTTTCTGATTTCTGTCTTTATATTCTCTTGATTCTTATTAGTGTTGCTTCATACTTTCTTTGAGTTCTTTGAACATCTTCCATATTGCAACTCTAAACTCTTTATCTGAGAGACTGACTAGTTGGTTGGTCATGTTCAAGTCATCAGAGTTGCCATCATCATTCTCTATGTCTGGTGCTGGCCTGCGTTGTTTCCCCATTGTCACACTTGTATTGTGGGTTTTTCTACGTGTTGTGGTTGTATTCATTGACTAAATGATGTGCACGGCCAGGAAGCAAAGCGGAGCAGCCATGCTCCTCTGGCTCCACCCTTTCTGGGCTTGTAAACTCACCTCCAGGGAAGGCTCCATGGAAGGTGAGCCATCCTCAGATGAGCCACACAGAGGATGAAATCAGGCCTAAAATGGAGCACAGCACAGAAGACAGGCAGATAGGAGTGCTGGCATCTGAGTTCCAGCAGAGTTCAGCCGCTTCCCCTTTCTGGGCTTGTAAACTCACCTCCAGGGAAGGTCAACACGACACTTTTTGACATACACCCAAATGTACTTCCCAATCGACCTCCAGTCAAGTCTTCAAATGCACCCTAGCTTGGAGCGGGACTCTTCCAGCTTCTGGATCTGGTTCTCCAAGAAGAGCATCACTGTCACAAAGACCACCACCGCCAGCTGCTGCGAGTTGGGTGGCATCATGTTCGGAGGAGACCCATGAACCCCACCACGATCAGAGGGATCAAGACATATCCCCGCCACAGAGAGCACCCCAAAGCCCTCCGATGGAGAGGAAGAGGCCAAGAGAGCTCAAGGGGCAGAGAAATCACTGCAGCCAGCGACCCCCTGGGCATTCTTTGGAAAGCCCTCTGCCGGCACCCACTGCTCGGATGACCCCCCTCAGCCATCGCCCTCTCTCCTCTGAAGTCTGCACGAGCTAAAGCAGCAGCCAGGAGCTGTCATGTCATGCTGCCTGGCTCCAATCTTGGCCTACCGGTTTCTAGAGCCTCAGTGCCTGACCCCCTTGCACCCGCTGCCCACCTGCCTGCCCGCCTTCCTCCCTCGCTCGCGGCTGCGTACTCCTCCACTGGGTGCTGCTACTCAATTTTTTAAATTTTTATATCAACTTTTCATGCCTTTTAATGTGTATGTTAATGTGTGTACACACACATGTATATGTGTGCCATGTTGAAATTATTTCTGTTCTCCTAAGGATATAATATAATTTAAAAGCATTTAGCTTTCCCAAGAAACCAAATCTAATCTCTCTCAGGATCTTTGGTGTATGCATACTTTAAATAGCATTTTCTTAAGACTCAACAGATAGCTCAAAGGATTGGAGTATATGCAAGAAGCTTGGGTTAGATCCCTGGCACTACATGGTCCTCCGAGCACACATAGGAGTGATCTATAGTACTAAAAAGTAGTAGCAGTCCTTGAGCATCACCAGGTTCTGCCTTTCCATGAGAGTAGTTTCTTATAAAGGGTTGATTTTTTAGAGTTTACAGATTATAACCCAATATTTGAAGGTGGGAAACATTATATGTTTTATTATATGTGTCAAAAACATAAAAAACTTTAATTCTATAATATTGATTATATAAATGATATAGAAATATACTAACATAGTATTGACACCAGTAAAATAATATCGTCTTTTCATTGACATATCACTTATTTATTTAGGTTGTTGCTTATTTCTTTTAACATTATATATTAGTTTTAACCTCTAAATGTTATTACTTTTACTAGTTTTATTTTGTTCCTATTATAAATGGTATTTTAATGTTCTTCCTTCTTTCATTCCTTTGTTCCTTTTTATTCTTCATTCCTTCTCTTTATTTCTTCTTTCCTTCCTTCATTTTTTTTCCTTTATTTCTTCTTTCTTCCTTTTTTCTTTCTCTGTTCTTTCTTCCTCTGTTTTTTTTTTCTCTTTCTTTTTCTCTTTGCTCTGGTGATCTTTATTTTACCCTGTCCCCTGCAAACAAAAGCTTTAAATGTCACTCAGCATCCAGAATCCAGACTCAAGAAGAAATTTGGTTCCTGAGTAACATGGTCCTTCCCTTTCAACTTGTTTTGACAGTTAGTTAGAAATAGAGTTAGTGTTTTTGTTTTGTTTTGTTTTTGCAGTGTTTTTCTTAAAGCACTAAAATATTTTCCTACCTTTGAATGGAGAAATAGATGACCAAATCAAAAGAGGAGCAAGTCTACATTGACATGTTCTGCATCTACAGGAATACTTTATTTGCAAAATAACTCAATTTATAAAATACCAGCTTCAGGTTCAAAAGTTTTTGATCTTTTGGTTTGGGGCCACACCTGGTGGTGCTCAGGGTTTACTCCTGGCTCTGTGCTCAGAAATTGCTGCTGGCTGGGGGACCATATGGGATGCCAGGGATTGAAACTGGGTCAGCTGTGTGCAAGCTGTGTGCACAGCCTTACCACTGTGCTACCACTCAGGCCCAGGTTCAGATTATTTTTAACAAATGAATCACCTAGCTTTGAGTTATGATCAATAACATCTTTCAGAACCAGAAAAAAAAGAAAATTAAAATTATAATCTAATAACAAAATCTCTCATATAAATTAATGAATGCATCCTTAAGGGTCCAAAAATGTAATGAAGTTTGTCCTCACATCTCTAAACATTATAAAATTTAAATAAAAATTATCAGTGAATAAATTTGAATCTGTAATGTTCTTTATAAGGAAGGTGTTTTCAGAATAGTTGGAAATTATCTCTCTGGACAAGAACTGGGAATATCCCAACTCATTTTTCTCAGAAATGCTTTTGCCAGTCAGGGAGTATTATGATTCCAAAAGAAATGTAGTAGTACTTGTTCTAAGTCCTTATAGAACTAAGAATATTATAGACTTTTGAAAATATATATTAAAGTTATATAATGGTTTGATAGGATGGTTATTTTCCAGTACATGAGCATGGAATATACTCTAATTTTCTAATATCTCTTCTATTTCTGTAAGTAGTGATGTTTTATATGTTTATGGCCTTTATAGCTTTCTTAAAGTTGATTCTTTTCTACTTGATATTATTGAAACTTATTGTGTTGTCTAAAATATCTTTTGAGTTTTTTCATATGTTTTATGGGTTTGTGTATGTGTGTATATGTATGTGTATGTTTTTGTGACAATCAGTGGCATTCGGATCTTATTCCCAGTTCTCTATTTAGGATTATTCTTGGCAGAGGATCAGAGGAACATATATAGTGCAGGTGATCATACCTGAGTCAGCAGTACCCTACCCATTATACCATCTCTACAGCTTCTCTTATTTATTTTTCTATTGATTATCCTTCATTTGTTGTGTCAGATACCTCATCTTTATTTTCTATTCTGCTTCTTCTATTTTTATGTAAAATCTATTTTATTCTGTAGCTCTCTTATTTCTGCTAGAATGAGTTCTTAAATACTTTTTCCATTAAGCATTTTTCATGCTTATGAATTCTCATTCACATGACTTTACAGAACATTTAATTTGGAAAGATTGTTGCAAAATCTTTTTTGGGCAGTAAAGAGCAGCAAAACAAGAATTTAACACTATTCACGTGGAGGAATTCCACTATTTTTTCAATGTTCTACAGCTGTATGCTTTGATGCTGCATAAAATTGGCCTGTTGGTGTTGCAATGTTGATAACATTTTGCTATATATTTCATATTTTATTTTGTTTTTTATTAATCATCTCAAATATTTAACATTTTATTTTCTCTTAATCATCTCAAATGAGTACTTATTTAATTATACATTTAGGATATTTATTTTTTAATTAATTCATCTAAAATTTGTATACTTTATACTTAATTCATATATCAACATGCATTTATTTGCTTCCTTTTATTTTTGAAATTAATATTTCATTGTGTTCTCTTTTGCTATAACACAATATTATTGGTTTTAAATATTATTTTAGTGCAATAATATAAAGCTACAAATTTCTCCTTAAATAATTTTATGATAGTTATTCATTTCTTAATAACTTATGAAGTGTAATTCATAAGTCATATATACATCAATATAATGTGCATAAGGCAGAGGTATGCCTAGATCACTCTATATTAAATAGTATGCATAGGAGGACAGGTCGTATACATCTGAGAAAATATACATAGGAGAGAGAATGCATGGGGGAAGTTTAGTATAGGATAAAATAGTTTAGTATAGTAGGATGTTATACATACGAGAAGGACAGAGAAGGAAATAAATTGAAAGGTGAAGAAAAAGAGGTAGATGAAAAGCAGGGTGTAGTGAAGTCATGGGTCAAAGACCTTGGGTAAATTGGTGGTATAGAAGAGTGACATATTTTCAAATCAAAAAGTCAACAACATAGAATACAAGATCAAAATTACAGCAACCTGACACAAAAATGTATCTATCAATTTGGCAGGCTGGGGTGCAGGAAAGAACCTTCAAACACTGATGAAAGAAATTTGACACTAATGGTGGGATTGCTACTAGAAAAATGTCTGTCTCAAACTCAATAATCTATAGCTTTGTAAAGCCTTTTTCTTAAATAAAATTAAAAAACATATTTCAGAATACAATTTAGCAGGCATTACAATATTTATAGAATTGCATACCAATAATCAAATTTAATTTTTTTTATCTTTTATTAACATTTCTTTATTTATGTATTTAGGTTTTTTGTTTTTTTTTTATTTTTATTTTGATCATAGTGGTTTACATAGTGTTGACAATAATATTTTAGGTACATATTTACATAAAATCAGGGGGGATTCCCATCACCAAATTGTCCTCCCTACACCTCCGTTTCTGTCCTACCTCCCATTTCCTCTTCCCTCACCCCAGGTCGGCTAGAATATGTGGTCCCCTCTGTATCTAACCCACAACTTAGTAGTCTTGCACCTGTTTGGTCTTGATGCCTCCCTTAGTTCCCCCTCTAACTGGAGGCAGGACTAGCTAGTTCAAGTTGCGTGGTTTTGTTTGAAAAAGAGAAAAGTAATAAACTGGGGTAAGGGTCTAATACCCCGAAACTGGGCGGAATCCTTCTAGAGGCTCTCATCATCGATTTGAGAGATGGAGAAAAAGAAGGTGAAACACTCCACCAGTACCAAAAGAAGTGTCAAATATCCAGTGAGGGCTCGAGCTATATCGATAAGCACCACAAAAAAAAAAAAAAAAAAAAACAGGCAAACAAACAAACAAAATAAAGCAAAACAAACAAAAAACAAACAAAAACAAACAAACGAAAAAAACATGCCATGGTCTTGAAATGAGAAACATGGCATAGCACATAACGAAAGAAAAGAAAGGCAGAGAAAATATAAGTATGATTGGGGACAATTTCAATACTCACTCCCAAACAGAGAAATCGCCCAAAATAGATAGGTGAATAAAAATAATAATAACAATAATAAATGGAGGTAAAAAAATATATATAGATAATAACCAAGGTTTTGTGCTTTTTGTATTTTTATTTTTTCCCTCCTATCCTGGCACAGTAAATATTGAGGTCATTCGAAAAGGAATTCACTTGGCCTAAGAGATATGGGGTTTCTCCATCCTTGGAGCATACTGTCATGGGATCAACACTAGACTTTGCTCAGGAACCTTTATTCTCCCGGTGGTGTTTTTTTTTTTTTTTTTTTTTTTTTTTTGGTGTGTGGAAGACTTCTGTTCTGTGTTTAGAGGTCTCAGTATCTGCACAGATCCTGAGGTGGGACTTATGATGAAGTCAGTCTTTGTGGTTCTAGAGGTTCTGTTACCTCCGTGTTTTAATCCATCTTCTGTGGTTGGTGATCTTGGTCTTTGCACTGATCCTAGGGTGGCACCTAGGATAGCGTCTTTCTTTGTGCTTCCAAAAGCCCCGTTCCGTTACAATTTTCTCTGCCGGAACTTTGGGACTGGGGATCCTGATTATTGTGCAGGTCATAGTTCAAACCCTAAACTAGGGCTTTTTTTTTTTTTTTTTTGGTCCCAAGATGTATACCGTCTGGTCGTAGTTCTAGCAGCCAGTCATCTATAAATCACGATCTTGGCTTTTGGACCTACCAAAGGGTGCCAAGACTTCTGGTTTTGTCTTGTCGTTAGCTGGTAAGGTAGGTTAATCTGCTCTAAGGTCAGAATGTTCGCATTTTCCTCATTGTCAGGATATCATGTTAGAGTTGGCCCTTGTTGTTGACCCCGCAGTATTAAGGCTGTCCCGGCTGAGATTTGTTTCTTGCCGCTGTTGTGAAGAACTGTGCCATTTCTATGTCTGGGATCCAGGGTTCAAGGCTGGATGAATGGTATCTAATCACCTGAGGTCTAAGTTGATTCCACATGACATATTTTCAAGGTAGGAGATATCCCTGTATTGTAAACAACTATGAGTTCCCGTCTCTAGTAGATAAGAGCTCTTTTTTTTTTTTTATATGTAAGATTTCCCCTTTATTTGGTGTGCCTTTGCAGGGGGAAGTGGTGCTACATTATAATGTCGGTGTATTTGTGGGTGGACAGAGGGGATAAAAGAAACAGGTCACATACCCAAAAACGAGGGAAAAAAAAAAAAGGAAATAAAAATGTATGTGCTCACAAATGTATATGTAGGACAAACATTTAAAAAATAAATAAATAAATTTAAAAAAATTAAAAAAAAATTAAAGTGAGTTAGTGAGGTTATTGAAGGACCAAAGTGGTGCAAAAGACTACCTTACATTTGGGGGAGAGCAGGTAAAGAGGCGGTGTATTACCAGTCTTATGCCTATGTTGGAGGTACAGTTTTTCCCATTGTCTTTGTCTTTTGGGTTTTTCTTGTGGTGTGTGGGTTCCCAGGCATCTTCCTATCACACCCCCTGACCTTCTTCAGATTGGTAAAAATTTGCGGCAGGGAGGTCTTGGAAGAGTTCTTGCGTTGGGGATACTTTTGGACCTAGGTCCGGTTTCAAGAAACAGTCCACGTTAGGGGGAGTTGGTAGGGAAGGCCGCACAGCATGAGTCAGCAGGGAGTTGGCTGTCTTTTCTTGCAGGAGACGAGGTGTGGGTTTGACTGGGTGTCCCCTCGCCTGGGTGCTGGGTACTGGTTCGTTGGGTAGGAGGTCGGTCTTGATGCCTAATAGATTAAGGACTGAGGGTGAAGAGTTTTAATATGGTGGGAGATCTGGATGGAATTGAGGGGTGAAGGGATAGTTGGATTTCCAGAGGGGAGACAGGGGAAGGTATATGGGAGGGGTATGCAGGGAGAGAAAAGAGAAAATACCTTAGAAAGAAAAGGAGAAGAGAAAGGGGAAAAAGTAAAGAGAAGAATAGAATTAAAAACAAAAAAGTAGTGAGAAGAGAGGAGAGAATAGCAAGGGAATGCTGGTTAGGTTGAATGTGTTCAAAGAATAGAGCCTGTAGTTTAAGTCTGTACATCGCAGGCTCTGCTTCAGTGGTCTGACTGGTCACGTGCTTCAATTCCTAAAAGAAGGTATAACCTAGAGATAAAGTATATGTTAGAGAGTTTTCTCGTGGCCCTCTCGTAGTGCATGCTATGTATGGTATCTCGTGTGGTATCCCGAGTTGCCATCTTAGTTTGTCCGCCCTTTGTATCCAAGGGCACCTGTGGACAGAAAAGCTGAGAGGTTATTTAAAATATAGTAAGATAAAGGCATTAAAACATAGTGTTATGGTATGTTGCCATTGCAGTCGTGATTTCCCTTGGTGTTCTATACATGTGTTCCTGTATACGAACTCTAAGGGATTATTGTGGGCCTTTGTTTTGGAAGTCTGATTACATACCTGTTCTCTTAATGCTGTTGTTTCTGTCGTTGCTGTTTTCTTTGTGGTATAATGTGTTGTCAAGTGTTTGTGTTGCTCCTTTTTCATGAATTTTGGACACTGCTCCCACGTATATGTTGAGTATTACAGTGTTCGAAGTTTCTACCCTGTTAAACCCTGTTATTTGATTGTTAGTATTAGTTGTGTATAAACTATATGTTCAAGGTGTTTCAGAATAGTGCCACCATTTTGTGTTTATCTTTTGTCTTTTGACTTACTTCGTTTAACATAACATGATATAAGTCCATCCATGTTGCTGCAAAGTCTGTGATTGTATCATTTCTGACTGCCATGTAATATTCCATTGTGTATATGTTCCACATCTTAATGATCCATTCATCTGTTGTTGGACATCAAGGTTGGTTCCACGATTTGGCTATTATACTGAGTGCTGCGATAAATAGTGGGGTGCATACGTATTTTGGAATGAATGCCCTTCCATCTTGGGGGTATATGCCTAGGAGAGCAATTGCTGGGTCAAATGGCAGCTCAATTCTGAGATCTTTGAGCACTCTCCAGACTTTTCTCCATAGATGTTGGACTAGGGGGCATTCCCACCAGCAGTGGATGAGAGTTCCTTTCATACCGCATCCCCGCCAACAAAGGTTGTTTCCATTATTTTTGATGTGAGCCATCCTCACTGGTGTAAGGTGGTATCTCATTGTTGTCTTGATTTGGATCTCCCTGATGATGAAGGTGAGCATGTTTTCATGTGTTTGTTGGCCATCCTTCTGTCTTCCTCAGAGAAGTGTCTATTCATTTCATCTCCCCATTTTTTTATGGCTTTATTTGGTTTTGAGGGTCTCAGCTTTCTGAGTGATTTGTATGTTCTAGATATCAGGCCTTTATCTGATATGTCAAGTGAAAAGATTTTTTCCCATTCTGTTAGCAGTCTTCTTGCATTAAGTAGGGTTTCTTTTGCCATGCAGAAGCTTTTTAGTTTGATGTAGTCCCATTTGTTTATATTAGATGCTAACGTTCTTGCCATTGGTGCTCCATTCTCAAAGACCTTTTTGATATATAGGTCTTCGAGTGTTCTGCCTATTTTATTCTCGATAAACTTTATAGATTCGGGTCTGATTTCAAGGTCTTTGATCCATTTTGAGTTGACTTTTGTATAACGGGTGAGATATGGGTCTATTTTCACTTTCTTACATGTGGTTTTCCAGTTGTACCAACACCATTGGTTGAATAGGCTTTCTTTGTTGAATAGGCTTTCTTTGTTCCATTTCAGATTCTTGCCTCTTTTATCAAATATTAGTTGGCTGTATATCTGGGGGTTTATGTCTGGGAATTCTGTTCTGACCCACTGGTCTGAGGTCCTGTCTCTATTCCAGTACCATGCTGTTTTAATTACTATGGCTTTATAGTATAGTTTCAAGTTAGGTAAGGAGATGCCTCCCAGCTTCTTGTTTTTCAATATGTGTTTGGCTATCCTGGGTCTTTTGTGGTTCCAGATGAATTTTGTGATTGATTGTTCTATTTCTTTAAAGAATTGTGTCTGGATTTGGATAGGGATTGCATTCAATCTATATAGAAGTTTGGGTAAGATAGTCATTTTGACTATGTTAATTCTACCTATCCATGAGCATGGGATGTTCTTCCATTTCTTTAGATCGTCTTCAATTTCTTTCTGAAGTGTTTTGAAGTTTTCCTGGTATAGGTCTTTCACTTCTCTTGTAAGGTTGATTCCTAGATACTTGATATTTTTTGATACTATCTTGAATGGAATTGTATTTTTAATCTCTCTCTCCTCAACTTCATTGTTTGTATATAGAAACGCTACTGTCTTTTGTGTATTTACTTTCTATCCAGCCACTTTGCTGTATTGGTTGATTGTTTCTAGGAGTTTTACTGTGGACTCTTTAGGGTTTTTGATGTATATCATCATATCGTCGGCAAATAGAGATAGCTTGTGTTCCTCTTTCCCTACTTAAATTCTTTGATTCCCTTCTCTTGTCAGATTGCTATTGCTAGGACTTCTAAGGTTATATTGAATAAGAGTGGAGAGAGTGGACAGCCTTGTCTAGTTCCTGACCTTAGTGGGAATGCTTCTAGTTTCTCACCATTAAGTATAATGTTGGCTATAGGCTTTTCATATATAGCTGTAACTATCTTGAGGAAGGTTCCTTCTAATCCTATTTTGCTGATTGTCTTTAACATGAAAGGATGTTAGATTTTGTCAAAGGCCTTCTCTGCGTCGATTGATATGATCATGTGGTTTTTGTCTTTCATGTTGTTGATGTGATGTATCATGTTGATTGATTTGCGTATATTGAACCAACCTTGCATTCCTGGTATGAATCCCACTTGGTCGTGATGAATGATCTTTTTGATGAGGTGTTGGATTCGGTTTGCTAAGATTTTGTTAAGTATCTTTGCATCTATGTTCATTAGTGAGATTGGTCTGTAGTTTTCTTTTTTGGTGGTGTCTTTGCCTTCTTTGGGATTGAGTGTGATATTAGCCTCATAAAAGGAGTTGGGGAGGATTCCTGTTTTTTCTATGGTTTGGAAAAGCCTATGGAAAAGTGGTAGTAAGTCTTCTTGAAATGTTTGATAGAATTCACCTGTAAATCCATCTGGGCTTGGGCTTTTGTTCTTAGGGAGTTTTTTAATTACACCTTCAATTTCCTCTGAGGTGATTGGACTGTTTAGACTTTCTAGATCTTCCTTTTCCAGACTTGGAAGAGGGTGTTTGTCCAAGAATCTGTCGATTTCTACTGGGTTCTCTAGCCTAGCTGAGTATAGTTGTTCATAATATGATCTCATGATATGTTGTATTTCTTGGGGTTCTGTTGTAATCTCTCCCCTTTCATTTGTGATCCTACTGACTTGGGTGTTTTCCCTCTTTTTTTTGGTGAGTTTTGCCAATGGTTTATCTATCTTGTTTATTTTTTCGAAAAACAAACTCCTGGTCTCATTGATTTTTTGCATTTTTTTCTTAGTTTCGATGTTGTTTATTTCTGCTCTGTTTTTTATTATTTCTTGCCTTCTGGTTGTGGTTGGATTTCTCTGTTGCTGTTGCTCCAATTCTTTGAGGTGATCTTTTAAACTGTTGGTTTTGTTATTTTCCTGTTTCTTGACATAGGCCTGTATTGCTATGAGTTTCCCCCTAATTACTGCTTTTGCTGTATCTCATAAATGTTGACATGTTGTCTCTTCATTGTCATTTGTCTCAAGGAATCTTTATTTCTTCCTTGAGTTGTTCTTTGATCCACGTGTTGTTGAGCAGCATGTTATTTAAACTCCAGGTATTAGTTTTTCTCCATTGCTTCTTCTTGATATCAATTTTAACCTCTGTTGCATAGTGATCTGAAAGGGTACTTCTAATGATCCTTACTTTTGTGGTCTTATATAGGTTGGCTTTGTATCCTAAGACATGGTCTATTCTGGAAAAAGTTCCTTGTGGGTTTGAGAAGAATGTGTATTCTGCTTTCTGGGGATGGAGGGCTCTATATAAGTCTATTAGCCCTAAATCTTCTAATTTTTCATTTAGAGCTCTTATTTCTTTGCTATTTTTCTGTTTGGTGGATCTGTCCAGTGGTGATAGTGGAGTGCTCAGGTCCCCTACTATTATCACATTTCCCTTCATGTGTTTCTCCAGGTTTGCCAGTAGTTGCCTCACATATTTTGCTGACTCTAGATTAGGTGCATATATATTGACCAGGGTTAGTGTTTCTTGATCTAATGTTCCCCTGATCAGTAAGTAGTGACCCTCTTTGTCTCTGATCACTTTCTTGAGGTTGAATACAATTTGGTCTGATATAAGAATTGCTGTCCCTGCTCTTTTTTGTTTTCCATTGGCCTGGATGATTACTTTCCATCCTTTTATTCTAAGCCTGTGCTTATCCTGTAACTGTAGGTGTGTTTCTTGTAGACAGCAGAAGTCCGGTTTATTTTTCCTAACCCAGTTCTCTACTATGTGTCTTTTAATTGGAGAGTTTAGTCCGTTAACAGTTAGGGAAATTATTGATAGAGAGGACTGTTGTGCAGTTGTATTGTGTGGGGTGGTTGTTGTTACAATCGGGGGTTTGGATTGTGTAATTCGTCTCTGAGTAAGTCGCTTAGGATCGGCTTAGTTTGCACAAATAGCTAAAGTTCGTTCATATTTGAGAATGTTTTTAGTCTGCCCTCCCATATGAATGATAGTTTTGCTGGGTATTGGACCCTGGGTTGGAAATTTCTTTCATTCAGTCGTTTAAATATGTCATTCCATTGTCTTCTTGCTTGAATTATTTCAAATGGGAGATCTGGTTTGATTCTTATGTCCTTTCCTTTGTACTTGAGGTTTTTTCTCCCTTATTGCTTTCAGGAGTTCCTCTTTCTCTTTGTTTTTTTGCCATTTGGATTATTATGTGTCTTGGTGTGGGTTTATTAGGGTCTATTTCATTAGGGACTCTCTTGACTTCCTGGATTTGTCCTGAGTTGTCTTTCCAGAGGGTGGGAAAGTTCTCTGTTATTATCTCCCTGACTACCTGTTCTTCCCCCTTCCCTATTTCCTCCCCTTCTGGTATACCCACAATTCTTAGATTGTTTCTTTTGTCTTTGTTCATTAGATATTGAATTTTTCCTTCCAGTGCTTTGCCTTTTATTTCTTTGTTGGTTTCTTGATCATTTTTTGATTGCAGTTTTCCTTCGAGTTCTTCGATGTGCTTCTCCAACTCTGTGTTTTGCTCATAAGGCTTGTTACTTTGTCTTTTAAATCCTTCACTTATTTTTGTATGGAATCTCTCATGTTCTTTGACATTTCTTCTTTAATTTGGCTGATTCTTTCATCCATGGCTTTCTTATACTCGGTTGCTAGGGTTTCTTTCATCTGTTTTAGTAATTCTTGCATTTCCTTCTTCATGACCGCTTTTAGGTCTTCTTCCCATGGATCTGTGCGTTTTGGTGGACTTGGAAACTTGATAGGGTTTGTCATGTTGTCTCCAGTTATTAGGGATCTCCTTAATACGCATAATTCTTTGTATTTAATGGTGTGTTTTGGAGTGCTGTGGCTTCTAATTTCGGCCTGCTTTGGTCCCCTTCCTGAAGGTGTTTCTAGAGGGTGCTGTTGGGTGGCTTGTTGAACCTAGCTCTTTTTCCTCCCCTTTGCTACCTAGAGTTCAGCCTTCCTGCAGTGGGTATTATAGCTTTTCTACTCCTTATTTCTGTCAGCGGTGCAGTTCCATTCCTGGCCACACTGGTTGCTGGCGCTATTGAGCCTAGCTCCCAATCCCCCCTCCTTTCTCTGGGAGTCAATGGAGCTCTGCCCCCTCCAAGTTGGGCCGGCGTCTGCGGTCTCCAGGGAATGTGCCGGGCTAGGCGCCCGTGTGAACGGGCAGGGACCCGCGCAGGCCTTTTGGGCTGGCGTCTGGGGTCTCTGGGGGATGTGGCGGGCTAGGCGCCCGTGTGAAAGGGCAGGGACCCGCGCAGGCCTCCCGGGCCGGCGTCTGGGGTTTCTGGGGGATGTGGCAGGCTAGGCGCCCGTGTGAACGGGCAGGGACCCGCGCAGCGTCTGGGGTTTCCGGGGGATGTGGCGGGCTAGGCGCCCGTGTGAAAGGGCTGGGACCCGCGCAGTCCTTTCGGGCCGGCGTCTGGGGTCTCCAGGGGATGTGCCCGGCTAGGCTCCCGCGTGAGGCAGGAGGGACTCACCCAGGCCTCCCGGGCCGGCGTCTGGGGTCTCCGGGGGATGTGGCGGGCTAGGCGCCCGTGTGAAAGGGCAGGGACCCACGCAGGCCTCCCGGGCCGGCGTCTGGGGACTCCGGGGGATGTGGCGGGCCTCAAATTTAATTTTTTAATCAGCCAATGGAAACCTAACTATTCACTTTCAGTTAATGCATTTTTAGATACACTGAAAAGTTCTGTTGAATAGCAGAAATAAAGATCTGGATAAAATAATTAGATTAGCTTTGAAAGTCATTAATTTAAGATGAAATATTATATATTATATTATATATTATTTAAATCACAAATTCCTTGTATATTTTGTATGCATAAAATATCTAATAAATCATGTAGTAGGAAACTTTAAGCCTAGAATGGCAAAGAGAATAAGCAACTAAAATAAATGGGTAGAGATGGCATATTTAAGGTTTCCAAAATAATTTCTAGTTTGTAGGTTATAATAGGAAAATAAAATGAAATCAAGAGCAACCCTGAAGTCTTTATTATATTGACTAAATGGTCAAGCTAAATTAACAGTATCTTATTTTTCCAATGGAAGAAAAATTATTTATATTAAATTTTTTAACTTAGAGATAATTTTAATATTTTACATAAATTTTCAGCCATACAGTGTTTCCACATCCAATACCAACCCATGTAAACACAATCTTCTATTACTTTTCTCAGATTATGTTCCACCACCAACCCCAATCTTGATAGTTATATGTTAAACTGAGCTTGTTCTTAGGCCTATGTTCTTTGATCTTGATTAGAAGGTCTTCTATACCTCTTCTTTACGCTTTCAACCCCATTTCTCTCTTTGCTTAGAATTTTTATTTCTGAAATTTAGAGATAATGTCTAGCCCACCTTTGTAAAATTGTAACTTTTGCTAAAATTCCCTCAACAATTTATTCAGTATATCACAGATAGTATAAACACCTTATTCTTCTGATTTCACTTAACATAAAATTTTCCCAGTTCCATCTATGTTACAGCATATTGCATGGTTTTATGAATTCGTGTTTCTGAATAGTGTTTTATTGGGTATATATAACACAACTTTATTAGCAACTCCTCTATTATTAAACATTAAGGTTTTTTTCATAATCTAGTAATTGTAATATATACTAAAAGCATTATAGTTGTGCATGTACCTTCTTAAGTGAATGTTTTTGCATCTTTTGTGTAGATACAAAGCAATAGGAATGATTAGTCATAAGGTAACTATATCCATAGGTTTTTGAAAAATCTCCATAAGTTTCCATTAGGACTGAACTAGAGAACATTTCATAAGAAGTTCATGAGAGTTACTTTTTTCACTTCAAACAGTCTAGTTCGGGTTTTCTTAGCTTTATCATTTAGTTTATTGTCACTAGTGAGATAATATTTCATTGCTATCTTAATTTGCATTTATTTTGCAGTGATTGATAATGAGCATTATTTATATATCTAATGTTGATTCATCTATCTTATTGTGAGACATGTTTGTTCGTTCATTTCCTCTCACTATTTTTGTTTTGTTTTCTTTGTAGGCCATATCCAGCAATGCTCAAAACTACCAACTTTCTCTGGCCCAGTGATTACTCCTATAGGCTTAGGAAATCATATGAGTTGCCAGGGATTGAACCTAGATCTGGCACATACAAGGCAAAACCCTGGTAACTGAATTAACTCTCCTAATTTTCCCCCATTTATAATGTGGTCATTTAATTTTTGATGTGAATATTTGTGATTATCTTTACATCTTGGATATTAACACATTTTATGCACTGTGTGAAATATTTTCTCCCTGTTCAGTAGAGTGGCTTTTAATTTTAACCTATGTTTAACCCATTGCAGAAACAGAGTCAATATCTTACTCTCCCATAATATAAATATTTATTTCCCAGTTACAATAAACTGAGTTTACTCTTCAGAAGTGACTGTGGATACTTTCTTTTAAGTTTTCTATTCATCAGAGATCCAATATCACCAGTGACTTGTACACTTTGGAGTCTGACTTCACCACCATTATTTATAACTGGAGCCCAAACCGGAACACCAAACAGGGATTTGAGAAGACCCTATTCCCTGGGTGTTCAAAGTTAGGCTAGTTTATTGGGTTTTGACTGATGTTGCTCCACATTTTAGTATATCTCTTACTGGGGTGATAATATATATGCTAGGTGGCTTGACATTAATTTTGATGTTATTTTCGTGCATATAGATGCATTTATTTCCAGAATATAAAAATCTCACTCAGGAATATAAATACCACACTCTCTGAAATATCTTCTATATTAGAGAGTAAACACACCTTCTTAGTAGTGACACATTCTTAAGATAGAATTCATTCCTGGTCTGATAATTCATTGTTCATCAATGGCATTAACTGGAGAAATCCTCATCTGCTAGATTTAGCACCTCATGTAAGGGAGAAACCCATATTAAAGAAGCTACTGTCATTCAGATTTAGAAGCTGACAGTGGCTTAGAACAAATGTCTAGGACTCTTTAACTCAGCCTTTTCTCTCCCACCCATCAGGAAAATGTTTAGCCTCTGTTTTATGATTGCTTGAACATAACCTTGCTCAGCCAGTTCAAAAAGGCCTGTATCTCATATGGACCAATATCCCTCAATGTTGATTTTCTTATTGGCTGAAGTGAGGGTATGCTTTGAACTCCTTGAGATTTTCATACAATAGCTAAAACTTGCCTGAGCCCTTCACAATTTTGGCAGTGGATGGTGTGGCTTAATAATGAGGATAAAACTAAACTTACCAGAATATAAGAGAATTTCAGGGGTTCAGATAACTTATGAGATGTTAATTGTGGAAAAAAGTATGCTGATGTAAAAACAATACGTCCTACCTCACTATATTTTGGCACAGGTCTGTGAGATACTGTTGTTGTCTTGGGAAAAATAGATACTGACTCTGAATTTAAGGGTAGCTATATAAAGATTTTCCAGGAATTATTCATGCCATATACAGAATTTTTGGGGAAATTGACAGATGCTATCCAAAGGCAGGTTAAAGGTAAAGAAACACAGCAGCACATGATAAGACAATTAGCATTTGAAAAATCTAATGAAGAGTGCCAGGCAATCTTGTGTCCTATTAGAAAGAGAGAGAGAGAGAGAGAGAGAGAGACAGAGAGAGAGATAGAGAGAGACAGAGAGAGACAGAGAGAGAAGCGTGTAAAAATGTTAGTTCAATCAAACATCAGGCATACATTCATGCTGCTGAGGCTTATTCAGCTTGGAAAAAAACTCAAGATATGCAGGGTGAGTCAGGCTATGTTCACAGAAAATACAGTGCATCCTCTAACACTACCCTTGGATGGCACTGCCTGAACTTTGTCAGATGTGTGCCCAGGGAAATCATTGGGCTAGAGGCTGCCACTTGACTGGTAATCCTGTCATAAGTTGTCATGAGTAACTGCAAAAGAGATCAGCCCCAGGATTTATAGGTTCTGAACAGACTTTTTTAACTGTAGCTCACAAGGGCATTTTCCAAGAAACTACAGGATTCTTTCTGTACCTACCCAATTATCCTACCTCAGGAAACTGTAAATAGGGCCAGTTCCAGGCCCCACAGAATCAGGGAACAATCTCACTGGCACACACACACACACCAGCAGCCAGGGCCAACAGAGCTGTGATCACACACACACACACACACACACACACACACACACACACACACACAAACACACACACCAGAAGCCAGGGCCAACAGAGCTGTGATCAATAGATTCACTACAACCTGCTACTACATGAAGTTTAGCTTTGCCTATCGCCTGCCCTGAATCCATAAACTTAACACCAGCCTAGTGCCCTACAAATTAAGATCTAGTATTATGGAGCCACCTATCAGACATGGTAGGCCTGAACCTGGTAAGAAATAGTCTAACTATTAAGGGAATCAATGTTCATGTGGGGGTGATAGATGAAGATCATGTAGGAGAAATACTGTCATTTTCATGTTGAGTGTTTGCATTTTTAAGAAGGGATAGTGTATTTATTATTGCCTAGCTTGTTACTCCTCTATGTCTTGCCTGTTCATGCTGACCACTCTTGGTCTGGAGGCTTTGGGAGTACCAACAACCTTGGTACTCCTTAATAGCTTTTACTGATAAGCTTGGACAAGCAGAGCAACCTTGAGATTCATGGCAAGAAAGTTAAAGGTGCAAAGATTACTTTCTACTTTCATCTTCTTATGACACTGGCCCTTAAATTGCAAGATATACCTTATGGCCTGGGAAACTAGGTGGTGTTTTACTTAGCTCCTCTGATAAAGTACAAGGCTACTAAAAAACATTGGTTCTAAAGTAGAGATTACGTTCTTGCCATATAACT
The DNA here is from genome assembly GCF_024139225.1 of Suncus etruscus. Classification (NCBI taxonomy): domain Eukaryota; kingdom Metazoa; phylum Chordata; class Mammalia; order Eulipotyphla; family Soricidae; genus Suncus; species Suncus etruscus. The sequence goes on along the minus strand of NC_064851.1, from coordinate 149,117,237 downwards.
CCCATTTCCTTGAATCTATGATTCCAAGACCTATATATAATCAGTGGGGTGCTGAATATTATATCCTTTGCCTAGCCCCCTTTCTGGCCACTAGTTCAGAGACAATGCCTTTTTAAGTGTACCACTGCAGTTCAATGCCTGCTAGCCCTTCATAGTCAGTGGTAATTCCACAAAAATGAGTGGATGCTGCAGTGCCATCTTAATGCAAAATTAAAGATGCTAATAGACTTGGTAGAGGATCTGGGAATATCAAACCTTCATTTTCAAATTAGAACTCTGTTTTTGTTATGCAAACTAAGTTAGGCAAATGGTGGTTGTTCATTGATTTAAGGAATGTTAATTCTACTATGGCTCCAATGAGCATATTACAATCTTACCAGTCCCAACACTGATTCCTATAGACTAGCTGATGGTTGTAATAGACCTATAAGACTGCTTTTATAACATGCCCATACACCAAGAGGATCACAATCACTTTGCACTTTCAATTCTTTATCTTAAACCAGGGTTCCCATAGATTTCATAGATACATAGATTTCAATGGACTGTTTTATTTCAAGGAATGACCAACTCTCCAACCATATGCTAATATTTTGTTGATGTAGGTTTATTCCCTGCTCATGCAAGATTTCTCCATAACTATATTATTCACTATATGGATAATATCTTGCATGAATGTCCTAATAACAGGCTGCTTCAGATTATAAGAGGATGTGATGACATGCTTGGTGGTGTCTGGTTTACAAGATGCCATACAGAAAATTCAGATGTGTCCCCCTCTATTAATATTTAGACTCATTACAGGGCATCCTTAGAAAATTTTCATTTACCAGAAAGATCTCAAACTCTTAATAACATTCAAAATCTGCTGAGAGACATTAATTGAGTCTGCCCTCTCTTGAAATTCAAACTCTGATCTCAGTATACTATTTCTCACCCTTAGGAGAATTCTGCTCTGGATAGTCCTATACAACTAACTTCTGAAACTAAAAATTAGAATTTTTATGGACTAGTTCAAAATCTTATCTTTCCCAGTTTACCCCTAGAGAAAAGTATGGTTTCTGCTCTTTGCTATGTCCAAATAACCAACCACTGTTATAGACCAATATTGGGACCATTAGAAGTCTCTATTTAAACAATAAAGTTTTGTATTCTTGTATTATATTTGGAAATGATAGCTATTTTGTTAATTAAAGAGAGACTGTAGGCATATGCCCAACGCTGTAACAATCTCTATGTCATTGTCTTTGCCTATTGACAAAAGGAAATTGAATCTATCCTACCTCTTATTGAGGCTCTTCAAAGAGTTTAAACTGATTTCTCAAAAGACATTTATTTCCACTATCTAGCTGGAATAGTCTGGGATTTTCTCAGAAATACACCTTTTATAATTTCTTCTACAATCCTTTTCTCTCTCATCCCTGATTCTTTGGTATATTATTAAGATGGCTCTATCAGGTAAACATGGTGTGGGTCTCCCCTCACTGACCACAACAGTGTCCACAAATTATAAGTATTCTAAATAAATGGAACTCACCACATTAATTTATTTACTTTCTCATGTGTCAGGCCCGTGTAACATGGTGAGTGACTCAGCAACCATGGTAGGCCTTTTCCTTGGGATTGTTTCTGTTTCCCTAAGTGCTCATAGCCATATGATTCAGGAATTACTTCAGCAACTCCAAACCCTTTTAAGATAACATTATGGACCCATTTTCATCAGCCACATAAGATCTCTTTTCAGCCTCTCCAAGCCCATGGCTCAAGAAAACAAAACTGCTGATTGCCTGATAGGACCTATTTTTCATCACCTATAAAGGAGCATTAAGCCCTACACACAAACACTCACCACCTTCATGTACATTATTACATTCCATGGAAGCAAGTCAGACAAATTTCCAGTGAATCTAATATTTTTTTGTTCCCCTTTGAACTGTATCTTGAGTTAACTCTCAAGGTTTGCAGAAAAATTATTTGTGGTTGATGGATGTTAATTATGTAAAATTTTTTCCAAACAAGCATAGCATATATTCATGTAGTAATTTACACTTATTTTCATTTTATGTGGGCTGTATCTATGATTTCTGTAAGAGCTATGGCTGTTTGTTCCTTTATATTGCACTGTATTTCTGTCATGGGCATTCCCCATACTATCAAAATTGATAATGGTCCAGTTACATTAGTAAAAATTTTTAATAATTCTGCAAAGTAACAAATCAAACACATCACTGATTTTGTGACTGAAACCTAACTACAAACATGTTTGTAATCATGGTGCTTAAATAAAGATATAAAACATCACTGGTATCCCTTACAATACTCGGGGACAAGTTGAAAATGCTCACTGTATCTTCAAAACTTAATTATTAACATAAAGGAAAAAGGCATGCCATCAACTAACCTCTCTTTTATGAAATTTTCATATAATTTTTGAATATACCTAAATGAAAGGCTCCACACAGCTGCAGACCCTTTTAAAAAGATGCACAGGCTCAAAAAGCAGTTAACTCACATATTTGGGTAAAATTATAAAGAATAGATAGCTGATAATATCTTCATTTGAGAAAAATAATACACTTATATATCTACATATGGTAGCCCCACCAAAATTATGAGTCCCTCTGTGCTTTATCAGTAGCAAAATTCTCACAAATCTTGAAACCAAGCTACAGAATCCCGCTGAATGGGATAAGAAACCCTCCAATATGAACTAGCCAAGAGAAAGAGAAAAGAAAACCAGTTGCAACCTACATATCACAATAAGACAGAGATTACAGGATTAGGATTGACCAAATTCAAAATTCTGGTTTTGTCTGGATCTCACTGGACTTCATAATTTAACAAACACTTGCTACATGAATATTACAGTGCTTGTGTAACATTCCATATTTGGTTGATTTTATTAACTGATACTATTATGGGGATGATCATAGCAGGTGAAATGCATTGGGGCATAAAAAAAGAGGCAGAAGAATTTGGCAAGATATGAAAGCACTGTGGGCAGGACAGCACAGGCATATCAGCTCAAAAGACTTTAAGATAATTATTGGGAAGGTAAATGATCAATTTTATGGCACAACCAATAGGATTCACATGAACTATTTCTATTTCTGAAAATAGTCTCCATGAAGACCTGAAAAAAGCTGATATGCATAAAAGACAAGACAAAAACATAATCTCAATGACTTAAAAGCTGTGGAGCGTGCTTGGTAGAGATATAAGCAGCACAATGAGTCTATTGTTACACTTTTTCAAGACCAGTTCAGATTCACAGTTTAGTGCCTCATCTGTCAAAAGTGTCTTGAAAATTTGGGACTTTCATGCACCTAACTTGCTATTAACATCCACAAGTAAATGTACACTAAAAAATCAACTTAAGTTATTTTCCAAAGAGGAAAAACTGACAGATAATAATATGTCTTATTGCAGTCTCTGCAGAGTGCAGCACAATCTTCTAAAAAATATTAAAATTTGGAAATTTATACCTGTGCTTTTTTGTTTTTTGTTTGTTTTGGGGGGATCACACCCGGCAGTAATCAGGTATTACTCCTGGCTCTATGCTTAGAAATCGCTCCTGGCAGGCTCGAGAGCCCATATGGAATGCCGGTATTTGAACCACTGTCCTTTTGCATGCAAGGCAAATGCCTTACCTCCATGCTATGTCTCAGGCTTCTTCACCTGTGCTTTTGATACATCTGAAATGCTTTTCCTACGAGTCAGGCAGAAGCAAAAATGGCAGATCTATGTGTATTTCTGCTGACTTCTCACAGTATGTTAGTGATCCTAAGAACAACTCTGGAAAATACAGTATATTTTGTTTGCATCATTATGGTTAAATAGGCAAAGGTTACTACATAACATACTGTAAAAATGCAGTGAGATGATGCCAGTTTTGGATATCCACACCTCTTCCAAGAAATCTTCAGTAGCTTATATTCTTTTTACACTTCATTGGGTCCTATAGCAATGGATACAAAAGCATAACTTAAAGTAGAAGTCTATGGAGACAAAATTTGGATGCTCTAGACTCACGTTAGACTGTTCAGTGTTCTTAACTCTTATCACAGTGCTTATAAAATGCTTAGCAACTTATGAAAAAAGTTTTTGTGATATCTTAAGACAAGATATGTAAAAGCTGTATAATGTATTTATAATCTAACCTATGTTGCTTTTAAAGCCAAGTATAAAATTTCCTTACCACCTTACTTGAATGGCTTTATATTCATAAAGTATTTTGACCCATTTACAACCTTAGATGGGTCAGTTCCACAGCTATAACATATTGATAGATCAATTATGTATGTAAGTATGTATAAATGTATATGTGTGGTAGCCACCTTTCTATTACCTTAATGACCATCTGTGTTTATGTTTGTGTTGTACATAGCTAACCTACTGTCCCCATTCCCTCCATGCTCTTTCTTTAGTAAAACATTTTCTATTGTTTCCCTATGCTCACTTATTCCTATCATGTTGCCTTTCCTACTAAGTCTCTTTACCCCTATAGCTCATCACCCCTTGTACCCTGGAAAACCATCCACTTCCACACACACGCATAACCCCTGCATCTTTTCAGGCTTTCATCACTGTTGATTGACACTCAAATCTAGAAACAGACTTTCAAATAGGTACTGGCTCAAGGACTGATTTCAGCCTGTGACATGCCCAACAATTGCTGAAAATTACTGACACTTCCATTGCCTTCCTGACTACTCTCAGACAACAGATTACCTTGTTGGCTGAATTTATCCTCCTGAATCATCCTACCTTGGACAGACTAGGGGGGTTATATTTTTTGGGGAAAATGTTGTTACTTTGGATTTTATTTAGCAGACAAGGGGGGGATTTGTATATTTCTTTATATGTATGTATTCGTGGAAATGTTATTGCCTTGGACTTGATTTAGCAGACAAAAGGGAATATCTATATTTCTTTATATGTATTTTCTGGGAAATATGTTGTTACTATACCTATGAATCTTTTGCCTTAGAGAGCATGATGTTTAAATGTATCCATGAAACCTATTAGTAACTAGTTACACAATTTAAAATAACTAGTAACATAATTTAAAATAATTAAAAAATAAATGAAAAAATTAAATTTAGTTATAACCTTTAATGAAAATAAAATTTTATTATTATTCTTTTGTATTCTTGTTTTCTGATGTGTTTCAGTTTTAAGTTGCCATTAATCTTCAGCAGTTTAAATATATTTTCATTTAATAGTAGTTTTAATCCCCATTCTTATGCTTCTAGGTTTCTTGGATATGCTGGGTTGTATATTTTTATCAAATGTGAGAGTTTTGCAATATTTATTGCTACACATTTTTCTTTGTTTTTAAATTGTTTCCTCTTTATTCTTGGAATTGCATTAAAATAGATAGTTCTGCTTGATGACTCACATAGCACTGATGTTCTATTCATAATTCTCCAGATTCTTCTGTGACCATTTTAGTTTGAGTAATTTTATTGCTTATTCTAAATTTCTTCTTGTGATACCATATCTCCCCTACATCTACATATAGTATATATATATTTCATATCTAAATCTATTCCATTATTTTCTCTTTATTCTTCTTAATTATGTTCAAGGCGATTAGCAAAAGTAATTTGAAATAACTTTGTATATTTGTATACAATTTGTATATTTGTATAACTTCCCAGTTATACAGCAATTTTCGAAATATGCTTGACTGTATTTATTTAATTTGTGCCAATATTATGGAACGTTACCAACACATGAATAGCCTTGTATTCTGCCAGAATTCAAAGACCCTCACTTTCAGGTTTATTTATGTTTCACTCTTTCCATTTATTTTTACTAGAAAGAATGGAAACAAATATTTGATTTTATATTTTAGAAGTGGAACAGTGCCTGGTGACTGGGATTAATTTATAGTTGTTGACTGTATACAACAATAAAGTTTTTTTATATATTTGGAACAAATGTTGCCTAATTTATAATTATGAAAACAAACCATACATTGAGAGCATCAAATATTTTTGTGATTACTGTTGAATAAGATCAAAGTGGAAGTCAATGATAAATGATTAAGAGAAAGTCTGAAGAACATTACATATTTTCTTACAGAAGACAATAAATTTGGAATTGAGTTCAATTATTGTATGTGGGTACCTTTTTCCCATGAAGAATAGGAGTAGATAATAAAGATAGTCAGATAGCAGTAGTAACAAAGTCATTGAGAGAAAAATAAAGAGGAGGCTAGGAGAAAATAATTAATAATAAAAAGTTTAGGCTGGACAAGCGAGTGAGAGAGGTTAGTAAATAGTCTACTTAATTGGAAAAGAGCAAAGATCTGGAAGTCTTAATGAAGTCAGTGGCATTAAAGGTGTAAATAAATATTAAATCTAGGTAAAAGATAATATTTTAATTTAAAATATCTCTGGTTAATCTTTGAAGAGATAAAAGAACTACCGGTACATTTTGGATTTGGCTTAAGACACTTTCTTTCAATAAAAAAGTAAAGGCTTAAATAAATGAAGTGACTCATCCACTATTTTCTAATTAAAAAGAAAATATTCCAAGGTTAGAAAGATAGTTTAAGTCATGGATCATAGTGATGAGGAAAGATTTCTTAAATGTTTATAGGATATATATTTTTTAAACTTCTCTTTTCAAAGGACTGCTCCATTTTAGAATTTTAGCCTGCTAACAGAAATCTGCCAAAAAAGTGGGAGCTACAGAAACAAAGAGGCCTCAGACAGTTAGGAAGAGGTTTCAGACAGCTAGCTTGAACTAAAGATAAGCAAGGTCTGCTTTCACAGCTCCCAAGGACAGCAAGCAGTCTTGGGCATGTGAGATCAATACCCATTTATGCTCACTGTTAGTTCATAACTGCCACTTTAAGTAAGTTTATGCTTTATAGGATATGTCAATAAGTTAAGTTAATTGATAAGTACTCATGTACTATTACTAATTATTATAAGCCTAGAGTGATTCAAGCAGTACCAGCCAGAGGGGGCTCTTGGCGCCAGAAAGCCCAACTCCCATGCTTCTAAGGCTGACGTATGTGCCACTCTGTGCCAAGAACTCTAACCATTAGCTACATTTGAACCTTGAGTTTTAATAATCCCCTTTCTTCTCTACAACTAACAAGGCCAGGGTTCTGGCCCACTGTGATAAGCTGACACCTGCAATATATAACACTAGGATTGATAAGTTTTAATGGTCATCTCTTTGTTCATTGAATGTGTTTCTCAAAGTTATGATGTTTTCTTTTTTAATGTAAACCTTTGTTCATAGCTGCGTCTATGACTGATAAGGAAAAGTGCTATTCTTGCTTGAAAATTCCTATATAAACTCTGCAGAAATGAGCCTCGGGGTCTCTGCTCTGAAATCTGTCTCAGCAGAAACCCTGACCAGTCAGATTAAAATATCACCTTTTGCTTGTGCATGGTCTGTGTCCTTTGAAACCCTCAAGGCGCCGAAAGGACAGAGGGGCACATTGCCCCTGACCCCAACAATAGGCCTGGAATGTGTGAAGCAATAAGCTTGATCCCAGACCAGAATAAAGAAAGTCTCAAATTATAGTGGGGAAAGTGGAGGAAAGTGGACAGAATCATTAAAAAATTATAAAAATAAAAATATTTAACCCTATATATAAAAAATTAAAAATAGATTAAAATCTTCAAAGGAAGACACCATTTTATCGTATACAAAGAATATAACATACATGACAGGTTATATAATGTCAAAAACTGTGATGCATATATAAATCTTCCCTCAACAGAAAGAAACTTGAAAATAAAGGTAAAAGAAAAAATATAAAGGTAATCAGGGCCTCCAGCTGTTCCCCTATTTCCCCCTGGACTCTAGGCCCAGCCTGAGTGCCACCTCGGGTGGCCTGCTGTGGGTTCCAGGTGGACTCTATTAGGGGCCTCCAGGCTTCCACCCTCCCTATTCTAGGGAGAAGGAGCAGAGGGAGAGGCCGGGCAGATAGCAGGCTTCCGGTGCTTTGATCCTGGAGGTCGACTCTTCCCAGGTATGGGGTTAGGGGACACCCCAGACTGCAGGCATTTTCCCTAGCTTGGGGGGTGCTGGGAGGCTTGGCAGGCCTCCAGCCGTTCCCCTATTCTCTCCCCTACTCCAGGTCTTCCCTGGTTGCTGGCCCAGGTGGACTCTATCATGGTTCTCAGGCTTTCCCCCTTTCTCTCCCGACACTAAGTGGGGGACACATGGGGTGGATGGCAGGCAGATTCAGCACTGGTGTATGTCGGGACATTACGTTGTGGCATTCACTGGTATTTCTTTCTCATTGGTCTCCATTTCAAAAACTGCATGGGGGCATACCATATATATTTAAAATAAAATGGGAGGATGAACTTTTAGTTTGGGAAGAGACCATTTTGGGTGGGGTTACCATATATTTTCAAAATAAAAATGAGAGGATGGACTCTCAGGCTGGGAAGAGGCCAATACTCCCTACCTACTTATTTACTTTCAATGGCTTCTTGGTCTTTTCCTTCTTTTATTGTGCAACTGTGGTTGCTACCATATTAGGTTTCTGATTAGTTCCTATAAACGGTGACAATAGAGTCCACTGTCTTAAGCTAGATTGTTTATTTTCCCCACTTTTTATCTTTTCTTCTCTTTGTGAACTGTTCAATAAGGTATTTTGGTGAAAGAGTCCCTCTTCCCTCTCTATCTTTCCTTTTCTTTGTTATTTGTTAAATAAGAAAGTTTGTAGAAATGTTCCTCCATTTAATGTTTATATAAGAACCAAGTCAATTGGATTGTTGGACTTGTTCTAGCATCCCCATAGGCACCAATCTTGCCATGTGATACTGTTCTTCCTTTGCATAGGCACATTAAAATGGGAAATTATATAAAAACATGTTCTTATAGAGATGGGAACTACAAATTTTCTTAAACAGTGACAATTGTGTCCACTGTCTTAAGTTAGGTTGTTTATTTTCCCTACTTTTTATCTTTTTTTTTCTTTTTGTGAACTGTTCAATAAGGAATGTTAATGAAAGAGTCTCTCAGTTTAATGCTTATGTTTGAACCAGGTCATGGGGATTGTTGGACTTGTTCTTGAGGCCCCTTATGCACTGATAACACCAGGTGGCATTATTCCTTGTTTGCATGGGCACATTAAAATGGAAAATACTGTACATACAAATAAGTTCTTATCTAATAGAGATAGGAACACAAAAATCTAGTGGTGCAATGGAACCTTACACCTTGAACATCGACATGATGACCTGGCACAGGCCTCAGAGGTATGGGCATTTCCAGTCACCCTGAACCAGGAAAGCCATCTACAAAACATCCAAAGTTGTCTATGACATCACCTGAAAGCAATTCTCTACCAGGTAAGACCCTACTGCTCTGACATCGATTTACTTAAAAGAGTCTTCCCTTAACACTGAGAAGATTTAAACAACAACAACGACCTTCGTACTGAACAGGGCTTTCTGCATTGCCCTTTAATGCTGAGTTGAAATTAGACACCGCTCCACACCATCCTGACTTCAATGTAGAATATACAGATTCCAGGACCTTCAATACAGAAACAGGATACCAACAACAGAGGCTGTGAAAAATATAACTGTATGGGCACTACAAACAATGACCAAACTAGTTTGCCTGGAGCCTAGAAATGGTCTTATGTCAGGAAATTTCAGGGGTAAGGTCTCCTTGTACTTAGGCCAAAAGTTTTTCTTTTCTATAACCACCATACTTTGGTGGGCTCAAGCAAATGATAATTGCCACTCTAACATTGTTTATACAGTGCTCCTTTGACTCTAAACCTTTAAAAACTACTAGTAAAAATATCTGGAACTGCAAAAAAAATAAAATAAAATGGTTTACATTAGTGTTAACATATATGTTTTTAATTACACTAGCATTCTTGGGGATAAAGGAGGGAGAAAGGGATATATACTTGGGAACAGGGATGAAGGGAGGACAACACTGGTGGTGATGGATATTCCCCTGATTCAATGTTAATATGTACCTAAAATACTACTATGAAAGATATGTAGTCATTATGATCAAAAATTGTGTTTTATTCAGAAATGTTCTTTGACTTACATGTATTATTATATTATATCAATTATATGTTACATTATGTTATGTTACTACATTATGTTATGTCAGTTTATCTCAATATGTTAATCAATTTTGTCTCTTGAATAAATTCTTACAATAAAAAAGAATATAAAGGTAAAAAGTTATATTAAACTGAAAATCTTTTGTATGGCAAAGAAAATTAAACAAAAATGGTAGTACTAAAAATAAGAACACATTCCTATCCTTTGCATCTAATGAGGGTGGAATAAGGGTCAAAGTGAAGAAATTACCCAAAAAATTTACCAATAATTAAAACCAAACAGCCCTATTAGAACATAGATATGTAACTTGACTAGAACTTTCTTCAAAGTAGATGTACAAAGAGCTGACAAACATATAAAAAGATATTCATTAACACTGACATTATTTTTAAATTTATTTTATTGAAACTATTGTGATTTACAAAGTCCTTCACAGTTCCATTTCAGACATACAATGAATCACACCAGTAATGTCAATCTCCTTTCACCAAACTCCCACTGGTGTAAGATGGTATCTTATTGTTTTGATTTGGATTTCCCTAATGGTAAGAGATGATTAGCATATTTATATGTGCATGTTGACCATCTCTTGTTCTTTCTCAGAAAGTGTCTGTTCATTTTCTCTCCTCATTTTTTTGGCCACACCCAATGGTGCTCAGAGGTTACTACTGGCTCTGCAATCAGAAATCACTCCTGGCATACTCAGGAATATGAGATGCCGGGAATTAAGTCTGGGTCCATCCAAGGTCAGCTGTGTGCAAAGTAAATACCCTACTGCTGGGCTATCACTCCAGCCCATCTAATCTTCCCATTTTTGATGTTTTTTAAGTTTTTGTAGAGTTAACCTTTGTAATTTGTATATCCTAGATACCAAATGATTAACTAATGTGTAAGAACAAAATTTTTCTCCCAGTTAGCCATCCTCTATTTCTGCCCATGTTAAGGAAACTAAAGTTTGATGTAATCCTGTTTATTCAGATTTGATTTGTACTGATTAGATGTGACACTAAAGAATCTTCTGAGGTCCTTTGAAAGGTGGATGCAGAGATTCGTTGATGGGAGACAGAGGCCAAGGAGTCAAGTTGGTTTCAAGCTCTGTTTCGTTTATTCAAAGCAAAAAGTGGAATATTTTTACTCAATTTCCTGACAAGCCATAATTTTCAGATAAAGATAATTTATAAAAAAAAAAGGCACAGGGAAAATTGCCCAAGGCACATTCTGATGCACAGCAGTTTTGCTTTTGAGTTTTTTTTCTTGTTATCTGAGGTTCCTCAGCTAGCAATTTCAGTTAGTATTGTTTTGGATTTATTCTAGTTTATGTATTCTGAAAGGGGGCCTGAAATGTAAAACCTTGATATAATTGCAAGTAGGTTAACAGCAAAGCAAGTTTGGAATAAAACCTACTTGGTTATGATGTATAATCATTTTGATATGTTGTTATATTTGGTTTGCTAAGATTTTGTTAAGCATTTTAGCATCAATGTTTATCACTGTGATTGGTCTGTAATTTTCTTTCTTGGGAGTAACTGTTAGCTTTGGGGATGAGTGAAATGTTAGCTTCATAGAAAATGTTAGGGAGAATTTATATTGCTTCAATATTTTTGAAAGTTTAAAGATCAATGATAGTAACTTTTCTCTGAATGTTTTGTAAAACTCATCTGTAAAACCCTCTTGTCCTGGACTTTTATTTTGGAGAATATTTTTAATTACTGTTTCAATTTCCTTTCCTGTGGTTGTTCTGTTTAGTCTTTCTACTTCCTCTTCATTCAGTTTTTGGGGACTAATAAAAAATGATTTTGGTGGCTGAAAGTTCCTGATATACCAGTCTCAAGGCTGAGATGTGAGAATCCAGAGGGGCAGTGGGCAAGGGGAACCACTGTGGGGGGCGGATATTGGCCATGAGAGAGGCTGCTGAGGGTGTCATGATGTAGCAGGATCCATGAAGTTCCTCTGTTGGTAAACAAAATTTAATTGAGATGGTAGGGGCATGGGAATCATGAAGGGAGGTGGGCAGGTGGAAGTGCTTGGGGAAAATGTTTGGCAATGATACTGGCAGCTGAATTGGTTCAGTGTAACAGAAACCAGAAATTTCCTCTCTTGAGGAACTGACAGGGTGACTGACAGGATCCAGGACATCCCTTTCTTGGTAAATGCACCTTAATTGAGATGTCATAGATTTGGAAATCAAGAGAGGGTAGCAGCTGGAAAAGTGCTCTGGGGACAAGATTGAAGATAATGCTGGCAAAGTGTTACTTGATGAACCAGGATCCAGGAAGTACCTCTCTTGAAACATACATATGAATAGAGATGGCAGAGGTGCCAGAATTAAAGATGGCAGGATAAAACACTGGGGGAAAATATTGGTGGTAATTGTGCAGAGGAGTGGACATTCTTGTGGTAAATGCATCTGAATTGAGAGGGCAGAGGCAGAATCAAGTCAGCTAGTGAGAAAAAACACTAGCTGGAAAAGATTGATAGTGATACTGGCATTTGAGTGAGTTCTGATTTAGGAGGATCCAGGAAATCCTTCACTTGGTAAAGAGACCTGAATTGAGATGGCAGAAGTGTCACAATCAAGAAGGATGGCATGTGGGGGGTTATACTGTGAGAAAAGATTGGCAATAAAACTGATGGCTGAGGGGGTCCTGATGTAGCAGGAAAGGGAAGTTACTTTGTAAACCCACCAGAGTTGAGATGTAGAATTTCAAATTCAAGATGGGTGTAAGGTGGATTGAGGCATCTTTGGAAGGAAATAGTGGTGATACTAGCAGATAAGGGGGTTCTGATATAGCAGAATGCTAAAAAACATCTCTTGGTAATTGAATTGAGATGGCAGAAGTGGGAGAATTAAGCTGAGTGGCAAGGGGTGGAGTGCTCAGAGGAAAAGATTGATAGTGATACTGACATCTTATATTGCCATATCCAAGAGGTCCCTATCTTGGTAAATACACCTGAAACCAGATGCAGAAGTACAAGAACAAAAAGGGTAAGAGATAGGCTGGAGGAAAAAATGGACTGTGGTACTGGTACAGAGGGGATTCTGATATTGAAGTATCCAAGATGTCCCTTTTTTGATAAACAAACCTAAATTGAGATTTCAGAGTTCTGGGAATAAAAAGGTCTGTGGGGGGAATATGCTGGGGGAAAAATATTGTCCATAATTCTGATGACTGAGGGTGTCATTATGTAGCAGGATCTAGGGAGTCCCTCCCATGGTAAACACATCTGAATTGAGATGGCAGAGAAATGGAAATCAAGATGAAGGGAGGGAGCATCGAAGTTCTGGGGAGGTGAGATTAGTAGTGATATGAGCAGCAGAGGTATTCTGATGTTGCAGGATCTAGGAAGTCTATCTCTTGGTAAATGCATGTTAATTGAGACAGCAGAGGTGACAAAATAAAGTAGCCACTAGGCTGAAGTGCTGGGAGGAAAGACTCAACAGGTGGTTGAGGGCTCTTTATGTAGCAGGATCCAGGAATTTTCTGTCTTGGTAAATGCAACTGAATTGAGACTGCTTAGACATGGAAATCAAGATGGACAGCAGTTGGGTGGAAGTGTTAGAAGAAAAAGCCAAAAGGATCCTAATGTAGCAAGATCCCAAAATTTCTTCTTGATAACTGAATTGAGATGAAAGTTGCAGAAATCAAGATAGATGATGGTCTTGGGGAATTGCTGAGGGAGAAAAATCAGCAGTGATGACAGTACCTGAATGGATTCTCAGGTGAAAGAACATAGAAGAACCTCCCTTAGTAAATGCACATGAATTGAGATGGCAGAGATGTGGGTATCAAGACTGGTGGCAGGCAGAAGGAAGAGCTGAGTGGAAAAATTGGCATGACACTTGCTACTAAGGGGGTCATGATAAATTTTTCACAAAGTCCTTTTCTTAGTAAAAGAACATGAATTGAGAGTGCAGAGCCATGGGAATCAAGACTGGTGGTGGTCATGGAAAGTTTGGAGGGAAATTATTGGTGGTGATATTTGTAGATAATGTGGCAGCATCCAGAAAGTGTGACACTTGGTAAAGGCACCTTGTGGGTGTACCTATTTAAGACCCTAGACCCACCCACTTCTGGGAGGGGTCTTGGGAACCGGATAGTAGGTGTAACCTTACCTGCTAGACCCTCCCATTCCTGGGAGGGGTCTGGGAAAAGGGAGATAAGGAATGGACCAAGGGAATTCGGACCCCTTTTGGCTCTTTGCCCGTTCTGCGCTGCTGGGCGCTCTGGCTTTTGGGTTTCTGTGTTCTGGTCTTTAACCAGCATGGAGCCCAAAGGGAAGATGGCTGAAAGGAGTTTAGATGCAGGGCCAAGAATAACTAGTGCTTAAAAGGTTATGAGATAGGCCACACACATGTGGTGGTCAGGGCATAAATAAAGATGATGCTTCCTAATGCCTGCATGTGAGTGAGTCTTGATTACGCCGACTACCTGGGCCTGGAATCCGCCAGCTGGATGGGGATGAAGCCACGTGGTTGGGGCCTAAGCACAAAGGCCTCCATCCATCGCCATCCAGCACCATCATTAATTATTTCATGCTACATCTGGCGCTCCAAACTTTGACCTGAATCCTGGACCCAACAAAACAGCAAAAATGGTGAAATTTCTGCTCTTCTGTTTCATTTTGGCTCTTTTCGGGTGCACTGAGCCCAAAACACTGGGCCACGTGGAGCCATGTTCAAACATGGCCGTGACCCCTTCTAGGGAAAGAAGGGCAATTAAAACAAAAGAGGTGGAAGCTTGCATCACCTCCAGCCCAGGCCCAGGCCCAGAACTAAAACTTTGTTACAAGAAACAAAAACCTGGGCCTCTTCAAAGACTTATTAAAAGTCTAAATTGGAAAAGGAGGAGAAAAAAGACTATTGAAAATGGACTGATTTTCTGAAAATGACCTTTGGCTTGAATTTGGATTTCGACTTTGGAAATTTCGAACTGAACTTTTAGTTTAAATCACTTGGAACTCTGAACATCCATAAGCTGCTTCCAAAGTGCGCCCGGAGGGAAAAATAAGGCAGCGGTGAAGCCCCTCCAGCATCAGAAAAGTGGCAAAAAGCTCCTATCGGCCCAGAAGCAGGAACGCCTCAGCTCAGCTCAGCTCAGCTTTTGCTCCGCTGCAAGCCTGAAAAGGTAAAACAGCAGGAGCGAAAAAAAACGTCCAAAGTGATGCCCAGAGTGGAAAAGCGGCTGGGCTCGGCTCGGCTGGGATCTCGGCTGGGATCGACTGGGATCGGCTGGGCTGGGCTCAGTTTGGCCCGGAAAAGCGAAAAACCTGGAATCCACCCTCCAGCGAACCGGCAGCGGGCGGCGAAACCGGCAACCTCATGGTCTACAAAACCGTCTACGGGGCCTGAAAGTATAAAAGAGAGCCACGTGGTGAAATCAGCGTGGGACAAACCAACATCTGAACTTTAAAAGTTTACAGAAGCCACGTGGTGAGATCACCGTGGAACAAATTAATCATTTTAAGTATAGGAACTAAGCAAATAGTCATATATTTCACTCATAGTTGGTAATGGGATAAGTTTTAATTAGTTAGTGGTTAAAAAATAAAAGGGAGGTAATACAGTTTAACATCTGATTTCTAACCACCTGCATCTTTGTCTTAGTCATTTTCTTTATAATTTAAATGTGCTTTGTTGTCTTTCATGGTTAATATTTTCAATTGCAAAATGTTTTGCTGTGTATTTTAATGTACTTAGCCTGTTTTTAAAATGTATGTTAAGCATTTATGCTGTAGTACTTGTGTATAGGAAAGGTATAGGAACAAAAAGTTCCCCCAATATAGTTTAAAAGTATAGGAACATGAAAGTTCCAAAATAGTGCTTGGTAAAAAAGCATTAATAGAATTTTAGGTTACAGGTGTAAAGTATATTTTGCAAAAATATGTTTTTGAAAAGGGCTGGTATATTAATTTTTACTCTATTACGTTGGTGCATAAAAATATTAAGAAAAGGAGGAAATGTGGGTGTACCTATTTAAGACCCTAGACCCACCCACTTCTGGGAGGGGTCTTGGGAACCGGATAGTAGGTGTAACCTTACCTGCTAGACCCTCCCATTCCTGGGAGGGGTCTGGGAAAAGGGAGATAAGGGATGGACCAAGGGAATTCGAACCCCTTTTGGCTCTTTGCCCGTTCTGTGCTGCTGGGCGCTCTGGCTTTTGGGTTTCTGTGTTCTGGTCTTTAACCAGCATGGAGCCCAAAGGGAAGATGGCTGAAAGGAGTTTAGATGCAGGGCCAAGAATAACTAGTGCTTAAAAGGTTATGAGATAGGCCACACACATGTGGTGAATAGGGTATGAATAAAGTTAATGCTTCCTGAAGCCTGCCTGTGAGTGAGTTTTGATTACGCCGACTACCTGGGCCTGGAATCCGCCAGCTGGATGGGGATGAAGCCACGTGGTTGGGGCCTAAGCACAAAGGCCTCCATCCATCGCCATCCAGCACCATTGTTAATTATTTCATGCTACAGCACCTGAATTGAGATGAAAGAGGCAATGGAATTCAAAGCATATTATCATATATGGGGAGGATCAAAAAGATTGGCAGTGATAATGGTGGATTTTGGCCCAAAGTAGCAGGATCCAGGAAGTTCCTCTCTTTGTAAATACAACTGTATTGAGATGGCAGAGGCATGCATCTTTAAAGGCATCAGGTAGGGAGAAGCTCTGCAGGAAAAAAGATTGGCGATGATACTGGTGGAAGAGGAAGACATAATGTAGCAGGATCCAGAAAATCCCTCTGGGTAAACACTCTTTGAGAATCAAGATGGGTGGCAGGCAGGAGAATCATTGGCAGAAAAAGAATAACAGAGACATTTGTTGCTTACATTGATGTTCCTTTC
The DNA here is from genome assembly GCF_024139225.1 of Suncus etruscus. NCBI lineage: Eukaryota > Metazoa > Chordata > Mammalia > Eulipotyphla > Soricidae > Suncus > Suncus etruscus. The sequence goes on along the minus strand of NC_064851.1, from coordinate 149,100,320 downwards.
TAGGTAAACCCACCTGAATTCCTGAATTGAGATGACAGATGTGTAAGCTAAGATGGGAAGAATGGTGGGGAAAATGATTGGCAGTGATACTGGAGGAAGAGAGGGTCCTGATAAAGCGAGACTAGGGAATTCCCTCTCTTGGTAAAAAGCATCAGAATGGAGATGTTAGAGGCACATGAAACAAGATTGCAGTGGGAGGGGGAAGCGATTGGGGAAAAATTATAGCAGTGATAAATGCTACATAGGGCATCCCAATGTAGCAGATCCAGGATGCCTCTCTATTGGCAAACATGCCTGAATTTAGATGGCAGAGTCTAGAATTCAAGATGGGCAGCGGGCTGGAGAAAACATATTGGCATGATACTGGTAGCTGAGGGATTTCTTATGTAGCAGGATCCTCGAAGTGCTCTCTTGGTAAACAAACCTGGATTAATATGGCATAGGATAGGGAAACAAGGCAGGGAGCAGGCAATGGAAGCATGGGGGGAGAAACATTGGCAGTAGTAATACTGGTGGCTGTGGGGGGTTTAATGTTGTTGTATCCAGGAAGCCTCTCTTGGTAAACACATGTGAATTGAGATGTTGGAGACCTGAGAAACAAGAGAGGGAAGGTAAAAAAAAAAAGTGCTAGTGGAAAGATTGGCAGTGGCACTGCTCACAACAGCTATCAAGAAGTCAATCTCTTGGTAAATGCACTAAATTGAGATGGCAGTGGCATGTAAATAAGACAGGCAGAGAGCAGTGGATGGGTTGGGGGAAAATATTTGTGGTGACACTACTTCAGACTGGGTTCTGATGTTGCATGTACCAGAAAAACTCTCTTTTAGATGTGAGAATCAAAATGGCCAGTGGGAGATGGAAGGCGCCAGGCTGGGAAATTATTCTCTTAGAAAATGTACCTAAATTGAGATGGCAGAGGCACTGGAATCAAGATGTGTCATATAGGAAGAAGTACGAGTGGGAAAAGATTGATGATGATACTGCTAGTGAGTGCTTCTTGATGTCACAAGTATCAGGAAGACCCTATCTAGATAAATGCACCTGCATTGAGATGGCAGATGCATGACAACAAACCACTCAGGGTAAAATATTAGCAGTGATTCTCATATCTGAGGTTTGTGATGTACTAGGATCCAAAAAGCCCTTCCCTTGGTAAACACACCTGGATTGAGATGGCAGAGGGACAGGAATCAAGGTTATCAGTGGAAGGAGAAAGGCTGTGGGGAAAATATGGTGGTAAGACTGGTAACTGGTTTTCTGATGTTGCAGGTTCCAAGAAACATTCGCCTGGTAAAATCCTCACCTGAATTAGAAGGCAGAGGCATGGGAATCAAGAAGGGCAGCAGGCAGAGGGAAGTGCTGGTTAAATAATATTGGTGGTGATTCAGGAGTCTAAGGGTGTCCTAATGTAGCAGGATATAGGAATTTCCTCTCTTGGCAAACAAATCTGAATTGAGATGGAATCATTTGTGAGGAAATATTGGCATTGACAAGCAGCCTAGAGTTTCTTGATATAGGATACAGAAAGACATTCTGTTGGTAAATTATCTTAATTGAGGGGAGTGGAATAAAAAACAAGATAGGCAGTGGGCATGGGGAAATGCTGGATTAAAAAGTAATATGGTTCTTGTGTGGGGAGAGATGCTGGAAGGGTGTAATATTGGCTGTGATACTGGCAGCTGAGGAGTTCATGATGTAGTAGCAGTATCTAGGAAGTTCCTCTCGGTAAATATACCTGAAATGAGATGACAGCTGTATGGGAATCAAGAAAGGCAGTGAGTATGTGGAAGCGTAGGTGGGAAAAGTTTGGCAGTGTTATTGATGGCTGAGGGATCCTAATGTATCAGAAATCCTGTAGTCTCTCTCTTGGTAAATGCACCTCAACTGAGATGGCAGAGATGGAGAAACAAGATGGGTGTGATGGAGTTGTAAACACAAGGGAAGAAATGATTGCTGATGATATTGGCCGCTGAAAGTTGATGTGTTGTAGCAGGATCTAGGAAGTCTCTCTCCATAAATACACCTGAATTGAGATGGCAGAGGCATGGGAATAAAGAAGGGCAGCAGGGATTAAGAAGGGATAGAAGAAAATATTTGTGATGATACTGCTGCTAAAAGGTTTCTTGTATCAGAGGACCCAGAAAGTTCTTCTTTTGGTAAATACACCTAAATTGAGATTCCAGAGGTGGGGGAATCAAGAAGGTGTCAAGCAGAGGGAAGTGCTGGGGCAAAAAGATTCGCAGAGCAACTGAAGACTGAGGAGAACCTGATGTAGCAAAATCAGTAAGTCACTCGCGTGGTAAATGCAATTGAATTGAGATGGCAGAAGTCCTGGAATAAAGACAAGTACTGGGTTGGGGAAAGTGCAAGGGTAAAATTATTGGTGGCAATATTGGAATTTGAGTGGATCCTGAAGTATCAGGATATAAGAAGATCCTCTCTTGGTAAAAGACCCTGTCTTGGTAAAATCTGGATTGAAATTCAGATGTGTGGGGTGTTGTGAAATGCTGCAGAGAAAATACTGGTGACTATACTGGCTGCTGAGGATGTCCTGATATAGCAAGATCCAGAAAGTACCTCTCAAACACACCAGAATTGAGATGGCAACAGTGTGGAAATCAAGATAGACAGCATACAGTTGAAAGTATAAAGGGGCAAAGATTGGGGGTTATACTGGCGGCTGAATAAGTCCTGATAAAGCAGGATTTAAGAAGTTTTGATCTTGGTAAATGCAGATGAATTAAGGTGGCGGTATGGGATTCAAGACCTGTGGTGGGAAGGGCAAAGCTTTGAAGCAATACATTAGTAGTGATACTGATGGCTGAAAGGATCATTATTTAGCAGGGTACAGGAAGTCCTTCTTAGTAAAAGCACTGGAATTGAGATGGCAAAGATGCAGCAATAAGGGCAGTGGGTGAGGGGAGCATTGGAGCGAAAAGATTGGCTGTAATACTGGAGGCTGAGTGGGTCCTAATGCAGCAGGTTAATGGACCTGAATTGGGATGGTGCAAGAATCAAGGTGGTGGTGGGCAGAGTGAAGCAATGGAGGTAAAGACTGGTGGAGATTCTGGCAACTCATCATTATCCTGATGTAACAGAATCTAGGATGTCCCTGTCTTGCCAAATACAACTGAATTGAGATGGCAGTGGCACAGAATACAAGATTGCCAATGGTTAGAGGGAAGGGCAGGTGGAATATGGTGGTGAGACTGGTGACAAAGGTTTTCTGATACTTTAGATTCCAGGAAACCTTCTCCTGTTAAAACACCTGAATTAGAAGGCAGAAACATGGGGAAACAAAAAGGTCTGCAGACAGAAGGAAGCACTGTTGGAATAAGATTGGCACTAATACTGGCACCTAAGGAGTCCTGATGTAGCAGAATACAATAAAATTATTTTTTGGTGAACACATATGAATTGAGGTGGCAGAAGATCAGTGGAAGAGGGAATCTGAAGAAAGATATTGGCACTGATACTGGCCCCTGAGTGGTTCCTGTTATAGTATCTAGGAAGTCTCTCTTTTGGTAAATGCATCTGAATTGAGGTTGCATAGGAATGGCAACCATGATGAGTGGTGGGTGGGACAATATTCTGTGGATAAAATATTAGCATGATTAATGCTGTTGAGGAGGACTTACTGTAGCAAGATCCAGAAAGTCCTTCTCGATAAATTCACCTGATTTGAGATGGCAGTGGCACAGGTATCAAGACTGGTATTTTGCTGTTGGAAAATATAAAGGATGATACTTCTGCTGGGGGGGTCCCTCATGTTGCAGGTTCCAGGAAGACCAGCTATGGTAAACCTCTAAAGTAGATGGCAGAAGCACTGGAAACAAGAAGAGCCACGAAAATGTAGATGTTCCCATGGAAATATATTAGCAATGATATTAGAAGCTATGTGTGTTCTGTTGTACCAGTATGCAGGAAGTTCCACACTGTAAACATACTTGAATTGTGATTGCAGAGATGACCAAATAAATATGGGAGCATGATAAAAAAGCACAGGAGTATAAAGATGTGTGTTGGTACTGGTGACTGAGTGGGTTCTGATGTAGCAAAATACAAGAAGACCCTAGCTTGGTAAATAATCTGAATTGAGGTAACAGAGTTGGAGGTATCAAGAATTGTTGCTAGCAGGGCAAGTAATGAAGGGAAAAGAAGATCCTGATGAAGCAGCTTCCATAAAGTTTCTCTCTTGGTAAATGCATGGAAATTGAGATGGCAGAGTTGCATGAATCAAGACTTGTGGCAGGTGATGGGAAGCATCTTGGGTAAAAGATTTGCAGTGTTAAAGGCAGCTGAGTGGTCCTGATGTAAAAGGATTTAAGAAGTCTCTATCTTGTTATATGCAGCTGAATTTAAAATGCAGAGGCATGGGAATCAAGATGGCTGAGGGGGTACTTGGGGGAAGATTTTGGCAGTGATTTTGGTGTCTGAGAAGGTTGAGATGTAGTAGGTTCCAGGAAGTTCTTCTCATGGTAAACGCACCTGATTTGAAGTGGCAGAGACATGACAATCAAGATGATTGGCTGGTGGGGAGAATAGCTGGAAGGAAAATTATGGAGTAAATACTGGTGGTAAAGGGGGTCCTGATATAGCAGTAACTAGGAAAACACACCTGAATTGAGATGCCATAGGTGTGCAAATCAAGACAGGTGGCTGAAGTGATATGTGCTATGGGGAAAAGATTGATGTGATACTTGCTGCTGAAGACTTACTGATGTAGCAGGATCCAGGAAGTCCTCCTCTTGATAAACACACCTGAATTGTACAGCAAAAGCACTGGAATCAAGAGAGGTAACAGGTGGGAGGAAGGGGGAATGCTGGTAGGAAAAGGTTGGTGATGATACTAACAGTAAAGGTAGTTTGGATGTAGCAGGATTGAGGATGTTCCTTACTTCTGATAAAAAAAAAAAAAAACACCTGAATTGAGAAGGCAAAAACTTGGGAAGAAAAAGTCAGTGGGCAATTGGAAGTACCTTGGAGGAAAGATTAGTCAGCTGTTAGCTGATTGGTTCCTGATGTGGCAAGATCAAAGAGATCCCTCTCTTGGAAAATTCACCTGAATTGAGATGGAAAAAGTGTGTTAAACAAAATTTGCAAGAATTAAGAGCTACAGCAGGCACGTGGAACCACTGGTGAAAAAAATTGGTGGTGAAACTGCATTCAAAGGCAGTCCTGATATAGCAAGAAGTCTTCAATTGGTATATATTATTGAATTTTGATGGGTGGGAAACAAGACAGACAGCTAACAGGAGGTGGGAGTTAAGGGTAAAGAAATGGCAGAAGCCTGGAAGAAAAGATTGCCCATGATCTTGGCAGCTGAGTGGATTCTGATATAGCAGGATCCAGGAAATTTCTCTTTGCAAGTACACTTAAGATGACATCAGTGTGAAAATCTAGAGGACAGCTGGCACATAATACCACTGGTGGGAATATTGGTAGTTATACTGGTACTAAGGATTTCTTAGCAGGATCCAGGACATTTCTCTCTTGATAAGCACAATAAATTGTGATGGCAGAGGTGAGGGAATAAAGACTGGTGGCAAGTGAATTGAAGTACCAGAAGGAAAGTTAGATGGAGATAATGTTGGCAGAGTGGATTCTGATGGTACAGGATCTAGGAAGTTCCTCTCTTAGTAAACACTCTTTATTGAGATGGTAGAAGCAAGTGAATAAAGGTAGCACACAGGACGAATTGCTGGTAGAAAAACATTGGCAGTGATACTACAGATGATGGGGCCCTCCTGTAGTCCATCTCTTGGTAAATGCAGCTAAATTTAGATGGCAGAGACTTGGCAATTAAGACTAGTAGCTGTGGTAGGGTGAAGTGCTCAGGGGAAAAGGTTGGTGGTGGTGATTCTGGCATCAGAGTTGGTTGTGATGTAGCAGGATCCAGGAAGTTCCTCCTGGTAAACACACCTGAATTGAGATGACAGAGACACAGAAATTAAGAAGAGCAGTGAGTATGGGCAATCAGTTGAGAAGCTCTTGGCATTTATACTGTTGTATTAGGAAGTCCTGATATACCAGTATATAGAAAGTCTCTATTTTGATCAAAAGCATCGAAGTTGAGATGGAAGAATTAGGCAAATCAAGATGGGCAGTGAACCACTGCAGGGAAAATATTGGCACGATATTTGAGGCTTGGGAGGTCCTTATATAACAGGAACCGTAAAACCATCTTGAAAAATGCACCAGAATTGAGAAGGCAGATATATGGGAATCAAGAAAGGAGGCAAGCAGGGGGAAGCTCAAGGCATAAATGATTTGTGGTGCCTGAAGGGGTCCTGATGTAGCAGAATCAAGGAGTCCCTCTCTAGGGGCTGGAGCACTGGTACAAGTGGTAGGTGTTTGCCTTGCACATGCTAACCTAGGACATGCTAACCTAGGTTTGATTTCCAGGCAGCCCATATGGTTCCCCAAGCCAGGAGCAATTTCTGAGTGCATATTCAGGAGTAAACCATGAGCATCACTGTGTGGGGTCCAAAAAAGGAAAAAAAAAGAGTCCCTCTCTTGGTAAATACACATGAATTGAGATGGCAGAAGCATATGAATCAAGATGGCAGTGAAGAGGGCAAAGTGCTGATGGGGAATATTGGCAGTGATACTATGGCTATAGGGGTGTGTCCTGATGTAGCAAGATCCAGGATCTATCTCTCTTGGTAAATGTACCTGAATTAAGATGGCAGAGGAGCAGAAAACAAGACAGGTGTTTGGCATTGGGGAAAAAAAAAGATTATTGTTTACAGTGGTGACTGAGTGGGTCCTGTTTAGTAGGATCCAGATCACTCTTGATAAACTTACCTAAATTGAGATGGTAGACACAGAATAAAATTGTCAATGGGAGGGTAAAATTGCTGGAGGAAAGAGCCGGATAAGCCCCAGAGAACAGCGTGGTATCTCAGGTGTGGGGGGGGGGAGGGGGAGGAGCAAGGCACCCAGAAGGTCTTGGCTGCTGCTAGACAGGTGGGGAGGGAAGAACTACCTGAGCCCTGGAGAGCAGTGTGGTCTTCCAGTTGCACTGGGGAAAGGTGCCTGGAGGGTCTCAGCTGCTGCCCACCAGGTGGGGGAGGGAAGAACTGGCTGAGCCCCAGAGAAATCTCTTTTCTTGGGGCGGCGCACCACTGACTCACTGGAGGGGGAGGGCGTGAGTGATCTAGGCTCAACTGCACCCTCTACCATTGTGGCCAGGAGCAGAACTGCACTGGCTGGCAGGAAGAAGGGGAGGGTAGTTGATCAGGCTCGACTGGAGGACATGGGAGGGGCCAAACCTCAGTGGCCTCAGCCAACATAGGCACCTAGAGAGTGGTCAGCAACCAGCAGCTCACGAACCACATGTGGCTCTTTACACATTTAATTTGGCTCTTCTGTGTGCCGGGCTTCTGCTTCAGTAGTTAGGACTCTGCTCCTAGCCTCTGTCAGTGCACGCCCTGTGTGGCTCTCAAAATAAATTTCAATCATGATTTTGGCGAGATTTGGCTCAGTTGAAAAGAAAGGTTGCCGACCACTGACCTAGAGCCACACTCCAAGGAGGGGACCCGGCCCCAAGCCACAGGTGGCAAAAGCAGGCTGAAATCTGAAGGTACTACACTTCAAGCCAATCCAATAAATGCAAAGAACTATGGGTAAACTAAGGAAGACTCTAACATCTGGGGATATGGAGAGAAATCCTAACAAGTTTCCAAATCCACCAAAACGCACAGACCCAATAGATGAAGACCTAAAAGCAGCCATGAGAAAAGAAATGCAAGCCATGGTATAAAAATGAAAATAACCACTAGCCAGCAAATACAAGAAATTCATAGATGAACAAATCAACCAACTTAAAGAAAACCTGTTACAGAACATGAGAGATTTCATACAAATGGAAATAAAGGAAATAAAAACACCATAGAGGGCCATAAGAGCAGAATCACACAGTTAAAGAACCGCATAGAAGAACTTGAACAAAAATTGCAAACAAAAATGACATGAAAACCAACAAGGAAATAAAAGCTAAAGTACTTGAAGAAAAAGTCCAGTATTTAATAAACAAAGACAAAAGAAATAATCTAAGAATCATAGGTATACCAGAAGGGAAGGAAATAGGGAAAGGGGAAGAACAAATAGTCAGGGAAATAATAGCGGAAAAATTTCCCTCCCGGTGGAATGAGGCTTCGGTGCAAATCTAGAAAGTGAAGAGTCCATAATAAGATAGACCCTAATAAACCAACACCAAGGTATATATTAATCCAAATGCCAAAAAATCAAAGAGAAAGATGAACTCCTTAAAGAAACAAGGGAAAAAAATACCTCAAGTACAAAGGAAGGAACATTGAATCAAACCAGATCTCCCATTTGAAACAATTCAAGCAAGACAACAGTGGAATGACATATTTAAACAACTTAATAAAAGAAATTTCCAACCTAGAGTTTAATAAACAGGAAAATTCTCATTCATATGGGAGGGAAGATTAAAAACATTCTCAAACAAAAATGAAGTCACATTATTTGCACCAACAAAACCAATTCTAAATGACCTACTCAGAGATGCATTACACAACCTAAACCCCCAATTGTAACAACAACCACCCTAAACAACCCAACTGCACAACAGCCCTCTCTGTCAGTAATCTCCCTATATGTTAATGGACAAAACTCTCCTATTAAAAGACACATAATTGAGAGCTGAATTAGAAAACATAAAGCGGATTTCTGCTGCCTGCAAGAAACACACCTACAATAACAGGATAGGCACAGGCTCAAAATAAAAAATTGGAAATCAATTATTCAGGCCAATGGAAAACAAAGAAAGCAGGGATGGCCATTATTATATCAAACCAAATTGCATTCAACCTCAAGAAAGTGATCAGGAACAAAGAGGGTTACTACTATTGATTGCAGAACCATATATCAAGAAGTACTAATCCTGGTTAGTACCTAATGCAAAGACAGCAAAATATGTAAGGAAATTGCTCAAAAATCTGGAGAAACATGTGAAAGGTTATGTAATAGTATTAGGAGATCTCAACACTCCACTATCACCACTGGACAGATACACCAGACAGAAAACTAGCAAAGAAATAAGAGCCTTAAATGAAAAATTAGAATATTTAGGTCTAATAGACTTAAATAGGGTCCTCCACCCCCAGAAAGCACAATACACATTCTTCTCAAGTTCACATGGAACCTTCTCCAGAATAAACCACTCCTTAGGATATAAATGTAACTTGTATAAAATCAGAAATGAAAAGATCATTAGAAGTACCCTATCAGATCACTATGCAGCAAGGGTCAAAATTGACTGGAATAAGAAGCAATGGAGAAAATCCAACACCTGGAGATTAAACAACATGCTGCTCAACAATAGCTGGATCAAAGAGTAACTCAAGGAAGAAATAAAAATATATCTTGAGACAAAAGATAATGAAGAGACAACTTGTCAAAATCTGTGGGACACAAAAGCAAAATCAGTAATTAGGGTCAAGCTCATAGCAATACAGGCCTATGTCAGGAAAGATAAAAATGACAAAATCAGCAGTTTAAAGGGTCACCTTAAAGATCTGGAACAACAGAAGCAAAAAAAAAAGAAAGAAAGAAAGAAATCCAGAAGACAAGAAATAATAAAAACCAGAGCAGAAATAAACAACACAAAAACTAAGAAAACAATACAGAAAATCTATGAGACCAGGAGTTGGTTTTTGAAAGAATAAACAAAATAGACAAACCACTAGCAAGACTCACCAAAAAAGAGAGAAAACACCCAAATAAGTAGGATCACAAATTAAAAGGGGATTAGATTACAGCAAAACTCTGAGAAATACAACACATCATAAGGTCTTATTATGACCAACTGTACTTAGGCTAGAGAACCCAGAGAAAATTGGCAAATTCCTGGAAAAATATCATCTTCCAAGACCAAATAAGCAGGATGTAGAAAGCTTGAACAGGCCAAACACAAATGAGGAAATTGAATCAATAATTAAGAAACTCCCCGACAACAAAAGCCCAGGTCCATATGGCTTTACAGGGGAATTCTATCAAACATTCCAAGAAGAATTACTACCACTGATCCACAGACTCTTCCAAAGTATTGAAAAGACATGAGTCCTTCCTAATTCCTTTTATGTGGTTAATATCACACTCATTCCAAAAGATGGCAAAGACACTGCCAAGAAAGAAAACTACAGACCAATTTTACTAATTAACATAGATGCAAAAATCTTCAACAAAATCTTAGCAAACTAATACTCTACACGTGGAAGCCTGAGAAAGGCTTCTCGCCACCGCACTTGTGCCCCTCCTGGGGACCCCATGCCCGAGCGGAGAGCACACTGGTGAGTGCCTTTCCTCGGACCCCCATACTCTCTACGTGGGATCCTGAGACAGGCTTCTCGCCACCACACCACACGCCCCTCTCAGGGACCAAAGCCTGAGCTGAGTGCAGACTGGGTGAGGAGAACCCTGCACCTGACTCACTCTGTGCTGCTGGGACAGGCTAGGACCAATAGACTGGGTGAGCTTGGGCCTACCACCTGGACCTTTGGCTAACCTGAGACTCCCCAAGGGCTGAGGGAAGTTACTGGGTGGGTTTGACTATGGGAATTTCTTCTGCTGAGACTTGGAAGGGGGGGGAGCTACATTGACTTCCAGAGAGCAGAGGGAGGATCGAGAGCTAGGCTCAATAGCATTCTCAACCATTGTGGCCAGGAGCAGAACTGCACCAGCTGGCAGGAATAAGGAGAAGGAAATTGACCAGACCACTGGAGGGCTGACTTCCAGATAGGTGAGGGGGGGTGAAGGAGCTAGTCTCAAAAGCAGCCTCCACCATTGTGCCCAGGAGAGGGCCTGCACTAGCTGACAACAAAAGGGAAAAGCAATGGATCAGGCCACATAAAGAGCACAGGAAGAGTCAAACCTCACTGAGCTCACCCAAAACCCCCTCTAGAACCACACTTGGAAGGGGACCCATCCCCACCCACATGGGACCAAAGCAGGCTAAATTTAGAAGGCACAGCACTCCAAACCACACCAATAAATGCAAAGAAATATGGGTAAATCAAGGAGAACCCTAATATCTGGAGATATGGAGACAAACCCTAGCAAGTTTCCGAGTCCACCAAAACCATGGGAAGGAGACCTAAAAGCACAAATCCATGGGAAGGAGACCTAAAAACAACCATGAAGAAGGAAATACAAGAATTGATAAAAAGAAATGAAAGAAACACTAGCTACAGAATATAAGAAATCTATGGATGAACAAAACAGCCAAATTAAAGAAGAAATGTTAAAGAACATGAGGGATTCCATACAAAAAGAATTGAAGGAATTAAAAGACAAAGTAACAAGACTTCCGAGCAGAAACACAGAGTTGGAGAAGCACATTGAAGAACTCGAAGAAAAACTGCAAAGAAAAAATGACCAAGAAACCAACAAAGAAATAAAAGGCAAAGCACTGGAAGGAAAAGTCCAGTATCTAATGAACAAGTACAAAAGAAACAATCTAAGAATTGTGGGTATAACAGAAGGGGAGAAAATAGGGAAAAGAAAAAACAAGTAGTCAGAGAAATAATAGCAGAGAACTTTTCCACCCTCTGGAAAGAAATTCAGTGAAAATCCAAGAAGTGAAGTGAGTCCCCAATAAAATAGACCCTAATAAATCAACACCAAGACATATCGTAATCCAAATGACAAAAAAACAAAGAGAAAGATGAACTCCTTAAAGCAATAAGGGAGAAAAAACTCAAGTACAAAGGAAGGGACATAAGAATCAAACCAGATATCTCATTTGAAATAACTAAAGCAAGAAGAGAGTGGAATGACATATTTAAACGACTGAATGAAAGAAATTTCCAACCCAGGGTCCAATACCAGCAAAACTATCATTCATATGGGAGGGCAGACTAAAAACATTTTCAAACAAGAACGAACTTGAACTATTTGTGCAAACAAAGCTGATCCTAAATGACCTACTCAGAGACAAATTACACAATCCAAACCCCCAATTGTAACAAAAACCACCCTACACAAAACAACTGCACAACAGTCATCTCAGTCAACAATCTTCTTAAATGTTAACGGACTAAATTCTCCAATTAAAAGACACACAGTAGAGAACTGGATTAGGAAATATAAACCGGACTTCTGCTGTCTGCAAGAAACACACCTACAACTACAGGATAAACACAGGCTTAGAATAAAAGGATGGAAAGTAATTATTCAGGCCAATGGAAAACAAAAAAGAGCAGGGACGGGCATTCTTATATCAGACCAAATTGCATTCAACCTCAAGAAAGTGATCAGAGACAAAGAGGGGTCACTACTTACTGATCAGGGAAACATTAGATCAAGAAGTACTAACCCTGGTCAATATCTATGCACCTAATATAGAGCCAGCAAAATAGGTGAGGTAACTGCTCGCAAACCTGGAGAAACACATGAAGGGAAATGTGATAATAGTAGGGGACCTCAATACTCCACTATTACCACTGGACAGATCCACCAAACAGAAAAATAGCAAAGAAATAAGAGCTCTAAATGAAAAATTAGAAGATCTAGGGCTAATAGACTTATATAGGGCCATCCATCCCCAGAAAGCAGAATACACATTCCTCTCAAGCCCACATGGAACCTTCTCTAGAATAGACCATGTCTTAGGATACAAACCCAACGTATATAAGACCACAAAAGTAAGGATCATTAGAAGCACCCTATCAGATCACTATGCAACAGAGGTCAAAATTGACTTCACGAAGAAGCAATGGAGAAAAACTAATACCTGGAAATTAAACAACATGCTGCTCAACAATAGCTGGATCAAAGAAAAACTCAAGGAAGAAATAAAAAGATTTCTTGAGACAAATGATAATGAAGAGACAACTTGTCAAAATTTGTGGGACACAGCAAAAGCAGTAATTAGGGGGAAACTCATAGCAATACAGGTCTATATCAAGAAACAGGAAAAAGACAAAATCAACAGTTTAAAGGATAACCTCAAGGAATTGGAACAACAGCAACAGAGAAATCCAACCACAACCAGAAGGCAAGAAATAATTAAAACCAGAGCAGAAATAAACAACATCGAAACTAAGAAAACAATACAAAAAATCAAAGAGACCAGGAGTTGGTTTTTTCAAAAAAATAAACTAGATAGACAAACCACTGGCAAAACTCACCCAAAAAAAGAGGGAAAACGCCCAAATCAGTAGGATCACAAATGAAAGGGGAGAGATTACAACAGAACTCCAAGAAATACAACATATCATGAGATCATATTATGAACAACTATACTCAGCTAGGCTAGAAAACCCACTAGAAATTGACAGATTATTGGAAAAATACCATCTCCTGAGATTGGAAAAGGAAGACCTAGAAAGCCTAAACAGACCAATCATCTCAGAGGAAATAGAAGATTTAATTAATAAACTCCCTAAGAACAAAATCCCAGGCACAAATGGATTTACAGGTGAATTCTATCAAACTTTCAGAGAAGACTTACTACCATTTTTCCATAGGCTCTTCCAAACCATCGAAAAAACAGAAATCCTCCCCAACTCCTTTTATGAGGCTAATATCACACTCATCCCCAAAGATGGCAAATACACCACCAACAAAGAAAACTATAGACCAATCTCACTAATGAACATAGATGCAAAGATACTCAACAAAATCTTAGCAAACTGAATCCAGCACTTCATCAAAAAGATCATACATCATGACCAATTGGGCTTTATACCAGGAATGCAAGGTTCAACATACGCAAATCAATCAACATTATAGATCACATCAACAAGAAAGACAAAAACCACATGATCATATCAATTGATGCAGAGAAAGCCTTTGACAAAATCCAACACTCTTTCATGTTAAAGACAGTCAGCAAAATAGGGTTAGAACGAACCTTCCTCAAGATAGTTACAGCTATCTATGAAAAGCCTCAGCCAACATTAGACTTAATGGTGAGAAGCTAGAAGCATTCCCACTAAGGTCGGGAACTAGGCAAGGCTGTCACTCTCTCCACTCTTATTCAATATAATCTTAGAAGTCCTAGCAACAGCAATTCGACAAGAGAAGGGAATCAAAGGAATCCAAATGGGGAAAGAGGAACGCAAACTATCTCTATTTTCAGACGATATGATGATATAATTGAAAACCCTAAAGCGTCCACAGTAAAACTCCTAGAAACAATTTACCAATACAGCAAAGTGGCTGGATACAAAGTCAATACACAAAAGACAGTAGTGTTTCTATATACAAACAACGAAGTCGAGGAGAGATAGATTAAAAATACAATTCCCTTTAAAATAGTATCAAAAATATCAGGTACCTAGGAATCAACCTTATAAGAGAAGTGAAAGACCTATACCAGGGAAACTTTAAAACACTCCAGAAAGAAATTGAAGAGGATCTAAAGAAATGGAAGAACATCCCATGCTCATGGATAGGTAGAATTAACATAGTCAAAATGACTATCCTACCCAAACTACTATATAGATTTAATGCAATCCCGATCCAAATTTAGACATCATTCTTTAGAGAATTAGAACAATCAATCACAAAATTTATCTGGAACCACAAAAGACCCAGGAAATCCAAATACATACTGAAAAACAAGAAGCTGGGTGGCATCTCCTTACCTAACTTGAAACTATACTATAAAGCCATAGTAATCAAAACAGCATGGTACTGGAACCGAGACAGGACCTCAGACCAGTGGGTGAGAATAGAATTCCCAGGCATAAAACCCCAGATATACAACCAACTATTATTTGATAAAAGAGTCAAGAACTTAAAATGGGACAACGAAAGTTTTTCCACCAAATAGTGTTGGTACAACTGGAAAACCACATGTACAAATATGGAAATTGACCCATACATCACTCCATATACAAAAGTCATCTCAAAATGGATTAAAGACCTTGAAATCAGACCCAAATCTATAAAGTTTATCGAGAATACAATAGGCAGAACATTTGAAGACCTATATATCAAAAAGGTCTTCAAGAATGGAGCACCAATGGCAAGAACTTTAGTATCAAACATAAACTAATGGGATTACATCAAACTAAAAAGCTTCAGCTTGGCGTTAGAAACCTTACTTAACACAAAAATACAGTGAACAGGATACCCAAATACATATTGAAAAACAAAAAGCTGGGGACATCTCGTTATCTAACTTGAAGCTATACTATAAAGCCATAGTGATCAAAACAGCATGGTACTGGAACAAAGACAGAACCTCAGATCAGTGCATTAGAACAGAATTTCCAGACATAAACCCCCAGATATACAATCAACCAAGAACTTGAAATGGAACAAATAAAGTCTCTTCAACAAATGGTGTTGGTAAACTGGAGAACCACTGGTAAGAAACTGAAAATTGACCCATACCTCACTCCTTATACAAAAGTCAACTCAAAATGGATTAAAGACCTTGAAATCAGACCAAAACTTATCAAGTTTATTGAGGAAAAGTAGGCAGAACACTCGAAGACCTATATATCAAAAAAAAAGTATTTGAAGATAGAACACCAATGGCAAGAACTTTAGCATCAAACCTAAACAAATGGGACTACATCAAACTAAAAAGTTTCTGCATGGTAAAAGAAACCCTACTTAATTCTATAAGATAGTTGATGGAATGGGAAAATATCTTTGCACTCAACACATCAGATAAAGGGCTGATATCTAGAATATATAAAACACTCAGAATAATGAGCCCCCAAAAATCTAATAAAGCCATAAAAATGGGGAGAAGAAATGAATAGACACTTCTTTGAGGAAGACTGAAAGATGGCCAACAGACACATGTAAACATGCTCACCCTCACTCATCATTAGTAAAATCCAAATCAAGACAACAATGAGGTACCAACTTACACCAGTGGGGAGGGCTCACATCAGAAATAATGGAAAAACCTCTGTTGGTGGGGATGTGTTATAAAAGGAACTTTCATTCACTGCTGGTGGGAATGCCCTCAGTCCAATCTTTATGGAAAACAGTCTGGAGAATGCTCAGTAAACTCAGAATTGAGCTGCCATATGACCCAGCAATTGCTCTCCTGGGTATCTATCCCCAAGTCGGAAAGGCATTCATCCCAAATTATGTGTGCACCCCATTATTTATCGCAGCACTCAGTACAATAGCCAAGACTTGGAACCAACCTCGATGTCCAACAATAGATGATTGGTTCATGAAAATGTGTTATTTATACACAATGGAATACTACAGAGCAGTTATAAGTGATACAATCATATACTTTTTAGAAACATGGGTGGTTCTACAAAATATTATATTAAATGAAGTAAACCAGAATATGAAAGATAAACAAAGAATGATAGCATTATTCTGAAGTACCTAGAATATACACCATATATGCATGTAATACTCCATGAACAAATACAATGCTTTAACAGGTTAGAAACTTTAAACACTGTAATTATCAACATTTACTGAGGAGTAGTATCCAAAACAAGTGGAAGAGGAACAACACAGAGCCTTGACTACACATTATACCACAAAGAAATCAGCAACAGCAAAAACAACAGCATAGAGAGAAATGGTATGTAATCAGCCTTTTACTATAAAGGCTCATAATAATGTCTTAGGGATCTTATACAGGATTTCAGGTAAAGAATACGATGGGAAGTCAATGACTCCAGTGGAAACGAATTATTACAATATGTTTTAATGCCTTAATCTTGCTATAATTCAAATAACCCCTCAGATTCTCTGTCCACAGGGGTTCTTGATTACAAAAGGTGGACAACCTAAATTGACACCTCGATGCCCAGTCACACTCGATACCATACCCAATTTGCATTTTGAAAATGTCTTAATAAACACTTTAACACACACTTTATCTCTAGGATATCCCCTCTATTAGGACCTGAAGCATGTGACCAGCCAGACCGCTGAAGCAGGAAACTGTGACCCACGAACTTATAAGACCTACTCATCGAACACATTTAAGCAAACTAACATTCCCTTTCTCTTTTTTTCTCTCTTCTCACTACTTCTTTCTTTCTCTTTCTTCTTCTACCTTCTCCTACTCATTATCATCAATTCAATCCATGTCAAATAAAAAACCACAGTGTTACTTCCCCATTTTTAAAGGAAATTTGATACATAAGATGTTGCAGACAATACTACATAGGTTAACCACCTATATAGATAGACTTCACTAAAACATTGTTTAGAACTAAAGATGCAAAACCTATGTGTATCCAAAATTGCTCCAGTCATCATCTAATCCTAAAACCCTCATTCAAGGAGGCCCAACCCCATCACTAACAAAATCCCCACTTTGACACACTGGCCCAACCTCTTGTAGTTGATTTATTAGTTTCTTTACCTTACTTATACTATATTTACCTACTTTTCTGTTCTTATTTTATCTCTTGCTCTCCCCTGCTCTTTTTCTTAAGCTACATGTAAGCTAACTAGTGTATGTTTCTATGTGGGCATGAGCATATAGAGATAGGACTCCTCCATGAGAGTCAAACCTAAATTTTAAACAACCCATGCCTATAGTGTATATAGCCCTCCCATATACTATCTCCTCTCCCCCTTTCAGAAATCTGACTGTTGCCTCACCCCCACAATCCTAACCTGATTTCCCACCTTATTAAAACTCTTTACCCCCAGTTCTTAATCCATTAGGCATCAAGACAGACCTCCTACCCAATAAGCCATTACCCAGCAGCCAAGCTAAGGGACACCCACTCAGACCCACACTTTTTCCCGGGCAAGAAACTACAACTAACACCCCTGCTGACTCATGCTGTGTGGCCCTCCTTATTACCCCTCCCTAAAGTGGACTGTTGTTTGAGACCAGACTCAGTTCCAAAAGGATCCCCACTGCAAGAATTCTACTCAAGACCTCTCTGCCACAAATCTTTTCTCAATATCAAGAAGGCCAGGGTGTGTGATAAAAAGGTGCCCTGGATCCCACACCCCACAAGAAAATCTCAAAAGACAATGGGGAAGCCTATACTTTCTTCATAAATTTAAGACCTATATAATTCTACCCCTTTACCTGTTTTTCCCCAAATGTAAGGTAGTTTCCTGCATCACTTTGTTCCTTTAATTACTTTTTAAATTCATTTTAAAAATTATTTTTTCCTTATATATGTGCGTATATATATTTTTATTTTTTGTTTTTTGTTTTGTTTCTGTTTTCTTCTCTTTCCACCCCCAAATGCACCAGCAATATAATGTACCACCATTTCTTCATGCAAAAAAATTGCTGGAGGAAAAATATTGGGGCTGATACATGCAGCTAATAAGTATGAAGTAGCAAGAGTAACAGGAAGTCTCTATCTTAGTAAATGCATTGGAATTGAGAAGGCTGAGGTGGAATATTCAGAAGAGTGAAAGATATGGAATGTGCTGTGGAGAAAAGATTGGATTGTATTTGCTGTTAGGGGTCCTGAAGAAGCAGGATCCAGGATGTCATTCTCTAAGTAAAAGCAACTAAATTGAGATGGAAGAGGTACGGTAATCAAAATGGACATTGGGTAGGTGGAAGTACAAGCAGGATAAAGATTGTAGCGATATGGTTTGCTGAGAGAGTCCTAATACAGCAGAATTCAGGAAGTCTATCTCTATCTTGGAAAATGCAACTGAATTGAGATAAAGGAGGCATGAAATTAAGACAGGAATTGGGCAGCAGATAGGCTGGTGGAAAATATTGCTGGTGATGCTACTGCTGAGGTGGTCATGATGTAGAAAGTTCTAGGCAGATCCACTCATGTTAGCTACCTGAATTATAAGACAGAGATGCAGGGAAAAGAGAAGGGTGGTGAGCAGGGGAGCAAAATTGTCATTGATACTGGCAACTGAGGGGTTCTTGATTTTGAAGGATCCAGGAAGAACTCTTGGTAAACTATACTAATTGAGATTCAGATGTTTGAGAATCAAGAAGGTTAGCCAGTAAGGGAGGCACTGAGAAAAATGATTGGCAGTAATATTGACTGCTGAGGAGACCATGACGTAGCAAGTTTTTTTTTTTTAAATCCCCCTCTTGTTAAACACACCTGAAATGGAATGGCAAATATGCTGTAATCTAGTGATCACTGATTGGAGGGAAGCACTGGGAGAAAACGAGAGGCATTTATACTGGTGGCTGAGTGTGTCCTGATGTAGCAGGATCCAAGAAGATCCTCTCATGGTAAGCATATCTGAATATTGATAGGAGAGGTGCAGGAGTGAAGATAAGTTATAGGGTTGGGGAAAAGATTGGAAATGATTCTGCCATCTGAGAGGGTCATGAAGTATCAGAAATCAGGAAGTCTTTCTCTTGGTAATCATGCCTTAATTGAGATGGCAGATGTGCAGAAGTCAAGACAGGTGGTATGTAGGGGAATTCTTGGAGGAAAAATATTGCTATGATACTGGCAGCTGAGGTAGCCAGGACTAGAAAGTTCCTTTCTTGGAAAATGCATCTAATTGAGATGGAAGATGTGCAGAATCAAGAAGGGTGGCAGGCAGAGGGAAGAATAATGGAGGAAAGATTGGCAGTGATACCAGTGGCTGATAACTAATGAGTAGCAGGTCCCAGGAAGTCCTCCTCTTGATCAACATACATGAATTATAATAGCAGAGGCATGGAAATCAAGGTGGCGGTGGACAGGGTGAAGCACTGGGTGAAAGAGGCTGGCAGTGATACTGGTGGTTAAGGAGGTCCATATGTAGCATATTTAAGAAGAGTCTATCTTCACATTTGATCTGATTTGGTGGTTGGAGGCAGGAAAATTAAGAAGGTGGTGGGAAGCACTGGTATGAACAAATTGGCGGTGATACTGGCTGCAGAGGGGGTCTTACTATAGTCAGGGGTCTCAAACTCGCGGCCTGCGGTCCATTTGCAGCCATCCGTACAACATTTTGTGGCCCTGCTCTAGAGGAATCTTTTTTGTTTGTTTTGTTTTGTTTTAGTTGTTTGGGTCACACCCCCCAATGTTCAAGGCTTACTACTGACTTTGCACTCAAGAATCACCCCGACTTTGCCTCCTGTGGCCCCAGGTAAGTTGAGTTTGAGACCCCTGCATAGCTGGATCCAGGAATGTCTCTTATATAAATGCACCTGAAATGAGTGGCAGCAGTGCAGGAATAAAGAAAGGCAGCAAGTGATGCGAAGCACTGAGGGGAAAACATTGGCAGTGATAATGGCAGCTGAGTAAGACCTGATGTAGTAGGATTGAAGAATTGCCTCTCTTGATAAACACACCTGAATTGACATGGCAGAGGCATGGAAACAAGATATGTGGTAGGGTGGGTGAAGGCAGGGGTAAAAATTTTGCACTGATACTTGTGGTTGAGGATATCCTGAAGTAGCACTCTCCAAGAAGACTATAGCTTGTTCAATAATATGAATTGAGGTAGCAGAGGCAAAGAATGATGAAGGATGATTGGAGGGGCAAAGTGCTGGTGGGAAAAGATTGTCAGTGATACTGGTGATGGAATGGTTCCTGATGTAGCAAGATCCAGGAAATCCACCTCTTGGTAAATGCTTCTGAACTGTGATGGCAGGGGATTAGGACAAATTGAAGCCGAGGATAGCTGGTTTGAGATTGGTGGTAATACTGATGGTTGAGCAGTTCCTGATGTAGCATGATACACAAGTCACTCTCATAGTGAACGTGGATAAACTGAGAAATTGAGAGTGCAGAGAGTAGTAATCATGACTGACACCATATAGAAAGCACTCAGAAAAAAAGATTGACAGTGATTATGGTGTCTTATAAGGGTGTGATGTATCAGGATCCAGGAAGTCCTTCTGTTGATAAATACCCCTGAATCGAGATAGTAGAGGTGCAGAAAACAAGATGGGTGGTGGGCTTGGGGAAGCATTGCGGGGAGGAGAATTTGGCCATAATTCTGATGACTAAGCTGGTTCTGATATAACAGGATCCTGGAGTTCTTTCTTGGTAAATACACCTGGAAATACATGGCAGAGTAACAGTAATCAAGACAGGTGGTAAATATGTGGAACCGCTGGTGGGAAAATATTGGTGGTTATACTGGTGGCTGAGGATTTCCTGATGTAGCAGGACCTAGGAAGTCTCTCTGTAAACATATCTAATTGAGATGGCATAGGTAGGGGAACCAAGATGTGAAACAGACTGGTAGTGATACTGAAGTTGGAGGGGGTCTTTATGTAAAAGGTTTATAAAGAAAGAACCGCTCTTGGTAAATTCAGCTGTATTGAGAGGATATAGGTAGAGGAATCAAGGTGGGCAGAGTGTAAGGTAAATGGTTTCTAGAAAAGATTGGTTATCTTAAGGCAGAGGGGATCCTTATGTAGCAGGATCTAGGAAGTCTCTCTCTTTGTAAATGCATCTGAATTGAGAAGGCAGAGGCAAGTAAATCAAGGAGGGTGGAAGGTGGAGGGAGTGCACTAGAGGGAAAAGTAGGGCTATGATACTGGTGGATGAGGAGGTCCTGATGTAGCAGGTTCCAGGAAGTTTCTCTCTTGGTAAACACATCTAATTGAGATGGCAGAGGCAGAGGAATAAAGGGCAATGGGCAGAGGGAAGCCAACAGGGAAACATTGGCGGTGATAATGGTGTCTGATAGGTTATGAAGTAGAAGGATCCAGGAAGTTTCTATCTTGAGGCAGCAGAGGTGCAGGAATCAAAGATGCGATGGGTAGTGGTTAAAAGATTAGTTGTGATACTGGCAGCTAAGACGGTCCTGATGTAGCAGGGTTCAGTAAGTTTTTCTCTTGGTAAATCACCTGAAGTGAGATGGCAGTGGTGTGAAATAAGATAAGGGAGTGGATGTGTGGAACTGCTGGTGGGAAAAGATTGTCTGAGGGAATCCTGATACAGCAGGATTCAGGAATTCCACTCTTGGTAAACACATCTGACTTGAAATATCAAGACACAGTAATCCAAGGGGCATTTGGCAGGGAAATGCTGGTGGAAAAGTTTGGTGTTGATACTGGCAGCTGAGGGAGTCCTGATGTACAGATCCAGAAAGTCCCTCTCTTGGTAAATGCAATTGAATTGATATGGTAGAGGCATGAAAAATAAGTTGGGTGGCTTTCAGGAGACAGGCTGGGGAAAAAAATTCGTGGTGATGATAGTGGCAGATTGGATCCTGATTTACTGTTTTAAGGAGTCCCTCTCGGTAAATGCACCTAAATTGAGATGGCAGAGCCACTGGAATCAAGTGGACAGGCAGTCACTTGGAAGAATTGGAGGGAATATAT
Source organism: Suncus etruscus (assembly GCF_024139225.1). Lineage (NCBI taxonomy): Eukaryota > Metazoa > Chordata > Mammalia > Eulipotyphla > Soricidae > Suncus > Suncus etruscus. Next base: position 149,078,125 of record NC_064851.1, on the reverse strand, counting down.
TGGCAGGGATACTGGTGGCTAAGGGAGTTCTGATGTAGCAAGATCCAGGAAGTCATTGTTTGGTAAAAGCAAATTAATTGACATGGCAGAAGTGTGGGGGAATCAAGGCACTTGGGCTGGGGGAAAAATTGCTGGTCATACTGCTGCTCAGGTGGTACTGATGTTGCACGTTCTAGGAAGACCCTCCTATGGTACCTACTGTGGCAGAAACCTAGGAAACAAATAGGGTGGATTACAGAGTGGAAGTATTGGTGTAAATGATTGTCAGTGATACTGTGACTTAGAGGGTGATGATGTCAAAGGATCCCATAAGACTTTCTCTTGGTAAATGATCTGAATTGAGGTGGCAGAGGTGTAGGAATCAAGAAGTGGGGCCAACAAGTTAAGCGCTAGGCTAAAATATTTAGGTGAATCTGGCCTCTAAAGAGGTCATGATGTAGCAGGATCCAGGAGTCCTTCTCTTGGTAAACATACCTAAACTGATATAGCAGAGGTGCCAGAATCAAGAAGGTGGAGGCATTGGGAATTGCTGGTAGGAAGAGATTGGTGGTGACACTGACAGCTGAGTGGGTTCTGATGTAGCAGCATCCAGAAAGTCCTTTCCTTGGTAATAAATAAATAAATAAATAAATAAATAAATAAATAAATAAATAAATAAATAAAACACCTAAACTGACATGGCAGAGACGCAACATAAGCTGAACGATGGGTGGGGAAAGGGCTGAGGATAAAGAGATTGGGAGTTAAGATTGCAGGTGATTCTGACATTTGAGTGGGTCATGATGTAACAAGATCCAAAAAATCCTTCTCCTGATAAATACATCTGAATTTAGATGGCAGAAGTGTGGAAATCAAGATGGGTGGTTGACGGGAGATTCACTGGGAACAAATGTTGGCATTGGTACTGGTGGCTGAGGAGGTCCTGATATACAGGATCCAGGAAGTCACTTTTTTGGTAAACACACTTCATTGAGACAGCAGAGGTAAAGGAATCAAGGGCTGTGGGGACAAGTAAGAACAAGTGGGAAAAGATTTGAGGTGATACTACAGGCTGATGGATCATGAAGTAACAGATTAAGGTAGTTCTTTTCTTGGAAAATGCTCATGAATTGAGATGGCAGAGGCTGGGAATCAAATGAGCAGTGGTCAAGGGAAGGGCTATTGGGAAATTGGCTTTGTTACTGCCAACTGAAGAAATCCTGATGTTGACGGATCCAGGAATTTCTTCTCTTGGTAACTGCAACTGAATTGACCTGGCAGAGACATGGTAAATAAGTCATGCAGAGCTCAGGCTGGGGAAAAAAGATTGGTGGTGAGGCGTGAATGGCTACTTAAGGGGTCCTGATTTAGCACTTCCCAGGAGTCCCTCTCTTGGTAAATGCACTTGAATAGAGATGACAGAGGCCTGGGGATCAAGTGGGCAACGGTTATTGGGAAGAGCTGGGGGAAAATAGGTTGGTAGTTGTGAAGCCTAGAGCAGAAGGGAAGCACTGAAGGGAAGCTCTGGTAAATTGACATGGCAGAAGCACAGGAATCAAGACAGGTGATGTTCCATTATCACTGATATTTATAGGAATAAATATTAACATCACAGTGAAATACCTATGAAAATGACTTACATAAAAACATTTTATAATGATGAAAGTGATGCACACTGAAAGCAGAAACAACAAGCTTTGACAGCTAGGTTAAAAAGAATTTTGTTGCATTTTCGTGGGAATGTAAATTTGTGCAACCTCTTGGATAATCTGAAGGAAAATCCTGAAAAATGCTATGAGCTACCATATGAAACAGTAATCCCATTTTTATTATATATGTATAGATATATTTGTATCAAATTATAAAAAATTAAATCCATCTGTTAATTATTATTCAAATAGCTGAAGTAAAATAAATACAACTTTCATACCATCATGAAGGACTACACAAAGGGAAAATACTTTCAGGTAGTATTATCAGTTGCAACTAAATTGAAGGAGCCTAAGGAATTTTGTCAAGTAAAATAAAATTGAAAAGAAAAAAGACAAGTAGATTTAGTTTATCCGTGGATACAATATAAAATAGGAAACAAGATAAAACAGAATTAACAAATAAATCTAGGAATTTGGTCCAATAGTAGAGGATTTGCCTTGTATTTTGATAGCCTAAGTTCAGTTTCTGGTGCTGCAAGATAAAAAGGTAAACCTGTGCATATCCAACATAAATAAGTTTGCCTGAGGAGAATTTACTGTGAGAAATGAAACAATATATACCGATTTAAAAATAAGGAATAAATCTTGCATTCAGATTCAAAACAAACAAGTGAAACTTTTCAGGTATTTCATCTCTTATGCAACCAAGAAAGCAATACCATATTAAATTCTGAAATGGTAAAATGGATTCTTGAACTTACTAATATGAATGAATACCTCTAGATTTTTCCCTAAAATAAGTTAATTGCAGTTTTGTCTTTAACTGCCAATTTCATGTTCTGAAATTACAAATTATTTCACGTACTTTGCTACTGAACTCAGTGATTAGACTGTAAGTTTCGGCACAACTTCGAAAAATCTTAAGGAAAATCCTTAAAAAAACTAAAGAACTACCATATTAAGCAGTAATCCCAATTTTAATAAATATCTATGTACATCAGTAGATAAAAATAAAGCCATCTGTTGATTTATTATTATTTTTAAGATAGCTGAAATAAAATAGATACATCTGGCATACCCATGAGTTGAAAAATATAACTGGAGAAAGATACTGTCACAAGCAGTAAAGTTTTATTGCCAAACCCACTTTGTGAACACAGGAACTAAAGCCTGATAAAACTCTTTGGTCTGAGTAGAAGAAAGAGGAGGAGACATACTCCAGCAGGAGTGATAAGCACATGAAGATGGATATTCAAAAGTTTCAAATGCTTCTCTGTGACAATACCACAACAATAGACTCTTGGACTTAATTTCTAGATAGTAAGCCCCAGTGTGCATATTGGGAGAAAAATATCTGCAAATATAAGCAGTACACCCCAAATCTGGGTCGTGGCCTGCATCTTTTTTGTATTCTCAACTATTTTAAAATCTGTTTCACAAGTCATCACTGTAACAAATTCTCTACCTCGGCTTCTCTAAAGACTGCCTCTAAAGTCTTTTACACATCACTGTTCCACTCCCCCTGAAATTCTTCATGCTAAAGGAAAGGGTGTGGGGGGGTGAAGATTCAAATGCCTAGGTATAAACTAAGGACTGACTTTGCTGCAAAGAGTATTTCCTCACTCTAGCCTGACTCCATGGCTTACCAAGAAGTCGGGTTTCAGGATTATTTTTCATGCTGTGAAGCAAAAGTGAATTTCAGGTGCAGTATAAAAGTTGCCTCATGGGGAAGGAGAGTTGTAAGGTCTCTTACTGCATAGATGCTTATCAAACTTTCAACAGTCCTACATTTCTCAAGCCACTTACTGAATGACAGAAGTGGGTGGATATGGAAGTGATAAACTCCTTTTTTGAGGCTGCCATATTTCTCTTCTCCCTATTTCACAAGTCACCTCAACCCAACCAAAGCAGTGATTGTTAAAAGAAAAATTTGTAAATCATAGCCAATAAGGAAACAAAAAAAAATCTCATGTTCCAAAAGCTGCTTCTAAGACTTATTGATTGAATATAATTTATGTCTTTTAAGAATTTGGCTATAAATTCTTACTATTGCACCAAGAAGATGAGGGCCATGATAATATTTTTGAAAAAAACAAAACAGCATTTGAAACCTAAATGAAAGCATGGAGGCCTTTGACACAAAGAATCTATCCCAGGAGCCAGAATGTCATTAAAATGCAGAATTACAAGCCAAGGGGAGGAAGTTTCCTGAGAGAAGTTACTAGAACCCGTCGGGTGAAAATCCTGGGAAGAGAGGCTTTAGTACTGCAACCAGAATCGCGGGAAAGAAGATCAAGGGAAGATAAATTACTCCAAACTTCGCTTGGGAAACCACTCTAGCAGCAAACTGGAGCTGGGGCACAGTTTGGGAAAAGTGTATATAAACTAATTTGGACAGATAAAATATGTGCTTTTACTGCCTGTTTACACAGTGCTCACACATACATGTCACTCCTATCTTTCTCTTGAGATGTGTTCTCTCAGTTTTCTCTTACATTTTCTCCTTTCTCTATCTCCTTCCTCATAATTTAAAAATAAAATCAGTTTTATTCACTAGTTGTCTCCTCTCTAAATGATTTTTCTGTGAGGGAAGATCACAAAAGTTTGGATAAGGTCTAGGGCTCACTCTACAGCAAAGAACAATTGCTCACTCCAGTCTGAGTCCAGGCCTCCTGGAGCAACCAGGTGGTAGGTGTTATCTCATATGGAATGATCAGGGTCAGCCAAGCTCCAAGACTGCCTCTTAGAGTTGTACCATGCAGATCTGTAATATCTGTGCCAGCAGAGGATCACTTTTCTCCACCCTATTTCATGGAAGTCACCCAGGCGATTCCTACGGGCAACACTACATTGTTTAAAGTTCAGAATTATTCTCCTATGCTGCAAAGCCCCATTTCAGTAGTATCCATACTACCAATCAACCAGGATAAGGTATCCAACAAGGACATGGTTATCCTGCCTATGTTCTGCCTTATTATTTAGAGAAGATAGATTATTTTGCTAACAATGAGCAGAGAAGAAATAAGTTACCTTTAAATGCAAAGATATTTAGAAAATACACATGGTGTCTCCAAAAGTAATAAGGTGGCTTGTTAACTAATGTTACTATGGAAATTAAGACTTCAACTGCTGCTTCAGGGCATTCATTTCAAAGCCATATCAGTGAGTAGAGTATGCTATATTAACAATAAGCCCACAAGTTGTAATTGGTAGGTTGATGTCTTCAAAGTAATCATGCTCTACAGACAGTCACAAGATTTTGATTATAGACTAAACTTACAAGGAAGGAACTTCTTGAAAAATTAGGTTTCAGACACGTGGACTTCATAATAATAAATCCTTTGTGATTAGAGAGCTGAGGAATGCTTCCTTGTATCTGCAAAACTAAGCAAAGACTTATGGTCTGGTATTTAGCCAGTCATTATATTGGACTCTGGAGATAAATATGAGATGAGGAAAATATCTTCTGCATTTTCAACTCCATGTGCCCAGAAGAGTATGATGTTTTTAATTTTTTGTTTATTTTCTCTCAGTTTCATTTATTTCTATTTTCTGGGTTTTTTTGGGGGTGGGAGGCGGCACACCCATTGATGCTTGGGGGTTACTCCTAGCAATGCAATCAAAAATCGCTCTTGGCAAAACAACAACACAAAACAAACAAAAAAACTTATGGGACTGGAGAGATAGCATGGAAGAAGGGCATTTGCCTTGCAAGCAGAAGGATGGTGGTTTTGAATCCCAGCATCCCATATGGTCCCCCAAGCCTGCCAGGAGCGATTTCTGAGCATAGAGCAAGGAGTAATCTCTGAGCGCTGCTGGGTGTGACCCCAAAACTAAAAAGAACAAAAAAAATCACTCTTGGGAGACCATATGGGACACTGGGGGGCTTGAACAAGTTCAATCCTGGGTCAGCCACATGCAAGGCAAAGGCACTACTGCTGCACCATCACTTCTGCCCCAACTGTTGTTTTATAAAATACTAATTTTATTTATTTAAGCACCATAGTTACAATGGTGTTAATAGTTGGCTTTCAGTCATCAAATATACACTACCCTTCAACATTGTACATTTTTCCCACCAACAATGTTTCCAATTTCCCTCCTCCCCCATAGCTGCCTTTGTTCAGGACAGGCATTCTTTTTCTCTCTCACAATCACTGCTACAATAGTTGCTAGTGCAGTTATTTCTCTAACTGTGCTCAGCATTCTTTGAGTTAAACTTCATATGCTTCTGGCCTGTAAATCTCATATCTGGGTATTATTAAAATACTGTCTTTTATTTTTCTTAAATCTAACAGATGAGACTATCCTGTGTCTTCTCTCTCTCCTCCCTCTCTCTCTCCTACTTCTCTCTCTTTCCTCCCTCCCTCTCTCTCTCTCTCCTCTTGCCTCTCTCTCTCTAACTCATTTGACACATCATCATAGTCTCTATGTCCATCCAGGTATAGGAAAATTTCATGACTTTATCCTAACAGCTGCATAGTATTCAATTGAGTAGATGTACCACTCTTTCCTTAGGCATTCATCTGTTTTGGGCCATCAGGGTGTGTCCAGTTTCTGGATATTGTAAATCGAACTGCATTAACCATAAGAGTACAGATGGAATTTTTTATTATGCTTTTTTTTTCCTAGGGAGGTAATACTACCTAGAAGTGGTATTTCTGGGTCATATGGGAGCTCAATTTCTAGTTGTTTGAGGAATATCCATATTGTTTTCCAGAAAGGTTAAACTAGACATCATTCCATCAGCAATGAATGAGAACTCCTTTCTCTCCGCTTCCACAGCAGCACTGATGGTTCTTGTTATTTGAGATGTGTGACTGTCTTTGTCACCTGAGATGATATCTCATTGTTGTTTAGATAAGCATCTTCCTGATTGAAAGTGATGTAGAGCATTTGTTCATGTGACTTTTGGCCATTTGTGTATCTTCATTGAGGAAATGTCTGTTCATTTATTCTCACCATTTTTATTTGATGATGTTAGATGTGTTTTTCTCTTTTCTTTTTTTACACTCATAAATATATTTTATGAATTTATTATTTTGTTTTTATATTAATATATTTATGTAAACACCTTGATTACAAATATGATTGTAGTTGAGTTTCAGTCATGTAAAGAAAACCCCCTTCACCAGTGCAACATTCCTACCACCAATGTCCCATCTATACCTTATTTATATTAGATTTAGCCCCTTACTTGATAGGTATTGGTGGAATAGTTTCTCTCATTTTGTGGGTGACCTTTGTAACCTAGTTACTGATTCCTTTCAAGTGCAGAAGCTTCTAAATTTAAATTTATCTGTACTTCCAATTGTTTGTCAGTGGTGTTTGTTCCTTGAAGATGATTTTAGTTTCAATGTCATGGAGTATTTTGCCTATGTTTTCTTATATATGCCTTAAAATTTCAGACCTGATATCAAGGTCTTTAAACCATTGTGATTTGACCTCTGTGCATGGTATACACAAATATGATAAAGTTCTGAATTCACTTTTATGCATGTGACTGAACAGGTGTCTATACACCATAGCAAAGAGTTTTTCCTTGCTCCATTTTGTGTTTCTTGCCCCTTTATCCAAGATTAATTAGTTGTATGTCTGAGGTTTATTCTCTGAATACTCAAGTCTATTCCATTGATCCTGAGTATGTTTTTATTCCATTGTTATTCATTCCAATGATATTGTTTTATAGTACAATTTAAAGTTGGGGAAATTGATGCCTCCCATTATTTCCCTGAGGATTGCTTCAGCTATTCATGGGTATTTATCGTTCCAAATGAATTTCAGAAGTTTGATCTAATTCTTTGAAGAATGTCATGAATATTCTTAAAGGAATTGCTTTACATCTACATATGCTTTGGAGATTATTGCCATTTTAATTATATTAATCCTCCCAATCCATAAACAAGGTATATGTCTCCATTTTATTGTGTCTTCTTGTATTTCATTAGCAGTGTTTTGTAGTTTCTTTGTATAGATCCTGCACTTCTTTAGTGAAATTGACACGAATGTACTTAATTTTCTGTGGTGCTATTGTTAACTGGATTGCTTTTTAAATGTCTATTACTTCTTAATAATTATTTCTGTATAAGAAATGTTATTTTATAGCATTTTATATTTTGTAAAATGTTATTTTATAATAACATATAACATAGCATATAATATTGTTTATAGCATGTTAATTTTATAGCCTGCTACTTTGCTATATGAATCTCTGTTTCTAGGAGGTTTTGGTAGAGTCTTTAGGACTCTAAATAGAGTATCATGTCATCTGCAAATAGTAAGATTGACTTCTTCCTTTCCTATCTGGATGCCATTGATATCTTTTTCTTATACTTCCAGTATTTCTAGTATTGTGTTTCATAGGAGTGATGAAAGTGGTCAGCCTTGCAGTGTGCCAATATTTAGAGAAAAGGCTATCAGTTTTTTTCTATTGAGTATAATATTTGCCATGTGCTTGTGGTAAATGGCCTTGAATATGTTGATAAAAGTTCTTTCCATTTCTATATAGTAGATATTTTTATCATAAATGGATGTTGTACCATATAAAATGATTTCTCTGCATCTATTGATATTATCATGTGGCTTACATTCACATTTTAAGGAAGTATACACATCTTCCTTGAAAAATATAGCTCAGAACCTTTACAGATTTAAAACCAACCTTAATTGATTAACTGAAAGGTCTACTTAGGAAAGACAGACTAATAGACATACCAAAGCTCCTTAGGGAGGGTCTGGGTGGGGCTCTGAACTTCCGGCCTCCCAGCTTCTTGATACAGTCACTGGTAATCTCTTTCCAGTCTATATTTTCAAAGTCGCGCGGTGTACAAGATACATTAATAGTACTCACTATCATTGAATTATGTTTTTATGTATGCAGAATGTCCATTTTGTACTCTGCCCTTTCACACATCCCTACAAAAGATCATTTTTCTCTTTAACTCTCTTAACCCCTATCATCATTACTCCTCATTTACCCTTTTTAACTTAAGTACTATAGAGTCCTAAGTCACAGACCAAAGTGGTGCCCTGGAGTGATACTAAATACCATGACAATTATCTCTCTCAATATCAATGGACTATATGCACCAGTTAAGAAACAGTGTGGTAAATGAATCAAAAAGCTGAATTCAACATTTTGCTTTCTACAAGAAAAACATCTGAATAGTCATAACAAATATAGACTCAAAGTCAAAAGTGAGGACAATCATTCAAGCAACAACTCATTTAAAAAGGCTAGGGTGGCCATACTAATATCAGATGATAAAGACTTTAGACTTAAAAAAATTATATGGGAGGTCAGAGCAGTGGCGCAGTGGTAGGGTGTTTGTTTGCCTTGCATGTTGTGACCTAGGATGGACCGCAGTTTGATCTCCCTACATTTTATATGGTCCCCCATCCAGGAGCAATTTCTGAGCCAGGAGTAACCCCTGAGTATCACTGTGTGTGGCTCAAAAGCAAAAAGAATTTTATAAGGGACAGAAATGACATTTCTTAATAATCAAGGGTTATGTGTAACAGGAAAAATCACACTAATAATAAACATGCCCAAAAGGGAACAACAAAATATTTAAAATTGCTGACCAAAGATATAGAGAAAGACATCAATAGCAACAAAATAATACCGAGAGATTTCAACACCAACTTGTCACCCTTGATAGGTAAACGGGCTGAAAACCAACAATATACTAACTCTAAAAGGAGAAAAGTGAGAAATTGGCCTCCTAGATATCTATAGGATCCTTCATGCTCAGAAAACTGGATACACATTCTTCTCCAATGCACATACACTCCTCTGATTTTGTGAGAAATGACTAATTTCTTGAAATTATAATCTCCCAACATTAAACCACGATGGTGATATTTGAACAGACACATCACTATTAAGAAAATTAAAATGGTAGTCAAAAGTCTTCTCCCCAAAGAAGCCCAGGCTAATTCACCAACGAACTCTTTCAAACTTTTCAAGTGGATCTACTGCCAATCCTTTTCAGGATCTTTCAGAAAAATAATATGTAATAGAAACATTCCCAAATAGTTTGAATGAAGATAACATCACTCTGATACCAAAAACAGAGAGAAAGACCACAAATAAAAGAGAACTGCAGACTAATATCCTTGATGATGCAAAGATCTTCAACCAAATTCTAGCAACTAGAATCCAATGCCACATCAAAAGTTCATACATTGTGACAAAGTAGTATTTATTCTAAAGATGCAAAATTATTTAACATATGCAAGCCAATCAATGTAATACACATCATCCAAAGAAAAAATAAAAAGCAGATGATCACATCAATAGATGCAGAGAAATTATCTGTCACTTTCAAACCTCCAATCTAAATTCTTCATTTTTACAATCCTGTGAGAAAAGTGTGCCCAATCAGATCTGGATATTTTCTGCTGAACATACAACATTGTACATGTGTGTGTGTTGGGAAATAATTTAAAAATGTAAAAATCAAAACTGGTCTATTGTAATACTTTTTACTTTCTGAAAAGTGTCCCTCAATAATTTTTTTTTCTTAACGGTGAAAGAGGAAGCCTGAGTTTACTCTTGCCAATGTTTAAAGGGCTCATTTTAGCTGACCTGATTCTATGTTTTAAACATTCCTTCAAATTCCTTGACTTTCTGAGACTGAAAAAGTTTGTGTTTGCCAAACTCTTAACTCTTCCTGATGTCTTGCACTTCTAGGCATGTCATCAGAACAACAAATGGGCAAATAGTCAAATATGTAACCTGAAATATTTTAATTACACAAAATCTTGAAATGCAAGATGTTACTTTTATCTCACAAAAGACATGGCCTATTATTAATAAGGCATCTCTGAGGAAAATTGAATTTTCTGTTATTTTGATAAGCAATGCAAAGACCAAAATTTTCTATGAAAACTCCACAAACCTAGAGAGACTTAACTTACTCCTAAAGATATTTAGAGATACTAAACTGTAGTAGTTGTTTCTATTACTTTTAAATAATATTTTTCTCTAACTCTAATTCTGAGTGTCTCTATTACCCAATATCTTTGCTCTTTAAAATATGGAAGAACCTACTAACCCTGGACCAACACATAGACCACCATCACTTTTGTGTCCCATAAAAGCCATGTTTTACACAAGAAAAAATTTGAAGATGTGAGATTTTTGCTTCCTTACCATCCTATCTTATGGAGATTTCTTGAGAACTTCTGTATTCAAAACGTGATTTAATAAATTTTTAATAGAACATACGTCTTAGTCTTAAAAATAGATTACTCCAATAAAATAGTATTGATTATATCAACAATGCATAACAAAAAATAGAAGTAAATGAAAAATCAAAAAGAAAATTTTAAGAACTACCAGTAAAAAATCATTTTTAGATATCAATTAAAGCATCAAATGAAATTGTTTCTTGGGTTCTAGTAGTCCTGATTTGTAATACATTTAAATATATAGTGCAAATATAGTTTTGTACAAATATAATTAATGGGTTTTATTTCTGTAGTCTAAAGATTTTTAGCTCTAGATTTTAGTCTCTAGAAAAATGTCCAGCTCAGTTAATGAGGGCAAGTTAATTAGAAAATATGAAAATCATTAGTTTTAAAAGTTTTAGGCAGATATTAATCAATTCAGGATCAATTACAGTTACTAAGCAAATATGAATAAAATTCAAAAATGCTTAAAAGACCTAAAATCTGAAATATTGTTGCACATTTTAAAATATTACCTTAATCTATATTTTGTGAAATAATTATAACAACAAGTTAAGTTAAAAAAAATAAACACTTGGGGCCAGAGAGATAGCATGGAGGTAAGGTGTTTGCCTTTCATGCAGAAGGATGGTAGTTGGAATCCTGGCATCCCATATGGTCCCCTGTGCCTGCCAGTGGCAATTTCTGAGCATAGAGCCAGGAGTAACCCCTGAGCACTGCCCGGTGTGACCCAAAAAACAAAAGAAAAAAGAAAAAAAAAGAAACAAAACAACAACAAAAAAAAAACCTCAGGTGATTTACAAAAGCAGAGAAAGAACAGATAAACATTTAGAATACTTAAATTGGCTTTGTATGATTCTTTCTGTTTTAAAATTTTAGATTAAGATATTGACGGCATCCCAGATTTCAAAAGCTATGTTGTGCTTTTTTCTCCAGAACCACCATCAGGATTGACATGAAAATCAGTATTTTTAATGCTAACCCATTATTTGGTGGAGGGGGGATGAAGATTTTTATTTTCAGATATTATAAGAGAGAAATACAAATATTTCAGTTCTATGCACAATCAAATGCAATTTACCAGATTGCTTCAGGTCATAGCTGAAACAATTCTTTATTAATTTACTTTATTTAAATAGCATGTATTATAGAGTTGACATAGTTGATTGTAATATATGTGTTTCCAAATAAATGGAAGCAAAATTAAAGTAGAAAAACAAGCAAATTTGTGAAAATTATTGTATCTCCAATTAAGTTATTAAGTAATTGCCAGAATTTTTAGTAAGCTTTTGTTGCTAACTGAACATTCTGTTACTGTATTTGTATCTGAATATTAGGCGACCAGCTACATGTTGGCATATAAATTGGTATTAAACAAAAATGGAGTTGTCACTTGGCCAAAATGTAGATGCACAGTCTAAGAATTTTAAGCACTATTGTTGATACTGTAGTTTTTATAGGGTGTGTTTTGATTGTCAAATCTTCCAGAAGTATGAGAAGTTATGAGAGGATGACCATGATCACTCCAAAAACATTCCTGGTAATATCAGCCCCAAAACCTGCAAACCTGGAGTTTGATCAGATTGTTGTCTCTGCAGATAACAATTATTGGTAAGCAATTATTGGTAAATAATAAGAATTTAATGATAATAGAGGAGTGGTGAGGCAGGGCCAAAGGTGAAGCTGTGTAAAGTAGGAATGGATTCTGTAGGGCAGGGAGTTGGCCTGTCCTCTCCTCCCAAGATTGCCAGCTGTATGGCCAGAATACACATAATTTTTTGCTACTTGGTTAACATCTCTTTTAAGAACAGAGTGAGTCTAGAGCTGGGCATGTGCAAACATGACAACTGAATTTTATAATTTTTTATCTTGAAAAAATTTTATTTTCAAATAAAATATTTTAAATTATGTTTCTGCTCAATAGTCAATTCTATCACATTTAGAAAAATTTAAATCTCTTATAATTTTAAGAATACAATATTTCCTGAAATTTTTATATTCACTTTTCTGAGAAGCCTATTCTTTGGAGCATGTGTCACAGACTTTCCCCATACAGTTCTCTGAATATAGTGTTAGAACAATTGTGTAAGTGGCAAGATATTTATAAAGTATTATTTAAAATCTTACAAAACAAATCACAAAAATTGTGTTGAATTGTTGATGCACAATTTCCATGACTATGCCCAAAATTAGCCAGAATATATTAGACTAAGTATTTTTTTTTTTTGGGTTTTTTTTTTGGATCACACCCGGCAGTGCTCAGGGGTTATTCCTGGCTCCAGGCTCAGAAATTGCTCCTGGCAGGCACGGGGGACCATATGGGACGCCGGGATTCAAACCGATGACCTCCTGCATGAAAGGCAAACGCTTTACCTCCATGCTATCTCTCCGGCCCCAGACTAAGTATTTTTATATAAGTTGCTATATGTTTAAGTAAGCTAACATTTTCATATATGTTGCCCATATTCATGCATGCTGAGAGTTTGAATATTTTTCCTTTTTTATTTTATTTATTAATTTATTTGCTTTATGGGTCATGTCCAGTGATGAGCCTGGCTATGCACTCAGAAGTCACTCCAGACTTGGAGACCAATAGTGGATGCCAGACATCAAACCATGGTTCATCCTAGGTTAGCACATGCAAGGCAAACACCCTATTGCTTGTGCCACTGCTCAGGGGGAGTTTGAATATTTTTTCTGAATTGACCATTCTTCCCATGAAACTTCAATATATAAAATAGGATAAATCTTCATAACACTTATTCTGATACTATAAGAAAGAATGGTTTTAATGGTGTGCTTTAATGAATTTTCCAGTATTTATTTTCAAGAAATGTAAAACAGAGATGAACTGATACAAATAACAAAAAGTGGCAACCAGATAAGACAATTCAGTAATTCTGATTAAGATTACTTGGTCATTCCCACTTCATAAAAAATTTTTTGCAGAATTTTAAAATTAAAAAAGTTATGATTATTATTATGTAATTATTATTCATACAACTTACTGATCTACATACACTAAGAGGATGACTGAGTGGAGACTAAGGAAGTGATCAGAACTGTCTCCCCAAGATCAAAAAGGAAAATTACATTCAAAAGAGCATTCATAAGATTTATAGCAGACATGTCACAAGAAACCCTCATGACCAGAAGACAGTGCTGGGATACTGTGACAAGACTGAAAGAAATGAATTCTTCAATGAGAATACTGCACCCAGCCTGACTCATGTTCAGGTTTGAAGGAAGGATACATAGCTTCCTGGATAAGCAACATCTCAGAAACTACAGATGCAAAACCAGCTTTAAAGAAAAAACTGAAAGGTCTACTTTAAGACAAGGCAGACCAACAGACACACCAAACTTATACACAAAAATGACATTAAATCCCATGACAATCATCTCCCTCAATGTCAATGGACTAAATGCACCAATTAAGAGACACAGAGTTGCTAAATGGATTTTAAAAAGATGAATTCAACCTTCTACTGCCTACAAGAAACATACCTAAATAGTTAGAACAAACATAGACTCAAATTTAAAGGCTGGAGGAAAATCATCCAAGCAAACAACACCCTTAAAAAATATGGGGTGGCCATATTAATATCAGAAGACACAAACTTTAGACTCAGAAAAGTTGTAACTGACAAAGATGAACACTTCGTACTAGTAAGGGATATATGCAACAGGAAGAAATCACTAAACATATATGCACTCAATGAGAGACCAGCAAAATATCTAATACAATTATTGACAAATTTGAATGAGGACATCAATAATAACACAATAATTGTGGGAGACCTCAACGCGGCCCTGTCAACACTTGATAGGTCAACCAGACTGAAAGCCAACAAATATATACTAGCCCTGAGAAGAGAAATGGAAGAAAGAGGCCTAATAGATATCTATATCTATATCTATATCTATATCTATATCTATATCTATATCTGTATATGTATATATATAGTACACTCTTTCCCCAGAAACCTGGATACACATTCTTCTCCAATGTACATGGGTCATTTTCCAGGATAGACCACATGCTGGCATGTAAAACATACCTCCATAAAATCAAGAGGATAGAATTTTTGCAGGCTACCTTTGCTGACCACAAGGCTCTAAAGTTAAACATCAACTACACAGGGACACAGAAGAAGAACTTTAACAACTGTAAATTAAACACCCTGCTAATGAACAACAAGTGGGTCTTAGATAAAATCAAAGTGGAAATCAAAACTTTCCTGGAAGCAAATGACAATGAAGACACAAACTATCAGAATATATGGAACAAAGCAAAAGCAGTAATGAGAGGAAAATTTATATATTCACAAGCATACATCAGGAAGGAAGAAGGGGCATACCTGAATAGCCTAATGACGCAGCTTATAAATAAGAAAATAATCAACAAAAGGAACAAAAAACAGGGAGATAGAAGGAAATAACAGAGCTTAGAGCAGAAATCAATGAAGTGGAAACTGAAAAATCAATTAGAAAGATCAAATAAGCTGAAATTGGTTCTTTGAAAAAATAAACAAGATTGATAGACCATTGTCAAAACTCACAAAGAGAGAGAAACTTGATAACCCATATTAGAAATGAAAGGGGAGATCACTACAGTTATTGCAGAGATTCAAAGGGTAATCAGAGACTGCTTTGAGAAACTCTATACCACCAAATATGAAAACCTGGAAGAAATGGATAAATTCTTGGACTCATAACCATCCACAGTTGAATAAGGAGGATGTAGCATATCTAAACACCCCATATACCATTGAGGAAATTAAAACAGTAATGAAATGTCTGCCCAAAAAACAAAAGCTCAGGCCCAGATGAATTCACTAATGAATTCTTTCAGACCTTTCACCAGGAACTACTACCAATTCTGGCCAGGCTCTTTCATAAAATTTAAAAAAAAAATGGGAACACTTCCAAATAGCTTTTATGAACCCAAAATCACCTTGATACCAAAACCAGACAGAAATGCTGCCATAAAAGAAAATTACAGACAATATCCCTGATGAACCAGATGCAAATATCCTCAACAAAATCCTGGGAAATAGGGTCCAATGCCACATCCAGAAGATCATTCACTATGATCAAGTAGGTTTCATCCAAGGAATGCAAGGATAATACACAACATCAAAAACAAGAAAAATAAAAATTACACGATCATATCAATAGATGCAGAGAAAGCATTTGATAAGGTCCAACACCCATTCTTGATCAAAACTCTCAGCAAGATGGGAATGAAAGGAACCTTTCTCAATAAAGTTAAGGCCATCTAACACAAGGCATTGGCAAATATTATCCAATGGAGAAAAACTAAAAGCCTTTTCTCTAAAATCTGGTTCAAAACAAGGCTCTACATTCTCAGAGGAAGAGAGATAGACATAGAATGGTCTCAGTCATCAATGGTTTTAAGAAAAATAAAAGATATTTTTACGATAATTCTCAGAGCCAAAGAGAGGAGAGCTGGAAGGTCCAGGTTATGATATGAAGCTCACCACAAAGAATGGTGAGTGCAGTTAAAGAAATATCTACACTGAGAACTATCATAACAGTGTAATTTAATGTGGGAAGTAGAAAGCCTGTCTAGAGTACAGGTGGGGGTGAGGTGTAGAAGAGGGAGATTTGGGACATTGTTGATGGGAATGTTGCACTGGTGAAGGGGGTGTGGTTTACATGACTGAAACCCAACTACAGTCATATGAGTAATTAAGGTGCTTAAATAAATATAATTATAAAAAAGAACTGTCTCCCAATGTGACATTTCTTATTAATAGAAAACATACTGGGGCTGAGTGGTGGCACATGTATGTTGTCTGCCTTGCATGCACTGACCTAGGACAGACCAAGATTCGATTCCTCAGTGTCCCATATAGTTCCACAACCCAGGTTGTGATATCTGAGTGCATAACTAGGAGTAACCCCTGAGCCTCACTGTGTGTGGCCCAAAACCCCCAAAAAATATAAAAAGAAAAAAAAAGAAAAAAATAATGATATAGAAGCATGATACTTTTTTTTTTTTTTTGGTTTTTGGTTTTTGGGTCACACCCGGCATTGCTCAGGGGTTACTCCTGGCTGTCTGCTTAGAAATAGCTCCTGGCAGGCACGGGGGACCATATGGGACACCGAGATTCGAACCAACAACCTTTGGTCCTGGATCGTCTGCTTGCAAGGCAAACACCATTGTGCTATCTCTCCGGGCCCAGAAGCATGATACTTATTTACAGCTCTTAGCCATATGTTTCTCTGACCCCAAAATTGGCACATTTAGCAACTATCATCAGGATGGGAAAGAAAGGATCAATCCTAGTCAGATAAGAATTTACCAAAATATTTCTCACTGTGAGTTAATCTTGTAGAAGTAGAATTTTTTTTTGACTGAAGTGTCAAATTGTAACCTCAATGGTGCTAGTGATCAAGATATAATCAGTTATAAAGAGGAAAAGGAGCTGAAATGGTAATAAACTGGGCTGCTGTAAGATGGCATACTCAAGTTTCCAAAGTAATCAGTGTCTGTGGTCACAAGAACTTAAAGCAGGAGGAGGGAAATAAGGGACATTGATGGTGGGAAAGTTGCATTGGTGAAGAGTGGTATGCATTTTATGGCTGAAACCCAATTGCTAACATGATTATAACCATGATGCTTAAATAAAGAATGTATATTAAAATAAATTAGTAACTAAAATCAAAATTAAAGCAAAACAAATCAGCAAACCTTTCTGAGCAAAAGCAGTTTGCTTTATTTTTGCATTCTTTTCCTTTCAATTTAAAGTTAAGGAAAGTTGTTCTCTTGTCCTTCTCTAAAATGACAATCAACTTTTACTTTGCTTAAGCTTTCAGATGTATTCACCTACTGTCACCCACCCACAGAAAATTTTTTATCAATCATTCTGTGGTTTGTCTGAGCCCATCCTTCCTTAAAAATGTGATTCCATTATCTTCTATAAAAACTTCTGTGACCAAGAGAATTTGTTACTTTCAGTATCATTCAACCTTCACCATCACTCAATCCACCACTAGTGCCAGCAAAGTTGTTTATTGATCTGTCACGATCTTCAACCATTGAGATATTGGAGCAAGAGATTCAAAGCAGAGAGACTGTTAAGGAGGGAAATGCAATACACCAGATGAGAAGTGGCAGTTGCCTGAACCAAGGCAGTGGCAATCAGCATAGAGAAAATTGTCCTGCTCCACAACTAATCTCGAAAACAACATGGGTGCTATTGATTCTTCACTTGCTGAAGCTAACAACTCTGGGCACTCCTTGAAATGGAATTAAACAAATCTCCCTTTCTACCTGTAGCCACAGCGACCCAAAGCTACATCCAATACCCTCCAATATTGAAACGTCCCAACTCCATAACTGAACTCAGAATGACAAGCTGATGAATCTTCTGAGGTAGGACTGGTCCACAGCCTGAAAACTCAAGAGGTTTTTTAAGAATGGAGTTGGGCAGATTTTCCTTCTCCTATTAGAAAACCCAGCAGCCACACAACCACCCCCTATCTAGTTTTTAGAGAAATGACAGTTTATCAAGCTGCTAAGCCACCAAATTGTTGGACCATGTGGCTACATGACACCTTCAAATGTCATAGTACTGTCAGCTAAGTAGGACTACAATAATTCTGATAGGAAATTTGCATAAAATACCACCAAGCAAAAACAATAACAGATAAGGCTCAGTTAGCACCAACCAACCAAGTAAATCCTAAAACAATGACCTGAAAAACACATGAGTTAACAATTATTACAAATTGACCTTTGTTGGTCTAGGCTTTGATAATTCTGTTTGCTCTTGTGATATAACAAACAATATTAAGTGAATTTGTGCCAGTGGTGAGTAGAAAATTGGATACTGGTGCAAGGAAGGTTACACTGGTGATGGGATTGGTGTAGAAATATATAAATATAGCATATATATATTAGTTTATGGGTCTCAGTGCTCAGGAGTTATGCAGTGCTCAGGGGTACTTCTGGCTCTGTGCAAAGGGGTCATTCCTGGCAGTGCTAAGGGATGCCCAGGATTAAACTTGGGTCGGCCACGTGCTATCACTCCAGCCCAAGGTATTATAATATTTAATAGTTGAAACAACTAGATTAGGAAAACTTGGTAAATCAGTGTTATAAATTTGTAAATAAATTTATAAATAAGTTTATAAAAATATTATAAATATAATTTTAAAGTTAAAAATAGATAAAAAAATAAAGACCCTTGAGAAGAAATGACACCAGATCATCATGGTGAGTTTTGTGAGCTAATTAGGAATGAATTGTGCTGTGGTAAATTGGCCTCAGATTAAGTCTTGCATAACCACAGAACTCACTGTACCCTGCAAAGTTATTTTTCTCTTTCTTGGCCTTTCATTACACATCCAAGGATGGGAAAAATTACTGTGATGAAATCGATTAACTGAGTGCTTTAAGAAAGTTCATTTCTGTGGATATAAATTGGAAAAGGTTGCCTTCAGGTGCACTCCTAAAACCTTTCTTTCACCTAGTCTGGCTCTTCTTTTCTGTAGATTTCGGACAACCCTTTGAAAGCCCTCATCTTGTAAGGGTGCTTATGAAACATTTATCCCAAAATCAATGCTAGTATTTTCACTCTTATTTTATAATTATGAAACAAGAGAGAGACATCTGTTTATTAAGCTGCAAAGATTTTGAATATAAAGCCCCTTAGATCTGATCTTGATTAAATTGATTGATCTTGTCATGGCTATAATCCAATGATTAGAAATAAAATGGTCTCCTACAGCAATGTAGTTTGGTCCCAGTATACTCTAGGGTCAAGGGAGCAATGGTATTTGAAAAGATTACTTAACTGTAGACAAAATATTTTGCAAATGGGAAAGCATTATTAGGATAAAGGGAGGAAAAACAGGGAAAGCATTATTAGGATAAAGTGAAGAGAAACAAGATTTTCTTTTTGTACAGAATTCTAACAAATGAAAGTCTATTATTTTACCTTATAGTAAGTCTCTGGAGGCTGATAAAACGTTAATGATGTTCCAACACCATAAACCTCACAACTTAGATATGCAACTCGGAATAGCAACAATACCAGTAACTCCCCTCCTGCCACAATCTTTCATCATCTTATGAAATGAGATTTTAAAAAGAAGTCACAACAGAATGAATCTTACTCCCTTAATCCGAATATAGATGGAACTCAATTAAGATACGCACAGTTCAGGCCAAATAATTCAGCCTGTCCTACAGAACAGGAATTTCTTTTGTTGAAGCAGCCTGTAATATGAATTCACTGGAACAAATGTTTAATTGCTTTTGAATGCAGTCCCTTTTTCACCTTTGATCTGCTTAGCTATAAAATATTCATCATCCCCACTAAAAGTACCTTATTGGAATGGCAGAGTTACTTTTCTCAATATTTCTTTTGCATGTACCAACTTTCCTGGGTTGCCAATTACATGCTGATGAAGATGATACTGATTGATATGAATAAAGAAAAATTATAGAAAAGGTTAGTAATGAATATCATTGACTCAAATAATACAGTACATTACTGAAATGTTTTCTACCACAGAGACCATATGGAGTATGACTTCTAAGGTAGAAAAAAGAGCCTCCTTGAAACATAACAAGAGGGGTATCCTAATAGGAATACAACTGGAATCCCCAAATAAAATATTTTCAATAAGTTTCCAAAAATACCCCTAAAAGCTTGGTGATTACCTCTTTGAATTTATATAGATAATTTATTACAATTGTTGGACTTCTAATGATCTGACATTGAAACTTCAGAAAACCTTGATAGAACAGAAATCCCTAGGTACTTGAAAGAAATTCCAGAAATAGATAGGTATTAGGAATGAATTGTTCTCAATTTTGTAACATGACTTTTGAGGTGCTAAGGTTTAAAAAAAGCAGAGCTAATCAAGTGAATGAAAAATCACAATTCTTTATTTCTGACTGCAGCTCTCAGAGGAAATCTAAAACATTATAAAACAAGATAATCTGGGAGAGGTAAACTTCCCTGGTAAATAATCAGTACACAAATATCTTGGGAAATAATCAGGTATCTGTGTGATATGATTAGACTTGGAAAAAGAACAAAAGTTAAAAAGATTAGATACTCTAACAAGGAATGAAGGAGCCTAGGGGCTCCAACAGGTATGAGGCACACTTTCGTATTTTCTTCTAGTTATGGTAGTGAATACATAACTGATTTATTATTTTTTTTAGTGCACACAGATGCCACAGGGCAACTTTGTTCTAAATATCAAATAACATAAAAGGACTAAAACAAAGACTAGTTATAGAGGTACCTGGAGAAGTTTAGAATAGGTCATTTCTGCATCTCTTAAAATGTGGTCAGGGTCAGTTAACAATGAAACTTAGCCTCCTGTATAAACTAGACTGCCCAGTCCCGCTTTTTGGAAGGTATACTTTTTAAATTAACACCCAAGTAACTTTCACTCCAGAAAAATTAGAAATTCTGATTCTATTTAATTATGAATAAAAAAGACTTGTTGATATTAACTCTTTACCTGATTGCTGAGTGGAATTATTTTCTTCCATGCTGTTTTAGTTTTATCCCATGCCTCTTTTGCCATACAAAAACTTTTTATTTCAATGTAATCCCATTTGTCCAGATGTGATTTTGTAGCCTTTCCCATAGGCATCATTTTGCTTAAGACTCCTTATAGGTCTAGGTCTTAGTTTTTTCCTGTTTTTCTCAATATTATAGATTCAGCTCTAATTTCAAGGTCATTCACTCATTCACTCATTCAGAATTGACTGTTGTGTAAGGTATATGATATGTGAATCCAGCCTTAATTTCTGATTTATGGTTATCTAACTATCTCAGCAACATTGATTGAAAAGGTTGTCCTTATACAATTTATGTTCTCAGTTCCTTTGTCAAAAATTAGTTGACTGCATGCTTGGGGATTTATCACTTTATATTCTATTCTGAAAATATGTCTTTGTTCCAGTACCATGCTATGTTGATCACTATGGTTTTATAGTAGAGCATCAAGTTAGATAAAGAAAGGCCTCCAGGGCCAGCTGGAGCAATATCACAGGGGTAGGGCATTTTCCTTTGCATGCTGCTGACCCAGGACCAAAACAGGTTCAATCTCTGGCATTTAATATGGTTCCCCCTGCCTGCCAGGAGCGATTTCTGAGTGCAGAGCCAGGACTAACCCCTAAGCACTGCCAGATGTGGCCTAAAACAAACAAAAATAAAATAAAATAAAATAAAATAAAATAAAATCCTCCAAGTTTCTTGTTTTTCAAGATAATTTTTGGCTATCAGGGTTTTTATGGTTTCATGTAAACTTTATAGTTTACTCATCTATGTCCTTTTAAGATTGTTGGCTTAATTTGAATTAGAATTACATTGAATCTATATAGTAGTTTTGGTACGATGATCATTTTAATAATATTGATTTTTCTAATCCATGAGAAAGGAATGTTTTTACATCATTAATGTCTTCTTCAATTTCTTAAATATTTTGAAATTTTTGTGGTATAGATCTCTCATCTCTTGTTAATTTCATTGCTAGCTACTTGATAAATTTTTATCCTATTTTTAATGGGTTAGATGCTTGGTATCTTTCTCCCTGATTCATTATTTATATAGAGAAATGCAACAGATTTTTGTGTGTTGACTATGTAGCCTTCTACTCAAAATATTAATTCTCAAAATTGAAAAGAAAACATTAAAAATGTTAGAGAGGAAATAGACATATTTCTGAAGAACAAATGATGACCTATAGGCACATCAAAAAAATTCTCATCATCTCTTATCATTAGTAAAATATAGTTGAGATGATATTGTTGTAAAATCATCTTACACCAGTTAGAATGGCACATATCAAAAAATAATGGGAACAAGGCTGGAGCAGTGGCACAGAGTGTAAGGCATCTACCTTGTGTGCGCTAGTCTGGGACAGACTGCAGTTAGATCCCCCAGCATCCCATATGCTCTCCCAAGCCAGTAGCGATTTCTGAGCACATAGCCAGGAGTAACCCCTGGTGTCACCGGTGAGGCCCAATAAACAAAACAAAACAAAATAATAATAATAATAATAATAATAATAATAATAGTAATAGGAACAATTTACGTTGACAGAGATGTAGTGAAAAAGAAATTCTCATCCTCTGCTGGTAGAAATTATATCTATTTTAATCCCCATAGAAAATAGTATGAGGAGTTCTTTGTAAAAACAAAATTGAGCTGCCACATGACCAACAATTTTACTTTTGGGTATGTATCTCAGGACAGAAAAATATTCATTCAAAAGGACATATGAACATCACTAGTCAATGCAGCTCTAAGGTAAATAGCTAAGAGTTGGTCGCAGGGGTCCTCAAACTTTTTAAACAGGGGGCCACTTCACTGTCCTTCAGACTGTTGGAGGGCCAGATTATAGTAAAAACAAAAATTATAAACAAATTTCTATGCACACTGCATATATCTTATTTAGAAGTGAAGAAACAAAATGGGAATAAATACAATATGTGGCCCGCAGGCTGTAGTTTAGGACCATTGGTAGAGTCTACCAACAGATGAGTGGATCATGAAGATATGATACATAGCTACAATAGAATACTACATAGCTGTAAGGTATTATGAAATAATGAAATATTCTGTAACATGGATGCCCTTGAAGATGACTTGTTAAATAAAATAAGCCAGAAGAATAACTACAAGGTTATTTACTTATATGCAATAATTAGCATAAGTAAATTAAATAATAAAGTGGTTTAAATGGAAATTAACTAGAACATTTTTAACCTCAGTATAGTGAGGAAAAAGAAAGAAATTAAGTGGTGGAGGAGAAAGACAGATGTGAAAAATGGTAGAAGGGTCAAAAGGACTCGGGTGCATTGTTGGTATTAAGGAAGAAAATAACTAAGTGCCTAGCCATGGAGTAAACGACAATAAAATCATGACCACCAAATTTTAACATTGAAAATTTAAAAGGTACTTGTTACTATGGCAGACTGGGATGGGGAAAAGGTACGTGATGAATTCTGTGAACATTGGTGGGGTGAAGTTGACTCTGCTCATGGGACTGGTGCTGAAACATGGTATTTCTAAAACTTAACTATGAATAACTTTGTTACAATTACAATTGCTAAACACCACTTATTTTACAGCACAAATAGCTATGATGTGATTTCTGGGACATCAAATAGAAGATCATATCTTTGAAAAGGTAATATACTAACTAATCATGCAGCTAAAAGAACTAATAAAGGATAAACCAGGTGCCAGATAGTACAGTAGGTAAGGTACATTCTTTATAAGTAGCCAGCCTGAGTTCAATCCCAGCATGCATTATGCAGCCCCAAACACCTCCAGAAGTACTTCTTGAATGTAGAGCCAGGATTAAGCCCTGAGCATCACTGGATGTGGACTCAAAATCAAAATCAATAAGCAAGCAAAATACAACCCATATACTTGATCTGCAAGCCAATGTTTTCTCTTGACCAAATACCTTACTTGCTTATTTCCACTTTGGAGAAGCTTGTGTTGTTTCTCTAATAAATAGTTTTCTCTTTCTGTCCCCTTAAATCTTTTAAAATCTGTTTCAATAGATCTACCTTAAAAATAAATAAAAACCACAATAAGAGTAGAACCTTTATGAACTCCCAAGTATCTATCAGTGTACATCTAAGTACACTAAAAATAGGACATCAAGATCTTGCTTTAACACTTGACTCAGACTCAACTAAATGTTGGAAATATACTCATATGATAAAATTTAGAAACTTCTTTGAATCCTGGGTTAAATTCTGGGTTAAAATGTTTATGTGACAGTTAAAACAAGTATATGGCCATGAGTTCAGTCAAATGTTAACAGCTCCAAACCTTTTTGCAGTAACATCTATCACTCATCACTGTCTCATATACATAAGAAACAATTGAAAGTATTATTCCAAACTTCCTCAAAAGAGGAAGAAGGGGTGTATTCTACTGAGTATTGACCATTGGATTTTTCTCAGATATTCAGGACAGTGAATAACTGCCATGACTTATTAGTGTTTATAAATATTTTTCAGGATGATTTTACACATTTCACATCTAAATTACAAAAAAGAATTTTAGTGTTCCAGATACAATTACTATTCATTTTTTTATTTTTTGGACCAAACCCAGCAGTGTTCAGGGCTTACTCCTGGCTCTGCACTCAGGGATCACTCACAGTGGGACTTCAGGGCCATATGGGATGTCAGGGATCAAACCAGGTCATGGCTTGTAAGGCTATATTCTCTGTACTATCACTTCTGGCCTAGTCTAGTTACTGAAATAATAAAAATAATATCAAGTCCCCTATATGATAGATCTGTTTCTATAACTCAAATAATTTAATAGGCATAAAAGATATATATTAGAAATCACATTCAGCCCAGATACTTTCAGTAGAGAAAATAAATTATATTTTAAAGTAGTGGTTAGTAAATTATGACAAAGAGTTCACCTCAAAAGGAATAAGGCATTTCCAATTACCCACTTGTATGTGAGTAGCTCTCCAGGTCAAATTAAGTCCTTTTGAGAATTTATGTGTCATACTCTTTCAAGCCTCATTCATGTGTAAGATAGAAGAATACATTTTAAAGGAGATTAAAATATATAATGTTAAGTCTTAATTCTACTCTAACTTCGTTGTATGATTTTTATCCCCAAAAGTTCAACGCCATATCTTCCTGGCATCTCTTTATGTGTGATTGCCTTCTTCTAAAAGGTGAATAGAGAAATATAGAAGACTTGCTCTCAGCTAAATGCATGGCACACATGATTCTGCAAAGTGTGACACAAGTTTAGGAACTCCTAAAGAAAACCTCCTAAGTAGTATTCCTTCCAGAAAAAGATTAGTGAAATTGTGACCCCAAGTCCTAAGTTAAAAAATACTGTTCTAGAAGATAAGAAATGTAAAAGATGAGCAAAACAAATACTTTTGTTTGATTGTCTTCATTAACTTAGAATCTTTAGAGTCTTTATTGGATAATGCTAACCAAAATATTTAAAAAATTGGCAAACTAAGGAAAATTGAGTGGTTGCTGAACTCCCAGTTAATACCACATATGGATAATAGTAATAATATCTTTGATAGTCTCATTACTGATATTTAATCTATTGCTAATGCTTATTTAAATTTGCATCCTCTTTATTTGATTTTCCAAGCTCAAATTTTATCTCTAAACAATACTATTCATTCCTGCTATGTCTTCTTTTGATAAAAATAAATATTCTTAAACCTCTACACTCTATACTTAAAACAGAAAAAAGTTATATTTAATTTCCTCAAATTAAATGTAATATCTGTGGTCTTTAAAAACTAAAGTAATATTATTACCAATATAAGAGAAGATAAAATAAAAATGCTGGCAAGTTACAAAGGTAATTATTGTAGCACATCTACAAATTTCTTGTATTTAGAAGGAGTATATGTGAACAGGGGAATGATAAAATATATCAAATTCTTAGGCCAAATTGCTGAAGTCATCACTAAGAACATAACAGCTCAACAAAAATTGTTTGACTCACTGGCTCTTGTGTTTTTGGACAACTGGATAACTTTATCCTTTTATTATCCTGACAAGGAGCAATAATTTATGATAACTGACAAGTAGTCATACAATAAGTTGGAATTACATTAATGCTTCTGGGTATGTGCAATCCTGATCTGAGAGGCTACATCCAAAGCAAAATGGATAGATGACCCTTTATATATTAATTGTCATTCCTCATGCCTTTTAAGGTTTCTTGAGTTCTCACTTTCAACTAAAGCAATATTTTAATTAGTTATTTTTTATATTTAATCTATTTTGATTTACAAAGTTATTTACTTTTGGATTTCAAACATACAATGCTTTAGGACCAATCCAACCACCAGAGTCAAAATCCTTTCATCAAATTCTAGAGTCCATCCCATGATACCACCTTCTACCTCCCTGCCAGTCAGCATAACAGGCCAGGTTTTTATCTTAGTTGTTAAAGATTGGATCTCTTTGTTTTCATTGTTGTTAAGTCTGATTTGAATATTTAGTTTTGTACTTTGTTAACACCACTAAATGCATTTGAGAACCCTAATCCCTATTACCCATTTTTTCATAATTGTGTTTCTCTTCCTGTACTCAATTTCTAATGAAAGCAATTTTTATTTGTTTAAATAGAATGGTTCAGACTTAAGGTCTAGGCTATAAATTAGATGTATGAAGCAACTCTCCTCTCCCCCATGTTAAGTGAGGCACCATATTATAATTCTTTAAATGTATTCATGTATACATCCTTCAATACTATACTCATACCAGAATGTCCCTGATCCACCATCAAAGACCTTGCCAAGTCCCCCATCCTAATCTTGCCATGTAAACTTAGTTACATAGCATAGATTTCAGGTTCTCTTGCTTTTGGCCACTTGTCTTCTTATGATTTTTTATATAACAGATAAAGAAATGTAATTCTGTATCTTTCCCTTTCCTTTTGATTTGAATTGATTTTGAATTCAATTACCATGATAGTTCTACCTATAGTATATTCTCTATTTCTACCCACCCATGCAGAAGCAAATTGCATGATTTTGTCTTTTTTCACAGTTGAAAAAGATTTAGTTGAATATACCACAATTATTTACCCACTTATCTGTCTTTGGACACTTAGGCTGTTTTCAGATTTTGGCTATTATGAATAGTGCTTCAACAAACATCATATGCAAATATAGTTTTGAGTAATTTTAGGGATCTTGGTATAAATACCAAGAAGTAGAAATGCTGGGTAATAGGAAAACTCAATTATTAATTATTAATTATTTTAATAATTATTAAATTTTTTAGAAGTACACATCTTGCTTCCAAAAGAGATTTAAGCAATTGATGTTCCAATAATAGTGGCTTTCCTACATATCCAAACCAGCAATGATTTTGTTTTCTATTTTATATGTGCCAATCTTACAACATTGCTGTGAAGTAAAACCTTATTGTTTTGATTTTCATTTTCCTGTTAAGTGATTAAGAGTATTATTCCATCTAATTGTTGGCATTCTGTATGCCTTTATTGAGAAAGTTTTGGTTTAATCTTTTCCCCCATTTTTGAAGCATATAGTGTGCAAATATTTTCCCCCTGTTTTGGGAAATATTTTTTTTACTATAGTTGTATTTCAATTATTTGTGACACAAAAGCTTCTTAATTTTATTTAATATCATTTGTGCTTCTCTTTAACATTGAGTCACTGAAGATGCTTTTAGATTCGGTTTCATGAAGGGTTCTACCTATCATAACTTCAATACAATTAATATATTAAATAATTTATGGATCAAGTATTTCAGTATTATATTTTTTAAGTTATTCTGAATTGATTCTTTGCTAAGGTGTGAAATAGGGATTTGATTGAAAAAAAAAATCAGTTGACTAACAAGTTTCCTGACACCATTTAGGAAAAGAGGCTTATCTTGCTTTACTTCTTTTTTTCCCCGAGAATACACACAGTAGGTATTCTAATGAAAACATTGGTCTTTCCATTCTTTATTTATCATAATAATACATTTAAAATTCTGATAATGAAGTCAAAGTAATGGCACAGTGGATTGAGTTTACACACTAAAAGGTCTCACTGTGCAGCACTCACAAAGGCCTTATTCTCAGTTTCCTGATTGTACTCAAACTGGCTTAACTGCTAATTCTCTTCTCTGATTCCAAAGTTATATTTATCATCCCCAATTGAATCAGTCTTTTGCTTCTGATCAGCATAAAATTCATGAGAGCTGCTAGGGTTTGGGCTGAAAGCTGGGATCTAATCATCAGGAGTCACTCATTACACTGTCAATGATCAGCTATGCCTGAGCTGAAGAATCCAGAAGCCAATTTTTCAATCTATGTATTTGAACGCTGTGATTAAAAATAAAATGAAAGTCTTCCTAGCCCTTTGAATAACTCTATTTAATTTCTGGTCAAAATTATTAGAATTTTTTCACTTTCTTGCAAGTATAGCTAATGGTTGGTTGATCATGTTAATAAAAAAAATTAAGTTCTTATTTTTGTTGTTTGATGCATTTGGCTTCTGGTATAAGTTATATTGTTCCCCTACTTCTGCTTATCTAGTATTTCCTTTATTGTTAATTTTCTAGTAATGCAAGCTGTAAAATTATGCTATTTATTTATAATTGTCTTGTTTTCTGCTGTACAGCAATAAACTCAAGCAGAACAGCACCAAGGCATGATGTAATCAAAATGTCAAAAGCCCAAGAGACAGACTAGTTTATAAAATGGGCAAAGCAAAACTCAAATTCAAAGGACACAGCATAAAATTCCCAATAGATTTATCACATGAAACAGTACAGGCAAGAATGTAAGGCAATAATATGTCCAAAATACTGAATAAAAAATTAGCTTAGAATAATTTACCCTGGAGAACTCCTGATCAGATTTTAGGTATAAATGAAATCACTCATAGACATATATGAATTGAAGTTATTTTCTGTATCTAAACCGATACTAAAAAGAAGATTGAATATAGTTTTATAAAAAACACATGGCAAACACAACCAAAGCTTTTATAGACTTAATGGTGACAAATACTTTGATAGCAATAGTTTCTGCAAATGCCAATAGACTAAATACTAATATCAAATGATGCAGAATAGCTAGATGTATCAGGAAACAAAATTCAACATTTTGCTGTAGAGAGGAAACATATGAATTTGAGAAATAACAGTATCAGTAAAAACATTCACATAAGCTTATGGCAAGCAAATGAAGGCAAAGACAGATATACCTTAAAATGCAATATGATATTCAAATTAAAGAAAATATTAAGTTATAGGGAATAGACTTTACATGCAGGTTAAAAGTCAATAGAACAAGAAGGTCTAATTCTATCAACACATTTACCAAATGAAATTTAAGCAAAGTTTTTAAAGTTACTGCTAATGGACCTAAAAAAAGGCACAATTGGTGGCATAAAAATTAGTAGTAGAGAAGTCAATATCCAACTTTCTTCACTGGAACGATTAAAAAATACTCAATATATATAAGGATACAAGAATTATAAATTATAAATTAGAAGAAATGCACTTAATTTACATAAGCATGGTCTTCCAGCCTTAAAATATGAATAACATACATCTGTAGTACACGTGAAACATTATCCAGAATAACGCATGTGCCGAGAAACAATTCAAATATCCACAAAGTGTGAAAAATATAAATCATGTCAAGTATCTTCTCAGACCTCAATACCACAAGCATAAAAAGTAATGATAAAAAGAAAATGGTGGAAGCTATAACTCTTGAAAAGTTAAGAGCATACTGCTAAATAACAACTGAATAAAAAATAAAATGAGAAAATCTTAATTTAAGGTTTAATTTTTATTTTTAATTTTAGGGTTCCTAAAACTCATAAGAATGAATAAAGAAGTTATCAGAATTAATGGCACAGTAGGAGAAAAATCAGCAATACAGAATGGTATATATGGTATACCAAGAAAAGCGTCAAAAATGGTACTAAAAAACTAGAAAACTGCAAAAATAAACAAATTAAAATATTGTATACCATACACAAAATGTTTACAAAAGTATTAAAATATCACGATAAGACCAAAATCTATAAAATAAAGTGAAGAAAATATTGTGAGAACTATTTAAGTTCTGGAACTCAAAGGTATATTCAAAGGTATCTTATCCAAGTGGCTAAGATAGTAAAAATAAAAAATAAATAAATGAAATGACATCAAACTAAAATATTGCTACATAGAAAAAAACAACTCACTGCTAAAATAAAAGGAGTACAACCAAATGGATGAAGATGTTTTTACACAATATATCAGAAAAAGTCGAATTTTCAAATATAAAGTGCTCAGTAACAATTTCATCAAAGAATAGGGAGAGATGAAAAAAGTCCACGAATATGACATACTAACAGACAAAAATATGGGAAATATGTTTAATTTTATTTATTTTCACAGATATGCAAATCAAAATAATAATGATATCTCACAGCAGTGAGAAATGACTAAATAAAAAATATGAAAAACAGTTTTGGATGTTATTGATGTGATTAAAAAAAAAGAATCTCCCTTTACTGCTGAAGAAATGTCTGTTCAGTCTATAGAAAATAGTTTGAGATGCCTGACAAACATAAGAATTTAACTTCCAGGGACCAGCGCGGTGGCACAAGCAGTAAAGAGTCTGCCTTGTCCATGCTAGCCTAAGACAAACTGCTGTTCGATCCCCTGGCGTCCCATATGGTCCCCCAAGCCAGGAGCGATTTCTGAGCGCATAGCCAGGAGTAACTTCTGAGCTTCACCGGGTGTGGACCAAATACAAAATATAGTGAAATACTTGGCACTGAAATAAAAACTGAGAACTCCAGGTTAACGGGAAGTTGATAAATAAGTTGAGACAAAGGGGCATGAGTGAGGTCTTGGGTATTTTAGTGGCAGGAAGAAGTAGGAACCTTAGTACATCAAGACTAGTTAACTCCATTGTAAATGCCACCTTAATCAAAATAAATTTTGATTAAAAATAAAAATTCAGAGAATATATTGTACTGAATATATTTGAAGGGCAATAATTTTAGGTTTTTAAGACCATATGTTGGGGCAGTTTGAGGCTTCAGGATACAGCTCTCCCCCTGGGCTCCAGGTTCCAAGCATCAGGGTATTTATTCACACATGTGTCAGGCCCATATAATGTGGTAATGAACTTAGCTTATGTGGTTGGCCTTTTCCCTGGAATTATTCCTGCTTCCCTAAATGCTCATAATATTGTAGTTCAAAATTTAATTCTGCAATTACAAGCTCTTTTTCATAAAGTCCTCTGAACCTATTTTCATTCCTGAAAGTTTTCACATCTTGAAGGGAAAATAATCCTGTTTCAGACCCTTTCACCCAGAAGTTGATAGCCCCCAACACCTACCCTATACATCCACCCAACCATCACCAATCCATCCTTTCATCCACCATTCAACATCATCCTATACTTTAATTCACCTGTCATTTATCCCATCTGCAGTTCACCTATTAATCTATCCATCCTTCCACTCAACTATCTGCCCATCCATTTACCATTAAATAGTTCAATATTTTTAGTGGTCTTCAATTTACTCCTTGTTATCTGGGGGAGACCATTAATGAATATCCTAGCCTATCCACACATACTGGGTGTTGCATACAGTTCCGTTTTTATTTTTATTTTTTTTTTATTTTGGGGCCACATCCAGAAATACTCAGTTTACTCCCGACTGAACTCAGAATTACTCTTGGCTGTGTGCAGGGTTTATATAGGATGTCAGGGGCCTAATCTGGACCTGCTGCATGCAAGACAAGTCTCCTATTTGCTATAGTATCACCAGTCTCTGCAAGCAGAAGTTTCTTACCAAAAATTCCAGGCATTTCTATCTGAAGAAACTTTGTCAGTAGTTGAACCTAGAAGGAAAGGAAAGCCCAAAAGTCCCCTGAGCTCCCTCACTGCACTGCTTCTCCCAGGTCCAGCATTTGTACTCCACCCTCCATAGGAGTCAATAGCTCAGGGAGTGAGACCAAGACTCTGAGAGGTCTCTGTGCTCAGGGAGAAAGACTGTGGGACTCTTTGAGAAATAAAGCCTCAGATGAAACCTCAACCCAGAGTGACTGCTCTCAGAGCTGGGCACTTTTGTCCCGTGAAATCCTAGACTTTGACACTTCCAGTCTTCTCTATGGGTGTTCTGACAAGAGGATGGAGAAGGCCAGAGATGCCCAATTGGCACAGAACTATCCCTCTCATACCTTGAATCCAGTTCCTTGGCTGGATCCCAGAGTGTTGCCAGTAGGACAGAAGCAGGACAATCATCAGGACCACTGTGGCCACAACCTCCAAGCTCTACCAGAAGAGAAAGGACCTTTTCCTGTGGGGCCCTCAACCCCTCAGTGCCTAGAAGACTAGAATGTTTCTGCACTATGAGGTCATGCAGTTGGATCAGGTATGCAAATGAGGGCAGGACATGATTGTGAGGCCTCAGAACCCATATGTTCTTCTATGAGAATCTGTGTCTTGATTAACTGGTTCTTCCTCATTTCTTCTGGAATACCCCCAGGGGATCCCACTAGGTTTTCCCCAACTGTGGGATTAATGACCTTAATGGACTCGCCCAGATCTCAATGTCCCCTTTCACCCACCTGTTTTTAACTATAAAAGGCCTACCTAGACTAGATTAGCTTGCTATAGATCATTTGTCTTTCCTCTTCCCCTGTCTGATTGTCGATTGAACTGTTCAATAAAGAGAGATCTGTTTGGCAGGCTGCAGACCATGAGGTTAGAAAGCCCCCAACTCCTTGCTTTTCACCCTTAAGGAATAAAAGAAAAGATGTCAAGGAAAGAAAGGAATGGAAAAGTTAAGAAAAAAAGAGAAGGAAATGGAAAGGGAAAAGGGAAATTGATATGGGGGAAAAGGGGAGGGGAAGGGAAGGGGAAAAGGTAGAGAAGAGGAAGGGAGGGAAAGAGAAAGGGGAAGGGGAAGGGGGAAGAAAAGAGAAAGGGAGGGAAAGAGAAAGGGGAAAGAGGAAGGAAAAGAGGAAAGGAAAGGAAAATAGAAAGGAAAGGAGAATGGTAAGGAACGGAAAGGAAAGGAAAAACTAAAAGAAAAGGAAAAATGAAAAGGAAAGAAATGGGGGGAAATAAACTCTGATAGTTTCCAGTTAGTTTGGCCCAATGCCACTCTCTATACCCTTTACAGAAATGGTGCAACTCCATGAATGAAATAAAATAATGAGCAGCTAAATCCTCTTAGGTTTAATAAGACTACAGTAGTGAAAACTCTGGTTTGGTTCAAACCCCCACTCTATCCCTCATAACCATCTCACCACCAGAAACCCCAGCAGTCCCTGGTCACTTTCAGGAAGTAAAATGGCCTGGCTCCTCCATTAGTTTCCAAAGGAATAATGGCCTCTGATACTTCCCAGATAGTCTAGCCCTAGCTGATCCTACAAAAACCAAGATCTCTAATCCCAGAGGTCTTACTTTGACAACTGCAACTGAACAGAACTTTTGGAACCACAGTGAAAGTTTCTATCCTAGGCTCTGTTCTAGGCTCTGAGCAATAACCAAGACCACTAATTATGGAAAACTGATTACAACAACAGGGATGGAACAGAACTTCTAGAACCATTAAAAGAAAGAAAAAGAAAAAGCTCTCTCCTAGTCTTTGTCCTATGACCTATGCAAACAACAAGATCTCTAGCTACAGAGGCATGACGTCATCATCCACAACTAACCGAAAAGTTGTCTGGCATCATAAAAAGAACTTGAGGTGTGAAAATGAGTGGGTATGGAGTCTGTAGTTGTTCCCCTGGCAGTATGTTTTAAGGATGGAGAAGCCCTGTATCTCTTAGGCCAAGTGAATTCCCATTCTAATTTCCCCAATATTTACTGTGCCTTTGCAAAAAAAAAAAAAAGAGGAGGAAGAAGTGGAGGAGGAGGAGGAAACACAAACCTTTATAAGTATTAGCTGGTTTGGGGTTTTTTTTGTTGTTGTTTTGTTTTGTTTTTGTTTGTTTTGGTTCGGTTTTGTTACTTTGTTTTTGGGTTGTTTTTTGTTTTTTTTGTTTGTTGGTAACAAATTTTGTTACTCTTTTCTTTTTTTTCCTTTTATTCTCCCTTTCTAAAAGGAAATTTATAACACCTAGACAGACTTCTCCTAGTTCCCTTTTTTCTTCTCGTTTTGCTTTTGTTTTTGTTTTCTTCTCCCTTATCTGTTTGTTTATCTACAACAGAAGCATATTACTGTAATCCTCTCCTTCAGCCTCACAATTTGGGGGGTGGGAATGAATGGTACAAAGACTAGACAGTCGAACATTTAGTGGAAATAAAAAAAAATGATCAGATTGGAACACCAAACCCATAGTCAACGACAACAGAATCGATACCCAATTTACAACAAGCTGTACAAGTGGGGAACAGCTTCACTAGCATTATGAGAGGTAAAGGAGGGAGATATGGGATGCATGCTGGGAACAGGGGTGGAGGAAAGACAACACTAGTGGTGGAAATGCCCCTCATTCATTGTCACTATGTGCCTTAAATATTTATGTGAAATAATTGTAATTCACTTTGACCACAATAAAAATTTAAAAAAAGAAAGAAAAAAGAGAGAGAGAATACAGATTTCCATTTTTTCACAAACTAGAGCAGCCTAAAACCACCCCCTACACCCTCAGACACAAAAGGCCAAATTGTTCTATTTAACCTTGTCAAAATTTCAAGCCACCAAATTTATTTTTGATCTATAATTCTTGAATTATTGGGCTGTACATGGGCTGAGCAGCACCTCAATATCTGAAAGGGAAGTTACTTAGTAATCTTCCAAGTTTAGTGCATCTAAACAGTAACACAGAAGGCTCAACTAGCAGCACCACAATCCAGTAAATCCTTAAGGCACTTTCTAACATCACAGAGATATATAATAATACTTTTAAATTGACTTACATTGATCTAAATTTTGATAATTCCATTTGTCTGTGTATTGTAACAAGCAGTGTGAAGTAAATTTGTTTGTGCCTGCATGGAGGCAGGCTCTGGTGGTGAGTTTGGTGTTTGAACATTTAATGCTCAAACACTATATTATGAACAACTTGGTAAATTATGGTTTTAACATAAAAATTAGGAAAAAATCTATCTTCTTTAGTGTTTATTGTAGTACTGTTATTAATAAATGTTAAAAATAAATAATCTAAGTACCTTTAAACAGATTAAAGTATAAAGAAAATATGGTAAATATTATCCCCATAGAGTACAATATCTTTTGAGATGGTAAAATAAGAGCACTATCATCCAAAATGACTTTGTAGCAAAATGTAAGGAACTAAAAGATAAATGCATAAAATAAACCATGAAAAAGACAAGTTTTTGAATATTTTCTTATATATGAATATAAAAAACAAAGCAAATGAAAGACAACACAATATAAATATTAATTATGACAGAAAAATTGAAGTTACTAGTGGGGGAAAATAGTAAAAGTGAAAGAAATAGTAGAGGGGGTATAAGGGAGAGTGGTAGTTATTGGCTTTATGTTTTGCTGCATTTTAATAAATTAAAAAATACACTGTAAAATGTCTTAACATTTATATGACAATTCATTATCACATTATTTGACTTCACATACTCTTGATTATCTTAGTTTTTTAGATATAAAAAATTCGATTAAAATTAAGGTTTTCTATGTTGACAATATTTTGTGTGCACATGTTACATTTGATTGCATGTTTGTATTAGTTTCTCATGACTGCATTACTAATATGCCACAAACGAGGTGCTTTAACAAAAAAAAAGCATTTGTCACACTTTAGTAGACTAGATAGTAGATGTTCTAATTTAGAGAAACAATGCTTTCTCACACACCTTAGAAAATCATGAAATGAGATAAATTATATAATTCCATATAATAGTTATTTGCAACATTTGGCTATGGAATAGCCAAATAATAGCCAGTAATCAAATTCTGATTATTTCCATCTTTTGTATTTTGACTATCTTCACCAATAGATTAGGTTTAAAAAATATTTTGGGGCCAAAGTAGCAATGCAGTGGGTAGTATAATCACATGCAGCCAACTTGGATTTGATCCCAGCATTCCATATGAAGCCTGAGACCCCTGCCAGGAGTGATCCCTAAGCACAGAACCAGCAGAAATCCCTGAGTACCAGCATATATGTCTTAAACAACAACAAAAAAATCTATTCCTATAAGCATTTACTGATATGTATTTGCTATTATTATATTAGATAATATGTATTTCATGTGATTAGTGCAAGATTTTTAGCTAATATAGTCACAGAAATAAAAAAATAATGTACATAATAATTGACAAAAAGATGAAATGTCAAAAGTCAGCCTATAATAAACACTAGGTGGTTGCTACAGGTAATACAAAGTAGACACTAGTTGAGCCCAGAGAGATAGTAGAGTCAGTAAAGCTTTTTCTTTGTATATTTCTGATCCCCAAGGATTTTTCATCCCTACCATGAATAAGCTCTGAACACCATGGGGAATGTCTCCCCTCCCCCAAAATGAAAAATACACACTTACTACTTAATATTTAGCCCAACGTGATGTTTCTGGGCCTAGCAGCACAAGCATCTTTTAATTATCTTTGTAGAAGTTCATTACCCCAAGATCTTTTAACCCATCTAATTCCTTTTACACCATAAATTTTTTCCTTTGTTTAAACAACGTTATTACATAGTTGGCTGTTTTTTTTATTTTTGTTTTTGTTTTTTTTGTTTGTTTGTTTTTTCGGGCCACACCCGTTTGATGCTCAGGGGTTACTCCTGGCTAAGCGCTCAGAAATTGCCCCTGGCTTGGGGTGACCATATGGGATGCCGGGGGGATCGAACTGTGGTCGCGATCTTTCCTTGGCTAGTGCTTGCAAGGAAGATACCTTACCTCTAGCGCCACCTCGCCGGCCCCTGTTATTACATAGTTGTTCATGATTGAATTTCAGTCTTCCAATGTACACCATGCTTCACCTATGAAAATGTCCCTGTTTCCCCCACGTGTGTCTGACTCTGGGGAAGGCATTTTACCAGCCCCCTTCCTTTTTAATTTTTAGATACTGTGATTTTCACTATTGTCAATAAAGGGGTACTGTGCATATCACTTTACCTCCATCCATCACCCAATTTCTGTTCAGAGTGATCAGTTCAAACTATCATTGACAGAGTGGTCCCTTCTCTGCTCTAACTGCACTCAGCACTCTTTGAAGCAAGCTTCCTACCATAGACTGGTCCTCCTGACTCTCATATCTAATGCCTCTGGGTTTTATTAGCACACTAGTTTTAATTATTTCTTATATTCTGTAAATGATTGGGATTAGTCTGTCTATTTTCTCCCTCTGACATATTTCACTCAATATAATATTCTCCATATTTATTCATGTATAAGCAAATTTCATTACTTCATTTTCTCAACAACTGTATAGTATTCCATTGTGTAGCTGTACCATAGTTTCTTTAGCCACTCATCTGTTTCACTTGTTTCATCATCTGTTTCATCTTTTTATATGATCCCAGATGTATAAAAATGGTATATGAATAAAACATTTTCAGATAATAAATCTGAAATTTATTTGAAAACAAAGTTTTCATAATCCCCACATTCAGTTATGGAACCCAAATGGGTTCACAAGCCAGGGTTTAGGAAGTAAGAATGTTGATGCACTGCATGACTCTGAATTTAACTTAGCACTTTACCCAGATGACCTGTATGTATAGGTTTCAGAAGTCTTGTACTATTATGTACCAAAGGAAGAGTGAACAATGAATATAAAATATGAACAGAAGCTTCTTAGATGGTATAGAACTCACTAGATTATTCAAATTTTGTTCCCAAGACTACATATCCTCCTTTTACTAATCACTGTGAATAAGACCCCTTTATTTGTGTATTTTATCTTTTAATCTAAGATATTAAATAAACTTAATTGCCTAATTATTTAAAAATTAAATGAAAGAAAAATGGGTTCTCAGCAGTTTGTGATTTTTCTGCTTGGTATGAAGTATATTAAGATCATTTGCTCACACACATATAGGTAACTTTAAAAGAAATATGTATTTCAGTACCATTCACCTGTGAATATTCTCTCTTCTAAATTCACAATAAATAAGTACTGATTTTTTGATTTGTAGAATCTCAAAGTTAATGGTTGGACATTAAACTTTTACAAAATCTATAAAGAAATCGTCTCCAAATGACCAATATGCACTGTTAGAAACACCAGAACATAGAAAATTCCTTCAAAGTATATGAATGTATTTTAATTAGCCAATATTGATACCTGTGGACATCTATGGATGACTTATGTGAAGTGGCGAGGAGAGAAGTAGCCCCAAGAAAGAAATGCTGGTTATTTCTCTCTGTGTGTTCTTTTCCTTTTTCTCTGTTCTCTCTCTGTGTTCTCTTCCTCTCTCTTTGCTCTCTCTATTCACTTTCTGCACTTTCTCTTCCCTCTCCCTCTCCATCTCTTCACCCCCTTCCTTCCCTCTCTCCCATTTTCCCTCTCTCCCTCCTTCCCTTTGTTCCTCCTTCCCTTCCTCTCTTTCCCTCTCCCCTCTGGTCACTCCAGAACAGCTGGAAAGATCTGGATGGTGGACCTTGCTTTGGCAAGAAAAGCAAAATCAGATCTTGCCCAGTATTTTCAACTCCATTGTCTTCCCTCACATAAAAGAATTTCAGGAGGTAATGAGAAGTGAAGTAAAACAAGATTTATTTGGAAGTACTGAGGATTGGGAAAGGTAAGGATGAGAAAGAGAGAAATGAGTAATGTGTTTAGAGAGAATATGGGTTTCTCTAAAGGTTGAGAGAGTCCCAGTATATCCAACCCAACATAAAAGCAGGGAAGTCCACATCATGAGACGGGAAGATGCTGTCTACATGTTCTCTTGCAATATATACCCAGACAGCACATGTGCACACCTTCTTTGCTGTAATTGATCTTTATAGGGTTTTCCAACTTTGCCCACTTAGGACTTTCCACACAGTGAAGAGTCCTCTTGCTAGGGGTTAAGGGATAGATAGGGATAGATGTTCCTTTCCTAGCCTTTGTTCCTGCTGGAGCTTCTCTTGGTAGAGGGTCCAGTTTTTGGTTTGCAGTGAGACAAGGTAAGAAGCTTATCAGTGATGAAATAGCTATTTTAAATCCTGTTTCTTGGTTTTATTACATCTCAAGAATTTATTGCCATGAGGGGTATAAAAGGTCCCTTCCCTACCTGCCTGCCTGCTTCAGTAGGAATATAGATTAATGGATTTCAAGCTATAAAATCTAATATATTTCATTGTACAATACAGAAATTTCATTGCACAAATATTATTTTCTCAAGAAAAGTGATGGCATGGTTTGCATGTGATTTTTTTTACCTCTTATTTCTATACTTTTGATAATACAAATAATGTGTTTAAGGATCAAATTGATAAAAAATGACTAATTTTTACTGTTTTTTCTAAAGTATTCTCTTTGAAAGATTATAATAGTACTTTATGTGTTTATACTAGAATTGACACTTATTATCTTGGTATGTGAGTTACTTTGCTTTACCACAACACCCCCATGCCCTTGAGTCACTTATTATCCACCTACAACTCCCTAATCCGATGTTCACAGTTTGTATTCAGATTTGTTTTCAGTACAGCAATTGCCCACAAAAAGCCCCAAGGCCCTGAGTCACTTTCCATCCACCTACTCACTCCCCTATTCTGGTGTTCACTATTGGTATTCTAAAAGCCAGGGCTGATTATTTGTAGATGCTGTCAAAATCTTCTTTTGTTTCCTAAACACCACCAAATGAGCAGAATCATTGAGTCCTTAGCCTTTTCACATATTCTGATTTATTTCACATATTCTCTAGTTGATACCTCTCATTTTCATCCAGATTGGAGCAAACTGCGTAATTTCACTTTTTCTTGTGGCCACACAATATTCCTTTGAGTATATATACCACAACTTATTTATCTACATGTTTACCTTTGGATATTTGGGCTACTTTTACTTTTGTTGTTGTACTAGACATTACAGTGAATATAGATATACTTATACCATAACTGATCAGTGTTTTATGTTTAGGAGTAGAGGTCAAGAATTGAAATTGCTGGATCACATGCAAGCATAATACTTAGACTTTTGAGAAATTACCATACTGTTTTATATAGAGACTGAATGAGTAATGCTCTCATGAGCAGTGAAAGAGAACTCATTTTTTTTACTCCAGTCATGCCAACAGCAAAAATACTTCTTTTATTTTTATACATACCATTCTCTTAAGTATGATATTGCACCTCACAGTTTCGATTTGTATTTCCCTGATTAGCAGTGATAATGAACTTATGTCCTCTTCCTAGAAATGTCTGTTTATCTCCTCTAGCACATTTCATGATCAGGTCATTGTTCATTTATTTCTGGGCTTTGTGCGTGCTTTATATACTTTCTGTATCAGTCCTTTATTTTATGAATTACTTGCAAATATCCTTTTCCTTACAGTAATTTTTTTAAAAAATTAGCCCAAATTTATTTTTCTATGTATAAATTCTAATTTGATGTAATCACAATTGTTTTCTTATCTTTGCCAATAGGAGCAAATTTTTGTTTGTTTTTTTGGTTTTTATTTTGGGGCTATATCGGTGGCACAAGGGTTATTCCTGGTTCTATGCTCAGAAATTGCTCCTGGCAGGCTCAGAATTGGACCATATGGGATGCCGGGGATTGAACCCAGGTATGTCCCAGGTCGTCCACATACAAGGCTCTAACACTGTGCTATCGCTCTGGCCCCAGATCAAATTTTTAAAGATCCCTTTGAGTTCCAGATCCTAGAGGGTTATCCCTATATTTTATTCAACAAGTTATAAATTATAGTTTAATATCAAGGTTTTAATATAGTTTTAGTTATCTTTTCTATATGGTGTAATACCCAGTTTTAATTTTTGACATTTTTTTCTTTAACTGCCAGTTTTTCCAGTGTCTTTTATTAAAAGAAAAAAACTTTATCCAGTGCAATCTGAAATTAAACTGATTGTAAGATGGAGAGGATGCAGTGTTATTGCTTTGGTTTGGTACTTTATTAAAACTAAACACTGAAGTTGTTTAAAAGCAAAAGCAAAAGTCCTCTGAAGATACCTTACCTCTTTTACTGTATTTTTGGCTCTGGTCCCTTGCTTTTATACTCCCTAAGAAACATGTTGTGAGCATAAAATAATTCAATTAATCCCTTATTTAAAAGTTATAGGAGACAAAGTATAGAAGTTAGTACCCAGGTAGGATAAAGTATTTACTTAATTAAAAAAGAAGGTAGCAAAAACAATCCCACAAGCACAGGTTGTGGGGCCAGAGAGAAAACACCAATGCTGTTATTGCTTTGCCACTTTGTATAGTTTTAGTTTTGACTTGCCCTTTCTATTGACTCTTTTTCTCCTTCCCAACTGATTAGGAAAATTGCTGAGATTCAGGTTGTGCCATATCTGGCCACATTCAACTATAAACTAACCTGGAACTATTGGGCATGATTATTAATTAACATATTATAATGAGCTAGAGTTTGCTTAACAGTCACCAAGGCTGACCCACATTTGTTTTCCTCTTGTAACAAAGGGAGAGAACTTTCAGGGAGACATAATAGGTCTCATCATTCTGCCAATTATTTGTTAAACCAGATTCAAGAAAATTTTTTTAAAACTTTATTTTATTGATTGGTTTCTGAGCCACACCCAGCAGTGCTCAGGGGTTACTCCTGGCTCTGCACTCAGAAATCGCCCCTGGCAGGCTGGGAGACCATATGGGATGCCAGTAATCCAACAGGGACCCTCCTGGTCAACTGTATGCAGGGCACAAGGAAAATTTGTTACTTCACTTCTTCCTCTCTTTTTTCTGATATTCTTATGACCTCATACATGCCATTTGATATCTACCTATTTAACACTAATAAACTCTCATATGACCTTGAAGTTACCAGGAAAGTCTTTTTTTTTCTTTTGGTTTTTGGGCCACACCTGGTAAGACTCAGGGGATATTTCTGACTATGCACCCAGAAATTGCTCTTGGTTCAGGACTATATATGACACCTGAGATCAAACTCATCCATCCTGGGCCAGCCACATGCAAGGCAAATGCCCTACTGCTGTGCTATCTTTCCACCAGGAGAGTCTTGAGATCAAAATTGGAAAATGTTTGAAGTGGTAGTTCAACATACTACAGATGTGCAGATTTGAAATTGAAGAATGTTGAAAACCACTGGTCTATTCTCTTGTTTGTAACTATTAGTCCAGGACTAGTATGCAGGATAGGTTCTAGTTTATAGCTTTAAAAAGGTTCAAAAATTCTGGATTAGAATACATTAAGATAAATGTGATATCTGAAAAATACAGTAGAATTTAGAACAAATTAAACTATGTAAGTAAAGGCCAGAAAAATAAGC
Source organism: Suncus etruscus (assembly GCF_024139225.1). Taxonomy (NCBI): domain Eukaryota; kingdom Metazoa; phylum Chordata; class Mammalia; order Eulipotyphla; family Soricidae; genus Suncus; species Suncus etruscus. Next base: position 149,035,390 of record NC_064851.1, on the reverse strand, counting down.
AAAAGAAACAGATATGACCAATTTACATGAAGATATTATACTATTCAGAAATTAATAGTTTTGCTTGCTGTGCTTGGTTTTATTTGTTATTCCTAAGGAAAATAAAACCAGGGATATATGACATTACCTTTTATTTCATTGAGTCAGACTTTATAGTAAAGCAGTCTTAACTTCAATTGCCCAAATTTTGACAAATGGGCTTGAGGATCTGGGTAATTAGTTAAAGTTCAAAATTCAAAGAGAATATAAAAATAAAAAATCTATGTTGTGTCTAAGAACTGCTTGCCATACCCACATAAAAAATAATGTGAATGATCTCCCTTGGTTGGGATATGGTAAGAAAGGAACTTTCATCCACTGCTGGGGGGAATGCTACCTGATCCAACCCCTATGGAAGACAGTATGAAGGGTGCTCAGTAAACTCAGAATTGAGATGCTATATGACCCAACAATTGCTCTCCTGGGTATTTATCCCCAAGTTGGAAGAGTATTCATTATTTGTGCACTTCATTATTTATCGCAGCACTCAGCACAATAGCTAAGATTTGGAACCAACCTCAATCCCCAACAACAGATAAGTGGATCGTGAAGATGTGGTACTTATACACAATGGAATACTACATAGCAGTTAGAAATAATAAATCTCTTTTCTGCTGAGCCAGCCTAGACACAACAAGAACTATAATCTCTCCAGGACCCACACCCAGTAAGATATCCCCACCCAACGAATGTGGGGCCAATTCCTGTCATGTGATTGGGTACCCAGAGACTTATAAAGAACGGTGGCCATGCTCTCTGCCTCTTTTCTGCTGAGCCAGCCTAGACACACCAAGGACTATAATCTCTCCAGACCCACACCGGAAATGTGTGGCCGCTCCACTTCGCTCCATAGCCGCACTTATCTTGTAACCCCTGAATTCCATTTCTGCACATTGTAAGAAGCAATCTACAGCCTTACCAATGGAGTAATTTTGCAGTACACCCTCATATTTACAGAAATCAAGATGGCTCCTCTAATAATCTAAAAAGTAGAAAACATCTAGGTATCCTCTCAAATAAGAAGTTTAGAGTAGAATTATGGAAAATGTTCAGGAAGCTCAAAAAAAGCATCAATAGACTTGACTGGAGCACAATTAAGCATCAAGAGGATTTGTCAACTGAAATTAAAAATTTTCACACTGAACTAACAGATCAGAAAAACTGAGCTTATGCAACTGTTGCCAGGCACGGGGTTTGGGGAGACCCTATGCCGGAGGCTTTCTCTCTAGGCTGGGGAGTGCTGGGAGGTTTAGCAGGCCCCATAGCCTACCCACTCTTTTCCCCCTGACTCCAGGCCTTCCCTGGGTGCCAGCTCAGATGGCCAGAAGTGGGTTCAGGTGGACTCTTAGTGGTCCTCAGGCTTCCCCCCACCCTCCGTACTCCAGGAGGGAGGTGCATGGAGAGGAGGGTGGGCAGACATCTATCTTATGGTTTCCTCCTTGATTCTGGAGACCAGCTCTTGCCAGGTATAGGGTTTGGTGAGGCCCCATACAGGAGCCCTTCTCCCTAGTCTGGGGAATGCTGGGAAGCTTGGCAGGCCCCCAGCCATCCCCCTTTTTCTCCCTTGGACTTCATGCCTTCCCTGGGTGCTGGTCTATGTGGACTCTATAGGGCTCAACAGGCTTTCCCCCTACCTCTCCCTACACTAATGGAAATGCGCTTTGGGAGGAGGGCAGGCCATTCTAGTACTGGTTTATGTTGGGACAGTCACTGGAATTTTTTCTCCTTGATTTCCTATTGATAGTATCGTATGCATTTATTTTATATATCCATAACATTCATCTTGTATTGTGACCTTGATACTGCCCTACACATCTCATTTCTCATATTTTACTGCCTCAGTCCCAACCCTTATTTCCCCCATCTTCCCATGTAGGTGCAGCTCATGACATGAAGCTCACCACATAGAGTGATGAGTGCAATTAGAGAAATAAGTACACTGAAAACTATCATAACAATGTGAATGAGTGAGGGAAAAAGAAAGCCTGTCTTGAGTACAGGTGTGGGTAGGGTGGAGAGTAGGTAGATCTGGGAAATTGGTGGTGGGAATCCTGCACTGGTGAAGGGGGGGGTGTTCTTTACATGACTGTAATCATACAACTACAATTATATTTGTAATCATGGTGTTTAAATAAAGATAATTTATAAAATCACTAAAAAAGAAATAATACAATCATGGATTTTGCAGCAACATGGATGGATCTAGAAAATATTATGTTAAATGAAGTAAGCCATAAAAACGATAAATCGAGAATGATAGTATTTATCTGAGGTATTTAGAATATATACCATATATACATATAATACTCCACGAACAAATAGAATGGGCTAAAGGGTAGAAACTCCAAGCACAGTAGATGTCAGCATATAGCAAGGAGAAGTGTTCAAATCAAGTGGAAAAGGAGCAACACAAAGCCTCAACTATCCATTATACCATAAAGAAACCAGCAACAACAGAAACAGCTGTTTAGAGTGAACAGTTATGCAATAAAACTCTAACTACAAAGGCCTATAATAATGTCTTGATTTTTTGGGCCACACCCAAAAAATTTGGGTTTGATGCTCAGGGGTTACTCCTGGTTAAGCGCTCAGAAATTGCCCCTGGCTTGGGGGACCATATGGGACGCTGGGGGGTTGAACCACAGTCTTTCCTTGGCTAGTGCTTGCAAGGCAGACACCTTACCTCTAGCACCACCTCGCCGGCCCCTGTCTTGATTTATTTATCCACAGAACCAGGTGTAGAATATGACTGGAAGCCAGAGACTGCCACTGCAGTGATTACAAACAATGTTTTAATGCCTTAATTTTACCAGGTATAAAATAATTTTTCAGCTTCTTTGCACACAGTGGTTATTGGAAACAAAGGGTGGATATCCTAATTTTACACCTCAGTACTCAATCATACTAGATACCATATACAGTGCTCAGTATGACAATGTCTATATAAAATACTCTAATTTACCCACATCCTTTTGTTTATGTCTTCTATTAGGACCTAAAGCATATCATCATTTAGAGCACTGAAACAGTCAATGGCACACCACAGACTTATGTTACAGGTACCACATGTTGAATACGTTTTTGCAAATTACCATTTCAATTTTTTTCTCTACATTTTTACTTCCTCTGTTCTTCTTTCCTTTCTTCCTTTCTTCATCAATTTAATCTATATTAAATAAAGCCCACGCTGTCATTTTCTCTTTAGGAAAGGAACCTGATACATAAGATGCAGCGGATGTTATTGCAGAGGGTAGCCACCTCTTAGAGTCCTCATTTAGTCCTCTAGAAACAAAACCTATGCTTATCCAAAAATACTCAAGCCACTATCTAACCCTGAAAACTTCATTTAGCAAATCCCATCTCCATCAGGAATGAAGTGCCTAGGAATTGGAAAACCTTCCAACTCCGTCACATCGCCCTAATATTTTTAACTGTACTTGCTTAATTTTCTTTTCTTTTCTTTCTTATCAGTCCTGAATTGGCTATGTGCAAGGTAAGTGCCCTACCACTGTGCTTTCTCTCCAGCCCAACAATGCAGAAACTTATTTAAAAAATACTAAAAAAAAATCTGTTGTAGAGGCAAATGGGGGCAAGTGGCATTGGTGAAGGAGAGTGTACAGTGGTGCAGGGTTAGTGTTAAAATATCGTGAATAACTTGTAATTTTATTGTAATATTATATATGTGATATATATTTAAATATATTTAAAAAATAAAATATCCATACACATGTGAACATGCTCCCTCATCACCAGAAAGCTCAAGAGTCCCTTCCACACTTAACACCTTGCTGGCAGAAAATCTGTCCAGCTCTACAACTAATCCCCTCAAAAAGATAATGGCTGCCAAATCTCTCCAGGTAGACTGTTTAGCGCTCATACCCTGGGATTTCTCATAATAGGAAGACAAGGAAGAGGTTTTAGAAGGCACAACAGGCTTCAGCCACATCCAACACCCTCTGACAGAAAGTCTGTCCACCTCCACATCTGAATTTTATCAAACTGCCAAGTCAACAAATTGTTCCAGATCTATATATCCTGGACCACACATTTGTAACACCTCCAAATTTCATATTTCTATCAACCTCGTAGGATCATAGCAACCCTGATGGATAGCTACACTAAAGTCCACCAAGCCTAGTAAAACTAAATCATAACAGATAAGGTTCAAATAGCACCAACCACAGCCTAATAAATCCTTAGACATTCACTTACACAGTAACACCATTGAAAAATATAACAATTATTACAAATTGACCCATATTTATCTAAGCTTTGATAATTCCACTTGTGTGTTATAACAAACATTATGAAATAAAATTATGTGTAAGGGGGCAGGTTAAGTAGGAAAGTGGAGGAAAGTTCACACTGGTGATGAGTTGGTGTTGGTACATATAATGCCTGAAATAACCATATTATATAGAACTTGGTAAGTTACAGTATTATAATAAAAATAAAATAATAAAGGAGTATTTAAATAAAATGGATATAGATATAGTTTATTATTTAAAACTTCTGCTACTCTAATTCTATTTTTATTAATAAACAGTTTACCACAGCCACCATGTATACACTTAGCCTGTTCTGTAGATTTCCTCTGTTCATGAATGAGATGTAAACCAAGTTGAGAAAAATCATGTGTACACTGTACACATTACTGGCAATCTCAATCTCAGGTGAGAGGGGGCATGCCAAGTCCTCACCCTAGACTTGAAGCAATGCCTACTGTACCCATTATCCACAGCACCATTTTTCAATAGTCCTACTTCAGCACTCCTCTATGACTCTCTGCAGAGACACCAACCAATCAGACCAAAACTGATATATTAGTATTTGGGTTGATATCACCAGGATTTTTATTGACGTGAGTGTGGGCACCCTCCCCCAACCTTGTCATACTTGTGGATGCCCTGGCAGCCAGAAACATGCCTCACCAAAGCTATATTACAAATACTGTACTTGTACTGTACTGTAATGATAATGGAATTATTGAAATAACATTTATTAAAAATGTTGGGGAAATTGGCATATTTCACAATGGTGTCATTATGTCATTTTCTGAAGATTTACTAAACTAATTAATTCTTAGTAAGCATTCCATTTGTTAGTTGTTTGTTGGGCTTATGTGACTTCTATGATAATTTTACACCTAATTTGGTGTATTTTTACTGGAAAGTCAGTATTAAAATTATGTGAGTCTAGCATGCCACGTAAGTGGTCTCAATGTTCAGAACTTCGAAGATCTATGGAACTGGGCCAATTAGCACATATGGCAACAACATAATTCAGGGATGTGGCTGCGACTGTGAAAGCACTCTGGAAGAAGTTAGATGTAGGGAAAGAGAGGTGGCCTGTCCTGTTTCCAAGAGTCCCTAGAGATGTCAACCACAAATCTAGCATGTCTGAAATTTTATCAGATTGAAGTACCTGTGTAGATTAATGAAAAAAGGTGGTGAAATTGGGCCATTGGTGTGGCTGCAGTTGTAGGGTTGGTCTGTGTGTGTAGCTTCCAGAGTTTAAGCAAGGCAGGGAACTTAACCCGCCCCCTTCCAGAATTCCCATTGTGATTAAATGTGAGTTTGATATATCCATGAGTTTTTGCTGCTATTTTTTTCTGTCTTTTGAGAGTTATATGTGTTTGTGGTGCTTACCTTCTGAGCGTGCAGGGTGGTCAGGTTTGGATGTGGGCCTGGCTGCAGGGTTAGAAGTATCTGCAAATATTTGTGGAAAGGGATGAAGTGGGGCCAAACATAAATATATTTTAGATTATAAAGTAAATTGATTTCTAAATGAATAACAGCCATATTCATGCTTTTAGATATTTACATTACTGATTAAATAAAACAAAGTTATAGAAAACTAGAACATAAATACAAGTAACTTGGCTTTTGTCTCAAACTTTATCCCAAAATAGGGGAATATTGTGAAAAAGTAACAATAGGGAAGCAATGCCTTGAAAAATTTCCCTCAAGAATGTTACCCATTGAAGTTAATTTTTGTGAATATGCAATACAGAAACTACCAAATTGTATAAAACTAGGAACATTAGCATCTGAGGAACCCTGAAAATCTCCCATACTTTCCAATTTAGCTATCTCTTATTTTTAGACAGTTCCAATATGGACTTTGCAGAGGCTACTATGGCAGTACTTGATCTTCTACCTCTTCCTAAACCAAAAATTTACAACTCAAATTGGCACCACCTAAGAGTGCCCGTCTCACTTTTTTTCTGAGCTGTCCAGCATAAGAATTACTCTTGTAATTGTGTTACCCAGAAATATAGTATGAGGCTTCTCTGTGCCCAGATGAGGCTTTTACAGCTCCCACCTGGGGCCACTCTCATTTTCTCTAAAGAAGACTTTAAAAGATGCTTGACTGCTTAAAATCATTAGTGAAAATAACTCACAGGAGGGTTTTGGAGCTAACATCTCTGAAAATGGCATCAGTTTCCCATCTGAAATCCTGTTTTCTGTGTTTTTTATTTCCTAACCCTAACCAACATGGTACTGTTTAACATCACATTGAGAAGAAAATCTAAATATATATTTTAGAGATAAATTGTTTAATATTTTAAGGTATTAAAATTACAGCCATATTTTAAAAGTGATCATACTTTCGTTAATTAAATTTTTAAAGGTTTAGAAATGTTATATAAATAGGCATGGCATTTTATTAAAAATTATAGGAAGTCATTTGCTCATTCTAATAGAATGTATAGCCTCACATATATATGACATGGATTCTACTACTGAAGTACATCCCAAAACATTCTAATTAGTTTACTTTTGATTAGTGCTCCCAGACTTAGAAGTCACAAGCTCAAGACCTTCTAATGTTTACTTTTGATTAGATTTTGTTCAATGAATAACCAAAAGATTTTTGTCTTGTGTCTTTTGTCTTTAGATACTATGGTACTCCAGTTTATATCTAGCTACCATATGCTACCACTTTTTAATAGGTTTTTATTGAATCATTATTTACAATATTGTTAATGATATTTTTGTGCACATAATGTTTAAAACCATATCTGAAACCAGAATGTCTGTTTTCTTTCACCAATGACCTACAATTCAGTCCCATCTACCCACTACTCCAATTTTAGTAAATCCAATTCTGTAAGCAAGTTGATTCTTGTTGCATTTGATCATGCATTATTTCCTTATTAGATGTTTCTCTGTATACTTTACATGAGATAAGTCATTCCATATTTGTCCCTATTCTTCACTCAGCATGATACCCTTTAATTTCTCCCATGTAGTAGTAAAATGCATAATTTTGTTTTTTATTGCCAAATAATACTCCTTTGTGCAGATATGTCACAATTTGTTTACTCACTTGTCTTTGGGTACTTAAGTTATTTCCAGACTGTTGCAGTTGTGAATAGTGCTGCAATGAGCATAGTAGCATAAATCACTTTGGGCCATGAGAATAGATGCCAAGAAATGAATTTCTGTTTTTTATGGAAGCTAATTTCTTAATCTTTTGAGAAGTCTCCTTAACTGTATTCCATAGAGACTAAAGCAGTTGGCATGCCTGCCAAAGGTGGATATGGATTCTTACACTAGAGCTCCTAAAAACCAGTGGTTCTATAAACATTCTTTAAATCAGTCTTTTGTATTTCTGGCTCTGAGATTACTAAATTAATTAAATAAATGCTGGTCATATGTTTTGTTTATTTTCATGAGTCACGAATTTTGCTCTGCTGAAAATTCAACTTTTGCAATTTCACTTTTCAAAAAAGTCCTTAATACATGGTTGACTTTTATTCTCCTTTATTCCTTTATATACTTTATTTAGATATACATATATGCCACATGTTATATACTACTGCATTATTTTGGTTAGTATCATATAAATATTGATAACATTACATTAAGTGAATGCATATTATACTTGACAAAAAATGTATTTTGGGGCCAGAGCATAACAGGCAGGACATTTGCCTTAAACATGGCCAACTTGGGTTCAATCCCAAGCATCCCATATGATCTCTTGAGCCTGCCAGGAGTAATTTCTGAGCATAGAACCAAGAGTAACCCCTGATGTGATCCAAACACAAGACAAAATTGTGTTTTACGTTCAAAATTTTAATACCTATTATATGAATACAAAATTCTTTTTAGTCTTATTCTGAAATTGGAAAAGTAACATTTCTTTCTGTCTAGAAACTTCTTCACAAGAATTGATTAGAAATATCAGAGTCACACTTATTTACTAAATGAAAGTAAATTCACTTTCACTTCTTTTGAAATCCTTGGGATTAGAGAAATGATCAAATATAATGTGAGGATTATATATTTCTTGAACATTTAAACCAATTCTAGAGTTTTTCTTTCATAAGCTTCTAAAATGTCTTTCAATTTTAGTCTACTTCAATTTTCTTCCTTTACTACATTATTTAAGGCTTAACTGTAGTTAAATTTCATAATAAATGGAATGTAAGTGGTGTTTATAAATATAGTTAAATGTATTAAACTTAATATTGGCAAGTTTGATATTTATGTTTTTTTCTTGTTCTTAATTAAATTAACCACATATTTTATTTATGGAGAAACTTGTAGGTGTCAGGAAATCCTGGTTTTACCTAAGTAGCATGATCCTAAATATTTAGACTAATCAAACTTTAGCTATGATGATAGTGAAATTTCTATTGTACTTTAGGATCAATATGGAAATGTGTTAATCTAGGAAATTGGGTAAAAATGCGTAGATAACAGAAGTTGAGAAGAAAAATAAAAGACCATATTTATGATCTTTATGGCCATGATCCTATACCTCAATATGATATCTGCCTTCTCTTTTTGTCCTCATTTTCTTTTCATTATTCTCTCTCCATTCAGTCTTTCCTTTGTTCAATTATTTCTTTATCTTCTGATACTGTAAACTCTTTCCTAGTGCTTAATGTAATTATCAAGTTCTTGTTCCCACCACCTAAGAAGGAAATTCAGACTAATGTGCCTCCTGGATCAGAAGCAGAGGTGTCCTGAGACTCATTTACAAGGCATTTATCTACAACAGAACGATGGCATCTTGCTGCTGAGAAGAAATTGAAGCTACTGATAAATAGAGCAGTGCAAGACTTAATAGCCTTGCTGAATAAAAGAAAATGTTTGACACTGAAGGGTGTTTAGAAACTTGGACTGATAAGACCTTCACCCACATCACCCAGAAATCTTGAAGTAGCTGGTTGCCAGGTATTCTGACACTCTTCCTTGCCAGAAGCCAGAGTATATTCAGAAGTTGGGGGAAATCCAGTGAAGCCTGGAACACTTTAAACAGAAAAAAAACTCTATATAAGGGTTGTGTTGTGTTAAAAAGTAAAGATGCAGAATTGGGAATAGGGCAAGAATTTAATCAAATCTTCTATAGTGAGATCAAATTCAGTGTTTAAAAAGGATGTGACAACGCATTCCATTAAAACCGGACCCTTGTCAAATAAAATAGCTCTCAAATAACCCTGGAATTGGTTAAAAACAATCCTCAACAGCTCAATTTTATTTTTAAATTGTTCACTTAGCAGCTATAGAAGCTAAAATTAAATTATAATTTATATATCTAATATATAAATATAATTTTAATTATATAAGATTTCAAATTAAATTATAAAACAAGACAAAAATCACTATTAAACATTCTTTTTTCTCTGAGCCTTAAATTTTTCCTTTTAAGACCTTGAAAAAATAATTTACTTAGTTCACTTTTCCAAAGGATAAACTGCAAAGCTTCAGACTTCTCTGACCTTGATCTCTTTCCTCCAGAACTTCAGTGAGAAATTAAATGGCTGCTAGTTTCTTAAATATGAAATCACTAAAACCATATTATAGGGGGAAATGCATTAACCTAAATTTAAATATCAGTTTCTCCATATATGAGCAATGTGGATATCATCTAATCATTTAATACCTTAAGATAGCTTTATTTGTTTCAGAAAATAATAATACAATATATCTCATAAAGCCTACCTGAGGATTATATAAAAGAAAAGTTATGTGAAGACACTAAGATACACTACTAGACTGTGCATTATTATGCATTCTACTTTCATAACTTCCTTCTTTACTTTTAACTAGTTTTACTTATTTGTTCAGCATACAAGAATTCCTGTATAGTTCCAATTAAAAATCTCTTTATTTATAGAGGTTAACACAGCACTTGAACTATAATAGGGATTTAATGTATGAGTATATTTCCTAGTTCATTAAACACCATGAGCAACAGTATAGTGAAACAAACTATGATAGTCTCCATATGTATAATAATGACAATAATAATTTAGTCCACTCAGAAAACAAGAACATATAACTGGAGTTTATTTATTCATTAGAAAATATATCTTAGTTTACGACTTTACATTATGTTCAACTCTGGGATTATAGTGTTGAAAAAGAAAGGTCTGGTCTTTACATGAGTCATGCAGTATTTCTTTTTCATCTCTTTGGTCTCATCCTTGTAATATAATACCCAGGTCAAAATAAATTACAAGGTAAAGGTATTATTACATTGAATAAATAGTAAAGTCAAAAGCTTTAAACTGGTTTATTCATTAACTTACTAAGGTCAGTGAGGACTCTCTTTTTTTCCTCTGCTCTTCTTTACTTGAATTATATTATGTGACATTAAATTGCCCTCAAATTTATATGACTACTAAAATTACATGCTTAGAACTGGAGCAATAGTGCAAGGGTTAAGTGCTTACCTTCACTGTAGGTTACCATGATTGGATTCCCAGTACCATATAAGATTCATTCACTCCCAAGCACTTCTAGAAGTTAACCCTGAGCACAGAGCCAGGAGCAAGGCCTGAGCACCTGGCACAACTCCTTTCACCCCTACTAAGATTACAATTTTCTTTCAATGCAAAAGAAACAATATTTCAGAAGTTCTCAGCTATTTCCTCCTATGTTTCACTGGTTTCAGTAGAATTGTATTCACCCTTGTAACCTCCCTGGACTTAAAGTGTGGATAGGGGATATGTTTAGAAATGCATCATTATGTGATTTTTGTCAATCATCATATAATCTAGATGATGTAACCTACAAAAGATAGAGACTGTAAAATTAACATATACTTACGGTCTTTCATTAATATGTATGCCATTATGAGGTACCTGATAGTACAATAAATGAGATATACTTATTAGGTGAGGACCACATATTGTATTTGTTCCCATTTTGATTCTTCTCTTCAGTATGAGTTATATGTAGTGTTCATAGTAATATGTTCATAGTTTTTATTTTTACTATAGTCTGGCCCCTCCAATTGTCTGAGGAACAGTAAAATGGCCTCCTGTTTGAAAAGTTATAGGACCATTCTAAATCATGTGCTGTTTTCTTGAGATAATATTACTAAAATATTCAGAAGATGAAAATTAATCTGAAGCTCATGATTTCAGAGAAAACAGTATAGGCATTCATTATACCTGGTGTATTTCAGAGGGGAAGAGGGACTGTGATGTTAGGAGGTAGCAACTACAAGGTCATGTCAAAATTCTAAGAGAGCTTTCATTCAGGTTGGTAATGTTGCAAAGATTACTTTTAGAGGTTGAAAAGCAAAATCTTGTGCTGCTGAACTTGGAAGAAATGTGTGTAAAGAATGGAAAATATCACTTCACATTTAGTTTTGGAATAATTTAATAACTGTAGTGAGTTATACAGTCAAGAAAATATATTACAAATAAATGTAAAAGTAGAGTCACTAGCACTAAAAAAATCAAAGTATAATATACTCAATATTTTATTCATTTAGAAAATGAACAATAGTAGTAATAAAATCATGTGATAAGTATCTAGTAAATGAAGTAGATACTGATTTTATCAGTTGGTTTCTAACCTGCTGATATACATAAGAACCACATAGCCTGCATTTTTAAAATGCACATTTTTATAATTTTATATTTACTTTTATTGGGAGTTATTACCAGAATCATGCTTGAAGGACATTCATGTAAAAGTGCATTGGGTAAGGGGATAGCAGAGATCAAACTTGTCCTCTCACATGTAGAGCATGCACTACAGTCCTTTGAACTATCCCGTTAGGCTTCTGAAATAAAAGTATGGGGAAGGGGTTGGGCAATACACAGAGCTGCTCAGATCTTAATCCTCTTTCTGTGGCCACATATCACTTCTGGTGGTACTTGGGATACCTTATGCAGTGTTGGAAATTTTTAAATAAAAGTGTTTAATGTAGCAATTTTAATTCCATGATATCAGAGAGCCTAGAATTTTTTTTTTGAAATCAATAGTTTAGTAATCATAGAACAAAAGAAGGTGAGATTCACCAAGGTTAATGCAGTTAGACTATACATTCTTCAAGGAAGCAACAAAAGACTGGACAAATTTTCTACTTTGGCAATATTTAAAGAGTTTCCAAGATCTATTGGAGTAATATAGGTCTTGATTTCTTTATTGCTCACTGAAGTGTATCCATAACTTAAGTATATTTTATAAGATATATACTTATATAGTGATATAAATAGATTAGAGAAACAATAGAAATAAGGAGATATTAATTGTAATGGATTTTGCATTAAATGATATTGAATTATCATAGAAGGCAGAAAAAAGGGAAGTTTTTCAAAGACTTTCACCAACTGTTATAGTTACTCAGTAACTAATTTGTCTTCATAAAAAAAGTTGGCAGAATATAATTACTTTTCTTAAAGAAAATGTGAATAGATGAGAAAAGTAAAACCAAGTTTTGCCATTAGGATAATTCCATATTTTATTTGTGTTTATGTAAAATAAAGGAAAATTCTTTAGACTGGGAAACAGGAGATTGCTTCCAGAACCAGACTTGTTTCTTACTTGCTGAGTGACCTTGGAGAAAATCCTCCCCTTTGCAGCAATTTCATCATTGGTAAAATGAAAGGGTTTCCTCAGACCTGTCACATCCTTTGCCCCAATGACATTATTGCAGCATTCACCTCCAAGAGAATTGTATTGACAATATAATTCATTGTAAACTTTTAAAATGAGTATGGCTAAAATAAAATGCATGTTGCATTAAATGGAATGGTAATGCTACTCTTTCTAATTATCCATCGAACAATGTAATAACCATACTGAAATTTATGATTGAAGTAGTACATTTATTGACCTTATAAGATTGTAGAAAATTGCATCTCACAGCTGCCCTTTATATTAAGTGAAATTTATCCTTTACCACCAGGAACAGAAGTATTACTAGGGTATGAATGAGGCCCATTAACACAACGTAAGTTGTATCACATAATATGACATAATAGTTGTGGACTAGATATTTAACCTGTAAACACTGTACTTATTTCTATAGAGAAATTCATGTTTATTGTCTCTGAATAAATCTCCACTTCTTTTCTATCTGTGACTAAATTCAAAGTGTAAAAGGCCAGAAAAACTCTCCTTTGTGAAGACTTCAGAGATGCATCTGTGGCATGTGTATATTTTACTCCAGTCAAGGTCAACTTAGTATTGAAATATCTAAATCAATTCTTCGGACATTTGAAGGTCATAGCTACAGAAAATAAATTCTATCATATTTGTCCTTAAAAAATTAATTCATTATAATGTCCTAAGTTTATTTAAATATGATCAATGTCTACAAAATATATGACTATATTTTCAGACATTGTATTACTTAGATAATAAAGTAACTTTTGAGTCCTGCAAAGCCAACAGGACCTATAATAATAAAATTATTAAAACCATTTTACATCTTTTTTATGAACCTAAAATATAGATAATAATATCCTCTCTTTGTAGCTACTGGAATTTTTAAATTTTCCAAGGGGAAATGCATTAAAGACTCTGTTCTACATCTACATCAGTTTCTAACATTCTACTGGAAATGTTCCTCAAATAAAATAATCACATACCCATTTTACAGCATACTGGCTCTTGAATCTTTCTTTATAAATGAAATAAGGGGCTCTATTGATTTCAAGCCTAGTGTACATTTTCTTTTTTTAATATATATTTATTTAAGTAACATGATCATAGTTGGATTACAGTCATAACCAGAACACCCCCCTTCACCAGTGTAACATTACCCCCTTCCCCCTTCCCATCCCCTGCCTGTATTTGAGACAGACATTCTACTACAGTTATTTGTTTTTAAGTTCAGGAATTTGTATTTTTTTTCCTTAAAGGATAAGAGTATAAAAATATAGTTAAAGGTGTGAATAGTGGCAATCACCATTGTTTGCATTAGGTCCAGAAAAATGGGGAAAATGGAAAAAAAAAAAAACCTTGGCCTGATTACAAAAAGCCCTCTCCACAGAAGTTTATTGGCATAAGACCAACTCTGGGTTCCAGGCATACCAGTCTGTCCAACTCGAGTCATTCTCAAGGTCCCAGTGAAACTTTTTCACACTTTAGCTATTGTTGGTATCAGATTCTTATATTTAAAGACTCTGGATTCTGTGCATTTCTTTCATTGATGTCAGGCTGATGTGGAGCATCCTCTAGTTTCAGCATAACATTAAATGCGGAGGGATCTGCCCCGCATGCAGACTGTTGCTGAGTCATCTGGGTGTTGGGAGCACTCTTTGGAGTAAGTCAATGCCAAAGCAGTGGTAGGTCTTCTCTGGTAGAGGCTTGGATCCTGGTAATGCTATAGACAATTGTGGTTGTTTCCATAGATGGTATCCATTGTTCAGGTGTGTGTGGGCGATGCCCATTCTTCTGAGACCTGAGCCAAATCATTATGCCAATGTTCAGGGTAAAAGGCCTAATTACATTACCAAATTTGTGTTCCCATCTCTATTAGATAAGAACTTGTTTGCATACGTATTATTTTCCCTTTTTAATGTGCCTATGCAAAAGAGAAGCAATGCCACAAGATATTGTTGGTGCATCTGGGGCCAACGAATAAAGTCCAACATTCCCTGTAACTTGGTACATACATGAAATCTATACAGAGATACTCTTCTATCAGTATTGCTTATAAAACATATCTCAAAGGGGGAAAATCAAACAATCAAATAACAAATCCAGTAGGCAAAATTGTCACTATATGAGAATATTCAAAAAGAGTTATAGATGTTAAGGGAATACATCTGAGATATACAAAGGAGATACTTGTGACCCTTTTATGTTTTAAAAATAGTCAAGAGGGAGGGGGGTGTTTCCGAGACACCACTTTGATCTGTGATTTGGACAAGCGAAGAGAGCATGGAGCCATGTCCTCCCCTTGTTGCCTGCTGAAGCTTCTGACTTCCGAGAGGCCTTTGCTTCCTAATTGCTGGAGGTTGAAAGTTCAGCAGTCACTTCCCAGACCCTTGCAGGAACAAGGAAGCCTGGGGTCTCTTTTAAATTGCACCTCACCAACACCCACTTGCTGGGAACCTGAGCAGTTGTCCAGGAATAACCCTGGGGACGGGGAGGAAGGAGACAGAAGGCTATGGGGGGGGGGGTGGGTAGCCAAGGCTGCATCTTCACCTTATCTTAGCCTAAAAGCCTACAGCATGGAACCTTGCCATGGCACGTTGCCTGCTGAAGCTTCAAGACTCCACCCAAAAAATTACTGTGAAAAATATGTAATCCACCTTGGCCAAAACAAAAATCATTAGTACAGAAAATTGGTTAAATGTGGGGTAACAAGAGATGGGAGTGAGGGAGTAAAGGAATAAAACGAGCGCCTGAACGGTGTTCAGATAATGACAAGCAGATGAAAAACAATGATATCCATATATTTCTCATAATGTTCCTCACGGGGGTGGGGGTGAAGGGTTTCACAATGGACAGGTTTAATAAGAAAAATACCCTAGTAAGTCCTAATGCCAGAACCTATTGTGCTGCTATTCCCACCTCACTGGCTTGCCCAGCCATGTGGCCTGGTTACAGAGGCCTTTGGCATAGCGGAGGGCTGCCAAATGCCATGCTGGCAGGACCTCCCTGCTTGGCTCCCAGGAAGGAAAGAGATCCTTCCGGAGCCAGAAGGCTGGAAGGTCAGAGCCCCCACCCCAGACCGTCCCTTTGGAGCCGGGAGGGAAATAGGGAAAGCCTAGAAAAACCAATAAACTCCCAGGGACCCACCTCGCTGGCTTGCCCAGTCATGTGGCCAGGCAAAGCCCTGGAGTACCGGAGGAAGGAGGTAGAGGGGTGCTGGGGTGACCCATGATCCGCACCCCTTCCTAGGCCTGGTTACAGAGACCTTTGGCATGGCGGAGGGCTGCCAAACGCCATGCGGGCAGGACCTCCCAGCTAGGCTCCCCTAGTACATTTTCTTTATTTTCACATTAAATGATTATAGTTATTTATATTATAGACTATATAAAGTTTTAATTACCCCTAAAATTTTAAGACAAAGGGTTCTTGTTTCTACAAATACTATTTTAATGTAATATAACCTTCTTTTATTGAAGTCTTTGTTTTTGTGCCACACTAAGTGGTACAGAGGGCTTACATTGGGCTCAGTCCTCAGGAATCACTCTTGGTATGCTTGGAAGACCATATCTCACTGATTCTGTCCTCAGCACCTGTTACTCTGCAGTTGAGGCCTCCAGTTTGTTTTACATTTCCCCTACCATGTTTTTCAATTGAGTTATTTCTCTTTGAAGTTTTCTCATTTGTATTCTCAGTTCCTCTTGAGTTTCATTTGCTATTCGTTAGGTTTGTTCCATGGTTTCTTTAAGTTCTTTGAACTTCTATATTTACTTTCCAAAGTCCTCTGAGAGAGATTCCATAGGTGTTGATATTAGTTGTGTCTTCTAAGCTACCATCTGCATTCATTGAGCATGGTGGTGTTTTGTCTTGTTTATGTTTTGTTAAAATACAAAATTGTATATTTTATAAAATATAGAGATTTATAAATCATTTAATAATAAATTTATTTGTTTATAAATAACTCATTTGACATAGTAAATAATATAGTAACATAAATCAAATTAACACAAATTTCTGTATTTAAAAATAGTAACAAAGCATTTTTTGATTGTCAATTTTTTTGAAGTCAATTTCATTAATGTATATTAAAAAGAGCTGAATGTTTATATTTCTTTTGTTTTCAATCTGTGTGTTATATTGTTTTGATTAAATAATATGAAGAAAATTAATAATTTTACTAAATAAGATATATTAGAAAATGGAATATTATTTCTTCTTTACAGACATGATTTTAGTTGGGTTTTAGTCATATAAGGAACAACCCCCCTTCACCAGTGCAACATTCCCATCACCAATGTCCCTATCTCACTCCTCATTACCTGTAATCGAGACAGGCATTTTACTTCTCTCACTCATTAACATTGTCATGATAGTTGTCAATGTAGTTATTTCTCTAACTGCACTCACCACACTGTGGTCAGCTTCATATTGTGAGCCAGTCTTTCCGGTTCTCATCTCTATTGTATCTGGCATTATTACAATATTATATTATATTACAATATTATATTACAAATATTATTACATATCCCCACCATCCGAAAGGCAAATGAAAAAATGCTCCACATCACTAATCATCAGGGAGATGCAAATAAAAACAACAATGAGATAACATCTCACACTACAGAGACTGGAACACATTACAAAGAACAAAAACAATCAGTGCTTGATGAGGATGTGGAGAGAAAGGAACTCTCAATTACTGCTGCTGGTGGGAATATCTTCTAGTCCAGTCTCTATAAAAAATGGAATATTATTAATAGTCCTCAGATTATTTAAATTTTTTTGTCCTTCAGGGAACAGGCAAATAATTGAAGTTGCTGCTGAAATGGATGGAAGAAAAGGGAGTTTATTTGCTCAGATCAAGAGTTCAAGTAGCACTGGGAACCTTGGCCATGGTCCTGCACAATTCTTAGACATTTCAAACAAACTAATATTCTTACACAAGCTAAATTGCAGTTAGGATAAAGTGACATTGAAAAATAAAATGTTTGCCCTAATCTATTTAGCTGTCTCTTTCAGTTCTTGTGCTCTAGTTATTGAGACTCCATGCCCTTAGGTGTCTCCATGCCTTGAGTTCCTCCAGACAAGGTAATCTGTTTTATCTTGTTTTCATCCTTTTTTGTGTGTGACTAATTCTTTTCCATCTTGGTTTTCTTTCTTTCTTTTTTTTTTTTTTGATGCCCATACATTCTTCATCAACTATTTTGTTATTCTCCAGTTTTTTTCAATTTTCCCTCAGAAAACTATACCCCAAACTTGTCAAATTGTAAGGTTTTTTTTTTTTTTCTCTGTGTGTGGGAATATATATGCTCTGGGCTTACACCTTGATCTCTTCATACAGATCTCAGTTGATCATATAAGATACCAGGAAACAATTTCAACTTGGCACCCTTCAAGACAAGTGACCCACCCACTGTACAATATTGCTCCAGACCCATGTTGTAATTTCTTAAAATTAAGCTTGTTTCTGCATGTATAATTTTAATAATCATATTATTTTAATAATCATAATATGTAATTAAAATAATCTATTTTAAAACTTAAAATATTATTGCATCCCAATTTTGAACATATTATACTTAGTGAGAGAGTTCTTAATACTGGCTTTCAGTAACTTGAACATCTTTCCATCTAGCCAGTTCACACTATATTCAAGTTATTCTGTACTTTCTTGTTTGTTTGTTTGTTTGGCCACACCTGATGGTGATCAGGGGTTACTCCTGGCTCTGTACTCAGAAATAGCTTCATCCATATGGGATGCCAGGGATCGAACCCACTTTTGTCCTGGGTCAATCAAGTGCAAGGCCCTACCACTGTACTACTACTCTGGCCCCTCTGTAGTTTCTTTTATACCATCTTATCTTTCCACCCACAGTTAAGAAAGTTTTAGTGTATGTAGAACTACAGGAATCAGAGACCATGTCTTGCCAAAGAGAGAATAAGAAATGATCAAAACAAATATGAATGTAAGTCCAAAAAGTGGTTATTAATTTATACATTCATTTCATTACTTTTGGCATCAAATTTGGCATTAGGGACTATTTTTGATGGGAGGTGGGTGTCATATCCAGAGGTGCTCAGGTGTTACTCTTGGCTCTGCGCCTAGCAATCACTTATGGCAGGTTCAAAAGACCCTATCAGTCGGTATGGATCAAATTCAGGTCTGTAGCAAGCAAGGAAAACGCCCTACCCTTACCTCCAGCCTGGACTGGGACTATTCTTGTTTCTGCTCAGGAGTGACCTCTGGTGGTGTCAAGGAGGCCATATGCATTACCAAGGTCAATAGCGTCACAATGCAATTCAATCTTACCTTCTCTCCTATCTCCAGCACAAAAGAACTCTACCTTATATATAGAAGTATACAGATAATTATGCACACACATTGCAAAGGGATATGACTAAATACAAGGTTTGCAGAGTACCAATTTTCATAGAAAATGCTACATGTGATGATAAAACGTTTGGTTTAGAATGTTTTCAGTTTTCAGTTATTTACTATATAGTTTTGAAAAATTATTAAAATAATGCAAACTACATAGTTTTTTCAACTATTCAATTACTATTTACCAAAAATAATTAACTTATTAATAATTGGGTTGTTTTTCTCTGCTGAAGCCAAAATTAATACCCAAATAAACAAACAGGCAAAACCAAACAACTAAGATCAAAATAATAGTATTTCAAAACAAATATTTTCTCTCCCTAGTTGTAGTTTCAAAACTAGGTTTTCATAGGTGACCTTATAAAATATTGGCAACTTTCAACATTCTGTACATAAGTCAATAATAAACTGGCATATCTTGACCCTTTCATGCCAGATTTAGTACCCGTCTAACTTTAAATCTAAATTTAATCTATACTTAAAATTTAGTCAACACAAAAAATTTCATCATAAATGATAATATTGGAGGGCAAGTCTCAAGCAGATTGAAAACACTGACTTAAAATTCTTGACTAAACATGTCAATTTTTTTCTGTCCCCAAATTTCATCATAGGAAATATATTTCTTTTAACATGAACCTGACAGAGCTGAAAAGAAGTTCTGGAAATTTTTTTTTGAGATGAGGTTTCTGGATTTTCAATTACCTTTTTACTTCTTTATGGGGAGAGAAGGAGAGCTGTAAATATTTGAGGGTTGTGCTAGATCCTGTAGTGTTTAGGAGTTACTCTTGTTTTGTGCTCAGGGCTTATTTTAATCCTGGTGGTACTGAGGTTAATCATGTTGTTCATGCATTACCCTTGTACCCACCAATATTTTATCCTGTCATTTATAAAGATATACTTTCTGATTACTTTCCTATATAAACTACTCCTTATGAGAAATTAAACTATGTATTTTTCCCTACAGTCTAGCTTTTAAAATTAGATCACGATTCTTTTATGGGGTTGCATAATTGACCTTGGGGTTCCTAAAAATTTTGATAACACTCAATGGCTTCTGGTCATACAGTAACTGAAAATTAAATGAAAATCAGATACATAATGAATCTGAGGTGTTTCTCATTACACTTACCCAAGTTGCTTTCCTTGGGAAAGATGGACTCACATGTGTCTGCCATATTCATTTTGTGACTAATAAGCTCTTTCTTGACCTCCTCCCTTATCCCTATATTGATTGGCACTGATGAACACAGTGGAGTAGACCTTTGAATTTGTATCAGCTCTGATAAAGATTTCAGAGACAAGCACTTGATAGCAAAAACTAGGCTAATAAAACTGTTCTGAAATTGTAACAACAGCCAATTAAGAGAACTGAGAGCCTAAATATATGTTGTATCAGTGGTGTCATGGTTAGGACTACAAGTGCTATTTGCAAATTGCAGGAAACAGGGAACAGTGTCTTGATATCCGAAGGCTCAACACTCGTTGGTGGAAGAATAAAACACCCAGGCTCTGCAACTTAAGTGTCCTTCTTCTTTTAACTTATAATTATTCTTTTCCTTTTCAAGGAACGAGATAGCATTGATATCATAAGTGCATATATTTAATAGCTACTTAAATATGCATATCTTATACATCCCTTTTATTTTTTTCCTCAAAAAAGTAGTACCGGATTTCTGAAAGATGCAAAAAGATCAGACAAGAAACATGGAAGCCACGTGGAAACCACTCTGGTCATTGTTTGGCAGCACCCAGGCACATAGAAAACTTGTTTTTCTTTCAGATAGCTCCAAGCTCTGTGGACATGTTTTATGTCTCTGACTCTATCAAGTTCTTTTGGATTTTCACTACTAATGATCAAAGAAGTATTGACAATAAATACTTGGGGGCAAGTATTGACAAGAAATTACAATGAGGGGCCTGGATTGAGCATTTGCTTTGCATACATCCGATCCAGATTTGATTTCTAGCACCCCTTGTGTGGTTCCATGAGCATAGTTCAGTGTGGCCCAACAACCCTCCGAAAAAGGTACAATGATAATCCAGCTGATGTACCTTTTTTGTCCAGGATGAGAAGTGACTATGACAAATTTCTGGCTGACTTTTGTAGCCGATACAGATCTTGGGGCTCTTGTCATAAAGTGGTCAAGCAGAAAGCAAGTCCAAACTAAGTAAAAGACTTTATTTAAGGAAACAAAGACAGGAAGAGTAAAGTCTGAAAACTCTTTGATTATGAGGACTGTTCTAAAACAGGATTCCCATTAGACTCAACCACAAAACTCTGAATATTTTTGAAAGAAAAGCAATCTTTTTTTTTCCTCTTGCCATTAACACAGCTAAGTACAAATAAAATTTCCTTTATCTAGGTTTCCATATGGTTATGCTCTGAGGATGCAAAATGCTATCTGTCAAAACTTATGTTTTTCTGTCCCTGACAAAAATCTTTCATAGAACAGGCCTTTTATTTCTTTCTTTCTTTCTTTTTATCACCAGCAAAATGAATCTGGAGAATAATTGTCAAATTGCTATTCAGTAAAATCATCCCATGTGTCTGACATTTTAATTCTGTTTTCATAAAAGATAAGGGTGAATTAAGAATTATAATTCTAGCTTTTCCACTTCAGTGCTTGGGGAGCTATAGTCGTAATGCAGACATAGCCAAGTACAAAAATAACACCATACACAACTGGTACCAAATAAAGCAAAGAACTGATGTTAAAGAAACCTGGGTCATAAAGATATGAGTCTCTTAAAGTGGTAGACCACAAATGTTGAAGAAACATGTACTTTGCCAAGAAGCACAGCAAGAAGGTCCTGGAAAAGATGCAGGCCAAAAATATTTGTCTATGTGCTGAGGCTATCAAGATCTTTGTAACACCCAAATAGGTCATGACCATAATTTCAAGAGGCATCAGTTATGAGGTCAGTTGACTTGTCTACAATAAGTACCCCAAGCTTGGGGAAATAGGTTTGTGCCTGCAAAGCCAAGAGTCTTAGATTCTATCACCAAAGTATCAAGGCTGAAACTTAGGCCCAAACCAAAATACAAGCCAAGATTCAAATGTTTGCTATAGCTCCAGCACAGTGAAAACTTCCAAAGATAAACCTGTGTTCCAAGTTTCAGGAAAAAATATTCATGCTTTTGGAACTATCTTTTAAGGACATATATCAGATGTTTCTTTTTGTATTGGTAAAAATATCTTGTAAATACATCTGCATAGGGTCTAAAGTTTTTCTGATTTCTTCCCATATGTTCATATTCTACCAGCTATAAGAACAAGTTTCCTAAGCTCAAGACTATATGTGGCCAGAACCTCCTTTCCCAAAAAATAAAGGAAAGAAACAAACACAGATCTCTCTCATATGTAGATTATAAATAAATATAGTAGGAGAATGGCTACAAAATTTGGTCAATGGCTGCAGAATTTGAAAACCAGCCTTGAGAACTAAGAACTGAGTTTATGTAAAAGGGTAGCAAGGGTGGCTTAAAAAGGAATCTTAGGACTTTGATGAAAAAAAAAACACCTTATATTCTGGTGATGGTTTTGGTTTTGGGTTACTGTATCAATAAAACTGTAAATGTAAATAAAAACTGAGAAAAATAATAATTATAATTTTTCACTGAAATATGTTACTCCCTTTTATATTCTTGTTATTTAATTTCTTAGTGGAACCCAAAAATTAATATTGTATAAAATATATATGCAATTGAATTTATCTGTTATCTTCAGGATGGGACTTAATTGCACATGGATTATGAATCAAATAAGATATATATATCATATTTATATAAATTATGGCATGAAATGACATATGCTTTGTGTTTCATGTAACTAAACTTTATAAAAACTCTAAAAAAACTCCATATAAACTTTTCTATTTCTGTTGCACAAATAATGAAATCCTAGGGGCTCATCTGCATTAGGATTTCTACCAACAGAAAAGATACATCCTCTAGCTTTAAAAACTGTCCTATGCAGTTTAAACTGTGCTGAGCTAGACACCAGAACTGCTAAGTGTAGTATAAGGGCATCACCCATTGAAGCACTGAAACAACCAAACAAATATTAGTGTCTGTGCATTACTAGAGTGTTCCCTGAATCCCTAGATACTTGTGAGTTTCCATGCCACATACCAAAAGAATACCTGACTGAAGTAATTAGTATAATTCCTTACATGTAGATCACAATTTATTTTCTGCTTAGTTATGGAATGGTCTCACTTTTAAGTAATTTCTAGTTCATCCAGCCTTCATAGAAACACATACCAACAAGGCATTTTAAAATGGTTACCCAAAGGACCTAGTCATTCATAAGAGAACTCCAGCTAACTGTTGACTATATATGATTTTAACTTTCTCTTTTCAAAATTTTCCTCCTCTCTATTTGGAAGTCATAAGTAAGAGTCATCCAGAAGGTATTTCTATGTTGGGTTAACGCAGACCTTAGGCTTCTTTGACTATGTTTGAGTAGCTGCATTAACCTCCGAAGAAGAAAAGTGTCAAGAAAACACGTTATGGTTTATTCTAAACATGCAAATATACAATTTTTGTTTTCTTATCTTAGCATTTAGTACAGTTATTAAACTTGTAGTAATTGAACATTATGGTTACTTATGGAAGTCAAACTCAAGTTTGATTGCTCTATCACTCTCATATTCTATTTAAGTGCCATCATTTTGTAGGCTTACTTTTTAGCATATTTTATATCTAAATGTTTGAAAGAGGTTTAAAAGTGGAGAGTTAAATCAAACTTATAAAAAATAGAGTAATAGTAA
Organism: Suncus etruscus; assembly: GCF_024139225.1. NCBI lineage: Eukaryota > Metazoa > Chordata > Mammalia > Eulipotyphla > Soricidae > Suncus > Suncus etruscus. The sequence continues at coordinate 149,011,333 of NC_064851.1, read as the reverse complement.
CTTAACATTTATGTTTAGAAATTTAGGAAAAAGTTGGAAATGCACTGAATTTTGATGTCTTTAACTTTCCTATATGTGCAATGTTTTAAATGTACCTTCTTGCTCACCTTTTTTCTCTAAAAATCACTAAAACAAACAACCTCACTGCTGAATCAGTGAATAAAATTTCTGACTAACAAGAGAATCCTTATAGGGTTTTTTTTAATACTGTTGCTTGTTGGTTTTTTATGTTATGTTTTTCCTTTTTGTTTGATTCTTTTTTTTTTTTTTGTCTTCTCAGAACAGAACCACACAACTTGAATCATCTTGTTCTGCCTCATGAATTGAGGGGAAATAAAAATGAATGGTACCAGGACCAAACAGCCATATGAAATTTGAGTGCAAATAAAAAATGATCAGACTTAAACACTAAACCCAAAGTCAACAACAACAGAATCAATGCCTCATCTACAACAAACTATACACAGAGGGAAACAGTTACACTAGCATTCTGAGGGACAAAGGAGGGAGATATGATACACATGCTGGGAACAGGGTTGGAGAGAATGGCCTTGATTAATTGTAACTATGTACCTCAAATATTACTGTGAAAGATTTTTTATTCACTTTTGGTTACAATAAAAATTATTTAAAAATTGGGGCTGGCGTGGTGGCGCTAGAGGTAAGGTGTCTGCCTTGCCAGCACTAGCCTAGGACGGACCTTGGTTCGATCCCCCAGGGTCCCATATGGTCCCCCAAACCAGGAGCGACTTCTGAGCGCATAGCCAGGAGTAACCCCTTGAGCATCACCGGGTGTGGCCCAAAAACAAAACAAAGAAAAAACTAAAAAAAAAAAAAAAAGTGAAGAGAACAAAGTGAAGAAAACAGGAAAATAATGAAACTACAAGGTGATAACACATAACTACAATAAAAAGTTTTTGTAAAGGGGCCAGAGTGGTAGCACAAGGGGTAAGGCATCTGCCTTGCCCCTGCCTGCCTAGGACGGACCTTGGTTTGATCCCCCAGCGTCCCATATGGTCCCCCAAGAAAGGAGCGATTTCTGAGCACATAGCCAAGAGTAACTCCTGAGCGTCTCCAGGTATGGCCCCAAAACCAAAAATCAAAAAAAAAATTTGCTTTTAATTACTGATCGGTAGTACAAATTGTTAAATAGTTTTGCGTAAAAAGACTTAGCAGCCTTTGAAAGTATAGTCTATCAGCATTATTGTCAGGAATCAGAAACTTTCAGTCCAGTATTACTAATCTTTCATTTTATACATATTAAAAAAAAAACCATAGCAAGTCAGGTGTTATGGATATAACAGAAAACCCATAAGTACAAAAAAGAAAATCCCTCGGCATTCCTCAGCAATATAATTAATAACCAGAATCTTGAAACAACCTAAGTGTCCAAGAATAGATGAATGGCTAAAGAACCTGGTAAATCATGCTGCATTCTTCTCAAAAAGAAACTTCAAACAAATGTACTAATTTTTTATATAGTGATTTCTGTGAATATAAAAAAAATGTACTGCTTCTGAGATTCTGAGAATGTTTTGCATTGTCATAGTCTTTTTTGACTCACATGACACATCTTCAGGCTACATATCAACCAAAGACAGATATTTAGGTAATTATGGAAATATATATACTGGAAAATATATGCATAGAAATATATATGCATATTTTAAAACTCATCATTGGTCTGTTTTAACTGAAGAATGGGACACCTCATAACCTATTATTTAGACGTGTAGTAAGCAATTTTCAGCTAAAATCAAGTGATGCCCTGAGTTTTATGAGGAACTTTTACTACTCTCCTAACTACAAAGAAAAAAATCTTGGGGGGCCAGTGAGGTGGCACTAGAGGTAAGGTGTCTGCCTTGCAAGCGCTAGCCAAGGAAGGACCACGTATTGATCCCCTGGCGTCCCATATGGTCCCCCCAAGCCAGGGGCAATTTCTGAGCGCTTAGCCAGGAGTAACCCCTGAGCATCAAATGGGTGTGGTCCTAAACCCCCCCCCAAAAAGAAAAAATTTGGAGTATTATAAAAATTAGGATTTTTAGCAGACAAAACATCCTATTTTATTTTTACTTAATTTTATTTAAAGACCATGGTTACTAAGTTGTTCATAATACAGTTTTTTTTTTTATGGATGAAGTAGTTCATGATTGAGTTACAGTCATACAAAGTACAACATTCAACAGTGCACATTTCCCATCACCGATGTCAATAATTTCTCTCTCCCATCTCTGATGCCCTCTTTTCTACCTCCAACCCTCCCTCGCCTGCTTCTGGGAAAGGCATATTATTTCTGTATCTCTCTCACTTTCTCCTTTTCAATTTTTTTCTTTTCTTTTCTTTTCTTATTTTGACACTGTGATTTGCACTACTGTTACAAAGAGTATCATGCATGTTACTTTATCCTCTTTCAGAATCCAGTTCTTATCCAGGATGATGGGTTTCAACTATCACTTTAGAGTAGGCCCTTCTCTACTTTAATTGCATTCTCTGCTTTCTGTGGCAAGCTTTCTACCATGGACTGGTCCTGCTAATCCTCATTTCTATTGTCTCAAAATATTTTATTATCAGAACAATTGATCTTTGGCATATAAATCACCCTCCCCCCACCTTGTGAATTTCCATTTCCTCTTCTAGAAAGCATAGACCACCTTAAATAATTCTTAACTCCAAATATAAACATATTCTAATAAATGCTATAATAGTGCATGCAAATTCTACAAATATATGTAATTAAATTTTGTATTAATATCAGATGTACTAATCTTTTGATATTAGTTTAATTGTTTAGCTAGTCCAAGATTACAGGTGAGAAGGTTAAAATTAAAATCACAATAATAATTCTCAGGACCTTGGAATTCTTAGAAATAAATTTAGCTGTGCCTCTTATATGGCATGAGGTTCACTTATCCATATTGGGAATAAATCCATCCAATTTAATTGGGGACAATCATCCCTAAACTTGATGTATCATTCCAACTTTTGATATGGCACAACATTCTCTTTTTATCCAAGGTCTATCAAACATAAAATTGCTCAGAGAGGAATCTTGTACAACAAAAGTTTCTCAGTTCTGGAGGACATAAAAGCACTGGCAGTTTTAGTTGTTTTTAACAGTAATTTCTCTTTGTTTTGAAAATAAAAGAATAGTTATAAATATTTACATTTGAATCCAAAACATTTTGACAAATTGCAGCTGCTAAATGATTTATGAAACTTGTGAAATCAAGTAGAGAAATACAGAAGACAAACATGTTGCTGTTTGTTTGTAAGAAGAAATAACTACATACAAATATTAATTTACGTTTCCTAAGTACAGGCTTTCTAAGATGTAGTTATATATAAATTCTAAAGATTCTTTGGTTCAAAACTACATTTCATTAACACTTGATCATTAGCATTTTGCTGTCATTAACATTGAGGAAAAATACACACTTAAGGACAATATGTCACAATATAAACCATAGAAGAGATAATCAAATGTCCAAAATCAAATTCATAAATAAAATATCTCAGACACACAGAGATAAATATCTCAGTAAGCTTGATTATTTCAAAGTGTGTATCTTTTTTTATGGTTAAGAGCCTTCTTGTCCAAGTCTATGAACAATTGGACATCCTTCATCCAAATTTGAAGCACTATTTTTGGAATTTAGGAAATAATTATTTTATTATAAAAATAACATAGATATTTTTTGTTTTTTTTGAAGTTTTTATTTATTTTATTTTTAATATTTTTATTTATACAATTTGATTACAAACATGATTGTAGTTGGGTTTCAGTTATATGAAGAACACCCCCCTTCGCCAGTGCAGCATTCCCATCACCAATGCCTCAAATCTCCCACCTCCCTACCCCATCCCGCCTTTATTTGAGACAGGCTTTCTACTTCCCTCATTAATTCATATTGTTATGTTAGTTGTCAGTGTAATTTCTCTAACTGCACTAACCATTCTTTTTTTTTAAATAATTCTTAATTTGACCAAAGTAGATTACAAATCTTTTTTTCCGTTTTTTTTAATATAATTTTTATTTTGATCATAGTGGCTTACACATTGTTGACAATATTATTTTAGGTACATATTTACATAAAATGAGGGGGGATTCCCATCACCAAATTATCCTCCCTACACCTCCATTTTTGTCCTACCTCCCATTTCCTCTTCCCTCACCCCCAGGGCGGTTAGAATATATGGTCCCCTCTGTATCTGACCTACTACTTAGTAGTCTTGCACCTGTTTGGTCTTGATGTCTCCCTTATTTCCCCCTCTGACTGGAGGCAGGACTAGCTAGTTCAAGATGCATGGTTTTGTTTGAAAAAGAGAAAAGTAATAAACTGGGGTAAGAGCCTAATATACCGAAAATGGGCAGAATCCTTCTAGAGGCTCTCATCAACGATTTGAGAGATGAAGGAGAAAAAGAAGGTGAAACACTCCACCAGTACCAAAAGAAGTGTCAAATATCCAGTGAGGACTCCAGCTATATCGATAAGCACCACAAAAAACAAACCAAGAAAAAACAAAACAAAGAAAAACAAACAAACAAACAAAAAAACATGCCATGGTCTTGAAATAAGAAACATGGCATAGCACATAAAGAAAGAAAAGAAAGGAAGAGAAAAAAATAAGTATAACTGGGGACAACAATTTCAATAATCACACCCAAACAGAGAAATCAACCAAAAATAGATAGGTAAATAAAAATAATAATAATAATAAATGAAGATTAAAAAATAATATATAAAAATAACCAAGGTTTTGTACTTTTTGGATTTTTGTTTTTTCCCTCCTGCCCTGGCACAGTAAATATTGGGGTCATTCGAAAAGGAATTCACTTGGCCTAAGAAATATGGGGTTTCTCCGTCCTTGGAGTATATTGTCATGGGATCAGCTATAGACTCTGTTCAGGATCATTTACTCTCCCAGTGGTGCTTTTGTGATGTGTGGAAGACTTCTGCTCTGTCCTGGGTGATACAATCAGACCTCTGTGTCTAGAGGTCTCAGTATCTGCACAGATCCTGAGGTGGGACTTATGATGAAGTCAGTCTTTGTGGTTCTAGAGGTTCTGTTCCCTCAGTGTAAAAATGATATAGATATTAAGAGTGGGAACTTTTTTCTCTTTTCCTCCTATATATTTTGGCAGGCCTAATTATATTGGCATAATACATATTGACATTTAAGTGCATATTTAAAAAACAACTCAATAGTCTCAGAGTTAGTTCCCTTATGATGATTCACTTTGCCACACAGATTATTTTAAATTGTAAACAATGAAGAATTTAAGGCTAAGGATTTTTTCCCTTTCCTCTAATCTTTTTGCATTAGCCCTAATCAAAGAAACAATCACTACTCCCTTGACAATCTCTCTCAGAAATAAAAAGCAAGTTATTATCTGACTCTCCAGCCTGAACTTAACCAGAGAAGAATTCAACTAATGAACTTTATGCTAAAGGTTTCATTATAGGGGGAAAAAATTTCATGAACAGGTGAACTCACAGTGCATCAAAAACGCCAGAAAAAAAGGAAAATGTGTGCAAAATCTATAATCAGTTTACTCTGGTTTGAATGTGATCCAAGTGAAAAATGAGCTGTTAAAACATTCAGGCTGGCATATTTTTTGTGTTTTATTGACAATAAAGCTTCTGAGAGAAGTTTGAGATATATATTCCATTTTGTCATTGGCTTTATGTCCTAGGTATACAATTTGTCTCCATTTCTAGTTCTTTCATTTCAGGATTACTGTTAACTTGCTCATGGTCAAATGGTGTTGGTATAAATGCAAAGGTTGTTTTCTCTTGCTGGACTCCAGATCCAATCTAAGAAACAACATGGGACTAGATCAAGAAGTAGCTTTATTGGTAATTTGTTGCTAGGCAGGAAGATAGTGAAATCCTGTCCTCAAATAAGTCATCTTGTACCACCAAAAGAAAAACTTTTAATGAAAAACCAGCAAAAAAAATAACTCAGTGTTCTAGAGTACATCCTTTGCATGTGAAAGACCCAGGCTTGAGGCTTTCTCTTCAAGCCTGTGCTCTCCTTTGAGCACAAATTTTTCATGATTGTGTCTGTTTCTTTGCTTGTTTTCTTTTCCACTCTAAAAGAGCCTGAATTCACTAATGAACACATATTCTTGTCTTTCACTCTCCTCATGCCTTTTTAAGTAAGTTCCGTTCAATAGAAATTATCATACTCAATGGGATTGAAGCAAAAGGACAGAGCAGGAATAGGGACATCTTTGTAACTCAGAACCATTTTAGACTAAATTTCAGTGCTCTGAGGGAGACAGAAGTGTCAAGACAAAGAGTAGATTCTTCCAAGCAGCCCTGCTAGTCTCCAACAAGAAACATTGTCACAAAAATAAGTGAGCAGTGGCCTAAGTGGTGGCGCAAGTGGTAGGGTGTTTGCCTTGCAAGTGTTTGCCTAGGATGGACCATGGTCAATCCCCCAGTGTCCCATATGGTCCCACAAGCCAGGAGCGATTTCTGAGCACATAGCCAGGAGTAACCCCTGAACATCACCGGGTATGGTCAAAAAAAAAAATAGTGAGGCAGACAAAGTGGCAAAGGAAATCTTTTAATGATTCAGAAGAGCTATTTTCATACTCAGATCAGGGACCTGAGAAGAACACAACATCCCTCCATTTCAAAGGAATCCTTTTTATGATTTAGAAGTGCTATTTTCACACTCAGATCAGGGCCCTGAGATGAACACAATCCCTCCACTTCTATTATTTTTCAGTCATTCAGCCATACCAACACCACATACAAGAAATATCTCCAGACTGAAAAAAAAAAAAAGTCGCAATGGAAAGCAACACAGAACTCACTCTAATTAGTGAATCAAGATGGTAGTTCTGAAGGCTCAACCATTATCAGCCAGCTATATCACCTCTCTAATAAGAATTTGAGAGATGAAATGTCAAGGATGTTCAAGAAATTTAAAGAAACCATGGACAAATATCAAATAAGACTCAAGAGTTTGTGAGAGCAGAAAGGAGAAAACTTCGAACAGAAATTAAAATTGAAAAATTTGATAGACAAAATGAAAATTGAATGGTCTCAGTAGCAGAGTAAAAGTGGTTGAGGACAGAACTTGAAGATAGGGTGAATTATAACTCCAGACAACAACATAAGATAGAAAAGAATTTTAAAATAAACAAACAGCTAACAAGAGAATTTTGGGATGAATTCAAGAGGTACTATGTAAGAATAATTGGCATCCCAGAGGAGCAGGAAGACACCCCTTACAAAGAAGTGCATTAAAAATCATTATTGTTGAGAAGTTATCAGAACTAGACAGCACATATGCCCACATCCTGGACACCCAAAGGGTACTAATTAAAAGAGTTTGAAATAATAATACTCTAAGACACATACTAATCAGAATGGTGAAGACCAAAGATAGAATACTGAAAGAGATAGCATACTAAAAGCAACAAAATCAAAGAAGAAAATTACATACAAATGAGCTTCCTTAAGATTTACCACAGATTTACCAAAAGCAACCCTCAGGGCCCAAAAGCAGTGGTGGTATAGTTTTAAAAACTCAGTAAAAGGTGTCACCACAAGAATACTTTACTCGGCCAGACACTCTTTCATATTTAAAGGAATAATATATAACTTCATGGATAAAGTACAGCTCAAAACTTTCATAGACTCAAAACCAATTTTAAAAAGAGGATATTTTAAGATAATACAAACTGCAAAAATGCACCAAACTTCTCAAATATATTGCAAATAATACCATAACCTACTTGATCACACTGGATGATCTTTTTTTTTTTTTTTTTTTTTTTAATTTTTTTTTTATTTAAACACCTTGATTACATACATGATTGTGTTTGGGTTTCAGTCATAAAAGGAACACCACCCATCACCAGTGCAACATTCCCATCACCCAAGTCCCAAATCACCCTCCTCCCCACCCAACCCCCGCCTGTACCCTAAACAGGCTCTACATTTCCCTCATACATTCTCAATATTAGGACAGTTCAAAATGTAGTTATTTCTCTAACTAAACTCATCACTCTTTGTGGTGAGCTTCCTGAGGTGAGCTGGAACTTCCAGCTCTTTTCTCTTTTGTGTCTGAAAATTATTATTACAAGGGTGTCTTTCATTTTTCTTAAAACCCATAGATGAGTGAGACCATTCTGCGTTTTTCTCTCTCTCTCTGACTTATTTCACTCAGCATAATAGATTCCATGTACATCCATGTATAGGAAAATTTCATGACTTCATCTCTCCTGACAGCTGCATAATATTCCATTGTGTATATGTACCACAGTTTCTTTAGTCATTCATCTGTTGAAGGGCATCTTGGTTGTTTCCAGAGTCTTGCTATGGTAAATAGAGCTGCAATGAATATAGGTGTAAGGAAGGGGTTTTTGTATTGTATTTTTGTGTTCCTAGGGTATATTCCTAGGAGTGGTATAGCTGGATCGTATGGGAGCTCGATTTCCAGTTTTTGGAGGAATCTCCATATCGCTTTCCATAAAGGTTGAACTAGACAGCATTCCCACCAGCAGTGGATAAGAGTTCCTTTCTCTCCACATCCCCGCCAACACTGTTTATTCTCATTCTTTGTGATGTGTGCCATTCTCTGGGGTGTGAGGTGGTATCTCATCGTTGTTTTGATTTGCATCTCCCTGATGATTAGTGATGTGGAACATTTTTTCATGTGTCTTTTGGCCATGCGTATTTCTTCTTTGTCAAAGTGTCTGTTCATTTCTTCTCCCCATTTTTTGATGGGGTTAGATGTTTTTTTCTTGTAAAGTTCTGTCAGTGCCTTGTATATTTTGGAGATTAGCCCCTTATCTGATGGGTATTGGGTGAATAGTTTCTCCCACTCAGTGGGTGGCTCTTGTATCCTGGGCACTATTTCCTTTGAGGTGCAGAAGCTTCTCAGCTTAATATATTCCCATCTGTTAATCTCTGCTTTCACTTGCTTGGAGAGTGCAGTTTCCTCCTTGAAGATGCCTGTAATGTCCTGTAGTGTTTTGCCTATGTGCTGTTCTATATATCTTATGGTTTTGGGGCTGATATCGAGGTCTTTAATCCATTTGGATTTTACCTTTGTACATGATGTTAGCTGGGGGTCTAAGTTTAATTTTTTGCAAGTGGCTATCCAATTGTGCCAACACCACTTGTTGAAGAGGCTTTCCCTGCTCCATTTAGGATTTCCTGCTCCTTTATCAAAAATTAGATGGTTGTATCTCTGGGGAACATTTTCTGAGTATTCAAGCCTATTCCACTGATCTGAGGACCTATCCTTATTCCAATACCATGCTGTTTTGATAACTGTTGCTTTGTAGTACAGTTTAAAGTTGGGAAAAGTAATTCCTCCCATATTCTTTTTCCCAATGATTGCTTTAGCTATTCGAGGGTGTTTATTGTTCCAAATGAATTTCAAAAGTGTCTGATCCACTTCTTTGAAGAATGTCATGGGTATCTTTAGAGGGATGGCATTAAATCTGTATAATGCCTTGGGGAGTATTGACATTTTGATGATGTTAATCCTGCCAATCCATGAGCAGGGTATGTGTTTCCATTTCCGTGTGTCCTCTCTTATTTCTTGGAGCAGAGTTTTATAGTTTTCTTTGTATAGGTCCTTCACATATTTAGTCAAGTTGATTCCAAGATATTTGAGTTTGTGTGGTACTATTGTGAATGGGGTTGTTTTCTTAATGTCCATTTCTTCTTTATTACTGTTGGTGTATAGAAAGGCCATTGATTTTTGTGTGTTAATTTTGTAGCCTGCCACCTTGCTATATGAGTCTATTGTTTCTAGAAGCTTTTTGATAGAGTCTTTAGGGTTTTCTAAGTAGAGTATCATGTCATCTGCAAACAGTGAGAGCTTGACTTCTTCCTTTCCTATCTGGATTCCCTTGATATCCTTTTCTTGCCTAATCGCTATAGCAAGTACTTCCAGTGCTATGTTGAATAGGAGTGGTGAGAGAGGACAGCCTTGTCTTGTGCCAGAATTTAGAGGGAAGGCTTTCAGTTTTTCTCCATTGAGGATAATATTTGCCACTGGCTTGTGGTAGATGGCCTTCACTATATTGAGAAAGGTTCCCTCCATTCCCATCTTGCTGAGAGTTTTGATCAAGAATGGGTGTTGGACCTTATCAAATGCTTTCTCTGCATCTATTGATATGATCATGTGGTTTTTATTTTTCTTGTTATTGATGTTGTGTATTATGTTGATAGATTTACGGATGTTAAACCAGCCTTGCATTCCTGGGATGAAACCTACTTGATCGTAGTGGATGATCTTCTTAATGAGGCATTGAATCCTATTTGCCAGGATTTTGTTGAGGATCTTTGCATCTGCATTCATCAGTGATATTGGTCTGTAATTTTCTTTTTTGGTAGCGTCTCTGTCTGGTTTAGGTATCAAGGTGATGTTGGCTTCATAAAAGCTATTTGGAAGTGTTTCTGTTTGTTCAATTTCATGAAAGAGTCTTGCCAAGATTGGCAGTAGTTCCTCTTGGAAAGTTTGATAGAATTCATTAGTGAATCCATCTGGACCTGGGCTTTTGTTTTTCGGCAGACATTTGATTACTGTTTTAATTTCATCAATGGTGATGGGGGTGTTTAGATATGCTACATCCTCTTCCTTCAACCGTGGAAGATTATAAGAGTCCAAGAATTTATCCATTTCTTCCAGGTTCTCATTTTTAGTGGCGTAGAGTTTTTCAAAGTAGTTTCTGATTACCCTTTGAATCTCTGTCATATCAGTAGTGATCTCTCCTTTTTCATTCCTGATACGAGTTATCAAGTTTCTCTCTCTCTCTTTCTTTGTTAGGTTTGCCAGTGGTCTATCAATCTTGTTTATTTTTTCAAAGAACCAACTTCTGCTTTCGTTGATCTTTCGGATTGTTTTTTGAGTTTCCACTTCGTTGATTTCTGCTCTCAGCTTTGTTATTTCCTTCTGTCTTCCTGTTCTTGGGTCCTTTTGTTGAGCATTTTCTAGTTCTATTAGCTGTGTCATTAAGCTACTCAGGTAAGCTCCTTCTTCCTTCCTGATGTGTGCTTGCAAAGCTATAAATTTTCCTCTCAGTACTGCTTTTGCTGTGTCCCATAAGTTCTGAGAGTTTGTGTCTTTATTGTCATTTATTTCCAGGAACCTTTTTATTCCTCCTTGATTTCATCTCGGACCCACTGGTTATTGAGCATGAGGCTGTTTAACTTCCAGGTGTTAAAGTGTTTCTTCTGAGTCCCTTTGGAGTTCACAAATAATTTCAGAGCCTTGTGGTCAGCGAAGGTAGTCTGCAAAATTTCTATCCTCTTGATCTTATGGAGGTATGTTTTATGTGCCAGCATGTAGTCTATCTGGAGAATGTCCATGTACATTGGAGAAGAATGTGTATCCAGGTTTCTGGGGATGGAGTGTCCTATATATATCCACTAGGCCTCTTTCTTCCATTTCTCTCCTCAGGTCTAGTATATTCTTGTTGGGTTTCAGTCTGGTTGACCTGTCCAGTGTTGACAAAGCCGTGTTTAGGTCCCCCACAATTATTGTGTTGTTGTTGATATTATTTTTCAGATTTGTCAGCAGTTGTATTAAATATTTTGCTGGCCCCTCATTCGGTGCATATATGTTTAGGAGAGTGAATTCTTCCTGCTCTACGTACCCCTTGATTAATATAAAATGTCCGTCTTTGTCCCTTACAACCTTCCTGAGTATAAAGTTTGCATTATCTGATATTAGTATGGCCACTCCAGCTTTTTTATGGGTGTTGTTTGCTTGGATAACTTTTCTCCAGCCTTTTATTTTGAGTCTATGTTTGTTCTGACTATTCAGGTGCGTTTCTTGTAGGCAGCAGAAGGTTGGATTGAGTTTTTTGATCCATTTAGCCACTCTGTGTCTCTTAACTGGTGCATTTAGTCTATTGACGTTGAGAGAAAGAATTGTCCTGGGATTTAACGCCATCTTTATTTCAAAATTTGGTGTGTCTTTTGGGTAGTCTTGTCTTAGATTAGGTCTTTCAGTTTTTCTCTTAAGACTGGTTTTGTGTCTGTGAAGTTTCTGAGCTGTTTTTTGTCTGTGAAACCATGTATTCTTCCATCAAACCGGAAAGTGAGTTTTGCTGGGTATAGTATTCTGGGTGAAGCATTCATTTCATTCAGTCTTGTCACAATATCCCACCACTGCTTTCTGGCATTGAGCGTTTCTGGTGACAGGTCTGCTGTAAATCTCAGGGAAGCTTGCTTGAACATGATTTCCCCTTTTGATCTTGCTGTTTTCAGAATTCTGTCTCTATCTGTGGGATTTGTCATTGTGACTAGGATGTGTCTTGGGGTGGTTTTTCTGGGGTCTCTTTTGGTTGGTACTCTTCGGGCATGCAGGATTTGATCACATATATTCTTTAGCTCTGGAAGTTTCTCTTTAATGATGTTCTTGACCATTGATTCTTCCTGGAAATTTTCTTCCTGGGTCTCTGGGACTCCAATGATTCTTAAGTTGTTTCTGTTGATCTTATCATAGACTTCTATTTTCGTCTGTTCCCATTCTTTGACTAATTTTTCCATTGTCTGCTCATTTGCTTTAAGTTTTTTGTCCAATCTCTCCTGCTGTATGGAATTGTTATGTATCTCATCTTCCACAGCACCAAGTCTATTCTCAGCTTCTGATACCCTGTCCCAGAGCTTATCCATTTTGTCATTCACTTCGTTTACTGAGTTTTTCAGGCCTGTTAGTTGACATGTTATTTCAGTTTGGAGTTTTGTCATTTCTGCCTTCATATTTTCTTGGTTCTTATTAGTGTTCTGTTCAACTCGATCCATGGTTTCTTGGAGTCTGTTGAGCACCTTCCATATTGCTAGTCTAAAGTCCTTATCTGAGAGGTTGATTAGTTGTTCAGTCATTATCTGGTCCTCAGAATTGTCATCTTCATTCTCTATGTCTGATGCTGGCCTGCGCTGTTTCCCCATTGTCACATTTGTATTGTGGGTTTTTCTACGTGTTGTAGTGGTATTCATTGTCTATATGATGTAGGCAGCACACTCCTCTGGCTCCTCCTTTCTGGATGGGCTGACTTGCCTCTAAGGGAGGGGAGTCCTCCGTGGATGAAGCCTCACACTGGGTCAAATCTTAGGCCCGAGCATGTAACAGAGAAGACAGTCCAGAGAGAAATGTTTGCTTCTGTGATATCGCGCCGTTCTTAGTGTGATTTTTCCTTCTTGTTGCAATGGAGTTCTTTCCTTAGAAAGAGTGCACGGCCGCGTAGCGAAGCGGAGCGGCCGTGCTCCTCTGAGCCTCTTTTTGCCCCACTCGCAAGAGTTTCACGCAAGAGGACAGTAGACAGACATAGACAGGTCACACTCACAGTCTTTCACAGCTGAGCCCCACTGGGCCGGTGTACTTTCGCGGATTTTCCCCGCCTGGTGTCACACACAGGGAGCCAGCTTTTGCAAAGGATAGCCGGTTTTTATGCTCTGAAGTCCCTCCCTGAAAATGGCGTCTGGGCGAGCGAGGTTTCTGGAGGCTCTTTTTGCCCCACTCGCAAGAGTTTCACGCAAGAGGACAGTAGACAGACATAGACAGGTCACACTCACAGTCTTTCACAGCTGAGCCCCACTGGGCCGGTGTACTTTCGCGGATTTTCCCCGCCTGGTGTCACACACAGGGAGCCAGCTTTTGCAAAGGATAGCCGGCTTTTATGCTCTGAAGTCCCTCCCTGAAAAATCTATGTGTTGTTTTCTATATCTTAAGGTTTTGGGTCTGATATCGAGGTATTTCATCCATTTGGATTTAACCTTCATACATGATGTTAGCTGGGGGTCTAAGTTCAATTTTTTGAAAGTGGCTATCCAGTTGTGCCAACACCATTTGTTGAAGAGGCTTTCTTTGCTCCATTTAGAATTTCTTGCTCCATTATTAAAAATTAGGTGATTGTATGTCTGGGGAACATTCTTTGAGTATTCAAGCCTATTTCACTGATCTGAGGGCCTGTCTTTATTCCAATACCATGCTGTTGTGATAACTATTGCTTTGTAGTAGAGTTTAAATTTGGGGAAAGTAATTCATCCCATATTCTTTTTCCCAATGATTGCTTTAGCTATTCTAAGGTGTTTATTGTTCCAATCGAATTTCAAAAGTGCCTGATCCACTTCTTTGAAGAATGTCATGGGTATATTTAGAGGGGTCGCATTAAATTTGTACAATGCTTTGGGAAGTATTGCAATTTTGATGATGTGAATCCTGCCAATCCATGAGCATGGTATGTGCTTCCATTTCCACGTGTCCTCTCACTTCTTGGAGCAGAGTTTTATAGTTTTCTTTGTATAGGTCCTTCACATTTTTAGTCAAGTTGATTCCAAGATATTTGAGTTTGTGTGGCACTATTGTGAATGGGGTTGTTTTCTTAATGTCCATTTCTTCCTTATTACTATTGGTGTATAGAAAGTCCATTGATTTTTTGTGTGTTAATTTTGTAGCCTGCCACCTTGCTATATGAGTGTATTGTTTCTTGAAGTTTTTTCATAGAGACTTTAGGGTATTCTAGGTAGAGTACTATGTCTTCTGCAAACAGCAAGAGCTTGACTTCTTCCTTTCCTATCTGGATTCCCTTGATATCTTTTTCTTGCCTAATCGCTATAGCAAGTACTTCCAGTGCTATGCTGAATAGGAGTGGTGAAAGAGGACAGCCTTGTCTTGTGACAGAATTTAGAGGAAAGGCTTTCAGTTTTTCTCCATTGAGGACAATATTTGCCTCTGGCTTGTGGTAGATGGCCTTAACTATATTGAGAAAGGTTCCTTCCATTCCCATCTTGTTGAGACTTTTTATCAAGAATGGATGTCGGACCTTATCAAATGATTTCTCTGTGTCTATTGATATGATCATGTAATTTTTTTATTATTCTTCTTGTTGATGTTGTGTATTATGTTGATAGATTTATGTATGTTAAACCAGACTTGCATTCCTGGGATGAAGCCTACTTGATCGTAGAGGATGATCTTCTTAATGAGGCATTGAATCCTATTTGCCAGGATTTTGTTGAGAATCTTTGCATCTGCATTCATCAGTGATATTGGTCTGTAATTTTCTTTTTTCTTAGCATCTCTGTCTGGTTTAGGTATCAAGGTGATGTTGGCTTCATAAAAGCTATTTGGAAGTGTTTCCGTTTGTTCAATTTCATGAAAGAGTCTTGCCAGGATTGGTAGTAGTTCCTCTTGGAAAGTTTGAAAGAATTCATCAGTGAATCCTTCTGGGCCTGGGCTTTTGTTTTTGGGCAGACATTTGAATACCGTTTTAATTTTATCAATGGTGATGGGGGTGTTTAGATATGCTACATCCTCTTCCTTCAACTGTGGAAGATTATAAGAGTCCAAGAATTTATCCATTTCTTCCAGGTTCTCATTTTTAGTGGCGTAGAGTTTCTCAAAGTAGTTTCTGATTACCCTTTGAATCTCTGTCATATCAGTAGTGATCTCTCCTTTTTCATTTCTAATACGAGTTATCAAGTTTCTCTCTCTCTTTCTTTGTTAGTTTTGCCAGTGGTCTATCAATCTTGTTTATTTTTTCAAAGAACCAATTTCTTCTTTCGTTGATCTTTCGGATTGTTTTTTGGGTTTCCACTTCATTGATTTCTGCTCTCAGATTTGTTATTTCTTTCTGTCTCCCTATTTTGGTTTTTTTTTGTTGAGTACTTTTTAGTTCTATGAGCTGCATCATTAAGCTACTCAGGTAAGCCCCTTCTCTTTCCTGATGTGTGCTTGCAAAGCTATAAATTTTCCTCTCAGTACTGCTTTTGCTGTATCCCATAAATTCTGATAGTTTGTGTCTTTATTATCATTTGTTTTCAGGAAACTTTTGATTTTTTCCTTGAATTCATCTCAGACCCACTGGTTATTCAGTATGAGGCTTTTAACTTCCAGGTGTTAAAGTTTTTCTTCTGTGTCCCTTTGGAATTCACAAATACTTTCAGAGCCTTTTGGTCAGTGAAAGTAGCCTGCAATATTTCTATCCTCTTGATGTTATGGAGGTATGTTTTATGTGCCATCATGTAGTCTATCCTGGAGTCTACCCATGCACATTGGAGAAGAATGTGTATCCAGGTTTCTGGGAATGGAGTTTCCTATATATATCCACTAGGCCTCTTTCTGCCATTTCTCTCCTCAGTTCTAGTATATATTTGATGGGTTTAAATCTGGTTGACCTATCCAGTGTTGACAAAGCCATGTTGAGGTCCTCCACAATTGTTGTGTTGTTATTGATATTATTTTTCAGATTTGTCAACAGTTGTATTAAATATTTTGCTGGCCCCTCATTTGGTGCATATATGTTTAGGAGAGTGATTTCTTTCTGCTCTGCATACCCCTTGATTAATATAAAATGTCCATCTTTGCTTCTTACAACCTTCCTGAGTATAAAATTTGCATTATCTGATATTAGTATGGACACTCCAGCTTTTTTATGGGCGTTGTTTGCTTGGATAATTTTTCTCCAGCCTTTTATTTTGAGTCTATGTTTTTTATGACTATTCAGGTGCGTTTTTTGTAGGCAGTAGAAGGTTGGATTGAGTTTTTTGATTCACTTAGCCACTCTGTGTCTCTTAATTGGTGCATTTAATCCATTAACATTGAGAGAAAGAATTGTCCTAGGATTTAATGCCATCTTTATATCGAAATTTGTTGTGTCTTTTGATTAGTCTTGTCTTAAATTAGGTCTTTCAGTTTTTCTCTTAAAACTGGTTTTGTGTCTGTAAAGTTTCTAATCTGTTTTTTTTTTTTTTCTGTGAAACTATGTATTCTTCCGTCAAACTCGAAAGTAAGTTTTGCTGGGTACAGTATTCTAGGTGAAACATTCATTTCATTTAGTCTTGTCACAATATCCCACCACTGCTTTCTGGCCTTGAGTGTTTCTGGTGACAGGTCTGCTGTAAATCTCAAGGATGCTATTTTGAATGTAATTTCCCTTTTTGATCTTGGTATTTTCAGAATTTTGTCTCTCGCTGTGGGATTCGTCATTGTGACTAGGATGTGCCTTGGGGTATTTTTTCTGGGGTCTCTTTTGGTTGGTACTCTTCGAGCATGCAGGATTTGATCACATATATTTTTTAGCTCTGGACGTTTCTCTTTAATGATGTTCTTGACTGTTGATTCTCCCTGGAAATTTTCTTCCTGGGTCTCTGGGACTCCAATGATTCTTAAGTTTGATTCTGTTGAGCTTACTATGGACTTCTATTTTCATCTGTTCTCATTCTTTGACTAATTTTTCCATTGTCTGTTCATTTGCTTTAAGGTTTTTTTTTCCAATCTCTCCCGCTGTATGAAATTTTTATTTATCTCATCTTCCACAGCACCAATTCTATTCTCAGCTTCTTTACCCTGTCCCAGAGCTTATACATTTTGTCATTCAATTCGTTTACTGAGTTTTTCAGGCCTGGTAGTTGACATGTTATTTCAGTTTGGAGTTTTGTGATATCTGTCTTCATATTTTCTTGGTTCTTATTAGTGTTCTGTTCAACTCGATCCATGGTTTCTTTGAGTTCTTTGAGAATCTTCCATATTGCTTGTCTAAAGTCCTTATCTGAGAGGTTGATTAGTTGGTTGGTCATTATCTGTTCATCAGAATTGTCATCTTCATTCTCTATGTCTGTTGCTGGCCTGCATTGTTTCCCCATTGTCACACTTGTATTTTGGGTTTTTCTACGTGTTGTGGTGGTATTCATTGGCTAAATGATATTTGTAGCCACACTACTCTGGCTCCACCCATTCTGGGTGGGTCGACTTGCCTCCAGGGATGGGAGTCTTCCATGGATGAAGCCTCTCACAGGATCAAATCTTAGGCCTGAGCACACAGCAGAGAAGACGGTCCGAGGAGAAATGCTGGGTTTCAGTGATCCAGCAGGGTTCTTAGTGTGATTTTTTTCTTCTTGTTTTGTTGGTGTTCTTTCCTTAGAAATAGCGCATGGCCGCGTAGTGAATCAGAGTGGCTGTACTCTTCTGGAGCCTCTTTTCGGCCCACTCCCAAGAGTTTCATGCGACAGGACAGGAGACAGAAAAACACAGGCAGCACTCACAATTTTTCACAGTCGGCCCCACTGGGCAGGCATAGTTTCCATAAAAGAACTTTCCATTCAATTGGAACTTTCAGGGTCACGCTACTTCTGGTGTTTAATGGAAGGAGGGCTGGAGTTGTTTTGTTAATATCCATTTTGTTCTATAATTATTGGTGCATAAGAAGGCCATTGATATTTGCATGTTAATTTTGTATCCTGCCTCTTTGCTAGATGAATCTACTGTTTCTAGAAGTTGTTTGGCAGAGTCTTTAGAGTTTTCTAAATATATTATCTAAATATAGTTTTTTAAATATAGTGTCATGTCATCTGCAAACAGTGAGAGCTTAATTTCTCCCTGCCCTATCTGAATGCCCTTGATATCTTTTACTTGCCTAATCGCTATGGCAATACATACCAGAAATTCTATGTTGGATGGGAGTGGTGAGAGAAGGCAGCTTTGTTATGTATAGGAAAATTTCATGACTTCATCTCTCCTGACAGCTGCATAATATTCCATTGTGTATATGCAGCACAGTTTCTTTAGCCATTCATCTGTTGAAGGGTATCTTGGTTGTTTCCAGAGACTTGCTATGGTAAATAGTGCTGCAATGAATATAGGTGTAAGGAAGGGATTTTTGTACTCTATTTTTGTGTTCCTAGGGTATATTCCTAGGAGTGGTATAGCTGGATCATATGGGAGCTCAATTTCCAGTTTTTGGAGGAATCTCTATATTGCTTTCCATAAAGGTTGAACTAGATGGCATTCCCACCAGCAGTGAATACTAGTTCCTTTCTCTCCACATCCCCGCCAACACTGCTTGTTCTCATTCTTTGTGATGTGTGCCAATCTCTGTGGTGTGAGGTGGTACCTCATAGTTGTTTTGATTTGCATCTCCCTGATGATTAGTGATGTGGAGCATTTTTTCATGTGTCTTTTGGCCGTTTGTATTTCTTCTTTGTCAAAGTGTCTGTCCATTTCTTCTCCCCATTTTTTGATGGGATTAGATGTTTTTTTTCTTGTAAAGTTCTGTCAGTGCCTTGTATATTTTGAAGATTAGCCCCTTGTCTGATGGGTATTGGGTGAATAGTTTTTCCCACTGAGTGGGGGGCTCTTGTAACCTGGGCGCTATTTCTTTTGAGGTGCAGAAGCTCCTCAGCTTTATATATTCCCATCTGTTAATCGCTGCTTTCACTTGCTTGAAGAATGCAGTTTCCTTTTTGAAGATGCCTTTGGTCTCAATATCCTAGAGTATCTTACCTACATGTTTTTCTATATATCTTATGGTTTCGGGTCTGATATCGAGGTCTTTCATCCATTTGGATTTAACCTTCGTACATGATGTTAACTGGGGGTCTAAGTTCAATTTTTTGCAAGTGGCTATCTAGTTGTGCCAACACCACTTGTTGAAGAGGCTTTCTTTGCTCCCTTTAGGATTTCCTGCTCCTCTATCAAAAATTAGGTGATTGTATGTCTGGGGGACATTCTCTGAGTATTCAAGCCAATTCCACTGATCTGAGAGCCTGTTTTTATTCCAATACCATGCTGTATTGATAACTTTTGCTTTGTAGTGAAGTTTAAATTTGGAGAAAGTAATTCATCCCATATTCTTTTTCCCAATGATTGCTTTAGCTGTTCTACGGTGTTTATTGTTCCAATCGAATTTCAAAAGTGCCTGATCCACTTCTTTGAAGAATGTCATGTGTATCTTTAGAGGGATCACATTAAATCTGTACAATGCTTTGGGAAGTATTGCCATTTTAATTATGTTAATCCTGCCAATCCATGAGCATGGTATGTGCTTCCATTTCCACGTGTCCTCTCACTTCTTGGAGCAGAGTTTTATAGTTTTCTTTGTATAGGTCCTTCACATTTTTAGTCAAGTTGATTCCAAGATATTTGAGTTTGTGTGGCACTATTGTGAATGGGGTTGTTTTCTTAATGTCCATTTCTTCCTTATTACTATTGGTGTATAGAAAGTCCATTGGTTTTTGTGTGTTAATTTTGTAGCCTGCCACCTTGCTATATGAGTGTATTGTTTCTTGAAGCTTTTTCATAGAGAATTTAGGGTTTTTTAAGTAGAGTATTATGCCATCTGCAAACAATGAAAGCTTGACTTCTTCCTTTCCTATCTGGATTCCCTTGATATCTTTTTCTTGCCTAATCGCTATAGCAAGTACTTCCAGTGATATGTTAAATATGAGTGGTGAAAGAGGACAGCCTTGTCTTGTGCCAGAATTTAGAGGAAAGGCTTTCAGTTTTTCTCCATTGTGGACAATATTTGCCTCTGGCTTGTGGTAGATGGCCTTAACTATATTGAGAAAGGTTCCTTCCATTCCCATCTTGGTGAGACTTTTTTTATCAAGAATGGATGTCAGACCTTATCAAATGCTTTCTCTGTGTCTATTGATATGATCATGTGATTTTTATTTTTCTTGTTGTTGATGTTGTGTATTATGTTGATAGATTTACGGATGCTAAACCAGCCTTGCATTCCTGGGATGAAGCCTACTTGATCATAGTGGATGATCTTCTTAATGAAGCATTGAATTCTATTTGCCAGGAGAAAATTAAGACAGTAATCAAATATCTGCCCAAAAACAAAAGCCCAGGTCCAGATGGATTTATTAATGAATTCTTTCAAACCTTTTACGAGGAACTACTACCAATCCTGGCAAAACTCTTCCATGAAATCAAAAAAATAGAAAAACTTCCAAATAGCTTTTATGAAGCCAACATCACCTTGATACCTAAACCAGACAGAGATGCTACCAAAAAAGAAAATTACAGACCAATATCGCTAATGAATACAGATGCAAAGATCCTCAACATAATCCTCACAAATAGGATTCAATGCCTCATTAAGAAGATCATCCATTTTCAGGGAGGGACTTCAGAGCATAAAAACCGGCTATCCTTTGCAAAAGCTGGCTCCCTGTGTGTGACACCAGGCGGGGAAAATCCGCGAAAGTACACCGGCCCAGTGGGGCTCAGCTGTGAAAGACTGTGAGTGTGACCTGTCTATGTCTGTCTACTGTCCTCTTGCGTGAAACTCTTGCGAGTGGGGCAAAAAGAGCCTCCAGAAACCTCGCTCGCCCAGACGCCATTTTCAGGGAGGGACTTCAGAGCATAAAAACCGGCTATCCTTTGCAAAAGCTGGCTCCCTGTGTGTGACACCAGGCGGGGAAAATCCGCGAAAGTACACCGGCCCAGTGGGGCTCAGCTGTGAAAGACTGTGAGTGTGACCTGTCTATGTCTGTCTACTGTCCTCTTGCGTGAAACTCTTGCGAGTGGGGCAAAAAGAGCCTCCAGAAACCTCGCTCGCCCAGACGCCATTTTCAGGGAGGGACTTCAGAGCATAAAAACCGGCTATCCTTTGCAAAAGCTGGCTCCCTGTGTGTGACACCAGGCGGGGAAAATCCGCGAAAGTACACCGGCCCAGTGGGGCTCAGCTGTGAAAGACTGTGAGTGTGACCTGTCTATGTCTGTCTACTGTCCTCTTGCGTGAAACTCTTGCGAGTGGGGCAAAAAGAGCCTCCAGAAACCTCGCTCGCCCAGCCCAGACGCCATTTTCAGGGAGGGACTTCAGAGCATAAAAACCGGCTATCCTTTGCAAAAGCTGGCTCCCTGTGTGTGACACCAGGCGGGGAAAATCCGCGAAAGTACACCGGCCCAGTGGGGCTCAGCTGTGAAAGACTGTGAGTGTGACCTGTCTATGTCTGTCTACTGTCCTCTTGCGTGAAACTCTTGCGAGTGGGGCAAAAAGAGCCTCCAGAAACCTCGCTCGCCCAGACGCCATTTTCAGGGAGGGACTTCAGAGCATAAAAACCGGCTATCCTTTGCAAAAGCTGGCTCCCTGTGTGTGACACCAGGCGGGGAAAATCCGCGAAAGTACACCGGCCCAGTGGGGCTCAGCTGTGAAAGACTGTGAGTGTGACCTGTCTATGTCTGTCTACTGTCCTCTTGCGTGAAACTCTTGCGAGTGGGGCAAAAAGAGGCTCAGAGGAGCACGGCCGCTCCGCTTCGCTACGCGGCCGTGCACTCTTTCTAAGGAAAGAACTCCATTGCAACAAGAAGGAAAAATCACACTAAGAACGGCGTTATCACAGAAGCAAACATTTCTCTCTGGACTGTCTTCTCTGTTACATGCTCGGGCCTAAGATTTGACCCAGTGTGAGGCTTCATCCACGGAGGACTCCCCTCCCTTAGAGGCAAGTCAGCCCATCCAGAAAGGAGGAGCCAGAGGAGTGTGCTGCCTACATCATATAGACAATGAATACCACTACAACACGTAGAAAAACCCACAATACAAATGTGACAATGGGGAAACAGCGCAGGCCAGCATCAGACATAGAGAATGAAGATGACAATTCTGAGGACCAGATAATGACTGAACAACTAATCAACCTCTCAGATAAGGACTTTAGACTAGCAATATGGAAGGTGCTCAACAGACTCCAAGAAACCATGGATCGAGTTGAACAGAACACTAATAAGAACCAAGAAAATATGAAGGCAGAAATGACAAAACTCCAAACTGAAATAACATGTCAACTAACAGGCCTGAAAAACTCAGTAAACGAAGTGAATGACAAAATGGATAAGCTCTGGGACAGGGTATCAGAAGCTGAGAATAGACTTGGTGCTGTGGAAGATGAGATACATAACAATTCCATACAGCAGGAGAGATTGGACAAAAAACTTAAAGCAAATGAGCAGACAATGGAAAAATTAGTCAAAGAATGGGAACAGACGAAAATAGAAGTCTATGATAAGATCAACAGAAACAACTTAAGAATCATTGGAGTCCCAGAGACCCAGGAAGAAAATTTCCAGGAAGAATCAATGGTCAAGAACATCATTAAAGAGAAACTTCCAGAGCTAAAGAATATATGTGATCAAATCCTGCATGCCCGAAGAGTACCAACCAAAAGAGACCCCAGAAAAACCACCCCAAGACACATCCTAGTCACAATGACAAATCCCACAGATAGAGACAGAATTCTGAAAACAGCAAGATCAAAAGGGGAAATCATGTTCAAGCAAGCTTCCCTGAGATTTACAGCAGACCTGTCACCAGAAACGCTCAATGCCAGAAAGCAGTGGTGGGATATTGTGACAAGACTGAATGAAATGAATGCTTCACCCAGAATACTATACCCAGCAAAACTCACTTTCCGGTTTGATGGAAGAATACATGGTTTCACAGACAAAAAACAGCTCAGAAACTTCACAGACACAAAACCAGTCTTAAGAGAAAAACTGAAAGACCTAATCTAAGACAAGACTACCCAAAAGACACACCAAATTTTGAAATAAAGATGGCGTTAAATCCCAGGACAATTCTTTCTCTCAACGTCAATGGACTAAATGCACCAGTTAAGAGACACAGAGTGGCTAAATGGATCAAAAAACTCAATCCAACCTTCTGCTGCCTACAAGAAACGCACCTGAATAGTCAGAACAAACATAGACTCAAAATAAAAGGCTGGAGAAAAGTTATCCAAGCAAACAACACCCATAAAAAAGCTGGAGTGGCCATACTAATATCAGATAATGCAAACTTTATACTCAGGAAGGTTGTAAGGGACAAAGACGGACATTTTATATTAATCAAGGGGTACGTAGAGCAGGAAGAATTCACTCTCCTAAACATATATGCACCGAATGAGGGGCCAGCAAAATATTTAATACAACTGCTGACAAATCTGAAAAATAATATCAACAACAACACAATAATTGTGGGGGACCTAAACACGGCTTTGTCAACACTGGACAGGTCAACCAGACTGAAACCCAACAAGAATATACTAGACCTGAGGAGAGAAATGGAAGAAAGAGGCCTAGTGGATATATATAGGACACTCCATCCCCAGAAACCTGGATACACATTCTTCTCCAATGTACATGGGACATTCTCCAGAAGACTACATGCTGGCACATAAAACATACCTCCATAAGATCAAGAGGATAGAAATTTTGCAGACTACCTTCGCTGACCACAAGGCTCTGAAATTATTTGTGAACTCCAAAGGGACTCAGAAGAAACACTTTAACACCTGGAAGTTAAACAGCCTCATGCTCAATAACCAGTGGGTCCGAGATGAAATCAAGGAGGAAATAAAAAGGTTCCTGGAAATAAATGACAATAAAGACACAAACTCTCAGAACTTATGGGACACAGCAAAAGCAGTACTGAGAGGAAAATTTATAGCTTTGCAAGCACACATCAGGAAGGAAGAAGGAGCTTACCTGAGTAGCTTAATGACACAGCTAATAGAACTAGAAAATGCTCAACAAAAGGACCCAAGAACAGGAAGACAGAAGGAAATAACAAAGCTGAGAGCAGAAATCAACGAAGTGGAAACTCAAAAAACAATCCGAAAGATCAACGAAAGCAGAAGTTGGTTCTTTGAAAAAATAAACAAGATTGATAGACCACTGGCAAACCTAACAAAGAAAGAGAGAGAGAGAAACTTGATAACTCGTATCAGGAATGAAAAAGGAGAGATCACTACTGATATGACAGAGATTCAAAGGGTAATCAGAAACTACTTTGAAAAACTCTACGCCACTAAAAATGAGAACCTGGAAGAAATGGATAAATTCTTGGACTCTTATAATCTTCCACGGTTGAAGGAAGAGGATGTAGCATATCTAAACACCCCCATCACCATTGATGAAATTAAAACAGTAATCAAATGTCTGCCGAAAAACAAAAGCCCAGGTCCAGATGGATTCACTAATGAATTCTATCAAACTTTCCAAGAGGAACTACTGCCAATCTTGGCAAGACTCTTTCATGAAATTGAACAAACAGAAACACTTCCAAATAGCTTTTATGAAGCCAACATCACCTTGATACCTAAACCAGACAGAGACGCTACCAAAAAAGAAAATTACAGACCAATATCACTGATGAATGCAGATGCAAAGATCCTCAACAAAATCCTGGCAAATAGGATTCAATGCCTCATTAAGAAGATCATCCACTACGATCAAGTAGGTTTCATCCCAGGAATGCAAGGCTGGTTTAACATCCGTAAATCTATCAACATAATACACAACATCAATAACAAGAAAAATAAAAACCACATGATCATATCAATAGATGCAGAGAAAGCATTTGATAAGGTCCAACACCCATTCTTGATCAAAACTCTCAGCAAGATGGGAATGGAGGGAACCTTTCTCAATATAGTGAAGGCCATCTACCACAAGCCAGTGGCAAATATTATCCTCAATGGAGAAAAACTGAAAGCCTTCCCTCTAAATTCTGGCACAAGACAAGGCTGTCCTCTCTCACCACTCCTATTCAACATAGCACTGGAAGTACTTGCTATAGCGATTAGGCAAGAAAAGGATATCAAGGGAATCCAGATAGGAAAGGAAGAAGTCAAGCTCTCACTGTTTGCAGATGACATGATACTCTACTTAGAAAACCCTAAAGACTCTATCAAAAAGCTTCTAGAAACAATAGACTCATATAGCAAGGTGGCAGGCTACAAAATTAACACACAAAAATCAATGGCCTTTCTATACACCAACAGTAATAAAGAAGAAATGGACATTAAGAAAACAACCCCATTCACAATAGTACCACACAAACTCAAATATCTTGGAATCAACTTGACTAAATATGTGAAGGACCTATACAAAGAAAACTATAAAACTCTGCTCCAAGAAATAAGAGAGGACACACGGAAATGGAAACACATACCCTGCTCATGGATTGGCAGGATTAACATCATCAAAATGTCAATACTCCCCAAGGCATTATACAGATTTAATGCCATCCCTCTAAAGATACCCATGACATTCTTCAAAGAAGTGGATCAGACACTTTTGAAATTCATTTGGAACAATAAACACCCTCGAATAGCTAAAGCAATCATTGGGAAAAAGAATATGGGAGGAATTACTTTTCCCAACTTTAAACTGTACTACAAAGCAACAGTTATCAAAACAGCATGGTATTGGAATAAGGATAGGTCCTCAGATCAGTGGAATAGGCTTGAATACTCAGAAAATGTTCCCCAGAGATACAACCATCTAATTTTTGATAAAGGAGCAGGAAATCCTAAATGGAGCAGGGAAAGCCTCTTCAACAAGTGGTGTTGGCACAATTGGATAGCCACTTGCAAAAAATTAAACTTAGACCCCCAGCTAACATCATGTACAAAGGTAAAATCCAAATGGATTAAAGACCTCGATATCAGCCCCAAAACCATAAGATATATAGAACAGCACATAGGCAAAACACTACAGGACATTACAGGCATCTTCAAGGAGGAAACTGCACTCTCCAAGCAAGTGAAAGCAGAGATTAACAGATGGGAATATATTAAGCTGAGAAGCTTCTGCACCTCAAAGGAAATAGTGCCCAGGATACAAGAGCCACCCACTGAGTGGGAGAAACTATTCACCCAATACCCATCAGATAAGGGGCTAATCTCCAAAATATACAAGGCACTGACAGAACTTTACAAGAAAAAAACATCTAACCCCATCAAAAAATGGGGAGAAGAAATGAACAGACACTTTGACAAAGAAGAAATACGCATGGCCAAAAGACACATGAAAAAATGTTCCACATCACTAATCATCAGGGAGATGCAAATCAAAACAACGATGAGATACCACCTCACACCCCAGAGAATGGCACACATCACAAAGAATGAGAATAAACAGTGTTGGCGGGGATGTGGAGAGAAAGGAACTCTTATCCACTGCTGGTGGGAATGCTGTCTAGTTCAACCTTTATGGAAAGCGATATGGAGATTCCTCCAAAAACTGGAAATCGAGCTCCCATACGATCCAGCTATACCACTCCTAGGAATATACCCTAGGAACACAAAAATACAATACAAAAACCCCTTCCTTACACCTATATTCATTGCAGCTCTATTTACCATAGCAAGACTCTGGAAACAACCAAGATGCCCTTCAACAGATGAATGGCTAAAGAAACTGTGGTACATATACACAATGGAATATTATGCAGCTGTCAGGAGAGATGAAGTCATGAAATTTTCCTATACATGGATGTACATGGAATCTATTATGCTGAGTGAAATAAGTCAGAGAGAGAGAGAAAAACGCAGAATGGTCTCACTCATCTATGGGTTTTAAGAAAAATGAAAGACACCCTTGTAATAATAATTTTCAGACACAAAAGAGAAAAGAGCTGGAAGTTCCAGCTCACCTCAGGAAGCTCACCACAAAGAGTGATGAGTTTAGTTAGAGAAATAACTACATTTTGAACTGTCCTAATATTGAGAATGTATGAGGGAAATGTAGAGCCTGTTTAGGGTACAGGCGGGGGTTGGGTGGGGAGGAGGGTGATTTGGGACTTGGGTGATGGGAATGTTGCACTGGTGATGGGTGGTGTTCCTTTTATGACTGAAACCCAAACACAATCATGTATGTAATCAAGGTGTTTAAATAAAAAAAAAATAATAAAAAAAAAAAAAAAAAAGAAAACAACACATAGGTAAAACACTCCAGGACATTGAGAATAAAGGCATCTTCAAAGAGGAAACTGCACTCTCCAAGCAAGTGAAAGGAGATATTAACAGATGTGAATATAATAAAATGAGAAGCTTCTGCACCCCAAAAGAAATAGCGCCCAGGTTACAAGAGCCCCCCCCCCCCACTGAGTGGGAGAGACTATTCACCCAATACCCATCAGACAAGGGGCTAATCTTTAAAATATACAAGGCACTGAGAGAAATTTACAAAAAAAAAACATCTAATCCAACCAAAAAATGGGGAGAAGAAATGGACAGACAGAAATGACAAAGAAGAAATACAAATGGCCAAAAGACACATGAAAAAATGCTCCACATCACTAATCATCAGGGAGATGCAAATCTATGAGGTACCATCTCACATCCCAGAGATTGGCACACATCACAAAGAATGAGAACAAGCAGTGTTGGCGGGGATGTGGAGAGAAAGGAACTCTCATCCACTGCTGGTGGGAATGCTGTCTAGTCCAACCTCTATGGAAAGCAATATGGAGATTCCTCCAAAAACTGGAAATCGAGCTTCCATACTACCCAGCTATACCAATCCTAGGAATATACCCTAGGAACACAAAAATACAATACAAAAATCCCTTCCTTTCACCTATATTCCTTGTAGCACTATTTACCATAGCAAGACTCTGGAAACAGCCAAGATACCCTTCAACAAATGACTAAAGAAACTGTGCTGCATATACACAATGGAATATTATACAGCTGTTTAGAGAGATGAAGTCATGAAATTTTCCTATACATGGATGTACATGGAATCTATTATGCTGAGTTAAATAATTCAGAGAGAGAGAAAGACGCAGAATGGTCTCACTCATCTATGGGTTTTAAGAAAAATGAAAGACATTCTTGCAATAATAACTTTTAGACACAAAAGAGAAAAGAGCTGGAAGTTACAGCTCACCTCATGAAGCTCACCACAAAGAGGGATGAGTTTAATTAGAGAAATAACTACGTTTTGAACTATCCTAATAAAGAGAATGTACGAGGGAAATAGAAAGCCTGTCTAGAGTACAGGCGGGAGTTCGGTGCGGAGGAGGGAGATTTGGGACATTGGTGATGGAAATATTGCACTGGTGAGGGGTTGTATTCTTTACATGATGAAACCCAAACACAATCATGTATGTAATAAAGTTGTTTAAATAAAAAAAACTCCATTCATATTACTATCACACAAACTCAAATACCTTGGAATCAACTTAACCAAGGAGGTAAAGGACCTATACAAAGAAAACTATATCCCTGCTTCAAGAAATAAAAAAGGACATAAGGAAATTGAGACACATACCCTGCTCAAGAACTAAGGGGATTAACATCATTAAAATGGCAATTGTGCCCAAAGCATTGTACAAATTTAATGTGATCCCTGTAAGATACCCATGATATTCTTCAAAGAAGTGGATCAAGCACTCCTAAATTTTATTTGGTGCAATAAACACCTCTAAATAGCTAGAGCAACCCTTTGGAAAAGTAATATAGAAAGCATCACTTTTCCCAACCATAAATTTTGTTACAAAGCTATAATTATTAAAAGGGCATATTATTGGAATAAACGCAGGCCATTGGATCAGTGGGATAGACTTGAGTATTCAGGGAATGTCCCCCAACATAGAATCAATTAATTTTTGATAAAGGGGCAATAAATTCAAAATGAAGCAAGGAAAGCCTCTTCAACAAGTGGTGTTGGGACAACTGGTCAGCCACCTGCAATAAAGTGAACTCAGGCCTCCATCTAACACCATACAAAAAGCTCAAATCCAAATTGATTAAAGGCCTTAATATCAGATCTGAAACTATAAGGTATATAGATATGTAGATAAAACACTCCATGACATTAAGACTAAAGGCATCTTTAAGGAGAAAATAGCACTCTTCAATCAAGTAGAATAAGAGATAAACAGATGGGACTATATTAAGCTGAGAAGCGTCTGCATCTCAAAGGAAATTGTGCCTAGGATACAAAACCAGTCCAAAGAATGGGAGAAACTATTTACCCTATACCCATCAGATAAGGGGCTAATATCAAAGATATACAAGATACTGACAGAACTTAACAAGACAAACAAGTTTAACCCAATCAAAAAATGGGGAGAATAAATTAACAATTTCTCAAAGAAGAAATACAAATGGCCAAAAGGCACATGAAAAAATGCTCCACATAACTCATCATCAAGGAGATAAAAGTCAAAACAACAATGAGGTACCATCTCACTCCACAGATACTGGTACACATCACAAAGAACAAGAGCAATTGGTGCTGTCAGGGATATGGAGAAAAAGGAACTCTTATTCACTGCTTGTGGGAATGCTTTCTATTCCAATCTTATAGAAAACAATATGGAGATTCCTCAAAAAACTGGAAATTGAACTCCTATATGATCCAGCTATATCACTCCTAGAAATATATCCTAGGAACACAAAAATACAATTCAACAATCCCTCCCTCACACCTATGTTCATTGCACCACTATTTACAGTAGCCACACTCTGAAAACCACCAAGATGCCCTTCAATAGATGAATGGTAAAGAAAATGTGGTACATATAAACAATGGAATATTATGAAGCTGTCAGGAGAAAGATGAAATCATGAAATATTCCTATACATGGTTGTACAATGGAATCTATTATGCTGAATAAAATAAGTCAGAGGAAAAGATATAGAACAGCATAGTAACAATCATCTATGGGTTTTAAGAAAAATAAAGATATTGTTGTAATAATGTTCAGAGACAATAAAGATAAGGGTTGGAAGGTTCAGCTCATGAAATGAAGCTCACCACAAAATGTGGTGAGTGCAGTTAGAGAAATAACTACATTGACAACTGTCATAACAATGAGAATGAATGAGGGAAGTAGAAAGTTGATATGGACCCACAGAATATATTATGGATGCTGATATAAACTAAATAAAAATACATATAACATATTATCAGGCTATAATATAATAAAATGTGCTTATTTGAGAATAGTAAACAAGATCTGGGACGCAAATAATGTACAGCCACACTATATGTTACTTGCTCATCAGATTATTGGGAAAAATTTAAAAGATCAGTCAGGGAGAGAATCTGAGCAAACATGTCACACAAATACCAACTATATTTGAAGGATTCTTCAGGGGCTTACTTAGAATACTAGATATATTTGCTGTTATAGTTATTGTATAATAGCCTTAGAAGTTATTTCTTTGGATGCCCACAAAATCCATTGCTATATCTGCACACAGCAGATTCACTCTGTTCTCAAAAGACATGTAAACCAAGCTATGAAAAATATTGATACAGTGGCTGTGCAACTGAAAGCTGAAAATCTCTGGTGGAGAGGGTGGGCCAAGCCTCTGCCCTGCTGAAGCCATAACTGCTGCCTCCTTTACCCACAATTACAGTTACACCAATGGCTCTGCTTCATCACTTTTCTACAGATCCCTGAAGAGACATCAACACATACACAATTCAAGATATGACAATTTGTGGGCTGATATCACCAGGACGTTTTTTTTTTTTGTTTGTTTGTTTTTGTTTTTGTTTTTTTTTATTGTTTTTCTCATTAACATTAAATAAGGCATTATTTCCAAGTGTTAATCTGAGGGTCATTACAAAGTTTTTTATGCCCACAAATTGGTCACTGAACATTAGTTTGTCCTGATTCTTACCATGGCCAGTGAAAATTTCTTTCCTGTAATGTTATTGGTAAAGATGTATTTCAAGTTTCTTTTTTTTTACTATGTATTAGTACTTTATTCTTTTTTAATTAATATTTTTATTTAAACATAGTGATTACAAACATGATTGTAGTTGGGTTTCAGTCATAAATAGAACATCTCTCTTCATCAGTGCCACATTCCCATCACCAATGCTCCTCATTTCCCTCCCCCACTTGCCTGTATTCGAGACAGACATTCTTCTTTCACTCATTGGCATTGTTATGAGAGTTCTCAGTGTAGTTATTTTTCTAACTGCACTCACCGCTCTTTGTGGTGAGCCCCATATTGTGAGCTTAACCTTCCAGCCCTCCTCTGTCTCTGATGATTATTGCAAAAAAGTCTTTTATTTTTCTTTTTTTTACTTTTTTTTCTTTTTTTCTTTTTTTAAACTCTATTCAATGTATTGTATATAATAATATATTGTATATACATTGTATTCCATTATTGAATAACAATATTTTTTTTCTTAACACCACCCATCACCAGTGCAACATTCCCATCACCAATGTCCCAAGTCTCCCTCCTCCCCACCCGACCCCCGCCTGTACTCTAAACAGGTTCTCAATTTCCCTCATACATTCTCATTATTAGGACAGTTCAAAATGTAGTTATTTATCCAACTAAACTCATCACTCTTTGTGATGAGCTTCCTGAGGTGAGCTGGAACTTCCAGCTCTTTTCTCTTTTGTGTCTGAAAGTTATTATTGCAAGAATGTCTTTCATTTTTCTTAAAACCCATAAATGTGTGAGACCATTCTGCGTTTTTCTCTCTCTCTCTGACTTATTTCACTCAGCATAATAGATTCCATGTACATCCATGTATAGGAAAATTTCATGACTTCATCTCTCCTGACAGCTGCATAATATTCCATTGTGTATATGTACCACTGAACTTCGCTGGATCTCAGATGCCAGCACCCTTCTGCCTCTCTACTCTGCTGTCCTGCATTTCCGGCCTGATTTCACCCTTGGTGCGGCTCATCAGCCAGCCTGCCTTCCTGTGAGCTTTCCGGGGAGTCTGCCTTCCCGTGAGCCTTCCGTGGAGGTGAGTCGACACGCCCAGAAAGGGAGGAGCCACTGAACTTCGCTGGATCTCAGATGCCAGCACCCTTCTGCCTCTCTACTCTGCTGTCCTGCATTTTCGGCCTGATTTCACCCTTGGTGCAGCTCATCAGCCAGCCTGCCTTCCTGTTTTTGTTTTTTGGGGTTTTTTTTTTTTTTTTTTGGAGTATGTGCAGGCACCCTCCCCCACCTTCTCCAACTTCTGGAAGCCCAGACAGCCAAAAACATACACCAGAAAAGCTATACTATCAATAGTAATTGGAATTCTTGGACTTTGTAATAACACCGGTTGGGTTTAATAATGCCATCATTAGAGGAACACAAAAATTTAAACACCAGGGTGTTTCTGAAACCACCTAATGTTCAGAAACAAATGAAGTAAAAGAATGGTTAACTCGCAGCAAGAGATTACTAAACCTGCAATTGTATTAATGACTTCACTGGAGATACAATAAGTGTCACAATTGTGCTTGTTGATATTATCTTTTGTGTTTTTCTTATATTTCCTTCTTTATTTAAAAAATTTTTTATACCTGGAAACAAATGTATTATGATCAATTATGTTAACTATGTGATATGGTGCTCTTTGGTGTTTGTTGGTTGGTTGGTTGGCTTGTTTTATTTTATTTTGTGGCCACACTCTGCAGCACTCAGGAGTTCTACACTCAATGTTCTACACTCAGAAATTACTTCTGGCAGGCTCGGGGACCATATTGGATGTTCGGGGTCGAACCTGGGTCAGCCACATACAAGTAAATGCCCTACCCACTGTGCTATTACTCTAGCCCTGCTACATGTTCTTTAAATTAAGTAAATAAAAATTAAAAAATATATAGAAATATTCCAAATTCAGATAATTTTGTTTTATGCTCTACCAATATATTTGATTTGATTGTAGGATTGGATTTATCTATTCTATGCTTATGTAACAGTAGTTTAAAAAATCTTCAATGAAGAATACAGTTCATTTTTTATCTTTATATCTGTGACTTACTTTAAGTACGTTTCACTCTAGATAACTTACACTTTTCTTTATACTATTTGATAATATATCCCCATGTTTTCATTACCATAATTTACCTTGTTCATACATGTAGCATCTTCACCTATTATTGCCTAACAAGTTTTTCTGCCTCTATTCTTACATTTCACAATCTCTTTCCTAGCAACACATTACCTCGAAGTAATTGTGATGAGTTAAAGAAAACATAACTTATAACAGTTTAACATAGAAATATATAAAACTATTTCCACCAATCATTACAAGATCTTTTAATTGAAGTTGCATAATTCATTAATCTATAGGATCATAATAGTGACAAGACCTACATTTTGGTGGTATTCAATCACTAATTGATTAATTTAGTATGAATTAGCTTTGTAGAAAGAGGAAAACTCGTAACTTTGATGTATGAACATCTTTCTTTGTTCATTGATTCACTTGTACGTTTGTTCTTTTGTTTGTTCCTTCCTTGCTTTTACTGCTACTTTGGGTATTTTTAGAGGTTTGCTATAGTACCAATGTTTGGAACCTAACAAAATATAAGTCTGACTAACAGGAATTTTTATAGAGAACAAAAAATAAAGCAAATTGAAAAAGAAGTTATTTATTTATTGCAGCCTATAGCCAATGTCCAAATACTTACTCCTTCTCTTTAATAATGTTCAAGATTCTCCAAACATTGTTGATATGCATGAATTATATCCAGGGATCTCTTCTTTCTATAAATTATTTACAGCACTCTTGCTTTCCTATGAACTGTGTCATTTGAGTTCTAATGTTCAAGTTGCTGTGTTTCGTGACCTGCCTTTTCTGTCTGTTGTTTCAGTACTCTGTTCATTTGTTCACTGTCTGCACACATGATAGGACTGCTGCTTCTTTCTATAGACTTCGGTATGCAGTTTTGGGTTCCAAAGAGGAAGCTGCCTCTCCAATGCCTGTATTATGTCTTGCTATTATGTCTTGCTTATCTTCACATCAAGCTAATTCCCACTGCCTAATGGAGCTACCTCCATTTTAACCTTTATTTATTGATTGATGGACTGATTGGGCCACAACCAGCTGGCCCTCAAAGATTACTCCTGGCTCTGCACTCAAAAATAGCTCCTGGCAGACTCGGGGGAATGGCATATGGGATGCCAGGAATCGAACTAGGTCCATCCCTGTTTGCAACATGCAAGGCAAATGCCCTACCACTGTACTATCCCTCCAGGCCCCCATGCAGACAGAATCTAAAATGACCGATTGAGTTATAAATATTACCTGCTGCATTTATCTCCCTCCATATCCACCTTAAGAGTGATATTTTTAGAATGTTTCCTAAATTCACTATCTGTCTTTAATTGGTAGGCAAAAGTTATAATACAGAAAGTCACAGTATGAGGGTCTGTTGTCATGTCAGAAATCTGCTTGCAAATCATAGTAATACTTAAACAGGATACTTATTTACTTAGTTATTTAATAAAACACTGTAGTTTCCATTGGACAAAACTTTCCTAGAAAGATGTAAGGGAAGAGAAAGAGGAAGTCTGAGTTCAAAAGAGAGAATGAGCTTCTACCGAGTGGGAAAAGTAGAGTCATATTGACAAGAGAAATATGTGTTCAAGGAAGAACATAGACTTAAAGAGAAAGCCTGAATCACAGTGGTTTTGTTCATCTCTGAATCCAAGATGATATCTTCTAGGTATAATGTCCACATTAGCTAAATAACTAAATGCTATGTTGGAGGAAAACTTTGCACCCCAAATTATCTGTGGTAAATGATTATTTCATTATTTCATAAACAGGGCTCTGAAACCTAGATAGAGACTGATCTTGACAAAAGACATTTAGCCAAATACAAAAAAAATCTATAAAATTTTCCTCAAAAGAAAGAACCAAATATGTATAACAATGAGGCCTCTTACTGAGCTGAGCCTTCATGAATAAACTCCTGTAACTGATCTTTCTTTTCCTTCCCTTATCCCCAGAGTATTGCTTACCTTATTTAAGATTATTTAGATTGGTATATGAAACCATATAGGTGAATACTCAGACCCATACATATTGGGATATATGATATTAATAAATTTATTTTGATGTAAATGTTTATTTCTCAGCTTAGAGGAGTCCAGGGGTAATGGGTTTATGAGAAAATTTCTGCTCTGACAATGAATTGCATTTTTTGGCAGAGAGATTCAAAATGACTGACTTTAAGTCATAATTATTTGAGACTACCAGGCCTAGAAACTTACATAAAACAGGAAGATAAATATTTGTCCTATTCTTTTTTCTGCCAAGGGAATATTTTCAACTTTATGTGAATTTACAAGTTCAGATGGAAATGTGTCCAGCTAAGCAATAGGGAGAGATAAGAATTAAATACTAGTCCCAAAAGAAGTCTCAGGTAAGTCACAAAGTAGGATATGCTCTGCATTCTAATGGTATAGAACTGCAAGAATAGGCAGGAGCTGTGACAAAGCAGGGATAGAAGACAGCCTGATATACAGTATGCATGTGTGAATAAGGGAAGAATAGGAACAGAGAAAAACAGTCTGCTCATACAGAGCAGTTAAGTAAGTAGCATTCCCATATGAAAGTAATAGTTTGCTCTTTAAAAATAGTTCCTAAGGGGCTGGAGCAGTGGTGCAAGCAATAAGGTGTCTAGCCTAGGATGGACTGTGGTTTAATCCCCCAATGTCCCATATGGTCCCCCAAGCCAGGAGTGATTTCTGAGCCCATAGCCAGGAGTAACCCCTCAGCATCACCGGGTGTGGCCTCTCCCAAAAAAATAGTTCCTAAAGACATAATGAGCAAGGTTCTCTTCTTCTCAGAATAAGTGTCTGAAAATCTGTTTTTTGACCCTTCACTTGTTCATTCATCTGTCCATCTACCAGTCTGATAGTCAGACTGCCTTTCTCTCTTTCTCTCTCTAACTCCCTGGTACCAGTTTTAGAACCCAGGATCTCATCTACAAATTCTAGTTCTGAGTCACATCCCTACCCACAACCCTTGTACCCAGAATAAATCTCTTAATAGTATATATGCAAATAATTGCATTATTTTATTTATGTATAATTAAATATGTGATGAATTATATCCATATTTTAGATATGTAAAGCATGAGCTTTATTCTTGGGCCAAATTACCTGTTGCACTAATAAATAATGTCGATTCATATTTAATCTTTATCTCTTTAATCTCTTTAATCTACTTTATCTATTTAATGTTATAAACTAGTGTTATTCAGTAAATATATATGTGTACAACTTGAATACAAAGTACAATTAAAATTGTTTCTAGGCAAGATGATAGAATAATGGCTGGAGTAAGTGATTCTCATGCAGAAGTCTATGGTTTGATGCCTGGCCATCATACTACCCTGCATATCACCTTGAATAATCTTAGGAATTGTGCCAGGAATACGCTTTGAGCACTACTAGGTATGGTACAAAACTTAAAAGAATTACTAAATAAAGAGGTTCTGCTGCTAAAAAATTTAGTTCATTACACTTGGTCCTTCCCACATTTGTGATAATTCAGGGCATTTGTTCTGAATTCTGTGAGAGTTAAGAGAAACCTGCCATTATATCCAAATACAATGCCATCGAGTAGAAAACATAAAAGGTACCCTTAGAAGGAAAATCATATGTATAAAATTATGAAATAACTTATTTCTTCCTTAGACTGTTGATCCCAAAATACTTCATATGAATGGTATGAGGTAATCATGTAAATCTTCTGTGACACACACCACTGAATCAAAGTGAGGATAAAGTCATTTTGGACAGCTGAGGTACAACAGATGTATTATTTTAAATTGTGTTTTAAATGTTAATAGGGGGGCAGAGAGATAGCATGGAAGTAAGGCGTTTGCCTTGTATGCAGAAGGAGGATGGTTCAAATCCCAGCATCCCATATGGTCCCCTGAGTATGCCAGGAGCTATTTCTGAGTGTAGAGCCAGGAGTGACCCCTGAGCACTGGTGGGTTTGACACAAAAATCAAAATAAATAAATAAATAAATAGATAAATGTTAATGCAGATTCATACTTCAAAATTAATAAAGAATATAAATTAGTATAAACAAACACATTTTGTTATATTCACAAGTAAGCATCAATGTTATCAGTCAGGTGTATAGAGTGGAAAGGTAAGTCTTAGCATAGATAGACTGGAGGATTTGATACATTGGCAGAAAACATGCAAATGGTTAGTTTTTAACTATCTATCAAATTATTACATATGAGAAAATTTCCAAAATATGCTTTATTTGAATGATTATTCATTGTTCCTGCTGACATTTTTAAAATTAGCACCAGCACTTACAGTAAGGAAAAAATAAAATGTAGTTATTGAAAAAAATAACTACAGTAATTGGTTTGCCTCCTAATGCCTGACAATGCACAGACACTTAACATTCTAAACCTGCTGCAGTCACCTTGACATAATGTGACAAACACCAACTTTAATGGCAGTTTAATTAGATTTACTCTGAGGAAACATCACTTTGAAGATGCAGTGTTTCTATATTTATAAACCTGTATGATGGCATGAGTAAGAAAAACATGTCCAACAAACAAAACATTAAGAGACTTAGAGCAATTATTCTTTCATTTTATCCTTGAAATTTGAATACATATGTTTTTTTTCTGTCATAATGCAAATGTCCAAATGTCTTTGGAGCTTATAGTGATTGATGACATATGGGATATGCCAAGTTTTGGATTTTATTAGTAAGCAATAAATCTCCAAGAAAAAAGAAAAGAATGAATTCTCCTAATTTTTTATTGAAAGTAGCTAAATTTCTGCTATAAAAAGAAGAAACTACTGTCAAGCTCAAGAAATAATAAATATTGCCTTTAATCAAAAATAAATAAGGTATTTTTATTATAGGAAGCATTTTCTCCAGCACAACTGTGATTAAATACTCAAGAGATAGAAACATTTTTAAACTCTTTAAGAAAGGGAGGAATAAAGATGAGCTTGTGGAAGAAATGTTTTATGAGTCATTTCATAGTTCCCACATAAAACATATGGCCAAATACTTCACAATAATATTTTCACCTGAAGTGGGAGTCAA
This sequence comes from Suncus etruscus, assembly GCF_024139225.1. NCBI lineage: Eukaryota > Metazoa > Chordata > Mammalia > Eulipotyphla > Soricidae > Suncus > Suncus etruscus. The sequence continues at coordinate 148,972,964 of NC_064851.1, read as the reverse complement.
ACAAGGCAATTTTGGGCATCTGGGTACTTTTTGTCAAATTGAGTTTTGCTGGTGCCCAAGATTAGCAGGTGGCCAAACTCTGATTAGAAGTTCCTAGTACAGTTGTTGATTTCTGAGAAGTTTGGAAAAAGATTTCCAGATTCTGAGAGGATAATTTCTCTAAAAGGATAAAGAATAATTTTATTTTTTAGAAAAATATTAGGTAGAATTAATAACTACCAATACAAATCCCACAAAATAAGGGAGAGAGAGACACAGAATAGTCTCACTCATCTATGGGTTTTAAGAAAAATAAAAGTCATTTTTGCAACAACCCTCAGAGACAATGAGAGGAGGGATGGAACTTCCAGCTCATTTCATGAAGCTCACCACAAAGAGTGGTGAGAGCAGTTATAGAAATAACTACACAGAGAACTATCATAATCATGTGAATGAATGAGGGAACTGGAAAGCCTGTCTGGAGTACAGGTGGGGGTGGGGTGGGGTGGGATGGAGGGAGATTTGGGACATTGGTGGTGGGAATGTTGCACTGGTGAAGGGGGTGTTCTTTACATGACTGAAACCTAGTCACAATCATATATGTAACCAAGATGTTTAAATAAAGGGAAAAAGAAATGAATATATAGCAAAAGGGGAAAAAAGAAAGAAAACATGTGTAGAGATATCATGGCAAATAAATATTTTGTTGGGATTGTTTTGAGTGACTATGTTTTGCAATAGAATAAAAAATAGGCTGGAGTACCAATGAAAACTTTCTATTAGGTAGTATTCACTATCCTGATTGAATCTTATTGCATCAACAATGGGGATAACCAAAGATTGGGATAAGATGAGAATTTAAAAAAAATGACCTGGAGAGATAGCACAGCGGTGTTTGCCTTGCAAGCAGCCAATCCAGGACCTAAGGTGGTTGGTTCAAATCCCGGTGTCCCATATGGTCCCCCGTGCCTGCCAGGAGCTATTTCTGAGCAGACAGCCAGGAGTAACCCCTGAGCACTGCCGGGTGTGGCCCAAAAACAAAAACAAAAACAAAATAAAAAAAAAAAAACGATGTCTCAAACCTTTTTTAGAGAGCTATAGAAGTACAGAAACAAGTATTCAAAGAAATATAGACTAAGAACTTATCAACAGAATGGATCTTGCCAGGCCAATGAGACATCAGGAGTGGAATGTGGGTGGTGAGGTGATAAGTGTTAGAAAAACCTTTAAAAAATAGATACTGTGGTGAAGGGTCTGGTGTTGAAATATTGTATGTATAAAAACCCACAACTGGCTTTATTATAAAATTGTAAATCACTGTGGCTAAAATAATTTTTAATCTAAGTTTACAATGTATAGTAGGTAATAGTCAAAGAACTTGAAGATATCTTTGCAGAAAATAAAATTAAAAACTGTTTTAAATAATAATGAATTATTAAAAGTACATACAGTCCTCAATGCATCAATATACTGAGGAAATCTAATTTAGTAGAACTTCAATATTCACATGAACCCTGTATCCTTTTCTAATCTAGATGCAAAAGCTGCGCTTTTCAAAAAGAGCTCCCAGGGAAAGGAGAAAGAAGGAAGAGATGAACTAGAAGTGATATAAGGACAGTAATTAAGGTACTTGGTATATTTCAGTGGTGATGAAAGTGCAGTAATTTTATAGTAATAAAAGTAATACTATTATAACAATATTGCTAAACAATGACAATAATCAGCAATGACTTTATAAACAACACACATTTTTCAAAGTAAAAAGATAAATTAAAAAATGTAATTGGAGCTCACAGGACAGCCTCCTACATAAGAAACAACAACAAAAGCTCTGAATAGCTGAGAATTTACTCAGGTCTTCTACAAAAATATAAAAATTGGCAAAGGATTTGGTCATCTGCATTTTAAATATATCACCTGGCTCCTACATAGGTAATTCACATATACAAAGTTTATAATTTTAAAGAGAAACATTCCAAGAGAAGATGCTATCAAACTTTATTGAGTCAGAAAAGAAGGAAAAGATACAATGAGGGTTGGAACGGGTGGAAGAGAAGTTAAAAATTGCATTAAGGAATGGATACACAGTAAATAACAAAGCACTGGCTTCCCTAAGACCCAGGCCTGGTGGTGTCAGATGTTAGGGGATTGGTTAGTTTTCTGCTGGATGGTTATGTCTGTTCATGCACACATAAATTTTAGGACAGTGCCACACCTTTGGTAAATAGCAAGTAAATGCCTTATTGGATAAAGAAGGTGTCAAGTTTTTAGTCACCCAAAGTAAGCTCTTTTAGAGACTGATTGTTTCGGGTGTGGTGCTTATCTCAAAAACAAAAACAAAAACACACCTGATGTTAGTATGCTACTACTGGTTCTGCAGCACATGCTTTTTGTTTTGTTTTGGCTCATGGATTGTTCCCAGCAGTGTTTGGAATATCATGCAATGCTCTGGATGAAACCCTATTTTCCCGCATGCATGTCTTGTACTTCATCAGTCTTATAATCTATGTCTCCAACACATGAAAATATTTTCTTCAAAACACTGAAATGAGAATTTATAATCATAAAATCAGAGCTCTATTATATGTCTAAGTCTTAATGTTTCATGGTAAGTACATCTGGCTAGCAAAATCTGAAAGTTTAAGAAATACAAGAAAGATGGAGCATTTCATAGTAAAAATGTCATTTAAGAATAGAGAACTGTCTCTATACTTTGTTTATTTTAGTATTACTCCACAAATTGACCAGAAGTGTGTAACAGAATAAGCAAGGTATGGATTGATGGTCCTTTTGTTGTAAGGGAAAAATTCCATTTTAAGAATTAAGAATCGGGGCTGGAGAGATAGCATGGAGGTAAGGTGTTTGCCTTGCATGCAGAAGGACGGTGGTTTGAATTCCGGCATCCCATATGGTCCCCCGAGGCTGCCAGTAGCGATTTCTGAGCGTAGAGCCAGGAATAACCCCTGAGCACTGCCGGGTGGGTGTGACGCCCCCCTCCAAAAAAAAAGAATTAAGAATTATTTTAGATCTTATGAGGCTGTATAGACAAACAATTAACAGCAGACAGATTAGTAGAAAAGAAGGTGATAGTGGGTGGAGACTACAAAGAAAATATGGAAAAATATGAAAGAGCAGAGTAGATACAAATATTGTTTATTTGTTTATGTTTTGGGTTTTTGTTTATACCAAGTGGTGCTCAGGACTGATTTCTGACCCAATGTTCAGAAATTACTCCTGATAGGTGCTTGATATATTGATACATGGTACCAAGAATAAAATTCATGTTAGCCACATAAAAAGCCAACATCTTAGCACTATCCTATCTCTAAGCCTGTTTGGGGGCAAAAACTGGCAGAATTCAGGTGTTACTCCTGACTCTGCACTCAGGTATCACTCCTATTGAGGCTTTGGGCCCATATTGAGATACTGAAAATTGAACCTGAGTCAGCCATGTGTATGGCAAACACCCTACTCATTATACTATGCCTCTAACCCAGATAATTGCCTTTTAACTTAATACATTTAATAATCTGTATAATTTTCTTAATTTTAAGTATTTAGATATTAATGTAAGGTGGTAAAACGATCTTTACTTATTGTTTCTATTATGTGTAGAATAAAACAGTTAAACACTCCCATAGGAAAAAATGACATAACAATCCATGATTTTTTTTTTTGAAAAAGACCCTTAAGGAATTACAAAATTCAATCAAGTTCAGGGCCTGGAGCAATAGCATAGCAGTAGGGTGTTTGTCTTTCACGCAGCTGATCCAGGATGGACCTCGGTTTGATCGACAGTGTCCTACATGATCATCCAAGCCAGGAATGATTTCTGAGTGCATAGCCAGGAGTAACCACTGAGTGTCACCAGGTGTGGCCAAAAAAAAAAAACAAAACAAAATTCAAATTAGTAGTTCCAGACTTGTAATTGATACTAATTATTTTCTATTGGCTGATAATCAGAACTTTAATTTTTGTATCATAAACAGAATTTTCATTTTTTGCAAGGAAAGTTCCATGAGTCCTAGTTAAAAATCATGATCATCAGCAAAATCACTTTGTAAATTCCCATATACTATTAGAACTCCTCAGAGAATGGAATCCTATAAATATATTTCTTCCCAGTATATTCTTTTTAATTTTCAAGTCATTACATGTGTTCTATATAATTCTTTTATTTCTACAACATATATAAAAATTAAGTATAACTTCTTAAAGTATCACAAATAGCAAAAAAAATAGATAACTGGAAATTGCACAAGGAATAATTTTTTTTAAATCTGTTCTTCTGAGGGGCCGGGAAGGTGGCGCTAGAGGTAAGGTGTCTGCCTTACAAGCGCTAGCGTAGGACGGACCGCGGTTCGATACCCCGGCGTCCCATATGGTCTCCCCAAGCCAGGGGCGATTTCTGAGCTCATAGCCAGGAGTAACCCCTGAGCATCAAACGGGTGTGGCCCAAAAAAAAAAATCTGTTCTTCTGAGAGTGCTGATTGCTCTACCTGCAGAGTCTCCACCCGGCTGTGCTCCTTCTGAGGAAACTGAGGACCTGAAGGGAGCCCTGTCCTACTCTTCTCTGTCTTTCCTGAACTCTGGAAGCTCTCGTCAGAGCCCTGGGAAGCGAACTCCAAAAAAACTGAAGCTACCCAGCAAGTGAGTGAGTAAGAAATGGCTGGATGTGGGGGTTTCCAGGCAGAGTGCTGATTGCTCTACCTGCAGAGTCTCCACCCAGCTGTGCTCCTTCTGAGGAAACTGAGGACCTGAAGGGAGCCCTGTCCTACTCTTCTCTGTCTTTCCTGAACTCTGGAAGCTCACCTCAGAGCCCTGGGAAGCAAACCCCCCAAAAACTGAAGCTACCCAGCAACTCTCCTCAGAGTCTTGGGAAGCGACCCCAAAAATACAGCATTCTGAAGCTGCCAAGCAAGCGAGTGAAAACTACGCCTGTCCAGTGGGGCCCAACTGTGAAAAACTGTGAGTGCTGCCTGTGTGTGTCTCTCTACTATCCTGCTGCGTGAACCTCCTGAGAGTGGGCTGAAAAGAGGCTCCAGAAGGCACTTAGCTCCACTTCGCTACGCAGCCGTGAGCTCTTTCTAAAAAAATAACACATTCACAAGAAGAAAAAAAAAAACACTAAGAACTGTGTTGGATCACAGAAGCAAGAACTTCTCTCCAGACTGTCTTCTCTGCTGCGTGCTCGGGCCTAAGATTTGATCCTGTGTGAGGCTTCATCCATGGAGGACTCCCCTACCTTGGAGGCAAGCAGGCCCATCCAGAAAGGGCGGAGCCAGAGAAGTGTGCTGCCTGCATCATATAACCAATGAATACCACCACAACACGTAGAAAAACCCACAATACAAGTGTGACAATGGGGAAACAACGCAGGACAGCATCAGACATAGAGAATGAAGATGACAATTCTGATGACCAGTTAATGACCAACCAACTAATCAACCTCTCAGATAAGGACTTTAGAGTAGCAATATGGAAGATGCTCAAAGACCTCCAAAAAAACATGGATAGAGTGGAACAGAACACTAATAATAATCAAGAAAATATGAAGACAGAAATCACAAAACTCCAAACTGAAATAACATGTCAACTAACAGGCCTGAAAAAATCAGTAAACGAAGAGAATGACAAAATGGATAAGCTCTGGGACAGGGTATCAGAAGCTGAGAATAGACTTGGTGCTGTGGAAGATGAGATACATAACAATTCCATACAGCAGGAGAGATTGGAAAAAAAACTTAAAGCAAATGAACAGACAATGGAAAAATTAGTCAAAGAATGGGAACAGATGAAAATAGAATTCTATGATAAGATCAACAGAAACAACTTAAGAATCATTGGAGTTCCAGAGACCCAGGAAGAAAATTTCCAAGAAGAATCAACGGTCAAGAACATCATTAAAGAGAAACTTCCAGAGCTAAAGAATATATGTGATCAAATCCTGCATGCTTGAAGAGTACCAACCAAAACAGACCCAAGAAAAACCACCCCAAGACACATCCTAGTCACAATGACAAATCCCACAGATAGAGACAGAATTCTGAAAACAGCAAGATCAAAAGGGGAAATTACATTCAAGCAAGCATCCTTGAGATTTACAGCAGACCTGTCACCAGAAACACTCAATGCCAGAAAGCAGTGGCGGGATATTGTGACAAGACTGAATGAAATGAATGCTTCACCTAGAATACTGTACCCAGCAAAACTCACTTTCCGGTTTGATGGAAGAATACATGGTTTCACTGACAAAAAAAACAGCTCAGAAACTTTATAGACCCAAAACCAGTCTTAAGAGAAAAACTGAAAGACCTAATTTAAAACAAGACTAACCAAAAGATACACCAAATTTCGATATAAAAATGGCATTAAATCCCAGGACGATTCTTTCTCTCAACGTCAATGGACTAAATGCACCAGTTAAGAGACACAGAGTGGCTAAATGGATCAAAAAACTCAATCCAACCTTCTGCTGCCTATAAGAAACGCACCTGAATAGTCAGAACAAACATAGACTCAAAATAAAAGGCTGGAGAAAAATTATCCAAGCAAACAACACCCATAAAAAAGCTGGAGTGGCCATACTAATATCAGATAATGCAAACTTTATACTCAGGAAGGTTGTAAGGGACAAAGATGGACATTTTATATTAATCAAGGGGTATGTAGAGCAGGAAGAAATCACTCTCCTAAACATATGTGCACCAAATGAGGGGCCAGCAAAATATTTAAAACAACTGTTGACAAATCTGAAAAACAATATCAATAACAACACAATAATTTTGGGGGACCTCAACACTGCTTTGTCAACATTGGATAGGTCAAACAGACTGAAACCCAACAAGAATATACTAGACCTGAGGAGAGAAATGGAAGAAAGAGGCCTAGTGGATATATATAGGACACTCCATCCCCAGAAACCTGGATACACATTCTTCTCCAATGTACATGGGACATTCTCCAGGATAGACTACATGCTGGCACATAAAACATACCTCCATAAGATCAAGAGGATAGAAATTTTGCAGACTACCTTCGCTGACCACAAGACTCTGAAATTATTTGTGAATTCAAAAGGGACTCAGAAGAAAAACTTTAACACCTGGAAGTTAAACAACCTCATACTCAATAACCAGTGGGTCCGAGATGAAATCAAGGAGGAAATCAAAAGGTTCCTGGAAACAAATGACAATAAAGACACAAACTATCAGAACTTATGGGACACAGCAAAAGCAGTACTGAGAGGAAAATTTATAGTTTTGCAAGCACACATCAGGAAGGAAGAAGGAGCTTACCTGAGTAGCTCAATGACACAGCTAATAGAACTAGAAAGTACTCAACAAAAGGACCCAAAAATAGGAAGACAGAAGGAAATAACAAAGCTGAGAGCAGAAATCAATGAAGTGGAAACCCAAAAAATAGTCCGAAAGATAAACAAAAGCAGAAGTTGGTTCTTTGAAAAAATAAACAAGATTGATAGACCACTGGCAAACCTAACAAAGAAAGAGAGAGAGAGAAACTTGATAACTCGTATCAGGAATGAAAAAGGAGAGATCACTACTGATATGACAGAGATTCAAAGGGTAATCAGAAACTACTTTGAAAAACTCTACGCCACTAAAAATGAGAACCTGGAAGAAATGGATAAATTCTTGGACTCTTATAATCTTCCATGGTTGAAAGAAGAGGATGTAGCATATCTAAACACCCCCATCACCATTGATGAAATAAAAATGGTAATCAAAATTCTGCCCAAAAACAAAAGCCCAGGCCCAGATGGATTCACTAATGAATTCTATCAAACTTTCCACGAGGAACTACTACCATACCTGGCAAGACTCTTTCATGAAATTGAACAAGTGGAAACACTCCCAAATAGCTTTTTTGAAGCCAATATCACCTTGATACCTAAACCAGACAGAGATGCTACGAAAAAAGAAAATTACAGACCAATATCGCTGATGAATGCAGATGCAAAGATCTTCAACAAAATCCTGGCAAATAGGATTCAATACCTCATTAAGAAGATCATCCACTACGATCAAGTAGGTTTCATCCCAGGAATGCAAGGATGGTTTAACATCCGTAAGTCTATCAACATAATACACAACATCAACAACAAGAAAAATAAAAATCACATGATCATATCAATAGATGCAGAGAAAGAATTTGATAAGGTCCAACACCCATTCTTGATTAAAACTCTCAGCAAGATGGGAATGGAAGGAACCTTTCTCAATATAGTTAAGGCCATCTACCACAAGCCAGTGGCAAATATTATCCTCAATGGAGAAAAACTAAAAGCCTTCCCTCTAAATTCTTGGCACAGGACAAGGCTGTCCTCTCTCACCACTCCTATTCAACATAGCACTGGAAGTACTTGCTATAGCGATTAGGCAAGAAAAAGATATCAAGGGAATCCAGATAGGAAAGGAAGAAGTCAAGCTCTCACTGTTTGCAGATGACATGATGCTCTACTTAGAAAACCCTAAAGACTCTACCAAAAAGCTTCTAGAAACAATAGACTCATATAGCAAGGTGGCAGGCTACAAAATGAATGCACAAAAATCAATGGCCTTTCTATACACCAATAGTAATAAGGAAGAAATGGACATTAAGAAAACAACCCCATTCACAATAGTGCCACACAAACTCAAATATCTTGGAATCAACTTGACTAAAAATGTGAAGGACCTATACAAAGAAAACTATAAAACTCTGCTCCAAGAAATAAGAGAGGACACGCGGAAATGGAAACACATACCCTGCTCATGGATTGGCAGGATTAACATAATCAAAATGGCAATACTCCCCAAGGCATTATACAGATTCAACACTATCCCTCTAAAGATACCCATGACATTCTTCAAAGAATTGGATCAGGCACTTTTGAAATTTGTTTGGAACAATAAACACCCTAGAATAGCTAAAGCAGTCATTGGGAAAAAGAATATGGGAGGAATTACTTTCCCCAACTTTAAACTTTACTACAAAGCAATAGTTATCAAAACAGCATGGTATTGGAATAAAGACAGACCCTCAGATCAGTGGAATAGGCTTGAATACTCAGAAAATGTTCCCCAGATATACAATCACCTAATTTTTGATAAAGGAGCAGGAAATCCTAAATGGAGCAAAGAAAGCCTCTTCAACAAGTGGTGTTGGCACAACTGGATAGCCACTTGCAAAAAATTGAACTTAGACCCCCAGCTAACATCATGTACGAAGGTAAAATCCAAATGGATTAAAGACCTCGATATCAGACCCCAAACCATAAGATATATAGAACAACACATAGGCAAAACACTCCAGGACATTGAGACTACAGGCATCTTCAAGGAGGAAACTGCACTCTCCAAGCAAGTGAAAGCAGAGATTAACAGATGGGAATATATTAAGTTGAGAAGCTTCTGCACCTCAAAGGAAATAGTGCCCAGGATACAAGAGCCACCCACTGAGTGGGAGAAACTATTCACCCAATACCCATCAGATAAGGGGCTAATCTCTAAAATATACAAGACACTGACAGAAATTTACAAGAAAAAAACATCTAATCCCATCAAAAAATGGGGAGAAGAAATGAACAGACATTTTGACAAAGAAGAAATACAAATGGCCAAAAGACACATGAAGAAATGCTCCACATCACTAATCATCAGGGAGATGCAAATCAAAACAACGAGATACCACCTCACACCACAGAGAATGGCACACATCACAAAGAATGAGAACAAACAGTGCTGGCGGGGATGTGGAGGGAAAGGAACCTTATCCACTGCTAGTGGGAATGCCGTCTAGTTCAACCTTTATGGAAAGCAATATGGAGATTCCTCCAAAAACTGGAAATCGAGCTCCCATACGATCCAGCTATACCACTCCTAGGAATATAGCCTAAGAGCACAAAAATACAATACAAAAATCCCTTCCTTACACCTATATTCATTGCAGCACTATTTACCATAGCAAGACTCTGGAAACAACCAAGATGCCCTTCATCATACGAATGGCTAAAGAAACTGTGGTACATATACACAATGGAATATTATGCAGCTGTCAGGAGAGATGAAGTCATGAAATTTTCCTATACATGGATGTACATGGAATCTATTATGCTGAGTGAAATAAGTCAGAGAGAGAGAGAGAAAAACGCAGAATGGTCTCACTCATCTATGGGTTTTAAGAAAAATGAAAGACATTCTTGCAATAATAAATTTCAGACACAAAAGAGAAAAGAGCTGGAAGTTCCAGCTCACCTCAGGAAGCTCACCACAAAGAGTGATGAGTTTAGTTTGAGAAATAACTACATTTTGAACTGTCCTAATATTGAGAATGTATGAGGGAAATGCAGAGCCTGTTTAGAGTACAGGCAGGGGTCAGGTGGGGAGGAGGGAGATTTGGGACATGGGTGATGGGAATGTTGCACTGGTGATGGGTGGTGTTCCTTTTATGACTGAAACCCAAACACAATCTTGTATGTAATCAAGGTGTTTAAATAAAAAAAAAATCTGTTCTTCTAGATTCCTAACACCAATGTTATAAATGTTGTAGGCTGACAGAAGGATGGTCATGGTAAGGAGTTTGTTGGAAAGCTGCCTGATCACTAGACCTGCAATTGCCCAAAAGCAACTTCCTTAGTGTTGAAGTCAATAAGGAACCATTCAGATGAGGAAACAAAGTCGCCACTCAGTAAATAGTGAAATCCCCTCAAAATGAGAAGCTTTAAACTAATATAAATGTTATAAATAAGAAAAAAGTCTAGTATTCAAAATTGACACTGTCTCAGGCCACAAAGAAGCCCCAGAGGGGTATAATTTGGTGGATCAACCATAAAACCAACTTTTTTAAGGTCTACATATCTACCATCTAAACCTGAGATGTGTACTCTGCTTTCTCTTATCTGGAGATTTCTTTTTATTTATTTATTTATTTATTTATTTGTTTATTTATTTATTTGTTTGTTTGTTTGTTTTTTTGTTTTTTTGTTTTGTTTTTTTGGGCCACACCTGTGTGATGCTCAGTAGTTGCTCCTGGCTAAGTGCTCAGAAATTGCCCCTGGCTTGGGTGGACCATATGAGATGCTGGGGGACCGAACCGCGGTCCTTCCTTGGCTAGCGCTTGCAAGGCAGACACCTTACCTCTAGTGCCACCTCTCCGCCCCCCCCTTTTTTTAAAATAAGTTCATTTGTTTGTTGGTTGGTTGGTTTGTTTGGCTGGTTGGTTTTTGGGTCACCCCGGCGTCACTCAGGGGTTATTCCTGACTTTGCACTCAAAAATCGCTCCTGGCAGGCTTGGGGGACCATATTGGATGCTAGGATTCGAACCACTGTTTGGATGGGCTGCGTGCAAGGCGATCATCCTACTGCTGTGCTATGTCTCCGACCCCTGGAGATTTCTTTTCTGCAAGGAAAATAATTTCTAGAATTTTGGGAACCTAAGCAGAGGTTAAAAGTAAGTTTCCTTTCTTTTTCTGAAAAGAGCAGTTTCTCACTCCAGTCTGAATCTGTGGCTTCCCTAAAATAGGAGGTGGGAATCTATTCCTGTGCTGTGCATATCAAGTGGATTTCAGGTATAGCACAATAGCTGTAAGACAGATAATATTGCTCACAACACAGGTGGTTTGGCAGTTTTAACCAATTCAGGCGTTAAGATGAATAAATGAGGTAGGTTCTAACAGTCATTTACATTTGCCAATATAGCCTGGAGTAATATGACCTTTAATTTCATTTATGAACCCCCCAGGGAACCTACTTATTTTTGGTGAGAGCTACTACTCATACCTACAACAGTAAGAAGAAAGGTAGAATAAAAACTAAAGTGAGTTATGTGAAAATAACATAAGATTTATACTGTTTATATGTTTTATTGCAACAATTATATATCATCATGCTTTATCTTGGAAGGTAAAGAGTGTCAGATTGTTACACTTTGCTAGAAAAAGCTATTTTCTTTCTCTCCAAGGTTCTTTGAATGACCTAGTAGTTATATTGACATAAAGCATTAGCAAGAATAAAACAAATTTAATTTTCTATGTATTAGCACCCAAAGAGATATGAGACCTAAAGGAAGTCAGATGATTAAAGCGTATGTATAACACCGTTGACGTTGGGTATGGGAAACATTTCTCACCGAATTAATTTATTTGGAAGCAATAATAAAAGAAAACTTTAAAAATGTAATCTTGTATGCTGAGGTAGGCTTTTGAGTAGGAAAGGAGATTGACAATAAATTTCCAAAGCCATTAATTTCACATTTTATCCACTCTTAAAATGACCCTTTCCAGATGTAATATGATGCAAGCCAATTCTCCCCAAGAATGAAACCTTCAGGATACAATTTATCAGGAACAAAATCCTTGGTACAACTCTAAATGAAAAACATTTAAGTTCAAAGTGCTTGACAACGTCCTAGCAATGGGACTCAGATTTAACAGCAAACCCCATGCTACCTAAGCCTGGTAAAAATTATATATAATCAATTCATGCACTAAGTCCCAGCACTAATTCTGAATCCATTTGCATTTCCCAATTCAGATGTGTGATTGCTTTTCATCATTCTACAAGAATTCTCTGTTTTCTCCCCTATTATATTTGAAAAACAAAAACATTAACTATTTTATAACTGGAGAGGTAGTACAGAAGTTAATGCACTTACCTTGCATGTGGCTGACCCAGGTTTAATCCTCAGTATCACATAGGTACTTACCAGCACCACTAACAGTTATTTGTGAGTACAGAGCCATGAGAAATTCCTGAGGATTTCAAGTGTGGCAATACATATACATATACATATACGTGTATGTGTGTTGTTGTATATGCATATTTATTATATTATATGTTGTATATTAGCTATTTCCTTCTAAAATTTTTTATTTTTTTTATTTAAACACCTTGATTACATACATGATTGTGTTTGGGTTTCAGTCATGTAAAGAACACCACCCATAACCAGTGCAACATTCCCATCACTAATGTCCCAAATCTCCCTCCTCCCCACCCGACCCCCACCTGTACTCTAAACAGGCTCTCCATTTCCCTCATACATTCTCATTATTAGGACAGTTCAAAATGTAGTTATTTCTCTAACTAAACTCATCACTCTTTGTGGTGAGCTTCCTGAGGTGAGCTGGAACTTCCAGCTCTTTTCTCTTTTGTGCCTGAAAATTATTATTGCAAGAATGTCTTTCATTTTTCTTAAAACCCATAGATGAGTGAGACCATTCTGCGTTTTTCTCTCTCTCTCTGACTTATTTCACTCAGCATAATAGATTCCGTGTACATCCATGTATAGGAAAATTTCATGACTTCATCTCTCCTGACAGCTGCATAATATTCCATTGTGTATATGTACCACAGTTTCTTTAGCCAATCATCTGTTGAAGGGTATCTGGGTTGTTTCCAGAGTCTTGCTATGGTAAATAGTGCTGCAATGAATATAGGTGTAAGGAAGGGGTTTTTGTATTGTATTTTTGTGTTCCTAGGGTATATTCCTAGGAGTGGTATAGCTGGATTGTATGGGAGCTCGATTTCCAGTTTTTGGAGGAATCTCCATATCGCTTTCCATAAAGGTTGAACTAGCCGGCATTCCCACCAGCAGTGGATAAGAGTTCCTTTCTCTCCACATCCCCGCCAACACTGTTTATTCTCATTCTTTGTGATGTGTGCCAGAACAACACATAGGCAAAACACTCCAGGACATTGAGACTACAGGCATCTTCAAGGAGGAAACTGCACTCTCCAAGCAAGTGAAAGCAGAGATTAACAGATGGGAATATATTAAACTGAGAAGCTTCTGCACCTCAAAAAAAAAATAGTGCCCAGGATACAAGAGCCACCCACTGAGTGGGAGAAACTATTCACCCAATACCCATCAGATAAGGGGCTAATTTCCAAAATATACAAGGCACTGACAGAACTTTACAAGAAAAAATAATCTAATCTCATCAAAAAATGGGGAGAAGAAACGAACAGACACTTTGACAAAGAAGAAATACAAATGGCCAAAAGACACATGAAAAAATGCTCCACATCACTAGTCATCAGGGAGATGCGAATCAAAAAAATGATGAGATACCACCTCACACCACAGAGAATGACACACATCATATTTATTTTCTGTGAGAAACCTAGATAATCCAATTGGACACTGGAAATGACTTATTTCCCTGAGACAAACATAACCTCAGTTTAACCTGGTACCATGGTACCAGAGAATTTAGGTTGCAGGACAATGTTGTGCATGCACAGAAGTCCCATGTGCAGCTTCACTGCTCAATTAATGAGGCTGACAATATTTCACAGATCAAGTCATATGGTGGTAATGTTGGTATTTACTGGATCTCATCTTATTGACACTCGACCTGCAACTTTGTGGTGGTCAAAGAAGACTGAATTATTTATGCTAAATTGTGGCTATTTCCTCCCACTCTGTGGCTCTTCTTTGCACCACACTGAACCAAGGAATATCACCTTTAAAAACAAAAGATGTGATTCTTTTAGGGGTTTATTTTAGCCAAATGAATAATTGAAGGTAGCTAATTTTGCTGTTATATATTTTAATTTTTGGTACATATATTCTCTTATTAAATGAACTATTGCAAAAATAAATAAATAAATAAATGAACTATTGCTGGGAGAAGAGGAGCATCCTTTTTTGTCCAAAGTGGATAAACAATACTACTTACTAACTTAGAGATGTGATGCATAATGTATTTGTGCCTGAGAAAAATTGCTTAGACTTCTGATTTTTAAGTAAGGTTTAATAATTTTCACAGAATTCTGGAGTAAGGAAAGACATAGGTTTTAGAGCTTTAAAATGGAGAAAGAAAACTCATGGAAATGGGAGAATAGAAAATGTTTGGTAAAATAGGTTTTCCCAATCATTCAAACAAATCTCTCAGATAAAAAAAGAGATCACTGATAATAGTTACTTTCCTGGTACAGTCTCTCTTTATAAATTTTATCATAAGTTAAGGATTAAAGAGTAAAATGCTCTTTCTGAACTTGGATGCTTTTAGATCCTTGTGCCAAAGTGGCATATATTGGGGTGACATTTTTGTTGCCCTTTACTACTAGAAAATATATGCCTCATACATAAGAGTCATTTAGCATGCATACAGACAGATACAAACAGATACAGTAAGAGCAGCTGAAAGATAAAATTTAAAAATAAAAGAAATATTTTCTGTAATGCAATTTACATTCATAGATAATTCACTTTTATTAAAGATATATATCACCCTCTCTCATCAGGAAAAGAAGGGTAACTCAATCATAAGAGAAACTCACCAGGATAAACAGTATCAACTTAAAGCTACCCAATAAATATCCTCCTTATTTACTTGCTTTTCTAGGTAAACATCCAGAAATTACCCCCTTATATATGTATTTTTTCTTTTGCCTTTATCTGATGATATTTAAGTGATGACCTTGTTCATGTAGATTTACTCAATTTCCATAACTTTCATTGTGTATTGTTTGTAATATATAATTTTGCTTATTTTTTATTAATATGTCTCTTGTAATGGGACATCTCATCTGAGGACTTATAAAGGTAAAAGGAAACTTATTTTTCTCATTTTTTATGAAGGAACTCTTAAATATTTCCATGAAAATGTATAAATTATATAGATGTTATAAGAAACTAATCACATAAGTATTAAGGGAACATTTTCTAGTATGGCTTATTCTTTCCCATTTCTAAAGAAAGTCAATGTATACTAAAGAATTACACACATACACAAAAATTTTAGGCCCTAGCTAAGTAATATATATTTTTGTGAACTTCTCTAAATCTCCAAGTTTGATTAACCCTAGCTACTATGTTTTTAATTTTTATATTTGTATTATAGTAATTATATATAGAGTTTTATTGGGAAGAATGTAAAACACTGGCACACACATTCAAATTCAGTATACTATTATAGTTTTTCCAAAGCCATTTTTAATTGTAATACAAGGTACTGGTGCAGTCTGTTGAAGTGGAGATGAAATTTTCTCCATTACTTTTGAGGTTCTTCTATTAATCAAACAATAGAATTTTTTATCATAGAAAAGAAAATGATGACTGCCAATACTTCTCAGGTAGGTCAGTCCAGGCTGATAACTCTGTGACATCTTCAGAAAGGAGGGGAGTATATTCTACACAGCAAATGATCTCCATCTCTTATATCCTTTGTCAGAAAGGGTCCAGCTCCAAGAGTGGAGTCATATGAGCATCTCCTCTTAAGGGAGATTCAACTACAGGGTTGAAATCTCTGATGTTTTCTTGTTAAAGTGGTTGAGGTCAAGCCTTCATGCATCCACCCCACCATTGGAAATCCCACAAGTCCGCAGCCCATTACCACCATCTTCCCAGCAGAAGACAACCCTGCTTTACCACCATACTCCAGAAGAATGTAATGATTTCCAACACTTAACCTTTATCAAAAGACTCAACTACTTAACCTTGTATAAATCTATAAATCTTGAGCTAATGAGGCCAAAAACTGCCATGCAAAATCTCAATATCTTGTATGTGCCTAGCCCAGAAATATCACAGAAATCTGATGGGAAAGTTACATAGTAAACTCAATCAGCCTAACTAGTAGCACATAAGGCACTCAATCACAGCCCTTCTACACTGGACTTAGCTTTAGGACTCTGAATTTAGTAATACCATGGAGAAATATAACAGTCATTTCAAATTGACATGCAATTGCTTTAATATATATAATTGCAAATTTGTCTTTGTATTGTAATAATATGGAAGTAATATTTGGTATCTGCATGGAGGTAGACTATGATGGTAAGTGGGTGACTAAGAAAACAGGTTAAGGGATGCTCACACAGAGTTTGTGAGATTAATTTAAACATTTAATGACTGTATTATGAAGATCTTAGTAAATCATGAAGTTGTAAGAAAAAATATTTCTGAAGGTCTGGAGCAGTATACAGGGATAGGATATTTGCCTTACATGAGATCCATCTGGTCCCATCCGTGCATCCCAAGTGGTCCCCAGGGCCCACTAAAATTAATTTCCAGCTGTCGATCCAAGAGCCATTGCCTAATGGTTATTCCTTAAAAAAACCTTATCCCTTAAAGAGAGAGAAGAGGAAGGAAGAAGAAGAGAAGAGAAGACAAAGAAAGAAAGGAGAGAAACAAAAAAAGAAGTAGCAGAAGAAAGAAGAAGAAAGAGAAGAAAAGAAGAATAGCAGCAGCAGCAGCAGCAGCAGCAGAAGAAGAAAGAAGAAGAAGAAGAAGAAGAAGAAGAAGAGAAGAAGAAGAAGAAGAAGAAGAAGGAAGAAGAAGAAGAGGAAGAAGGAAGAAGAAGAAGAAGAGAGAAGAAGAGAAGAAGAAGAGAAGAAGAAGAAGAAGAAGAAGAAGAAGAAGAAGAAGAAGAAGAAGAAGAAGAAGAAGAAGAAGAAAGAAGAAAAGAAGAAGAAGAAGAAGAAGAAGAAGAAAGAGATCCTGCCCACATAGGCAGGTTGTGAGAAAAATATGTGTGGGAGGAAAATGAACATACTGTGAAGTTTTGGATTGAATGGAATATTATATGAACTAAAACTCAAAACATGAACAACCTTTTTAGTTCAGTATTTCTAGTAATTTATTTTTTTTTTGGTTTTTGGTTTTTGGGGCATACTCATTGACGCTCAAGGGTTAGTCCTGGCTATGCGCTCAGCACATTCACTCCTGGCTTAGGGGGACCAATATGTGAAGCCAGGGGATTGAGCTGAGGTCCCGTCCTAGGCTAACAGGGCAAGGCAAAACCCCCTTACCTCTTGCAACCACCATATTTGTATCACATACAGTTGTAGAGCAAAAGTTCTGCATATATGTGCAAAGTCTAATGAACATAGATTCTAAAGTAAATGAAACAAATTGTAATCATGAAGGTTTCCTTCCACTGCTGTTTGAGAGTCGAATTAATCCAAAGACAAGGTGAGGAGTCAAGAGACTTATTTGTAACAACCTACTTAGGTTGAGAAATGGCAGATCTTTCCTTAATAACCATTTGTCTGAAAATTCACAAGACCAGTTTTTATGAGGAAAAAAAATGACACAAACACATTTTTGGTAAAGTTGTAGGTAAATAAAGTATATTGACACACTGAGGAATATTCTATTGTTTGTATAACTGTAAACAAAGCTCTTTACAGAAGACTTCACTATGTCTTTATCTTGGGCATATTTGGGAAGGAGTATGATGAAATCTCCAGAAAAGCTTTCTAGTTTATTTTTATTATTTTAATTGTTATTCTAGTTTAAGACTTTTTAAAATTTTTTGTTTTTGTTTTGTTTTTTTGGCCACACCCTTTTATGCTCAGGGGTTATTCCTGGCTATGCACTCAGAAATCACTGCTGGCTTAGGGGACAATATGGGACGCCGGGGGATCAAACCGTGGTTAGTCCTAGGCTAGCAAGTGCAAGACAGACACCTTATGCCCTGTGCCACTGCTCAGACCCCTAAAATTTATTTATTTAGTGAGACCATTATGAATTTCAGTCTTTCACAGTTCAGGCACATAGTGACAGTGAATTAGGGACATTCGCACCATCAGTGTTGACTTCCCTCCACCAGAGTTCCCAGCACACATCCTGCACCTCCACTCTTAGCCACCTGGACTACTAGTGTAACAGATCCATTTTGGGTTTAGCTTGTTATAGTTTGGGTCTCTTGATTCTATTGTCATTGACTTTGGTGTGGGTATTTAGATATGACTTTTTTTTCTCTATACTCCTGAGATCACTAGACCCCATTCACTTTTCTTTTCTCAACTTGTAGAAAGATATAGAAATATGAGGCAGATACAAAATTATTCAAGTCTAAGGTTTTATGAAAAAGACAGGAGCTCCTATCTAGAATACATAAATAAAATTAAAAGGAAAAAAAAAACAAAAGAAGGGGCAAATGTGGCAGGTATATTTTCTTTGTTTGTTTTACATAGGCACAGTAAAATTTGGGAAAAATACAAAGAAAATTTTCTTGGCCTCAGAGATACAGGGTATCTCCACCCATGAAGCATACTGTCATAAGACAGACTATAGGTTCCGAGCATGTTGGTTGTCCAACCATAAGGTCTTTCTTTATGGTCCCAGGAAAAGTTCTGTTCAGTTGCTGTTGACAAAGTCAGTCTTCTGTAATTAGAGATTTTGGTCTTTGCACAAATCCTAGGATGAAGCATAGGGTCAAGTCTTTGTTGATGGCTTCAGGAAACATTCTGCCTAGTCACAGTTGTAATAGTCAGTCTTCTGTAATTAGAAATCTTGGGTTTTTTTTTTGTTTTGTTTTGTTTTGTTTTGTTTTCTTTCAGAAACCTAGGATGGAACTTCTTATGCTTTCATCTTACCATTAGGTGGTGAGTAGGGCAACCTTCCCTTAGATCAAGTTGTTGTTTCCTCAGTATCAGGGTGTCATATGAACCTACATTGGAGCAAATTGGTGCCAGAGCAGTATTTGGGCTTCTCCCAGGGAAAGTATGACTCCTGGTGCAAAAATGGTGCCAGTTCTAAGGTTGGGGTCTGGAGTTTGGGGTGAACAGACGATGTCTGATTGATCGACTGAGACCTAAGTCAAGTCTTCATGACTAATCTTAGGGTGAATGGTGTACCTGCACTATGAAATTTATGGGTTCTGATCCCTATTAGATAATAACATCTTTCTATATATAATACTTACCCATTTTAGTGTGACTAAAATTTAGTATGCAGATGAGTGGATCATGAAGATGTGGTACATATACACAATAGAATACTACATAGCAGTAAGACATGATATAATCACGCAATTTGCAACACCATGGATGGATCTAGGAGATATTCTGTTCAATGAAGTAAGCCAGAAGAGGAAAGATAAATACAGAATATCACTTATATGTGGTACTTAGAATAACCCCATAAAGAAAAGTGGTAGATACTCTGAACACCAAATGTGCAAGGTCATAGTGAGAAGGAAACAAATCAAATGGAAGAGGAAAAGCACAAAGCCTTTACTTTTATACTACAAAGAAATATGCAACAATGAAAACAGCTGTTTAGATTGAACAGGTGTTCAACCAATCTCTCACTACAAAGGCCTACAATAATGTTCTAATGTTTTTATCTTCAGAAACAGGTGCAGAATGTGATTGAAAACCAGAGACTCACTGCAGTGCTTATTATCCAAATTTTTAATGCCTTAATTTTATTATGTATAAGGTAACTCTTCAACTTCTTTGTCCAAAGTGGTTCTTGGAGATATAGGTTGGTTGTCCTAATTTCACATTTAAGTGCTCTAGCATTTTAGACTTCAAATACAGAGCTCATTATGACAGTGTCTTGACAAAATATTCCAATTTATTCATTCCCTTTTGATTATGTCTGCTATTATGATCTAATGTTTATGTTTATAGAAACCACTGAAATAGGCAAGGGCACACCATCGACTTCTGTAATAGGCCTGTTCATTTAGTATGTTTTTACAAATTATTATCTTTTTTTTCTTTTTTCTTTCAATTCAGACTACATTACTAATATATATTAATGTCCACTCTGTCAGTTTCCTAAGATGAAAGAAACTTGAATGTACAAGACACAATAGATAATAATTCATGGGCTATACTCCTATTATAGTGCTCACTGCCATATTGCTTAATACTCTAGATAAAAAAATTATGTTTATCCTACAATGCTTCATGAATAATCTAATCCTAAAAACTCAATTTAGCAAAATTTACCCCCACCATCGATGAAGTGCCTAGAAATTGGAAAACCTTTCCCTAGATGTGCCAATCCCATTGTTTAAAGCACTCTGACTCATGCCATAGGATAAAGCACTCTGACTTATGCCATAGGAGTCAGTCCTCCAACTACAACCTACAAATAGATCTCCAATGTCTGTCTACAAGTGGGTGTGTGTGTTTGTGATGGATTCCTCTAGGTTTTTCTAATCTGCATTGTACATAATCCCTACCTATATATTGTCCTTGTTATATATTATCTTTCCTCTCTACCCCCTTTCACAACCTTACAAAACCCTTCTATCCTCTCACCCCCTCAACCCTGATGCATTATCTCTCCCTATTTAATGCTCTTTACTCTCGGTTCTTAACTCCTCAGGAATCGGGATCTTCCCCCTGTACCAACAAGTTGCCACCCAACTCCCAAAGTGAAAGGACACCCTCACAGCCCCACATCTCTCACCCTGGCAAGAAGCTGCAGTCATCACTCCTTGTAAAGCATTCTATGAGGATCTTTTTCTCCCACCTCCCTCATTGTGAACTATTGCTTGCTATTGGGTTAGGCTCCAGAGGGACCACGAACTCAAGGACACTGCCTGATCCCGATTTGCTACAAACTATTTCTCAAACTCCACAGACCATGTGAGGGATGATAATGGGCCCTAGATTTTATCCCCCCTCAGACACTTTCAAAAAACTTAAAGGGGATATCATTATTTTTCTTTGTATGTATCTGTAGACACATTTCCTTAATAGTTATAACTCAGTATTATTTTCATATAAAAGTACCCTCCCACCCCCCTTTTTTATTTGCTTAGTAGGAAATTCTAGTAGAAAAGTCTTGTTTGGGATATAAGTTCACATCAAAACCATGGCATAGAGAATGAATGTATAGCTTGTTAAAAACTATTTTGGGAAAATAAATTCTTTTTTTGGTTTTTGGGCCACACCCAGTGAAGCTCAGGGGTTACTCCTGGCTACGTGCTCAGAAATTTCTCCTGACTTGGGGGACAATATGGGATGCAAGAGATCAAACCCAGTTCTGTCCTGGGCAGTCACATGCAAGGCAAAGGTCCTACCGTTGTGCTATCGCTCCAGTCTCTATTTGGGGGAAATTTTAAAATGTGATGTGTATAAAATATACATATATGAGAAAGTTGTGTTTTGTTTGTAAATACTATGTAATAAAATACATAATTATAATCATATAATGAAAGGAAAAGTAATATGAAGAGATTTGTCACATGCAAAGAAATGTCATTGGAGTGTGATATTTTAGTAAGATAATAAAAGTTATGCATGGACCCTTGCACAATGTTTCACTTGCCATTCAGTCATTGGTAGCCACTGCCAATTTTAAATCCTCATAATCTAGGTATATTCTTTGGCCTGGGAATTCTCCCACTCCAAGCTTCCTGGTAGAGATCATGTACTGCCTTAGTGGATGTGCCATGCAACTGCTGTTCTTCTGCTTACTTCACACACTATAAGAGTGGGAAATTAGATGGTTTTACTTCAGAGTCAGAATATGCCCTCCATCCCTCTCCCTACTTAAATCCCTGTCTACTAAAAGGTGTTAGATCCACAACTGCTTGTCTTGTTGAAGTGCCATTACATGGTAAAAGAAATAGAACAAAAGACACATAAAACTATTAGTGTAAAACTACCAATCAATCTAAAGTTCCACTGTCAGCACCCACAAAACTAAAGAACAATGGAGATAAAACGAATTTAGTTGCTCCAGCAGACAGAGACAGAAATCCAGGCAACTCCTGAGTTTATCTAAATTCTCAAACCTTGTGGAGGAGATTTCAAATCAATACTTTAAGCAACGGCAATAGAAATTAAGCAATCAGTGGAAGAGAAATTCAATCAACTAAAAAAATTGATTCAATGTATGAAAAAAATCCATAAAAATAGAATGGAAAGAGCTGAAAAAAATACAACCATACTCACAGCATCTAAAATTTAAATGTAAAGAACTATACAGTAAAGTTAAATATAAAATACAAATCAGCAACAATATTTACATGCCAAAAGAAAAGAACACAAAAAAGAAAAACAATAACAAAAAAAGAAAAGTAGGATAGAAGAGAATGCTTAAATCTTAGTTGCTAATAGCAAGAGGAAAATTTTCTGTATTATAGAAAATTGATGCACAGAAAGCTTTTGACAGGGAACAATAACTACTCATAATGAAATTCTCAACAAAACAGGTATTATATAAATCTTCAAGATAGTAATGACCATCTATAATAAAATAGCAGCCAGTCTCTTTCTCAGTGGCTATAAACTATCCTTCTGAGATTGAATACAAGGCAAGAATGTCCACTTCCTTTGAATATAACATTAGAAGTAGTAGTTACAAAAATTAGATATGAAAAAGAAAACAGAGGGATCCAAATTATAAAAGAAGAGTTCAAATTTTCTCTATTTTTAGAAGACATGCTAATATATGTTAAAAAGTCCAAAATTATCTGCTATAAAGCTCCTAGAAAAATATATCAATCCAGCTTATCACTATCTTATATGCAAATAATGAATTGGAAGACAAAATGAATAAAGAGACCATCTTATTCAATGGTGTGTCCAGAAACATCAAGTATCAATGAATAAACTTGACAAAAATTGTAAGTCATTTTAAAAATATAAAAGTCTTTGAAAAATTAAAAGAAACAGTTCATGTTTATGAATTGCCAGAATCATCATTGTCACAATGACTATCAAACCAAAATTATTTTATAGATTCTACACAATTTCCATACAAATTCAGATGACATTGTTTAAGGACTTACAGCAAACAATAATAAAGTTTGTATGGAATCACTAAACACTTAGAACAGCCAAAATCATATTGAAAAAAATAATAAACTGAAAGTTATTTCATTACCAAATTTAATCAACACTATTATGAGATAATAATAACAACAGTAACAAAGTATCATTCTGTAATAAGAATAGGCTCTCAGAGCAATGATTTAGGATAAAAATTTCAAAGACAAATCCCCATAAGTTAACTAACTTTTGACAAAAAGAGCACATAAAGTAGAGTAAAAATATCCTCTTCAACAAATAGTATTAGAAGAATTTCAAAAGCATATTTAAGGAAAAAATGTAAATGCTAGCCCCATCTCTCACACTTTACAGTAAAGTTAATTTAGAACTGTCCTCGAGGCCAGGTTGTCCCTTCAATACATATCTCACTTGCTTTTTTCTATGCATCTTTGCTGTCAATTTCCAATGGAAAAGCCTGTGTACTTTATTGAACATGTTCCTCTCCTTTTCTCTCCCCTCACTTCTTTCTATATAAATTCCAATAATGGAGAGCCTGTTTAGAATACAGGCGGGGGTCAGGTGGGGAGGAGGGAGACTTGGGGCATTGGTGATGGGAATGTTGCACTGGTGATGGGTGGTGTTCTTTACATGACTGAAACCCAAACACAATCATGTATGTAATCAAGGTGTTTAAATAAATAAAAAAACTAAAAAAAAAAAAAGAATTCTTGCTTCACACAAAAATTAAGTTGATTCAAAATAGCTCAAAGATGTAGAGATCAGACCAGAATTTATACAATACACTGAGGAAAGTACAGATACCCTCTAAGTTCTGATCCTCAGTTATTTTCAGTGATAGTATTCTACTGTCAAAGACAACAAAAACAAAAATAAATACACAAATAGGACTACATTAACTACAATGTTTCTGTACTGTAAAAAGAACAACCTAAAACTAAACAACATACAAATGAAATTAAGGAAATAATTATCCTTAGCACATCAGATAGATTAATATACAAGATACATAAAGTGTTCCCAAAGATTACCAAAAAATAGAAAGAGAAAATGAACACTTATACAAAGAAGATAGATTGACAATAGTCACAGGAAAAAATGTTAATCAAAATCATCATTCCTTGGGCCCAAGAAATAGCACAGAGGTAGGGCATTTGCCTTGCACGTGGCCAACCCAGAACTGATGGTGGTTTGATTCCCTGCATCCTATATGGTCCCATGAGTCTGCCAGGAGTGATTTCTGAGTTCACAGCCAGGAGTAACCCCAGAGCACCACTGGATGTGACACAAAGACAAAAAAAATCAACATTTCTTATTATTAAGAAAATACAAACCAAGACAATAATGAGATATGATCTCATACCAATGAGAATGACACATTTCAAAAAATCTGGGCATAATTTGTGTTGGTAACATGTGGTGAAAAAGGAACTTTCATCACTGTTTTAGAAATCTTTCAGGTTCAACACTCAGAAAACACAATGTTTTGTTGTTTTTTTTTAGAAAAGCAATAATATAGTTGTTATATGACACAGAAATTCCACTTCTTGGTATCTACTCTCAAGACAAAAAATTATTCATTCAAAGTCACATAAGTAAACCATTATTTACTATGCAAGTACCAAAACTATAATAGAATAAACCCAGTTTTCCAATAATAGATGTGTGGATAATGAAGGTATGATATATATGAACAAAATGGCATAAAGTCCAACTACAAGGAGTCATGGAAGTATGTGATTCATAACCATCCAGATGAAACTAATTATACAATGTTAAGTGAAGTAAGTCAGAAGTTAGTGGTTTCATCTATGTGTGGTATCCCTAGGGATTAACAGGATGAAGGAAAAAGGTATCAGAGAAGGGGAAGCTACCTAAATTACCCTTGACACTGGATTATAGGGATGAGGACAGAGAAAGAAAGTAGGGTGAGACACAAAATAGTGGGAGTAGGTAATAGTAACACAGGGTAAGGGCCTTCAGCACATCAAAGATATAGAGGTTAAATATGTGCTCTGTGTGTACATATGTGTGTACATTGGTGTATGGGGGTGTGTGTGTGAATTAACCACAGAGCAAACAACACTGAGACCAAATCTATAATACCCAAACTTAAATATGTGACTTTTAAGTAGATAAGCTGAGGGATGGGAGGGAACTTGGAGACAGTGAGTGAAAGAAGTTGACTATGGTGGTAAGATTGGTGTTGAATAATTGTATGTCTGAAACTATTATGAATAACTATAAATCATAGTGCCTTAATTTAAGAACAACAAAACAACAAATTGTTTTGAGACTTAACTTGATAATCCAGTTCAACATGTAGGGGATAGGATTCTATGGGGAAATATATTTTAGGAAATCTATTTTATATGTATTCTAGAAACATATGTTTTAAATATTTCCTTAAATTTATTGGGAATAAAAAGTGGAGACTGAGTCATGGAACTACAGCTCAGGCAACCTAATACTTCAAGGTTGGAGGACAGGTTAACTTACAGAGAATCTAGAAAACTAAAATCAGAGCTCTTCATTGTGTTTCCAGAAAGGTACACCATCTTGTTTTATGTATTTGTTTGTTTGTTTGGATCCAATCTAGTGTTGCACAAGGCATATATTCTTTGCTATACTATTAGATTACTTCTGGCAGGGTTTGAGCGAACTTCTGGGATTGCTTGGGATAGAACTTGGATAGGACAAATGCAAGAAAAGCACCCTGGCCTTTCTTTTATCTCTCTGATTACTTAGATAATGCATCTTGAAATGCCAACATTGTCATAATAGATGTTAGTGTAGTTATTTCTCTAACTGCACTCACCACTCTTTGTGGTGAGCTTCATATCCTGAGCTGGTCCTTCCAGCTCTCATCTCTATTATCTCTGGGCATTATCACAATGTCTTTTATGTTTCTTACAGGTTAATGAGTGAGAGTTGTAGAATGCCTGTCTGGAATACAGGCAAAGGTGGGAGAGGAGGGAGGTCAGGAATATTGGTGGTGAGAAGGTTGCGCTGGTGAAGGGGGGTGTTCTATTTATGGCTGGAACCCAACTACAATCATGCTTGTAATCATGGTGCTTAAATATATTATTATTAAAAAAAAAAAAAAGAAATACCAAAGTTCCTGAAGCAGTCATGAGTTCAGGGCTATTAGCATAGAGATAATTGACACTTAGAAGCATAAATATAGTCAGGTGTTAAGGATCTGTATACTTTCTGTTGTTTCATTTTTAATTTTTTTAATTTAATAATATTGAAATTTAGGTTTTCAGTTTTTGAAATTTACTCACTGTGATTTGCAAGCTTCAGTTTATTCCATGTCAGACATTCAGTGTTCTAATTCCAAACTTATCATCAGGGTCCCTCCACCAATGGCCCAGTGTTGGCTCTTCAACCCCTTCCCATCTTCTTATAATACTATTTTTATGTAATTAACTTATATTTTAGGTCACACAATTACACTTGTGTAAACTTTTCTTAATTTTTAATTAAATAATTTTTATTTTGACCAAAGTAAATTACAAATCTTTCATGGTAATATTTTAGGTACATGGTAACATTGAATCAGGGGCATTCCCACCACCAGTGTTGTCCTCCCTCCACCTCTGTTCCCAGCATGCATCCTATATCTCACTCCTTTGACCCCTGGGCTGCTAGTATAAGTGGTATCCTCTGTGTCTAGCTTGTTGTAGATTGGGTTTCAATTCTGTTGTTGTTGGCTTTGAATTTGGTGCTTAAGTATGATCATTTTTTATTTCTACTCAATGTTCATACACCTGTTTGGTTTTGGTACCCTCCATTATTTCCCCCTCAATTTGTAAGGCAGAACAAGATGGTTCAAGTTATGTGGTTCTGTTTGGAGGGGAAGAAAAAAGAAAGTGAAAAAAGGGGGGGGGGGAGGGGGAATCAAACAAGAAAAAAAATGGGAGGAATCCTTCTAGAGGCTATAAATATCAATTTAAGAAAAAAGGGGAAAAGGTAGAAACAAAAACTATACAAAAAAAATCAAACAAAAGAACTCTAAAAGCACCACAGCAATAAAGACAACAACCAAACAATAACCACGGTCTTGAAATAAAAACAAAATAGCACACACAAAAAAAATAAACAACAATAACAAAAAATTAATTTGTGCTTTTTTGTATAGGCAAGTAAATATTGGGGACATTAGAAAGAGAATTCCCTTGGCTAAGAGATAAAGCATTTCTTCACCCTTGAAGCATACTGTCATGGGAATAACTATAAGCTCTGTACACGCTATTTTTCTCTTTCCTAAGTTCTTTTGTGCTGTCTAGAAACTTTCCACTCAGTTGTGGATGACAAAATCAGGCCTTAGTAACTAAAGATCTCAGTATTTGCACAGGTCATAGGATGGCGACTTAAGTGAAGTCTTTCTTTATGTTTCTAGAAGTTCTGTTCCAACACTATAATTTTAATTAGTCTTGGTTTATACATCAATCCTAGTATGAAGCATAGGATAGAATCTCTCATTATGTTTCCAGAAGTTCTGCTCAGTTGCAGTTGTCTCAGCCAGACTTCTGTGATTAGAGATCTTGGTTGTTGTATAGGTCGTAGGCCAAAGCCTAGACTAGGGTTTTTTATTGGTCCCATGATAAGTTCTGCTCAGTCATGGTAGTCACAGTCAGTCTTCTGTAGTTATAGATCTTGGCTTTTGCACAGATCAAAGGATGACATGTCTTTTAACTTCATCTTATTGTTAGGTAGTGAGGTAAGACAACCTGCCCTTGACCTAGTTGTTGACATTTCCTCATTGCCAGGCCATCATATTGAAACTGGAGCATATTGGTGTTCTAGCAGTATTAAGAATGTCCCAGAGGAAGTTTGGTTCCTGGAGATCTTACAGAGAACTGTGTCAGATCTATGTCTGAGATCTAGGGTTCGAGGTTGGATGGTCGCTGTCTAATCACATGGAGTCTAAATTAGGACCACATGACTTACGTTCAAGTTAGGAGGTGCCCCTGTATTGTAAAATATATGAATTCTTATCCCTAGTAGATAAGAGCTTGTTTCTATATGTAAATTTTCCCCTTTTTATGTATGCCTTTGCAAAAAGAAATGGTGCTATATTATGTTGCTGGTGCATTTGGGGGTAAGAGTGTCAGGATCCATCATCTCTGTGCCCTGGTTTTAACCTGAGCTTTTATCCCAGGCAAGACTTTTTCTTGTAGGTTTTTGTGCCAAGCAGAACCAAAACAGGTGAAGTTAAGGATAAAAGAAAAAAAAAAACAAGATAATATATATATATACTCACATATATAAAGAAAAAAATAATAAAAATGAGTTTAAAAATAATTAAGGGAACAAAGTGATGCAGGAGACTACCTTACATTTTGGGATAAACAGGTTAAGAGGTAATATTATAGAGGTCTTCAACTTATAAAGGAAATATATAGGCCACCCCACTGTCTTTTGAGATATTCTTGTGGGAGGTAGGACCTTTGGCCAATAACCTTATGTTATCACCATGTTGTGTCCCCATTTTTCTCCTTCATGTCCTTTTTAATATTCTTTTGTATAATCATTTCTATAATCCAGGGCCAAGATTTTGTCATCAGCTAATATCTGTTGTTTTCTAAGAGACACCAAACATTTTTGTGTAAAAGATGCAACTCCAGAATAATTTATCATTCTGTCATAAAAGCACTATGCTTCCAGTGTCAAATCACTTTTACCCAATACCCTTAAAAGAAGTCAATACATGGTATAGTCTCTTCACTATTTCATATGCATATGACAAAAAGTAAGTGTCAGGGAGTAGCAGTCAAGACTTAAGAAATTTTCATTTGCTACCCTGATCTTAATTGAATGGAAAATTTGCCCTCTGTATGTGGGCCTATGAAGAGAGCCTCAGAAAATTTAATCTCAAATATTCTATATCCTGGTGTTTTGTACAGTTATTGTTGCTCTTCTACTAACTTTTTCTCTCTTATATGTGAAAGCACTGTTGGATAATGACATCAAATTTATTAGCTTAAGTTTTAGATGTCTTAATCGCCACATTTTCTACTTACCTTAAATGCCTCAAAATAGTTAGCTTAAGTCTTTGGCAATCAGTTTTAATGCAAAAGAGGCAATGAGGCATTGTTCATTCTCCTGATAGCATAAGGGAGGGTAGGGAATCAAAATCTCAAAGGATTGAGAAAGAAACTGAATTGCATTACATGCTTAATATTCTTTTCTTCACTCTGCTAATAGAAAGCAATTTTTATTTTTAGTGGCCATGTATAAGCTAAAATACTACATTTTCTAGGCTCATATAGCTATAAATTATACAAATCAATGTTAGTAACAGTCACCAGGAGAAGCACAAAGGAAAGAATCTCCAACTAATAGCTTTCTTTAGTTTTTGTTCAGCACCCTTATGTCTCCATCCTCTTACTTTGAACATGGCCATGATGACCTCAAAACAAGCAAACAATTTGACATGAAGTAATACTGAAGATGATGGATAAGAAATATAGAGAGAGCGCATTCCCTTAAAAAAGATGAAATTACTATAGCAATCTTACACCACTTACTTTTCAATCTATATTACAGATTAAAAGACCTGCACTCTTGTTTCCTAGGTGAGGAAATATTTTGCCAATATGTTTTCTCTCTTTTGTAGCTTGAAAATTAGACTGCATGCTGACAACAGTGCAAGATTTTGGGAAATTATATGAAAGTCTGAAACACAAAACTGGGGTGATAATACAGTGTGTAGGGTGCTTGTCTTGCATGCAGCAAGCAAGGAATTGTCTCCCACACTCAAGCCTTCAAGGAGTAGATCCTGGAGTGGAGAGTCAGGTGTAAGCCCTGAACATAGCTGGGTGGCACAGAAAAAAAAGGAAAGAAGAAAGAAGGAAAGAAGGAAAGAAAGGAAAGAAGGAAGGAAGGAAGGAAGGAAGGAAGGAAGGAAGGAAGGAAGGAAGGAAGGAAGGAAGGAAGGAAGGAAGGAAGGAAGGAAGGAAGGAAGGAAGGAAAGAAGGAAAGAAGGAAAGAAAGAAAGAAAGAAAGAAAGAAAGAAAGAAAGAAAGAAAGAAAGAAAGAAAGAAAGAAAGAAAGAAAGAAAGAAAGAAAGAAAGAAAGAAAGAAAGAAAGAAAGAAAGAAAGAAAGAAAGAAAGAAAGAAAGAAAGAAAGAAAGAAAGAAAGAAAGAAAGGAAGGAAGGAAGGAAGAAAGGAAGAAAGGAAGGAAGGAAGGAAGGAAGGAAGGAAGGAAGGAAGGAAGGAAGGAAGGAAGGAAGGAAGGAAAGAAGGAAAGAAGGAAAGAAGGAAGGAAGGAAAGAAGGAAGGAAAAAACAAAAGGAGAGAAGAGAGGAGAGGAGAAAGAAAAAAGAGAAAGAAAAAAGCAAGGAAGAAAGGAAGAGAAAGAGGGAGGGAGGGAGGGAGGAGGAAGAGATGAAAGGATACTGTAATCATGTTGTCTCAAATACAATTGTTAAAATATATAGATAATTATATACTTCCCCCATATCCTAAATATTGAAACTGATACAATAATTTGATTAGAAATTGGAATTGATTTTTGGGGGTGTGAATATATTCTATAATATGCCTGATTCAGTAAATGAAATTGAGAAATCATTAGCTGTTTTGCCAATATCCAGTCTCCCTATCTTTCTAAGAAAAGTTGATTGCTCTTCTTGAAGACCATGTTTCGCCTTTTATATTTTTATTAAGAAAAAATAGCATTTAACATTGTTTTGAAATCTAGGGATGGTGAGTCCTATGTTCTAGATTCTAAAAGTTCATGACCAATAAAAACAGAAAACAAATCACATGTAACAAAATTTCTGAAACAAATTTATGTGTACGAGATCTATAGATCTACTGGGAAACAGAAGAGTTTATAAGCTGATTCAAAGAAAACATGAGACAGGCAGACTTTAGGAATGTTAATTCTAAGCTATCTTGCTGGAAGTTAATAAAACTTAGGTGGTTGGTTTGCTGACTTCCCAAAAGCACAGTATCATCCTTAATTGCTTAGAGAAAACGGTCAATTCAGGTAAACTGAAATTTCAGTTTCTGTTATAAACATAGAAGAGTAGAAATTAAATACTGTTAACTGACTTAATTTTTCAAAAGGTGTTAGAGATCCTGCTGCTGTAATACATTGCAACAAATTTTATTATAAATGGCTTATGTTTATTCTTTTACAGTTCTAAATGTCAGAAATCCTAAAATAGATCATCAGATTTATGTTCCTTCTGATCTATAGGGAAGAAAATATTCACTTAACTTTCTACTTTCCTTAGGCTCCGTGTATTCCTTATGATTCTATCAATCAATAACTCAGTAATTCTTTTTTTTGTTTGTTTTTGTTTTTTTTGTTTTTGTTTTGGTTTTTGGGCCACACCCATTTGATGCTCAGGGGTTACTCCTGGCTATGTGCTCAGAAATCGCTCCTGGCTTGGGGGGACCATATGGGACGCCGGGGGATCAAACCGCGGTCCGTCCTACGCTAGCGCTTGCAAGGCAGACACCTTACCTCTAGCGCCACCTTCCCGGCCCCTAATTCTTGATCATTTAATCTCTGCCCCCTTGTTTCCATCATCACATTGTATTTTGTCTTATATTAAAATATACCTCTTATAAATCCTTGTATTTTATAACCCTTGTATTGAATTGCTAAATATAAAATAATGATGACTATCTCAAATTATTTGCCATATAATCAGACATAGTCATAGGTTGAAGAGAGAAGAATAGGACCATTTATGTAAAGTAATTGGGATTCTTTTTGTTTAAATTTTGGTTGTTGTATTTTATTTGTTTGACTTTGTTTTTGCCACGCTTTGCAGTGTTTAGGGCTTATTCCTGGCTCTGCACTCTGGCATCATTTCAGGATGTCCTTGGCAGATTATATAGGGGCCTAAAAATAAATCCAGGTTGGCTGCACCCTGAGTGATCACCCTACCCACTGTACTATCACGTCAGTTCCAGACAAAGGCATTGTTTGTTTCACAAATACCAACATTAATTTGATATCCTCTTGAGTAGAGGCTCTAAATGATGTAGAACAATGAGAAAGGGGTATCAATTGGTAATACTGAGTATTTTTTAGCAGATAAAGGCATTGCTAGGAAGACAACAGGGTAGTAATTAAAGCAGAACTTCCATTCAAGAGTTTCTAAGGATAATACAAACACATGCAGCCATAAGATTACTGGAAACAGTTATCATCACTGGAGCTTTTATTAGAATCAATATAGTAAAATAAATTATGAATTTAAATCTTAGTATTCCATCTGATTTTAATCTATATATTTGGTCTATAACTTTTTAATTTTTCTAACAAACAGATTACATTTGGTTAGTCTTTGATTTGGGGATAATCTTCAACTTTGACTAACAACTGGATATGAGGTAGCAACTTAAATGGACTTGCTCTTTTGGGCTTTCCTTCTTCACTAAGAATAGAGGGATATTCCTATCTGACTCAGTGGCCCAAAATGGATGAGAGAAATTATATAGCCTCTATATAAAATCAGTAGCAGCATATAACTGCCTCTATTTACCCACAAGGGATAATTAAGGCTTATTGTTACCTGACAGAGATGGGTTCACATTATTTATTTCTAGGAAATTGTTATAAGTGGTTATCTGTGTGCTACTTTATTTAAACCTCACCTCAGTCTTATAAAGTAAATACTATTCTTTCTATTCAGTACACAAGAAAACATGAATCTTAAAAAAAAAAAACATGAACCTTAAAAAACATGCTTTAGGGCTGAAAAGATAGTACAGCAGGTAGGGTGTTTTTCTTTACTGCTGCAGACCTGGGTTTGATTTTCAGAATCCCATATGGTTCTTTGAGCCTGCAAGGAATGATTATTCCTGTGTACAGAACCATTACTAAGCACTGAGGACAGCTGGGTATGGCCCCAAACAAACAAAACACGACTGCTTTAAAAACATGTAAGTAATATGTGTTGGAACTACAACTTGAATTTTGTTAGTACAACATTTTAATTCTTAAATTTAAAGTTACAATTAGGCCACATTATAAGGCATGTTTCCTTTATTCCCCTATTTTTTTACCCTTTAGGGCTCATTTCTAATCAATTCTAAAATAAAGATATTGCCTTTCTGTGAGGATATTGAATAGAAACTTAACTGAAAAAAAGATGCTGAGTTATGATTCAACTAATTATATGAAATATAGAATTTCCCAGTTACTGATCTGGTAAATATTATATAGTACAAAAGTAAAGATTCACACTCTAAAATATGCTATGATAAGACCCCCTAAAACCAAGAGACAACCAGTTTTAAAAGCCTAGTCATGTTTAAGATTTTTTTTATAAAAGTTTCTCTTTTTGATTCACAAATTCCTAAAAAATAAATTTTTTATTTTAAAGTTTTTGAGATAAATTCATAGGATTAGATATAGGACTAGAATGTAAACATTCATCCATCTATGAAACTTTAGGAACCCACATGTGAATCTAAAAACAATAACTTGTCAGTGAAATTTTTTATGACACAAAGAATTTACAGAGACTAGAAAGAGATTCAGGGGTATGTTTCCAGACTACAATGATTCACAAGTTATCTGAGAAGCAAAATACACATAAATAAATGTATGACAAGGTATTATAATAATAATAATGAAAGATTTAAATTTTTAACTATGTGGCATCAGTTATTTTATGTTTAGTAGTAACTAGTATTAAAAAGTTAAGTTGGCCATAGGGCATTTGCCTTGCATGTGGCTAACCTTGGATGGACCACAGTTTCCCCCCCAACCCCCGCATCCCATAGGATCCTCCAAGCCAGGAATGTCAATGGGTGTGGTCCAAAACCATCAAACAAAAAGCTAAGTTGATGATGTTGTGGAATGTGTCAAAGTGGTAGAGAGAAGCTAACACTATTTCTATAGTAATACTTGGATGAAGATAATGCTGCTGCTGGTGGTGATGATGGACATGATAATCATGATTACAAAGAACATTATGTTTCACAAGGAATTTCTCATTTAAAATTTTCATAGCAACTCTACAAGGAAGATAGATATCTGTTGCAGGAGTGATATTTTATAAAAGTTAGAACTGGGGTAGAGAATTATTTTTAAATTAATAGAATGTTTTAGGGTAATAGGAAAAAAATTAGGAAGTAACATAAAAGGCAGTCTATGGGAGCCAAAGGTAGATAAATGTCAAATATTTGAAGTTATAAAATAATGATAGAGAAAATAGGGTTACTGGTAGTACATGGGTAGCAGATTTACTTGTTAAATTGGCATGCTGGAGTGTTGGAAAGAACTGAGACATTTAGAGTCAATTTGAGTTAAGTACTGGGACTGCCAGGGTTCTTCATAGACAGCTTTCAACCTCACTGAGATTGCCACTCTAGCAGGGCAGATTCTCACACCCATTGAATGGAGTCCCTGCAAAGAGGCACCCTGTAGTCTAAGGCACCCTAACCCCACCCAGGGGAGAGGCAGACGAGAGGCTGATAGAGCAAACACTTGGCATGTCACAATGGAGCCCACCTCCTGTGCTCTACCCGGTCTCATAAATCACATCCCCCTAGCCACATAGTTATATCACCTTGGTCACATACATCAAGTCTGCAGAAATGATATGCTGCAAGTCTACCTGGCCAGTGAGACCCTCCATTTCCCTTTGTTAAAGTTTCTCATGTAGGTAAATCCTATTAACTGTGTACCTGTTTAAATACTCCTGCTCCCAGATAATAGAGTAGTCATCGTCTTACTGCAGTGGCTCCAGAAAAACTTTCCTCTGACACCTCCAATGCCTGCTACCCCACTATAGGCTGGCTTAAATGTGGGTCCATAATTTGCTCAGGATCTAATACCTCTGGCTTACATCTATTACATTCCTAACAAGACTAGTGTTAGAAAATTGTATGCCAAAACTCTAATATGAATGATTTTGTAAATCATAGTACTTTAATAAAAATAAATAAGTTAATTACAATTAAAATAAATTCTCTAAATATAAAATAGAAAATAATAAAAAAAAACACAAGAAGTTACCCTTGCATGGGCTCTTCTAATCAGTATTTATCCAATCCTCCAATTATGGGGGAACTTATCGGTATAAAGTTATTTGGAAGGTTCTGTCTTGGTACAAAATTAAAATGACAACATGACTGCTTCTAGAGAGAGATTGTCACAGTCTCCAATCTATAAGTCTTAGTAGAGTCTGTTTCTACTTCCTTAATTTTAAAATATCCATTTATATTTTAAATTAGAAATAAGGCATGCATTAAAAAAAAGTTTAGGTTATTTTACTATTTGGCTTATTAGAGAAACAAATATAATGCAGCACAAACATACAATTACAAAATATTTGGTATTTGCCATGTGAGTCTCCTTTTTTAGTGATGTAAATTTCCTTGAGCAACTGGCTACTATATTCTTTAATTTTGATATATATGATTTTATTTACCTCTTTTGAAATCAGAATTCACATTGATGCAGCTTTCCTCTACATAAGTAGTTTATAAATAATCAAGAGAATTAGAGGAAATACTTTCCTTCCTGATTTCTTATTACCTACCCAATATAGTATCTACACACTTTCTTGCCCCATTATATAATTTATATTATATAATTTACACATTCACACAGATACTGACACAAACACAGATATAGACACAGACACACACAGACACAGAAACACACAGACACACACAAACACACACACACAGACACACAAAGAATGCAATTACAAAATACCCTCCTCTCTTTCTCTATCATTCCCAAATTTCCTGGATCCTGGAATCCTAAAATAGGATATCCTGAGGGACAGTCATTGGTAGAAAAGCCACAAAATGACTATAATCCAAGAGAACTTGGATTATGGTGAAAGAGAGAATACATGTACAAAAAAATCGCAGATTTATAATTAACAAAAATAAGACATTTCTTTTGAGTGTAAAAATATTAGCATACTAACTCTGAGCTTTTCAATTGCCACCGTAAGAAGCATTAGAATTATTTGTAGCTTCTTTCTGAGACCCTCTCATATGTCTGATGTAAGGAATCAGTCTCTTCACTGAACTATTGTTCAGGAACACTAGTAT
This sequence comes from Suncus etruscus, assembly GCF_024139225.1. Classification (NCBI taxonomy): domain Eukaryota; kingdom Metazoa; phylum Chordata; class Mammalia; order Eulipotyphla; family Soricidae; genus Suncus; species Suncus etruscus. The sequence goes on along the minus strand of NC_064851.1, from coordinate 148,936,442 downwards.
AAGGGGAATTTTTTTAACATAGGTAACTATTTTTCATTTACTACACATTTTACCCAGTCAGCCTCAAGAAATATTTTATACACATTTACATATATTTTCCTTATCTTTTTGGCTTCCAGCATTTCAACAAAAGAGCCACTCTTGAAGACTGATAAGAATAAATGATCTTTTTCCTCTAAGCAAAAGGAAGCAGTACAATTACCCACTTCACTCCTTCAACTGCTGTTGAGTGAAGATTTCAAAGGCTTGTCTGAAGGGAATGAACAGAGGATGAAGGCAAGGGGATGTTTTTCTCTGCCCAGATATTACTGAGAGTTAGAAGAAAACACACATTGGCTCAAGGACTCCAACCTGTTTCTGTAATTGCCTTGTTACAAAAGGCTCTTGAAGCTACTAAACTTTAGAAATCAGGTGAATTTGAAGAAAAGAACACAAATAATAACTAACTTCTCCAGTCTTTTCTTTCCCCCTTTAGATTCTGCTTGCTGGGTTCCTGTTTTGGTTTTGTGTTTGTTTCCTGTTTTTAATTTTAACTTTTTATTAACTTGGGTTTTAATTGTTCCTAGATTTAAAAGTGCTTGCTACTATATTGAATATGTTTTTTCTCCTGTCAAAAGTCCTGAATCGGTCACCTGATTACCAATTTTTATTTTTTTCTATTTAGTGATACTATTAGGGTGCAAACTCCAAATCTCCTTTCAATATGTTGCTTTTATCTTAAGTATATGTTTTCCAAGATATTGAGAACAGGACTCTGTGGGATATGTCTCTTTGGCATATGCTGACATCAAGCTGACATCAATCAAAATCTTGGAGGTTCAGAAGAAATCATGGCCACTCACTTTCCTATTATCAAGAATAAAAATTGGAGTTATGATAGAAAATTAAAGTTTGGGGCCGGAGCATTTGTGCAAGCAGTAGGGTGTCTGCCTACTAACCTAGGAACAGACCATGGTTTGATCCCACGGCACCCCATATGGTCCCCCAAGCTAGGAGTGATTTCTGAGTGCATAGCCAGGAGTAACCCCTGAGCGTCACTGGGTGTTGCCCCAAAATCCAAAAACAAAAAACAAAACAAAAAAGGCAAATTAATTTTTTTAACAGAAATAACCTTTTACCCAAGAAAATTAACTATTTATCAAACATCTAATTCTAGAAAATCTCTTTTGGGTCTTTGGCATATGTCACCTCCTCACCATTCAATTCCTTATTCTCACTCCTTGAAGCACCAGCTCATTTGTGTTGTATATGTATATAAGCATATATAATGCAATATATGTGTAGCATACCTATCTATATTATATATTCATAATACATAATATATTCATCATACATAATATACTGTTATGTAATATAGACATACACATATGCATTATACATTTGACTTTGCCTTACTGACTTTAGAGTCTATGTGAATTTTCCATATATAAATATGTAATTGAATTTTATCTTTTCCCCTACCAAAGTCTCTGATGGATGGTTCTTTTCTCCTAGTAATCTCACTGAATCTATATTCAAGGGAGAAATTGAAAACAAAGGTCAATATTAGATATAAAAAAAATAATCTTTGCCTCAAGTGAAAGGACAGTTTAACATCACCTTAACTTTCCCCCAAAATGTAACCATTACTTTATTTTGTTTTGTAGATAAAATAGGGAACCAGTCCATTTTATTGTTCAGTTTGGCTCAAACCTGTCTGTAACCCACCATTTTTCCAGGTTCTTTCCCTGTCAAACCCCTTCTTGGGGTGGTTTAGGGAAGTTGGCACTACTGAAGGATATGAGTCAGTCAGTCCAACCTGCCAGTTTGTTGTCAGTAAAGCTCTCTCTCAACCTGTTACTCTGTCTTTTGATTGATTGGCCCCCCAACTGACCAAGAAGCCACAGCAACCAGATCTGCAGACCTCAGAGCAGAATCCATCACAGGATTGGGAATTCCAGAACACCATTCATGGAAAGCAGGGAGACTTAGACCTGAGCTGCAGCATGCGACAGGATTATACCTGCCGTAGTTGTCAAATAAAGAACTATAATATCAAAGACACCGAGGGTTCTGTGTGCTAAATTACCCAAGATTCCCTAGAATTCGCGTAGGATTTACTCAGAATTAGCTGATGCTTCCTAAGTGAGGTAAGCCTGACACCTAGTGGAGAAATGGCGAATAACATGATTAATTAAGCTACTTTTTTTTCTCTCAAAGTGTTGGAGTACTACATATTTGAATAATAGTTGCCTTTTTGGCAGGGGTCACACCCGGCAGCGCTCAGGGATTACTTCCCGGCTCTACGCTCAGAAATCGCTCCTGGCAGGCTCAGGGGATCTTATGGGATGCCAGGATTCAAATCACCATCCTTCTGCATGTAAGGCAAGCAACCTATATCCATGCTATCTCTCTGGCCCCTTGTTTTGTTTTGTATTCTCTTTTATATCGATCCATTTCTGCCTCTCTGGGTTGGATTTTATCATGTATTGTTAATTATTCTGTTATTGTCAATTCTAATTTTTAATTTAGAGACACACATTCGTATGCCAACACACATCCTGGGAAATTATTTAAAATGTCACAATTACTATTCACCAAACCTAGCACATACCATTCAGGCAAGTATTCTTGGTCCTGCCATATTGACCAACCAGGAGGTAAAAGTTCTATGTGGGTTGTAACTTAGCTTACATGTTTTTACTGTTGTTGATTTGTTGTGGTTTTTTTTTGTTGTTGTTGTTTTTCTTTTCTCTTTAAACACCTTGATTACATACATAATTGTGTTTGGGTTTCAGTCATGTAAAGAACACCACCCATCACCAGTGCAACATTCCCATCACCAATGTCCCAAGTCTCCCTCCTCCCCACCCGACCCTCGCCTGTACTCTAAACAGGCTCTCCATTTCCCTCATACATTTTCATTATTAGGACAGTTCAAAATGTAGTTATTTGTCTAACTAATCTCATCACTCTTTGTGGTGAGCTTCCTGAGGTGAACTGGAACTTCCAGCTCTTTTCTCTTTTGTGTCTGAAAATTATTATTGCCACAATGTCTTTCATTTTTCTTAAAACCCATAGATGAGTGAGACCATTCTGCGTTTTTCTCTCTCTCTCTCTCTGACTTATTTCACTCAGTATAATAGATTGTTGATTTGTTTTTATATATATATAAAACAATAGTTACAGCTGTTATAGCTACAAAACTTTATTATGTGCCTACCAAGGTAGCAGGTTGAGGAGGGAAGCTCAAGAGTGAGTGAGGGAACACTGGTGGAGGGGAGTTGACACAGGTGGAAGATTGGAGTCAGAATATCGTATGCCTAAATCCCAACTATCAATAACTTTGTAAATCATGATTCACCTATGAAATAAAAATTAAAAATTAAATACGAGTTCTCTATGGGTTCCTAGATAATCACTTTCCATTTTGCTGTTGTTCCTGAGGAAACAGCTCTGACTGCTCCCTTTCATTGAGTCTTACTAATCAAAGGTTACTACCCAGTGTGGCTAAGGTTTTGTTCACAGATACAAACGATTTTCTTGGGAATGGCTGTAGATCTGCTGTTAAGTTCAATAATTCGAATTTAGTTTATTAAACTTGGGGTAGACACTTTACACTAGGAACATGGAGGAAGGTTTATTCAGCAGGTAGAGGTCATCGGGAATCACTTTTTGGACAGGATAGATTTTTGTTTCATCCTCCCAGGGAGATGGGCTGACTCTGGGCTCCACTCCCGTGTAAAGAATGAGCATTTCAGATTCTGCCTTCACAAATGGGATTGCAATGTTTGCTTTCAGTTTCACCAAAAAGAAAAGAAAAGGGCCAGAGAGACAGCACAGCAGTAGGGCGTTTGCCTTCCACGCAGCCGATTCAGGGAGGATGGTGGTTCGAATCTCGGCCTCCCATATGGACCTCTGAGCTTCCAGGAGTGATTTCTGAGTGCAGAATCAGGAGTAACCCCTGAGCACTGCCAAGTGTGACCAAAGATCAAAAAAAAAAAAAAAGTAGAAGATGAACCAGATAAATCATACAGTATAAAGGACTTGCTTTATGCAGACAACTGGGTTTTCTGATTTTAATTGAATCACTGTGAATTACAATTCTACAAATTTATTCATGATTAAAATTCATGATTAAGTCAGGAGTGCAATGTTCCAACACTAATCTCTTCTCTAGTGTCCAGCTCCCTCTTCCAACATTCTGTTTTCCTCTCACACCCCAGTCTGCCTGTTTGACAGGCACATTTTTCCCTCCAACATTATTTTTTAGTTTTATTCCCTGATCTATTCCTGCCACTTCCACCCCAGTGGCCAAATTTGTTTTAAGCTCTGGCACCACACTTGATGCCAAGACCCACCAAGATTAACACCAGACATGATCCCCAAGCACATTAGATGGTTCCCAATAAGCAAACAAACAATTTCAGAAGGTGGACTCTTTAGCTTCTGCCTGGATGAAAAATTATTCCCAGGCACAGAATTTTTCCCTTGATGGGATTGAATAGTATAGTGCTCTGCCTTCCAATAAAGCCAACCCAGGTTCAATCTCAGATGTCCCATAGCAGCACCCAGAGTAATTCCTGAGTGCAGAGCCAGAAGTAACCAGTGAGATTTCCCACGTGTGATCCACATACCAAAAAATGCCACTAAGAACAACAAAATAATTTTTGTCTTGCTATCCCCTGGTGACTAGCATGTATTGTTTTTGGACCTGCCTTGCAAGCATGACAGCATAACACTGCTTGATTTCTGGCCACCTGAGGAAAGTTTCCTCATGTAGGTGGGCACCATTTCTGCACATCCAGGCAGAGAAGAATTTCATGCCCTTAGAGCTCAAGCAGCAAAGATATAATGATCTGCTCCTGGATGTAGTTCACCCTGAAGCCCATTTGCTAATGTTTACAAGAGGACTCTAGGCCTGTGCAATTCAGACTGTACTACAACTCTCAGCATGCCTCACTATGTGGTCTGCTATGAAAAATAAGGGTTTTCAGCCCTTCAAGTGTCAGGTTTTGACTCTGCATAGGTCTGCCATAATTTTCATGTCTGGCAAGAGATGAAGTACATCAAAGCCCCACAAATATGCAGAGAAAATATCTCAGCAGTTCTTCATAATTTTTAGATAAATCTCCAGACAATCCAATGGTAGACAAAGTTTCCTCTTTTATACTTCCTGAGGGTTATTATTTAGGGAGTCAGAGATTTCTCCTTAAGCATATGGGACAGAGGGATGCTCTGTGCATGCATGGAATTTGTGCTTCTAGGTTTTTGCATTCTTTGGGGATCAAGTGTGGTAAGAATTATTGAACCTGATAATAAAACGATAATACATATCAGAAAAACAAAAAAAAACTTTTTTTTTCTTTTCATAAGTTTTTACAGAAATATAAGCGAAAGTTCACTAGTGAGGTCTTCAGATTTGCTTGGTGATTTCTCAGGAAGATTGGACAGGGGATGTATTTCCTCTGGTCTTTGTTTCTGTCCTTCTCTAAGCCCCACTCTTCCTGTGATTTTTGGTTCTGCTTCCAGAGTAATCACTGGGGTACTGAGCCTGGGAACATAGTAAGATTCTGTGTAATTGGCTTACACCATTGGGTTTGGTGTCCAGTGGACATCAGGATATAGAACACCTCAAGTGATGGAACACTTCAATACCAAGGATCACTTTTGTCCAGATCATTCATTGGTTTGCACTACTGACCCAGCTAAAAGTACCGTATGTATTCGAGTATAATGAGCAAAATTTTCTACCAAAAAAAAAAAAAAAGAAATCAAAGTTTGGGTGCGCATTCTAAACGAGGGCTGGGGTGGAGTGGCAGTGGCGGCTGGTCCAATGAGGGCGCAGGCGGATTGTGAGTTTGCATTGTGCCTTTTCCTGACTGCAGTCGTGCACTGTACACGAGGGCGAAGAAAATAAAAACCTCAAGAAACCTGGCCTATCTCTCGTGACCTCCTGGTTTGGTTCAAATATCATGGGAAGACATACCAAAAGAAATGATCATCAAGAGTTTTGGAAGACAGGCATCAGCAATCAAATGGACGGCGCAGAAGACGACCTGCTGTGGAATTCAGACTCAGAAGAAAGCGAAGAAACTGGAGAAACAGATGCTCCTGCCAACTGGGACACCGATGAAAAATTAACTCGAGAAGAATGGGACCAACTCTTTAGTGTATCTGATGATGAATCTGACTTGGAAGCATTGTAAATAAATATTGTTACCAGGTCATTTTATTTCGGTATTGTGTTTGTACCAGTTTACATTGTCTATAAATGATTTTTATCATGACCGCACGTGTTCAACGACTTTTTTTTGTCAATTACAATACTTGATGTGAAACAAAATTTTATACCGATTTTTAATCGAAAATTAAGGGTGCGCGTTAAACATGGGTGCACGTTATACTCAAATAAATACGGTAGTTGAATGGCTTTCTATTACTCTGGATTCCTTCAACCCAATTGTAAATGGGAGAATGCCTTCCCCAGTTTCTATTTTCATTTCACAGAATCATTTTCTGAGGATATGCTCTAGGTGACATCATGCCCTGGGATTTTTTTCAGGAGTGTTGACTATTTATCTATAAATCTGCATACACCGGATGACAGTTTTCTACATCATGCCAGTACATTTTTACATACCAGATAGTATTTCTCTGTACCACATCCTTGAGTTTCTACCCATAAGACTCAGGGTTCTCACCTACCTCTGCATTAGCTTCCTTTGAAAACTAAAATAAACAATGTGTATACCACTTGGCATCAATAATTATTAGACTTAATAAGTGAAAAAAATGCCTTGCCAACAACATGCTTTTTCTGCTTGTGTAGTCTTAAGTTTATACATCAGCCTACTCCATGTATAGGGAAAAAAAACAAAAACTTCTAAATCAGGCTTTGGATCAAGGCCTAGCCCAAGTGAACAGTTAAATATGGCTTTTTCAGTCCCTTACAACGAGCAATGGAAAAGGAACACAGGGCCTTAAAAAAAAGACCAAAAGGAGAGTTAAATTCTTAGTTACAGCCCTTAGGACCACCCCAGTTATCCCTTATAATCTCCAGATGATTTCAAAAGAACATCATTACTACTACAAAAAAAGATACTAGAGACACAAGTACCCAAATAAAAACTTACTGAAACCTTGCCTAAAGTGTGAATAAGGATTCCTGCTTGCAAGTCTGGGTGGAGTAGTCACAGTGCAGATGTCTTACCAGAGGGCATTTTCTGTATCTTGAGCTTCTAGAAACTACCAAGCAGACCTCCTGAATAATGGAAAGTGAGCCTAGATAATACTGGGAGGCTTAAAACTGACTCAGAAAGTTGTTTGTCAATAGAGAAAAAGAATCCAGATTCCAGCATTAAACACAAGGTCAAAGAATATCAAACCCAACATTGGGAGGGGGGGTTACAGGGTTGCATAGCTGATAGGGAGCTTGTCTTGCATGTGGCAATATGGCTTCAACCCCCAATACCACATAGAATATCCCAAGTTCAGTTATAAGTGAGTCCTAAATGTAGAACCAGGAGTTTTAAGACACTTGGTGCTGCCTTTTGATGTCTTCTGTGAAGCTGTTCTTGAAACACTTGGCAGACAGAACTGTTGTAGAACTATTTGTTGGGGGGCACATAATGAGCAATTGTTAAGGCTGAAAGCCTCAGACAACACTGCTCAAGAGCTGCAGAAGGACAGCTCAAAAATGGGTGCCATCCCCACATGATTAGTGATTTATAATCAAGCTTGACCTTTTGCCATCCCTCATCTCTCAGAGAGCCCTGGTATAAGGAGATAATACCTATCAACACTTGTTACTCCAGGGGCACTCATAAGCCCCATTGTTCAAGCTTAGTTTCTCACCACCACCTTACCTATCCACCAGTCATTCATGTCCTGTTACCCTTCTGTTACCCTTTTGATTCTATATAAGCATTATTGGAAAGAAACAAAGAGTCTCTTGTCATCAGACTGGAACCTATTCTTTATTGGTTATCACCTGGGGAGAATGCCGTTGGTCCCCAAATGCACTGGGAGGAGAAAGTTGATCTTTACTGGCCAACATGGTCTGCACATTGACCAAAATGTAAGCAAATGTTTTTTGGTTTTTTTTTTGGATGCTTAAAATTTTCTTCAGAACCAACTGCTTAGTAAATGAGCAATGATCGCTTCTTCATACTTGTAACACTTATATTCCCGCTGTCATTACCTATTCTTGTGTATAAGGGACCCCTTCATGGTAGAAATACATGGCCCACTATTCTACAGTTATTCTTCAGGTGACTTAACAGTTCTTTATTGTCACCTGAATGTCCTGAAAATCTAAAAGAGTATTTAACCAGGCAGCTCAAAAACTGGCTTATCCTCAACAATTTTCTCTACTGCTACTATAACAGGGAAAAGATGCCCTAGGGGCCATAAGCAAAACAACAATCAGAAGAAACAAAAACAGTAGCATCAGAAGACCATCTCTCATCTTTGGAAGCTTTTAGGAGATGTAGTCCTGGAAAGGGGAATGTTTCAGTGGAAGTGGAGGAAGTATGGGCAGGGGACCCAGTAATTTAGTTATTAATTTGTTCATTTCACATCTTGCCTGACTGAGGGGAATATCAGACAGGTAGTGGAGGCAACTCCAGGACAGGAGTTTTTTCATTGTATAATTTACTCCAGCCAGAAAGATGACAGAAAAATGCAGAAGTCCTCACAAATATGGGCCTGGAGAATAAATAAAAGGAAAGATAAGAATCATATGATGCTATCAATTGATACAGAAAAGCTTTTTGATTAGATCTAAAACCCATTTATAATTAAAGAAAACCTTAGTAAATAGGGTGAATGGAAATTCTGTTTGTCTGTCTATCTAATAAGAAAAAGCTAGACAATATATTTGCAGGGTCAAACAACTGATATACATTGAACTTAAGAAAGTTCCTAAAAATAATAAATTAATGTGACAGACTGATTAATTACAAAGTCTATACAAAAATCAGTTACATTGTTTTATATAAAAATGAGTCTGTGTTCAGAGTCTAACCCATTTTAAATAGCGAGAGAATTATACCATGAAAACTTCAAAGCACCTAAGAAATTGAAGGCCTTAAAAAATGAAAAGACATTCCATGCTTGTAGTTTAGAAAAATCAATATTGTCAAAATGACCATCCTACTTATGTAAAAGCTATATATATATATTACTAAATATAAGATACTAGTATAAACTACTAGCATATATGATGGTATATATAAACTACTATATTGTTTCATTGTAATTTCTATCCAAATTTAGACAACATTTTCAGGGAGTTAGAAAAATAATTCTTTTTTTTTGTTTTGTTTTGTTTTTGTTTTGGGGCCACACTGGTGATGCTCAGGGGTTACTCCTGGCTATGAGCTCAGAAATCGTGCCTGGCTTGGGGGACCCTATGGGACACCAGGGGATAGAACCTAGGTCTGTCCTAGACTAGTGCAGGCAAGGCAGGCACCTTACCTCTAGTGCCACCACGCTGGCCCCAGAAAAATACATTTTATGTGTGAAACCATAAAAAACTCTAGATATCCAAAGTCATACTTAAAAATAAGAATTGAGAAGCAGCTCATTACTAAACTTGAAACTGTACTATAATACCATAGTAATAGAAACAACATGGTACTGGAATAAATATTGACTCTGAACCAATGTGTCAGAATAAAATATCAAATAGCAATCACTCAAGTATATGGTCAACTAAGTTTTGACAAAGGAGCTGAGAACATGAAATGGCATTAAAAATTGATATTTGGAGATATGGATAATCACATAGAAAAATTAAAGCTGGATTCTTATCTACCACCTCACACAAAAGTCAATTCAAAGTGGATCAAAGACTTTCAAATCAAACCTGAGTCTATAAGCTACATTGAGTAAAACAGGCAGAATTCTCAAAGACCTAGACTTCAAAATAGTCTTCAACAATATGATGCCAGTGGCAAAGGCTATGGAATCAAAACTAAACAAATAGGACTTCATCAAAATAAAAAGTTTCTTCTTAGCAAAATCAAACCGAACCATGGGCTAAAACTAAAAGACAGCTAATTAAGTGGGAGAAAATATTTTCATTCAACAGATCAGATAAAGGATTGATATACTTATGTGTATATATAAGTGCTGACAATTACCCCCCAATCTAAAAACTTCATAAAAAATGTAGAGGGCTAATGAACAGATGATTCTCTGCAGAAGACCAACAAAATGTCAACAGGTACATGGCAAAATTCTCATCATTAATTATCACTAGGGAAATCCAAATCAAGATGACAGTGAGATCTTATACTAGTAAGAATGGCACATGTCAAATTACTGGAAACAATCTGTATTGGCAGGGATATGGTGGAAAAAAGAACTTTGATCTACTACTGCTATGAATGTTGTCTGGTTGAACCACTATGGAAAACAGTATGAAAGGATCTTAGTAAACTATAAATCAAGCTGCCATAAGATACAATAATTCCACTTTAGAGAATTCATCCTCAGGACATAAAAACATTTATTCAAAGAGGCAAATAGATTCCACTGTAATTACAGCACTCAATACAATAGCTAAGAGTTGGAATCAACCTAAATGTCCAACAACGATGAGTAAATCATGAAATGGCATATATATACATATATAATGAAATACTACAGTTAAAAGGAATGATACAACATGAAATTTGATAAAACATGGAAGATACATTAAATGAAAATTTGAAGAAGGATAAATACAGAATGACACCAATTTTTTTTGTTGTTTTTTAGAATAACTACATTAGGGGTGCAAAAAATGGTGGTTTAAAAAGAGGGGTTGCCTAGATCACTTTTGGCCCCAGAGAAAAATGGAAATAATGTGAAGAGGGAGCAAGATGTAAAATAATAGGGTTGGTGGGGCAAAGACCAAAAGGATATATTGGTGGTACTGAGGAAGGACAGAATTAAATATACAAACTACAAAGTCAACAATACTAAAATCATGAGACCCAGTATTTAACAATCAAATGTAAGAAGGTGCCTATTAGGATATCTATTTGGAAGTAGAAGGTATGGGAAGGACTCTGGGAACATTGATTGAGGGAATTTGATATTGGTATTTGGATTGATGCTGGAACACTGTATGTCTAAAACTCAATTATAAATAACTTTGTAAATCACAGTGCTTCTACTAAACATTAAAATTAAATAAATAAAATTTAAAAATTAAATAACATAAAAAAGAAAGAAAACAGGAGGCTAGAGAGACAGTACTAGAGTTAAGGCATTTGTCCTGCATTTGGTCAGATTGAGTTCAATTCTTGGAGCTGCATATGTTCTCCTGAGCAGCACTAGCGGTACTTCTTGAGCACACAAGCACACAGCCAGAGCCAGGAGGAATACCTCAATGCTGCTAGGTGTAGTCCCAAAGTAGCAACAAAAAGTGAATAAGAAATATTATTTTTAGTCAACAATGTACTTACCAAGATTCACTTTCAAAGCACTGTCCTCATATTTTGACGTTTTACTACTGTCTGTTACAGTATTCTAGTTGAAATCACTTTAGCCCCAAATCGAAAGCCTTTTGAAATTGTTTTCTAAACTTTGTTTTCCAAAAAATATTCCAATGATATTATCAATGCAGAATTCTCCAATATAGCATTTCCTTTATGGTGGGATTTAACAAACATTAGCTTAATCAACAGATTTTTCTGATGCAATGTAGAGGGGAGGAATGTGTTTTATCAAAGGCTCATAAAGAATTTGGTATATTATAGAAAGTAGTTATCACAGAAATATATTGAAAATCTTTTAACATGTCATGTATATACTTATATAATGTATTTTTCCATAAAGTTCTATATGTTATAGGCAATAGAAAGTTTAAATTAATTATTTACCCTTAGAAAAAACATAGAAGAAAAGATGGATGGAGCCAGAGAGGTGGTGCAAGGAATATGGTGTCTGCCTTGCGCATGCTAGCCTAGGCCGGACCACAGTTTGATCCCTGGCATCCCATATGGTCCCCCAAGCCAGGAGTGATATCTGGGCAAAAGCCCAGAGTAACCCTTGAGCACTGCAGAGTGTGACCAAAAACCCCCCAAAAATAAAAATTTAAAACACAGAAGAAATAAATATTAGGATTATACATAAAGGCAGCATCTTTAATTAGGTAAATATTAAAAATATTTTATTAAAATAAAGTAAAAATTGAACATTTCACTCTAAATTTTGGGAATAGGTTGTATTGTTTGCAATACAGGTTCAAGTCTGATTGACTGCTCTGTAATTTCACAGCCAGGCATAAGATCTATGGTGATTTTGAACTAAATATCTGTAGGTGACCAAGTTGAGCTATCACCCTTATTAAGTCCTACCACCAGCTAAAGCAGCACCTGTGAAAGGAAATCTTCTGAAAAAGGAAATCCTTTGCTTTGTCTGTCTTATGACACCAAAAATTCAGGGGCTAAAATTTGAAAATGAGTGGGATTTCCTACAAGTCCACTATCCTGAATATTATGCTAACAAACTCTTAGAAATGTTTCAGTAAGTATTATGAGACTAGAATGACATCAGACAAACGGCAATCTCGCTGAATATTTAATTTTGGGTTGCACCCGAAGAAAAACTGACATCAGAACCATTAGGGCAAATTCAGAGTTTTGATCACCCAGAACAATTCTCTGTTGATTCCTGACAGTCCTCCAGACCACATCATTGTGTATCCAACAAGCCATTGTCAAACATTTACAAAACCTGAAAGGAAGGAGGCCCTGTAGCAATTCTATGGAAAAAGGATGAGTCTTAGGCACCTTCTCCTCTGGAGGGCAGATAAATGAGGCAGATCCAGATGAGGAATGAAGGTTAGACCCTCAGTGCCTTCACTGAGAAATTTAGGTGAGACTGTGCTGCTGAGTCCCAAGAAGCCATGGGCTCAGTGGATGCTGGATACTAAAATCTGAGACCTGTGGTTGTAAGAGTCACTATAATGGGAGCTACTGGAAACAAAACAAAAAAAAAATTGCTCTTTTTATAGTTTTTGCACTATGGAGACTAGGGGTGAGTCAAATGAAAACCAAGCTATTCTGTGTCCCTGATTATCCAGTATCACTATGGGGAGGGAGCTCCTAAGAAGCTCAAAAATTTTCATACTCACACTTTATTCCTCCCCAGTGCAAAAATGGCCCCCAGACTTCTTCATAAAAACTATCTTGTTATCCAGGGAGGGAGAAACCCAATGTGAATTCAGGATAGTAGGATAATTTCAGGATGGCAAGAATTATGCCTCTCTGGTGATTGAACTCTGGTGATTGAGACTGTGGCAATATCCAATATTCTGTGAGGACAGGTTAGGAATAAAAGAATATTTTTTAAAATTCTAGGAGGCTGGAATATTGGCAAAATATTCGTCACCTTGAAACATCCCAGTTAGGAAGCTAGGGGGAAGGAACCATAAACCTATATTGAATGTATACCTCAATACATCAATGACTGCTTCACCTTGTGCGACCTAATCTTTTTACTCTTCCGAATCTGCTTCCCCCTCGTGCCGAATGTTCCACCTGCATGAACCTCAAAGATGTGTTTTCTTGAAATTGAAAGTTAGCCAATTCCTTTTTACATAGAGTGGGAGGATCCTGGAACAAACAGAAAAAATTAAATTAATCTGGACCCTGTTGCCCCAACACTCTAAGAACATCTGTACTTGTTCTGGGAGTCCCTAGCTGAAAAACTAGAAAAATTCCCTGGGAAATTTCTAAACTGTACTATCCTGTAGTATGTACATGCTTTAATTCTGGCAGTGAAAACCTAAACTTTAAAGGGATTGCAAAAGGGGCAGAGAGACACAACTCTTGACTGATTCTAGGTACCACGCCCTACTAGTAAAAAATGCAGTTAGGACTGAATAGGAAAGTAAAAAGAAAAAACACTGAGTTCAGCTACAGTGCTAGAGCTCCAAGAGGTGACTGAGGAATTTAAATTCTTCTACCATAAAAAAGGGCATGAGAAAGCTTTAGAAATTCTGCCCCAAGTGGCAGGTCACTTTAGGAAAGACTGCACATAGCTCTCTCCCTGGCCTGTGGATGGCGACCTTGCTTCAGGTTTTTAGCTGCTGCAGTCCTGATGGATTAACTATCAGGGCTCGTCATTCAGTGGTGACAGTGATGAATAACAAAAGGCATGAGTATAGCATAGTACTGGGTATTATTTTGTGAAAGCCATGTATTTTTAGGCTGTAGATGCTCTTAACTTTGCCCCCCACATGCACAAAAGAAAGGACCAACCAACTCATGACTGTCAAAACTTGGTGGATAAAATTTACTACCCAAATCCACTGTACTGTTTGGGAATAATCACTAATTAGTCTGGGTCATAGGCACATCATTTCTAACTAGTGTATTATGTCTGGACTGAGGAATTACCCTTTTGTAGAAGACCATACCCTGATATTCTCTTTACCCTCACAACCCTTAAAATTGCAAGCCGAAAGCTCTAGCTTTACCATGTAAGTGTTAAGACTCCCAGAAGATCCTTGTCATATCCACAACACAAAGATGCACTACAAGATTGATTTTGGTATTAATCTACATATGTGATTATTATACAATGTTAATCTCTAATTTTCCAATAAACATTGTGTATTTCCTTTGGATCTTACTTGTAGCCTGATCAGAATGGTAGAAATTTCAGATTTTGAAATCATGGAGAATCAAGGAGGTCATTAACAAAACCATATTTGCAATGAAACATTTGCTTTCTCTCCTCTTTATGCCTTTACTATGTTATTTCCTTCTTGGTAATGTCTAATTTGTATATGTACTGGAAAGACAGATAATGCTTTGTACTAATGTTATGAGAAGATTCTGATTAAAAACCTGGTCAATCATCATATTAACTTAAGCTTCAGTTGTCTTAAGATTCCTGTTAGCCCAAAATGTGTCTCAATCTAAGAGTCTATCAGTGGTTTCAAATTATGGCCTACGGGCCACATATTGTATTTGTATCTGTTTTGTTTCTTCATTGCAAAATAAGATATATGCAGTGTGCATAAGAATTCGTTCATAAGTTTTGTTTTTACTATAGTCAGACCCTCCAATGGTCTGAGGGACAGTGAACTGGCCCCCTGTTTAAAAAGTTTGAGGACCCCTGGTAGATGAACCTGGAATAGGCTTCATGACACCCTGACAAACATGCGAGAGCAAAGGGCCTAACAACCCACAAATAACTTAATTGGTCTAGAGCATGGTTATGGAACAGGCTTGGAGCCAAAGAAAAAATAAGCAATTGATAAGACTCTTATAGGGCTGGGGAAAGCTAAAGTATATGACGTATAGTGTGGCCTAGAGTTTGGGAAATATGAAGAGATGTTTGGAGGTAAAGTCTCTGTTCTTTTAGTCCTGAGCCCAGAGAAGTCATTTTAGTTCAATTTAAAAAGTACAGAGAGAACCTGTATTTCTCTTTGTGTTGATATCAGTAGAATATGTATTTTGTTATTATTGATGTCAGTGGAAGGGTCCCAGGTGATTTATATGATGTACAGAGGAGAGAGGTGGTAGGCACAAGAAGGTAGGCACAAGAACCTGCTGCTTCTCTCTCCCCAACTCTGGTCACACTGGGAATGGCTGTGAAGATAAATATAGGACTGTGAGCATTACTCTGAAAAGGAAAGAAAAATCAGTCTTAGATCTTTCCCAGATCAAGTGGGAGGCACATGATATGTGCTCAGGCACCATGAACTCAAGCAACATGTGTGCATTTTCTTTGTTCTGAAGCAGACAGGCAGGCATGTAGAAAAGGAACACCAGGGCAATGAATTTTGAGATTTAATAAAACCAAAAGAGGATTTGGTAGAGTTACTTTATCATTGATGAGAGCCTTACTGGCAACAACGCAGCCCAGGGAAGATTGGACCCCGGAATGATGACACTCCAGCAGGAGCAAAGGCCAGGAAGCTCCAGCAGGAATAATGACCAGGAAAGAAAAATAAAATAAAGAAGCCCATCAACTACTCTCTAGCCTTCCCTCTGGCACTGCCTTTATAACAGGGCTCTTACCTGGCTAGGTAAATGATCTTATAAAAATCAACTTGGAACAAAAGAGGTCTTTATATGTGTTGACTGGGTAATTGGTGCCTGGGCACATGTCACCTTTCTGCCTCTTGATTTGGGAAGATCTAAAACTGACTTTACTTTCTTTGCCATGTTCCCTCTTAAAATTTGTACTTGCATGCAATAACTCTGGGATGTATTTCACGGCCTCTCTTCCTTTGGAGAAGTCTGAGCGCTCCTTAAATGCGTTATTCTCTCTTTTCTTAACCTCTCCCTCTTCTACTTTGGAATAAAATCTGTTTTAACTTCACTGCTTGTTTCCTGAAATTCTTTTCTATGAAAAAAGGTAACTAACCTCAAAGGCTGGGCAAACTCTAAGGCTGAATTTTGTTTTCCTGTAAAGAGCTCTAGCCTGAGTCCAAGAAAATATCTTGGATGGTGGGGATTAAGACTGTTTTGGCTGGATCGTATGGGAGCTCGATTTCCAGTTTTTGGAGGAATCTCCATATCGCTTTCCATAAAGGTTGAACTAGACAGCATTCCCACCAGCAGTGGATAAGAGTTCCTTTCTCTCCACATCCCCGCCAACACTGTTTATTCTCATTCTTTGTGATGTGTGCCATTCTCTGGGGTGTGAGGTGGTATCTCATCGTTGTTTTGATTTGCATCTCCCTGATGATTAGTGATGTGGAACATTTTTTCATGTGTCTTTTGGCCATGCGTATTTCTTCTTTGTCAAAGTGTCTGTTCATTTCTTCTCCCCATTTTTTGATGGGGTTAGATGTTTTTTTCTTGTAAAGTTCTGTCAGTGCCTTGTATATTTTGGAGATTAGCCCCTTATCTGATGGGTATTGGGTGAATAGTTTCTCCCACTCAGTGGGTGGCTCTTGTATCCTGGGCACTATTTCCTTTGAGGTGCAGAAGCTTCTCAGCTTAATATATTCCCATCTGTTAATCTCTGCTTTCACTTGCTTGGAGAGTGCATTTTCCTCCTTGAAGATGCCTGTAATGTCCTGTAGTGTTTTGCCTATGTGCTGTTCTATATATCTTATGGTTTTGGGGCTGATATCGAGGTCTTTAATCCATTTACCACTCCTAGGAATATACCCTAGGAACACAAAAATACAATACAAAAACCCCTTCCTTACACCTATATTCATTGCAGCTCTATTTACCATAGCAAGACTCTGGAAACAACCAAGATGCCCTTCAACAGATGAATGGCTAAAGAAACTGTGGTACATATACACAATGGAATATTATGCAGCTGTCAGGAGAGATGAAGTCATGAAATTTTCCTATACATGGATGTACATGGAATCTATTATGCTGAGTGAAATAAGTCAGAGAGAGAGAGAAAAACACAGAATGGTCTCACTCATCTATGGGTTTTAAGAAAAATGAAAGACACCCTTGTAATAATAATTTTCAGACACAAAAGAGAAAAGAGCTGGAAGTTCCAGCTCACCTCAGGAAGCTCACCACAAAGAGTGATGAGTTTAGTTAGAGAAATAACTACATTTTGAACTGTCCTAATATTGAGAATGTATGAGGGAAATGTAGAGCCTGTTTAGGGTACAGGCGGGGGTTGGGTGGGGAGGAGGGAGATTTGGGACTTGGGTGATGGGAATGTTGCACTGGTGATGGGTGGTGTTCCTTTTATGACTGAAACCCAAACACAATCATGTATGTAATCAAGGTGTTTAAATAAAAAAAAAATATACAAAAAAAAAAAAAGACTGTTTTGGGGGCCTGGAGAGATAGCACAGCGGCATTTGCCTTGCAAGCAGCCGATCCAGGACCAAAGGTGGTTGGTTTGAATCCCGGTGTCCCATATGGTCTGTCTCCCTGTCTCTCTGTCTCTCCCTGTCTCTCTGTCTCTCTGTCTCTGTCTCTGTCGCTATCGCTGTTTCTCTCTCTCTCTCTCTCTCTCTCTCTCTCTCTCTCTCTCTCTCTCTCTCTCTCTCTCTCTCTCTCTCTCTCTCTTCTCCACATAAGTGACGCAGAGATCCTCATCAGCATTATTAACTAGCCACCATGAAGAAAAATGCTGTGAAGATCCTCAAGAGGAAGGAGGAAATAGGTGAAAATCTGCTGAGAAAATTATGCTTCCTTTGGAAATCTCGGGGAGGGGGGTTGGTTGTCTCTGAGGGGAGGAACACCTCCCCCCCCACCCCAGTGTAGCATCAACTACAGTGGAAGGAGCACAGAGAAACTCCCTAGAGAAAAAACTTTAAGATTGGGGGGCGGGGGGATGTCCTAAGATCAACTCCCAAGCAAGAACCCTTTCTTCTTTCTCCACTCTTATTTTAAGGAGTGAAACTGGCTAGAGATCTCTAGGAGGCAATTGAGATGTTAATGAGGCCAGTTCACTGTCACAGTGAGTGACAAAGAAAGACTTGGCAGAAAGAACTAATCCAAAAGGACCAGCAATTTAGTGAGGCAGAACTTTCCCTCAGGATCCAAAGCAAAGTCCTTAAAAGCCACAGCACTTTTGGTTGGGCTAGACACACAACTTTGTTTAGTGTCAGCCAGATTATGTGCCAAGGATACTTGAAATGGAGACTGCTAATCCATTAACACTGACACTTAAGGCCAAAGGGACTAAAATTCCCTCAGAAGAGAGTAAAAGGATCTTGAGAGAAAGAATGTAAAAGAACCATTCTGTTTTAGGTTCTTGTTTATCATAGGTTATTGCTGGTACTCAAAAAGTACAGAAAATTTAGCTTTTGTTTCCAAACATTCCCTTCTGGATTGTTTATTTAAACATTGGCAGTAATTAGATACAGTAAGAAAAAGTCCTTGCCTTTTTTGCCCATGTGGCCCAAAGAGAAATCAGAGTGAGGGTTTCTTCAAAGCCAGAGAGTGTCCTGGTACATGTTTCAGAGTAAAAGCATGAAAGTTCACATCTCAAGAAGGGAGATGCAGGAGATATGTGCTCTAATACTGTGTACTCAAGCAACATATATGCACACCTCCTTTGTTCCATGTTGATTTTTATAGAGTTTCTTTAAACCTGCCCCTACCAACGTCAGAGTTCTATTGCTAGGGTGGTTGTCAGGAGGGAAGGCTAGGTGGTAGTTGAAGGTCTTTGATTTTTCTTTTTTTTTTTTTTTTTTTTGGTTTTTGGGCCACACCCGTTGACGCTCAGGGGTTACTCCTGGCTATGTGCTCAGAAATCGACCCTGGCTTGGGGGGACCATATGGGACGCCGGGGGATCGAACCGCGGTCCGTTCCTTGGTAGCGCTTACAAGGCAGACACCTTATCTCCAGCGCCACCTTCCCGGCCCCGATTTTTCTTTTTATTTATTATATATTTCCATTTATTTATTTTATTAATTTAATTTTTTTAAATATCTTTATTTATGTACCATGATTACAAACATGTTTGTAGTTGGGGTTCAGTCACAAAAAGAATACCCCCTTCACCAGTGCAACACTCCCAACATCAATGCCATCTATTTCCGTCATCCTCTGCTCCCTGCCTGTATTCAAGATAGGTATTCTACTTCTCTCACTCAAAAACATTTTAATGATAGTTGTTACTATAGTTATTTCTCTATCTGCATTTACCACTCTTTGTGGCAAGCTTCATAGCACGAGCCAGTCTTTCTGCCCCTCATCTCTATTGTCTCTGGACATTATTACAATAATGTATTTAATTTTCTTAAAACACATAGATGAGTGAGACTATTCTTTGTCTATCTCTCTCCCACTGATTTATATCACTCAGCATAATAGTTTTTATACCCATC
Organism: Suncus etruscus; assembly: GCF_024139225.1. NCBI lineage: Eukaryota > Metazoa > Chordata > Mammalia > Eulipotyphla > Soricidae > Suncus > Suncus etruscus. The sequence continues at coordinate 148,916,682 of NC_064851.1, read as the reverse complement.
TATATATAGGAAAATGACTCCTCTCTCCTGATGGCTGTGTAATATTCCATTGTGTGTATGTACCACACATTTTATAGCCATTTATCTGATGAAGGGTATCTTCTTGAGGATTTTTTTCATTGTCTGAGCATTTGCTTTAAGGTTTCCAATCTCTTCTGTTGTGTGGAGTTGCTATGCATCTCATCTTCCAGTTCACTGTGAAAAGGGAAGTCAACCTTGGCGGATGCCCCACCTCTAAGGAAGTCATTACTTATAGCTTATACTTATATTACTTATACATATACTTATACCCTCCCCCTTATAGTATATAAGAAGAAATGTAGAACGCCACGAGGTCTTTTGCCTTTGTCCTGTTACGGGCACACGGCGGTAGACCCTGACTGGCCAGAAATAAAGACCCACTTGAGCTTTTGCCTGAGTAATCGTCTCTTCATTTCTCCGCGTCGGAGTGTTATCTGGACTGCTGGACCTTTCAAGTGAATCGTTGGTCCTCAGCTGCTGTTACTCTTGGAGAGGTTTCCCATTGAGGTTTTTATTTCATATACTGATTTTTTCAGAGCTTTTTTGGGGGGATATTTTGGGCCATACCCAGTGATGTTACTACCCAGGGGGTACTCCTGGCTATGCACTCAGAAATTGCTCTGGCTTGGGGAACCCTATGGGACACCGGGGTTGGAACTGTGCTCTGTCCTAGGTTAGCACATGGAAGGCAAATGCCCTACTGCTTGGGCCACTGCTCCAGCCCATTTTGCAGTTTTTTTGATTTCTATCTATATAAATTCTTGATTATTATTTATGTTCCATTCAGCTCAATCTATGCTTTTTTTAAATTTTATTCCTATGAGGATCCTCCATATTTCTTCTCTAAACTCCTTCTCTGAGAGGCTAATTCGGTGGTTGGCACATTTCGGGTCAGCAGAGCTGCTATCTTCTTTCTCTATGCCTGGTGTTGGCTTGCGTTGTTTTTCCGTTGCCACATTTATTATGTGTTTTTTCTTCTAGGTGTTATGGTGGCGTTCATTGGCTAGAAAATGCTCATGCTCCCCTGGTTCCACTTTGCTTGGCATTCCCAGGTCACCTTCCTCTCACCACTTTAGCTGGAACTTCTGGGCTGCGGTTGGTCTCAAATCCACAGTGATGATAAGACTTGCAATAAGATGTCCCTTGCAATGGCATCAGTGGTGGCTACCTGGCTCCACACTGCTTGAATGTTCCCAGGTCACTTCCATCTCGCTGCTTCAGCTGGGGTTTCTGGGTTGGAGTTGATCTCAAAGCCACAGTGATGGTCAGGTGTTGGCAGCAACTGGTCTTCGAATTTTCTTTCCTGGTCCTTTTTCCTGCTGGAACTTCCTCAATAGGAGGAATCCAGGCTTCTCTGTGCTGCATTGGTGCCAGGTGAGGCTCTTTTCAATGATGAAGTAATACATGCAAATACTCTTTTGGTTTCATTAATCTCAAGAATTTACTTCTTTGGGGGTCCCTTCACTGTCTCTCTGCTTGGCTGCCTTCCACCGTGCCTTCTTCAGTTCTAAGTTAATTTTTATAGTGTTTCTTCCCACCTACCCCTCCTGGGCCTTTCTATTCAAGTAATAGTTTTGTTGTTAGGGTGATTGCTTTCTTTGGTATTCTATTCCTGGCCTTTGTTCCTGCTGAATCATGCCTCCATTGAGTTCTGTCTTCCCTGGGTGTACAGAGGTGCCAGGTTAAGGTTTATTTATTTTTTTTGAAAAGGAATAACTTTCAATTCCCATCTCTTGGCTATATTACATCTCAAGAATTCCTTGCTGTTGAGGGGCAGGGAGTTTGCTCTACCTCCCTGCCTGCTTCAATTTGAGATGTGTACTTTCATGTACTTATTTTTGAGATGTACCTTCACTCAGATGTGTATTGAGGTTCATTGCAATTGGAGAAATCTGCAGATATGTACTCCCTGGGCCAATATGTTGTTGTGAGCACTTGTGTGACCAAGCATATATCACCCTCATTTCTCCTCTAGAGATATGGACTTTCCTGTTTTGATGCTCACTTGTGTACTGGGGCTCCTTCAGCCTTTGAAGAAGCCTATATTCTCTGTTCAGTTCATTACTTCACTCTTATTCTCTCCCTCTCCTTTTTCAATACCTTCAAATAAAACCTGTTTTTACTCTATTATTCATATTCTCCTTTAATTTGTCCTTTGAGGAAAGTCTACAGACAATAAACACCTGGAGAAGATCTAGGACTGACTTTGCTTGCCAGATTAAGACTTTGCTTGCCAGATTAAGTTCTAAATCTCTAAGCTGTTCTCTGGGCAATCAGAAGTGGAGAATGAATAGCAGATTCCCTTCTTGGATCTGCTACCACTCCCTCCCCACTTCATATAAATCACCTGGGGACCCATCCACTGGTATCATTTATTTAAAATGACCATTAACATTTATCAAAAGTGAGCATAGCCATATTTTTTCCTCAGGGGAGAGCACAAACGCAGTCCCCCACTACCACAAATTATGCAGTCAAGTTTCCCACATTTGGGGAAATCGCAGGGATCAGCACGTCCTGAGTGCAATGGATAAGCCTCGCCCTGGGGAAACCACCTTCGTGATCATGGTATCTCCCCTGCCAGGTAAGTATGAGCATAGCCATTTTAATTTTAATTATTTTATGTAAAAGAGAAAAGAAAACAGAATAATGTATCGGAAATTTGTCCTATAGAATGCTAGAAAAAATGTGACTTATACACTAAAACTGAACCATGAACATCTCTATAATTATATCTCATGATTATTCAATTAAAATTTTATTTTAGAAGTCAGAGAGATAGCACAGCTGGTAGGGCATTAGCCATTTGCCTTGCACACAGTGAACTCTGGTTCAATCCCTAGCATCCCATTTGTTCCCCCTGAGCCTGCCAGGAGTGATTTCTGAGCACAGAGCCAAGAATAATGCTTGAGTCCCACTGATGTGGCCCAAAATCAAAACTAACAAATAAGCTAACAAAATTTTTCTTTTAGAAATGTGTCTCCTTGATTTATAATGGTAGATTTATAACATTTATACCAAATCAATGGCTTGATTTATAATGGTAGTATACTTCAAGAGTTAGGATAGGAGACACACTCACACATCACAAAACGAAAACAACTACTACTCGCGTGGATGTGGGGAGAAAGAAACTATCACTCACTGTTGGTGGAAATTTCATCTAGTCCAGGCTTTCTGAAAAAAAAAATATGGGTATTTCTTAAAAATCTAGACATTTAGTGAGGCATTTAGTGGCCAGTTATGGCACAGCTGTAGGGCATTTGCCTTGTATGTGGCTGACCCTGAACAGACCTGGGCTTGATTCCCAGCATCCCATATGGTTCCCTAAGCCTGCCAGGAAAAATTTCTGAACACAGAGCTAGGAGTAACCCATGAACATCACCTGGTGTGGCCCAAAAACCAAAAAAAAAAAAACAAAAACAAAAAACAAACCTGTGGTACATCTATTCATGGAATACTATGTAGCTGTTAGAAAAAAAAAATAAAAATCACAAAATTTGCCTTTACATGGTTGGACATGGAGACTATTATGTTGAGTGAAATAAGTCAGAGAAAGAGAGATAAAAACAGAATAGTCTCACTCATATGTGATTTAAAAAAATAATAGACCATATAATAATGATGGCCTAAAACTAAAAAAGATGAAAGCTGGAAAGATCAGCCCATGATATCACAAAGAGTGGTAAGTGCAGTTAGAAAAATAACTACATAATAACTACCATGACAATGATAGAGAGAGAAATACAAAGCCTGTCTCTAAGACAGGCAGGGGATGTGGGATGGGGAAAATGGGGTACAATGATGGCTGGAAAGTTGCACTGCTAAAGGGGTGTGTGCATAATGTTATGACTGAAACCCAATTATGAACATGTTTGTAACCATGATGCTTAAATAAAGAAATTATTAAAAAAAAAAAAACAGGAGGCCCACTGGGAAATGTATTAGTCTGTCTCTTACCCCAAGGCAGGAAAACACTTGGCCATTTATGCATTTGCTAGAGAGGCACCACTGCTGACCTCTAAATTAGCTAGGGTCTTCTTCCTGCAATACAGTAATAATAATAGAAAAGAGGAGATGCTAAGAAAACTTAGGGATCCTGCTCTATGAATCTGAGTTTGCACAACTATGCAGTGGAACTGTCCGAGCTACAAAAGCCAATACCAACTGTGCAGGTGTTGTGGCATCTGTCAAGAAGAGTAACACAAAAAGGCAGTGAATTATGGGAGATTGGAATTTGGCATAACTTGATCAGCAAGTAAATATGCATGTAATATTTAATGCTTGTTATACATTAGTCACTAATTTAAGTCACAACCTGCTTAGTAGACCTTGGCCAGGAAGGACAATATGACTTTCTAATTGTGGACTCATTATTTTCCTGAATAACTAATATTAATAAATCACATTAAGTGTTCATCTAATCTGTCATACCAAGATCGACCAGAGGATTTTAACTAAGACCTGGAGGATATTTTTTGTCCTATTCTTTCCTGAACCCTGATCTTTCAATCATGGCTATGGAGGATGAGAGAGATTTTGTAAATTTAAGCTATGGGGAATTTTATTTAATTCATCCATGTAGCATCATTAAGTCATTTTACCAAAAGACTGTCTTAGCTTGGAAAAAGACTGTCATGTCTTAACTAGAGATTTTATAAGTAGTTTTGGAAGAAGTGTGCAATGCCGACTTTATATAATTATTAAAAGGATGGTGGAAGGCTAAATACATTTATCTTGTATGTGGTCAGTCCTAGAAATACACAGTGACCTAAGCACCCCAGAAAATGACCTCAGCATTTTACTTCTTCCCTAGCACTTCTGCTGTGTGGGGGCCAAACCATCACCCTTCCCAAAAAGGAGTGTTGGTATAACATTGTCTTTGGAAATATCTTCAAATATAAGATGGCTATTTTCCCTTATCTTTAAAACATGCAGTCTCCATTCTACTCTTGCTGATATTTTAGTAATTTTCAAAGATGATGACATGCTCACTTATAAATTATAAAGTCATAATTTTAAGTAATTAAAAATTTAAAGAAATCATTTAAAAAAACAGTGGATATGGAACTTATAGAATACAGACCCTTGACTAATCTGATTCTCAACCTCTAGCACCCCATATAGATGCCCCTTCAGGAATGATCATTGAGAACAGAGCCAGAAGTAAACCCTGAATACTGCCATGTTTCCACCCCAACCCTCAAAAATAGCAAAATACCTGAATTGTAGTAGGAAAGATTGTTCAGGGGCATAAGAAATTATCTTATATACAGCCAACCTAGTTCAATCCTAAGCACTGAATATTGTTGTTAGGTGGACAGTCACTGTGCAGAACAGAGGACACATAAAGATAATATAAGGTCAGAGAGCCCCTTAAGTCAAAGGGACTTGGATTCCTGAACAAGGGATAGGCACAAAATTTCAACATTTTCAGCTTGAGTATTCAAGGCATATATCTGCATTTCAAAAAAGAAGTTATATAAGCCAGGAATCATGTATATGAGCCCTGTTTGCTTATTGTCTTCAGCCCTGCCCTCCCAAAGACACTAGGTGAGGGGTTCCTAATTTCATTCCTAGCACTGGGCTGTCCTGGTTTCTGTTTTGTTTTTTTTTTTGTTTGTTTTTCTAGATACAGGCCTGAACGGTATAATGGCTCAGCTCCGATCATAATTATACCCTTAACAATTAGAGTAGCGATCCATGAGAAAGAACCAGAATTAAACCTTGAGCTCTGCTGGAGATGACCACAAAGCCAAAAATTTAAAATGGACTGGATACATCAATTTTTAGGTTTATTAAGATACATCAAAAGTCCCCTTTATGATAAAAATAATGAGTAGATATTACCCAAGTGACATATTTAATTTCTCATGTCAGCAAATTATTTATTGCTCTCTGCTTCCAGAAGTGGGAATAATTTTATCTTCCATTTACCATAGCTGGCTTTTGTCAACTTTTACCAATAAAATCAGTGGAAGTAATGATATAAAAAGTGCTGTCCTAATTTTTTGTTTTCTGTGTTTGGGGGGGACATACTAGGAGATGATCAGGGTTTATTATGTGTAAGGTATTACTCCTGGCAGGGCTCAGAAGACCATATGGAATTCCAGGGATGAAACCTTTATCAGCCACATGAAAGGCAAGTGTCCCACCTGCTATACTATCTCTCTGGCTTCATGTCTTAACTCTTTTTTTTAACTTATGTGTCTGTCCCAAGCATATAAAAGTTAACCAGGCATCAAGACAGAATAAACAAAGGACCATCTGTTTTTCCCAAACCTAAAAGCAACACCACCAATAAAGTGTCTGTTTGTCTTTTGTCAGGGTTATGTCCTAACATTTAAAAAATTAGCCTGAGTCACTATTTACTTCTGATGCATGAAGTAAACAGTCTGATTACTATACAGGGCTGATCATATAGAAATGCCTAGAGATTTTATGAATAGAAAGATAGGATGATTTAGCTTAGTGTAGCTAGTTTGTTACTTAAAAAGTACATTAGGGATTTAAATAATGCCACTGCAGGTCCTCCACACTAGATTAGTCACCAATTGGTTAGTCACCAATAGCTATCTCATGTGATGTGAAAATACCAGCTAGCTGAAAATTGATTTAATTTCTAAACCCAAAAGTTATAATATTAGTAATACGGGGATAGTTTTTTTCATAATCTAAAATTCAATGATATAAGAATAAAGTTGAAGAATAGATATGCAACCATGAAGGTCTTGTTCCATTGCTACATTAGGGTCAGTTAAATGAGAGACACACTGGTTGATCAAGAATGAGCTTTATTGCTGCAGATCAGATAATAAAGTCATGATGGCAAAATAATCATTTTGTCTACAACAGCACATATCTGTAAAGTCCTGTCCTTATCTAGGTTTTTTTGATTAGTTTTTTTGACCTAAAATTTTATGACTTAAAATCATCCTTACAAGCTTGTGGTTACCTTAGTTTCCCACAAAGTGCTCATATATTCTTTATTCAATATACTGAGAGTACATCTTTTCAATGCATGTCACCTTCATATGTGAAATTAAAGTCAATAGAGAACTTGTGAGTCTGATCTAATATTGATGTTTGGCTTGATTTTATACCCAAGATAGAGTACTAAACATGATCTGGATAGTAAAGGAAAGACTAAGGTTTAAGCTATCTCTTCACTCCCCAGTGTATAGTTATAACGTTTTTTTGTTAATTAACTTGCTTTTATTTATTTTTATTAATTAACATCTTTATTTAGGCATAAAGATGATAAACATGTTTGAAGTTGGGTTTCAGTTATAAAAAAAAATAAAGAACAAAAGCAGCTATAGATACTAACTGAGACCTCTGATATTTTATAATTTCTTTAAAGGCACAGTCTCTAGTATTCAATCTCTTTTTCATACAGACGTGTAGTTACTTTCCAGGCAAATCTAAATCCTAAGAGCAGAAAGACTTTGTGAATTGATTCAAAGAGAGAAGTACAGGGGAGAAGAAAGCCAACACCTCAGGGCATTGTCAAAACAATAGCAATTTCTTACAACATCCCAGTAGCCACAGGCTGTTATTTTAGTTGAGGAGGCTGTCTGGGAAAAAACAAAAAAGAAATAATCATAAGGAAGTTATATAAGTAAGTACCCACATATTTCTGGGTAAATTAAAATTTGTGAGAAATCCCAGGAAGCAAAGAAGACAATAGTTATGTACCTTTAGCTGACTTAGATGTTTTATATATGCAAGAAGTAAAAGTTGAAAGCTGTTTTTTAATTTGCCAGCAATTTGAAGGCTAGTCTCATACAGATTTTATTTTTTTTCCTTTTGGACTACTGGTAGAGAACAAAGACAAGGAAGGCATTTAAATATTAGTCATGGCTAATTCCTGTAACCAAATAATTAAACTTTTTTTTGCATCTTTTCTCCTATATTTTTATCTATATCTGGTAGTGTTCAGTTATTATGCTCTCGGGATCTTAACAATGCTGGGGATGAATGCATACCTCCTACATGTAAGCAAACATATTCTCCAGATTCAGTTCATAGAGATATTCCTTAGATACTACTTCTACAATTCCCCCTGAAATCTTGATACAAAATAAAACAAAACAAGGAAACAAAAATCAATTTTCAATGACTCTCTGGGGGTTAGAAAAAATAAAACAAACTGAGTCAAAGCCTATAGTTTAGAGACTTTGACCAGGTTTCTTGGGAAAATCTACCTCATTGCATTATTTTGGCTCTGGTTGTGAGGCAGGGGATTGTAATATGTTAGACTCCAAAACTGTATTTACACACTGTCTATAATGGCTTGAGGAATTCTGTTATGATCCTCCTCCTGATGTCTACATATCTCCAGAAATTCAAGGTCAAAGGAAACTCAAGATTCACTTAAGGACTCAATTAACAGCTCATCAGTAAGACCCAAATCTTATTTGCAAAAGGCAAGTGAGTAAAAAAAACAAAAAAACAAAAAGCCCAACTGCCCAGTTATAACCCAAGCAGCAACCTCTTGTTCTTTCCCTTTCAGGAGGTTTTCCAATTACAGTAAAATTCCCTTTCCCACTTTCCTGACAGGGTGTTCTAATTTTTGCTCAGAGACAAAGGACTTGGAAAGTTGCTTTAACATAGTAAGGGATTTGCTGAAGTCATGCCATGGGAAGTTATCTCTCCCTTTCCTATTTTACTCAGTTTTGTTCAAAAATTGGAAATTTGAGGCCTTTCTTAATCTTTTTGTTTGTTTGTTTGTTTGTTTGTTGTTTTTGGGCCACACCCAGCAGTGCTCAGGGGTCACTCCTGGCTGTCAGCTCAGAAATAGCTCCTGGCAGGCACGGGGGACCATATGGGACACCGGGATTCGAACCAATCACCTTTGGTCCTGGATCAGCTGCTTGCAAGGCAAACGCCGCTGTGCTATCTCTCCGGGACCCTTTCTTAATCTTAACTGGTCTTTTTCTGTTTCTCATTTTTCTGTTTCAATGACTAACCTGATCCCGAGTTCACTCTGATGTGTGATTTCCTAAATGTTCCAGAACCCTGTGGTTGAAAAAGACAGTTGAAGCATGCTAGAACATCTTCATTCATTTCTGAAAATTTCCCCAAAATGTATCATTAGAAAAATTTAGTTTGAATGGGTAGAGACTAATTTTTATTCTTCAGCCTGAGTTTGGGTTCAACCTTCAGCTACAAACTTTCATACATAGATCAGGCAGTAAGGCCGCTAGCATACCCTGCCAAAAGACACCCCCAAATTTTTTTCCAGAGTTACAAATTAGAATTAATATGTTTCCGTTTCAAAGAAAGGCTCATCAAATGAGGTGTATGGTTCTGTGCATTCACATTATCCAGTTCTCTTGCTGCTGGAGAACATAAATCTTGTCACTCACTTTCACCTTTGTTGTGCTTCCTTTTGGTTTCTTCTGACTATATTTACTCTTTCTTTTTTTTAACTTTCAGTTCTTGCCTTTCCTTTACTGTGAAATTTTTTTCTTTCTTTTTTATACAAGCTTTGCTTTAACAAACAGATGATCTCATGACTAGATAAGAGCCAGTGGTAGTAATAGGTTTACAACCTTTGGACAAGCCTTTTGCTGAGTTTGTTCTTAGAGAAACCCCTTTCATATTTGACAGACAAAATGTTCAAAATACTTCTATTTTTCCATTCTTTGTTTACTTTTTGACAGTTTAGATGGCATGTCAAATGCAGATTAGGGGTCCAAGTATAAATTTTTCTTTCCTTTTCTTCAGAACTCCATAGGAAGGAGGCAGTGTGTATCTTTATATCAGGAATTGCTCAACTCTCCTCAATCCACCCCATTTTTTGTTACTACTTCAAATTCAACTATTTCTCCTCCTTCAAGTCCAAAGTTTTCCTCTGCCTCTGGCTTTACCCTCAACTATTTTGAGCTCCCTGTGATAAAAGCAGAGATGGTTTACAGGGCTTAGATTATATTATTCTACAGTTTTATTTTATATAAGAGAGGATAGAAGAGCACTTATATTATAAAATTGTCAGAATTATCTAGGCCAGGAGGGAGGCCAAATTTATAACTCAACCCTTACCATCCCACTATAGTGAATCCCAAACATCATGGTCTCTCCTGAGGGCCTTATACCTTGGTCTGGCTTCAGGCTTTGGCAACATAATATATTTGTCACCTGGTTGCTTAAAACTCAGTAGAGATTTTCATGAACTGGATTCATGCAAGTAAATATAAAATATACTATTTCCCAGGTAGATTTAAAATTATAAATTAGTTCAAAAACTCCAGGGGAAAAAGGAGAAGTCTTAGAAGGAGGCATTCACACCAGAGAAAGGATCTATGTGGCATCTCTAAATGCTTTAAAGAGTGAAGTAATTACAGTGAGCAAGGATCTTAAAGAGAGATGATCCTCTAGGATTTCTTCAAAGACAGAAATCAAACAGATAGACATACCTCTGAGTGTCAGTCTTCCTTCAGCAGGATCTATCTTTGCTCCTTTCTTTTCATATGGGAAACAAACAGTTTGCCCACAAATTGAATATCTGTGATCTCCAGATAATTTCTCTACCTCCTCCTCTTCCTGATTTGGGAAGGTTAAATCCACCACTGAAGTAAGGTTCCATCTATGCTCATAGCCCAGACCAACATTCTCTCTTTCATCAATAATAGAGGCTTGAAACCTTCCTCAAAGCACTCTGGCACAACTGTGTGAACTTATTGCTTTAAACTGAATTCCAGATGATGAAAAGAAAGTCAGTGAACATTAATACTGATTTCAAATATGCTCTCTTTGTGTTGCCCACACAGCTGAATAGATTTCATACAGCCCAAAATTCTTTTATTAAACTTAGAATCTTTGACTTTGTGGGAAAATTGATAGAAATTTGGGAATATAAGGAAAACTGGTAAAGATTTATGGCATAAGGGAAGGTAAAGGAAAACGTTAAAAAATTCTAAGCATAAGAAAAGCCTGAATTACCAGAGCATAGAAACTCAAGCCAAAACAGTTTAGTACAAAATCATTGTTCTGTTCTCCAATGCCACATCAGCTTTAATTATAATTTTAACTGTGTAAGCCCAGCCTACTTGTTTGATTTTCTGCTTCCATGTTTGAAGGCACAAAGGGGATTGGACCCTCTTTGTTCAAGGTTGAGAGTTGGCAGGGCTACTGCACAAATAAAATCATTTCTCTTTTACCCACTTTGAACTACAATCTTAATACCTTAAACTTCTGTAATAGCTTTAGTTTCAAATACTTTTAGAGGTGCCTTTGTTGCATTTCACTCCCTTCCTTCTCCTAATTCAAAGCTTCCTAAATTAAAACTGTTGGACAAGGCTGGAAAAGACAGTATAGTGATTAGGATATTTGCCTTCCAAGCATTGCCCTATACCCTCATATTTTCCCTTGAGTACCACCAGATGTGACAACAGGGAAGAGTCTGAAATAGCACCTGAACACAGTAGAATGTGGTTCAACTAGCAGCCTTCCCACAATACTCCTGGGGAAAGACAGCATGGACACTGTCACACCATGTATAGAAATTTTTTATATTTCTATAGAGGGCAGTTAGAAGGCCCACTAAAATGTCATGTTTTTAGCACAGATGGCTAATCCATATACCCTCAAAGGATTTTCTTCAGAAGGCCCACTGTGGAATCACAGAGTGGAAAGCTGGAGAATTTTGTAGAGAAATTTTTGAGATTCATGTTACGGTACTGATATTATATTCCCTTCATATTATTTGGTCTATTCACAAGCAAAATATAGCCTTGATTAAAAATCCCTGGATAATTTTCAGCACCAAATTAAAGACAATATTTTTTCTCTCTCTATTCAAATTGCCCTTGCACTGTCGGCTTCTGGAAAACAAGGGTTTGGCCAGCATACAGATTTTGGGCTATAGACTTTTCCCAGAGATTGAGAATTGCATCTTTGTAGATATAACTCTTTTCATTTTGATCTCTAAAATAAGTGAGTCTTTCCCAGGGAAGACAAGAATTCCTACAGAAGTTCCACTCTTCACTAATTCCTTATTTTACATCTAAGGATATTTTATCATGAACTGCTTTGAGATGTTAAACATAATCATCTCCTTTGTAAATCAGAACTCATATTGTTTTTCCCTCTAGTCTGATGTATTATTGTTAAGCTCTATTTTGTAATTGTAAACATTCTTTTCATATCTGTGACCGGCTTTTACCCCTTATAAAACTCCTAGCATAAAGATTTGTGTGTGTCTTATATTTCTTCATATTTTGCCACCTATGCATCCACTTCTTTTCAAGAGGACTCAAAAGAAGTCTTCTAATTTAAACAGAACCCCAAGAGTTAGTCAGCGACAGAACACTGCTGTGAATGACCCCAAGACAACAACAACAACAACAACAAAAAGAACAACTAAAAAGCAATCATTGAATAAGAATTAAAAACAAAAGAGGGGGTTGTATTTGTATGTGCTTTATAAATAAACATTGACAGTTCAAATATAGTCTTTTGCAGGAAAGTTTAATGAAAACTAAACTCTTCTCTCTGTCTGTCTGTACATTTGTCTTCCCCAAATTTGTTTTATTTCTTGATAGAATTGCCCCAAATGCTTATGGTCTGAAATAATACTAATAAATGAAAATAAGTTTAATATGTAATCCTTTTGGGCTGAAGAGATAATATAGTGAACAAGGAGCCTATATTACACATGTGCACATGTGATCTAATCCCTAGCATCACATATAATTCCTCAGCACTGCTAGGTGTATCCTTGAACACAGAACCAGGAAAAACCTCAGAGCACTGCTGAGTATGCTCCCCAAATAAAAAAATGAAGGTGATCTATTCAGACTGCAATTGTTTAATGGGTTTTCCTACTAAATAGAATAAAATAGCTTTATTTCATGTGAGTGTTGCCATTGCATATTTTAAGAAACCTAATTTGGATTTTAAGAACTAAGTTAAGATCAGCGGAGGGTCTATAATGTGATGAAATTATTTTATTGTTTACTCTTTACTTTTTTTCTTTTTCCACCTTTTTTTTTCTTTTTTTTGGGGGGGGGAGGGGTCACCTGGAGGCCCTCAGGGTTTACTCCTGGCTCTGTGATCAGAAATCATTACTGGAGGCTGGGGACCATATGGGATGTTGAGATTCGAACCACCATCAGTCCTGGGTTGGCTGTGTGCAAGGCAAATGCCCTACCACTGTGCTATCTCTTTGGCCCCTCCCTTTACTGTTTAGATGAATAAAAATTGGGTTTATTATACAGAAAAAAAAGAACTAAGTTTCATATGCAGTTTAATAGTCTTTGTTGTTTGTTTGTTTGTTTTATAGTAATTCATGTGTTTCATACCTTTTGTATATGTGAAATAAAACTTACCAGAAATACAATTTCTAAGAAAAAAATCTCAATTGGTTAAATGAAAGGAAAAGAAAAAAAGAATAGTTATTAGAAAATCTTCTGAGACCATCTATATGCTGCTTCCTTTCCTTACAGAAAATAAAAGTCAAGTCTACTTGGTATATTGGAACTTCTTGGGATGCATTGTCATAAAAGAAATGTTTAATATTCTTAAATTTAAGAATTCCAAAATTAAATAGAAAATTTAAGGGCTATTATATGTTCTAGTTAATTCTGGGTATTTTAGAAAATTGTATCTTACAATTTAATTTACACTAATATTCTAAAAGATTTTTGTCTTTTATAAAATTGTTCTAATGCATAAAGTTAAAATATCTATAAAGAGACTGGAAAGATAGCATGGAGGTGGGGCTTTTGCCTTGCATGCAGAAGGACGGTCGTTCGAATCCCTGCAACCCATATGGTCCCCCAATCCTGCCAGGAGCGATTTCGAGCACAGAGCCTGGAGTAATCCCTGAGAGCTGCTGGGTGTGACCCCCCAAAAAATGTCTATAGAAGAATAAAAGGATCCTAGGGATCTATTCTAGGAACACAAAAATACAATTCAAAAACCCCTTCCTCACACCTATATTCATTGCAGCTCCCATTTGATTCAGCTATACCACTCTTAGGGATATATCCCAGGAACTCAAAAACACAATACAAAAATTCCTTTCTCACACCTATATTCATTGCAGCACTATTAACAATAGCCAGACTCTGGAAACAACCAAGATGCCCTTCAGCAGAGGAATGGCTAAAGAAACTATGGGACATATACACAATATTATGCAGCCGTCAGGACAGATGAAGTCATGAAATTTTCCTATATATATGGATGTACATGGAATCTATTTGTGTTTTTCCTAAAAAATAAAATCCTAAACCTAAAACTCTTATAAAATATGCTCTGGTTAATTTACAATGTAAAGGAAACATCTTCCAAATTTGGTGTGTGTTTTAAGATCTTTGACTGTGAGCATTCTAAGGCCTTATGTAATTTAAAGAAATGTTCCCATGTCTTTTATTCGGAGAGGTCTGCAGAAAATGTCTTTAACAAGTGCTGCAGAGTACAACTCGGTCACACTAGATGTGAAAATGATTAACAACTAGCTTGTTTCAAAATTTTGGGTATTGTTCTAGGGACTGTATTAAATTTGAAAGGACTTTTGGGAAGATATGATTTTGACAATGTTAATCATTCTAATCCATGAATAGAGAATCTGTTTCTATGTGTTTTGAAATTTCTTTTAATAATGGTTTGTAGTTTTCATTATATAAGTATTTCACTTCTTTTATTAACTTGATCTTGCATGATTAATATGGCAAGACTTCCAATACTAGATTAAATTATAGTGAATAGTGTGGAAAACATTGTCATATGCCTGCTTTTAGAGGGAAAGCTTTCAGTTTTTTACCTCTTAGAATGATGAGATAAATGAGATAAAAATTGATATTGATATCAAATAGAAATAGGAGAAAAACTCAAGCACTTGGAAATTTAACTTATACTGGGAGCTGAAGAGACTGTACAATGGTCAGGGAAATTGCCTTGCATAAAGCTGATTCAAGTTCAATCCCAGAATCTCATATGATCCCCAAGCATTTCCAGGAGTGATTCATGTGCACAGAGTCAGAAGTAAGGACTACTGCCTGCTGTACCCCAAAAACACAACACAACACTACTCAACTAGTACATAAAAGAGGAAGTGGAATTCAAATATTTCTGGAAACAAAGAATAAGAAATAAGTTACTAGAGCTGGTGGAATGAATACAACAAAAGCAAATTTAAAAGCCAAGTTCATTGCAGTGCAAACATTCATTATTAAGCAAGAAGGGTCCTATATAATAATCCAACCACCCAGTTTAAGCCTTCAAAAAAAGACTAATAAAGGGAATCCAAAGCAAGCAGAAGAAAGAAAATAATAAAACTTCTATCGAAATCAATGAAATGGAAACTAAAATAAAATCAAAATATCAATGGTGATCCCTGAGTAAAGAACCAAGAGTAAGCCCTGAGCATAACCAGATGTTCCCCCAATTAAAGAAAAATACATTTAAAGAATTGCAAATTATTGTAACAAGAAATGAATCATTCATTTCTATCTCTTATTGACATCTTTACATCTTTGATATTCCTATTTAATACTTTATTGCAAAATGTTTTTATGCAATCAGGAAAAATCATTTCTCTTTGTGTTAGATATTATTATTGTGTTATTGACACTTTTTATGGAATATCAGAATGAAATACTATTCAAAAGTTCAAATTAATTTCACAAAAGGAGTAGCATCTTGTTTAAAGGGTTTTAGTTGACTAACAGTGTGACAAAATATTCTCTTGAACTAGAATTATAAGTTGATCTTGATACTAAATTATATAGTTTTTAGAAAATCTTGGGCATTTGTCATACCTGTCATATCCTCACCTGCTTCAACAAATTCTGAGTTTATATATATAGTTTGCAAAATTTGGCCAGATAATCTCTACGAGAAGCAATCTTTAAAGTGTGTTTATTCAAACCTCACACAGTACAGCTTAAGGGGAATGACTCTTGAGAATTAAGAGTGACTTGATTCTTGAAGATGGATGTGACATTTAAATGTATTTAATTTAATTTGATTTTAGGGTCACACCTTGCTTTCTTAGGATTACTACTGGCTCTGTTCAGGAATCATTCTTGCTGTGTTTGGGTAACCCTTTGTGGAGTTGGTGATGGAACCTTGGTTATATATGAGGCCTTTTCTGCTCTACTCTCTCTTTCTGGCTCTCAACAATTTAATTATATCTATCCTTATTGTGTTTATGAAAATAACTGGCCAATTTTTATAAGTAAATTATTCTATTACTGTAATCATTTGGTAGATGAGCAGTGAGCATAGGGAGAAAAAATGCTTCAGTAATTCAACTTTTTGTTAGATTTTGGTCCTTTTAAATATTTTTTATTTCTTTTATTTTTCTTATAAACTAGAAGAAATCTTCAGGTTTTCTAATAATTGTATATGACTTTCTGAAATAGCATTTTCAGTATTTTCTAGTTAGATCTCATTGATTAACAATTCAGATAGTTCTCTACTTTTTTAAAATATCTTTATTTAGGGCCCGGAGAGATAGCACAGCGGCGTTTGCCTTGCAAGCAGCCGATCCAGGACCAAAGGTGGTTGGTTCGAATCCCGGTGTCCCATATGGTCCCCCGTGCCTGCCAGGAGCTGTTTCTGAGCAGACAGCCAGGAGTAACCCCTGAGCAACGCCGGGTGTGGCCCCAAAACAAAACAAACAAAAAATATTTTTATTTAAACATCTTGATTACAAATATGATTGTAGTTGGGTTTTAGTCATGTAAAGAACACCCCTTCACCAGTGCTACATTCCCATCACCAATGTCCCAAATCTCCCTCCTCCCCACCCCTCCCCCGCCTGTACTCTAGACAGGCTTTCTACTTCCCTCATTCATTCACTTTGTTATGATAGTTCTCAAAGCAATTATTTCTCTAACTGACTTCACCACTCTTTGTGGTGAGCTTCATGTCGCGAGCTGGACCTTCCAGCCCTCCTCTCTTTTGTCTCTGGGAATTATTGTAAAAATGTATTTAATTTTTCTTAAAACCTATAGATGAGTGAGACTATTCTGTGTCTATCTCTCTCCTTCTGATATTTCACTCAGTATAATACATATACATCCTTGTATAGGAAAATGTCATGACTTCATCTCTCCTGATGGCTGCATAATATTCCATTGTGTATATGTACTACAGTTTCTCTAGCCATTCATCTGTTGAAGGGCATCTGAAAATGAAGAACTTGACTTAGATTTAGATATTATCAAAGCATGGATGTTTTTAATGAATTTTTGAAGGTAATAACACTGTGATCCAAAAATATCTGTAATCTTTAGGTATTTTGACTGAGCTGAGAAACCTGTAGTTTGGGATTGTCATGATTGAGTCCTCAGTTTATTTCTATTTTAATTTTTTCTCTTTATGAAAGATTACAACACAACTTTTTATTTGTTTTGTTTGTTTTATTTTTTTTTATTTTTGTGGCACACCTGGTAGTGCTCAGGGGTTACTCTTGGCTTTGTGCTCAGAAATCACTCCTGGCAGGCTCAGGGTACCATATGGGATGTCAGGGATTGAATCTGGGTCTGTCCCAGGTTAGCCACATGCAAGGCAAATGTCCTATGTCTTTGCTATCACTCCAGCCCCTAAAGCACAACTTTTTAAATGAATTGATGTATCCTCACTACTGAGAGATTGGTCCTATAAAATAACTGATAAAACAACAGCTATGAACCTTTCTAATAAGTTGCAAAAGTGGTGCTCTAACAAAATTGCACTCTTGAAAATCTGTAAATATCTTGGTTCAAAATTTGCTTTTATCGGTAGAGAGACTTCTGAAAGCAGAACATAGTTTACTTTGACAAATAGTGTTTCCACAGTTCAGTTCTATTGTCCCTTTTTAGTTTATAATGGCATTCTTAAGGAGTATATGTCAAGATTTAGGTCAGCACTTTATTTATATCAAAAAGCTAACCATGGATAATAAAAAAATGCAAGAATTCCAAAGAAAAGGGAAAATCAATAGTTCTTTAAACAGGAAGCAATCAATTTATACTCAACTTTCCAATTTCTATGAAAATAGAACAAAAAATGGACAGTAGGATTGCAACTTGACCAAAGACAAATATTAAACAAGATTAGCTTTCCTCGCCTCATCATCTTTAGGACAGCTTATATCATTTTACTCTTCCCTCAAAAGCCTAAGCCTTAATTTGTTTAGATTTGCAGCTCAGATAGAGTGTGTCTTAGATTACAAGTCCCAATCTTATTGTTCATTCTGATACCAATAAGCATGGATTTTTCCCCCTCAAATTTTCCTGACTAGGGCTTGCTAGAATGTCAGTTGTAAATGGGAAATATCTGGATTGGGGGGGGTCTTGTAACTATGCAAACATGACAAGTTTGAATTTTGTTTTTCACACATACTTGTAATCTCTCATATTATTATAATATCTTTATATATATGTGTGTATATATACATATATATATATATATATATATATATATATATATATATATATATATATATATATATATATATATATATATATGGAGGTGGGTCATACCAAGTGGTGCCCAGGATTTATTCCTAGTTCTGTGCTAAGGCATCACTTCTGAAAGGGTTCAAGGTACCATATAAGGTGTTCAGGCATCTAACATGCATCAGTTATGTGCAAAGCAATTGCCCTAACCACCGTTCTATCTCTCCAGCAAATCTTCATGTATTCTTCTATTCCATCTCTTGATATTTTTTGTCCTTTGACCCTAAGTAATGTACCCCTCTGTTTCCTATTAAACCAAGTACATTTATCAATAGAGCAGGGAAAAGATAAGTATAGAGCAGCTTCTGAGAAGAATCCTGGAACTTGTGCTAAAGGACTCCTCTTACACTCTGAGAAGAGTCAACAGAAACAGAACAGTGTCTAGGAAAATTTTTGTTTTCTCTTTTTTTGGGGGGGGTCACAATGAACACTACTTTGAGACTTTCTTGGCTCTGAGCTCAGGGTTCTCATTTAGTGGTATTCAGGGGATCAAATCAGTGCTCTACAGCACTGGAAAAACACCTCAAATTTGTTATGCAGTACTAGAAGTGGATGATTATTTCCTCATGTTACAAAGAGCAGACAATTATTCTTCAAGGATTAATCACTTATGCCAACTAGGACAACCTCGCTTTAAAACAACACCTCTCTGCTCTATCTATGATTATACATGGCTAATATCCTCACCAGCCCCAACCCCCAAAACTGAAGGAAAGAATTTTTTTAAAGGATAGACACTGACCATCTTTTCATACCCTATCACCTAAATCAATTCTGTCTCTTGAGTATTTGGCCTTGGTGTGGTGATTACCTGATTTTAGGTTCAATGACATTCTTTTTATTTTATTAATTAAAAAAAAATCTTTGGACCACACCCAGCTCTACTCAGGGATTGATCTGGTTCTGTGCTCAGATATCACTCCTGAAGGGGTTCAAAAGACCATATTGAAGTGCCAGAAACAAATCCAGGTTGGCCATGAACTTGAGTGAATTAGACTAACTTCCCTGACTGCTGTACTCTCTGGCCTGTAACACTCTTTAATGTTCTTATTATAGTCTTTTTTCTTCTTTCCAGTGGAGGTTAACCTTCTTTAGGCTGATGCTGCACAATTTAGAGATCATTTAGAATTTTCTCAAGTCTTAGTTTCTGCACCAAATGATGTTCAATCTTCATGCTTCTAGTTTTCTTTGGGATTGATGACAGGTTATCTTCTTCAAATTTTATCTTGTTTTTTATTATCCCCCAGAACTCATTGTTAGCAGCAACCTATCAACCTCCTTAATATTATAGATATTTTCTGTTTCTAGGACAAATACAAGAATTCATAAATATGGAAATATAAAAATCAGCATACAAATAGAAATTTCTTTCAAATAATCTAGCAATAACAACTTGAAAATGAAATTGAAAATCATATTAAAAAGTAATAAGCAAAAAGATTAAACAGCTAGAAATATGTCAAGATATAATTGTAAAACATGTATACTGCTTTATCATTGTTGTTAAAAAGTTAAAGACAAAAGTGAAAAAATTGAAAGACTAGAGAGTGTGTTATGGTGGAAATGAAGGATGCAAAAAATCAAATGATGTAGTTAGTCCTTTTATGTCTTGCATGTATGGGGTATAATCAATAAATCAGTATAATTAGCTAAGGTTGGTATAAAATATAGCATCTCAGAAGCCCTAGACTTCAACAGCTTTATGCATTAATGCAGACTGATGCAGAAGTAAATAATAGTTCTCATACAAGTCATGTGTTGATGGAAGACAAATAAACTGTGGGGCAGTGGGTACCAAGCAGTAAGATGGTGACCTCAGGACACCAGTGACCAAGTATTGAATGTACAGCATAGACCTGAAAAGTGGACTCTGAGGAATATAGAAAATGAACAACGGGGCTCTGAATAGAGTGGACCTAGCTAGATAACATGGGACCTGAACTGTGTTGGGACCTGGAGAGCATGAAACCTTATTAGGGTTGGACTTGAGTATCCTTGGAATCATCAAAGAGACATAGCATTGGAGTTGCTATTCCTGAATAGAAATCTTCTGTTTATTATAAAATTACTTTATTTAAATATGATGATTAGATACCCCATTAAAAACC
This sequence comes from Suncus etruscus, assembly GCF_024139225.1. NCBI lineage: Eukaryota > Metazoa > Chordata > Mammalia > Eulipotyphla > Soricidae > Suncus > Suncus etruscus. The sequence continues at coordinate 148,896,095 of NC_064851.1, read as the reverse complement.
ACGTGGTTTACAGTTACTCATAAACATTTTTCCCCCTGCCATTTTATATTCCAACACCAATCACAACCACTAGTGTAAAATTCCCTTCACAATTGTCCTGGGTTTCTACCACCTCCAAGACTACCTCCTTGGCAGGCATAACATAATTTAATTTATATTGTTTGTTCATAGCTAAGTGGCAATAAAATTATAAAAAAAAACTACAGCAGGGCAAAATTTTAAAAATTATTTTAGCAATGGAGTCTTATGTCATTGTTTGAAGGTTTAGTACACTTTCTGTTGCTTGTTGATCATTCTGTTATTGGTTTTTGTTATATTAGGTGGCTTTTTATGCTATATCTAATTTGGTGTGTTTCTTCTTAGAGTGACAATATTGTAAGATTTGGGGATATCATGTAGCCACATATGAAACTGCGTGGTCCAGTAACCCCAAATTCGGTGTCATGAATATGGCTGCCAGGCCTTCAGGAAATATGAAAAGCAGTAAGAGGGTGTCAGCAATCACTCCTACAAAGTCCTGGTGATGTCAGCCACAATACTGGCATACCTGTAGTTTTGGTTGTTTAGGTGTCTCTGTGGAAATTATCGGTAAACTGTAACTTCCTTTGCTCCTGCCTTTTACTGGGAGAGATTTCCGGCCAGCAGCTTTCTCTCAACCAGGACAGAAGGCAGAAGGCAGATACAAATTATTCGCAAGTGTTAAGCTCTTTTGTGAACACCTAAAAAATTAAGCTGTAGAAATTAGTAGAATGGCTCCTGGTGACGTAAGCCAGTCAAGAGGTTTATTGAGGGAGAGAGCAGGGCTTTTATGCCCTGCTTCAGTGGGAGGAGCAGCAACATAGGATTGAAACTTAAACCAATCAGATTTGTACAGGTACAACGATTTTAACCAATGGGAGCAAAAACACATTTTGATGGCAGGAAGGATAAAGAGGAACCTGGCAGGATGGGGGGAGGGGAAGCAAATCCTTAAACAAATAGTTAATAGATCTTTCTTTTGTGCAAGCAATAAGGATTACAGTTTAAACCTTACAAAAACCTATCTATAATTACGTTTTTGAGAGCAGTTACAAAAACAGGTTCCATGGAAAGGTTAAGGAATCTGGTTTAAGCCAGATTCTGTGTGCCGGGCTAAATTTATTTGCAGAGTTTCTTTTTGGCTCGGGGCTAAGCAAACTTATGGCTTGAATCAGGCAGCGGTGAAAAATTCATTCAGAGTTCCATTGAATATGTGGGTGTACGGTCGCCCACAGTAAACAATATAATCAATAGAATCGGTAAACAATTGATAAAACAATAAAGCTGAGGCATTAATGAGGCAGTGATCTTCTGATGATTGTTGCTTCAGAAGCTTGGCAAAGAGGCACTTGGTCCACCGTTACTCCCACGAGTGCCCCAGTTTTCAGTTGTGAGGGCAGTGACTCATGATATTTTATGTCTTGGTTTACATCTCCTTCAAGAATAAAACAATTCTAGGAAGCTGGCAGTCAATGAGGAGGACATGGCAGTAGGTCTGTGCCAAGGACATGGCTGCTAGGCCTGGACACTTCTCTTTTGATAATGTATCTGGCAGGCAGAAGTATATGTGCTTTTAGCTTTTAAAAGCTCTTAGCTTTTAGCCTAATACTGATTTAATTTTTAGGCACCACATGGTTCTTGAGCACTGCTGCCACCAAATACAGAGTCTCTCAAATGCAGTATCGAACAAGTGTAGTTAGTCATGGCTCTATATGCCCTTCTCAACTCCTCATAGCAAGAAAAATAAATCTATGAACTAAATAAAACAGTGCAATTAAAATACTATGTCCAAATTTATTGTTTTCTTACAAAATTCCAGTTGTTCTTTTTGATTTTCAGAAATTAGCAATCTTATATTAAAGTGTATGTAGAAATGTGCAGTAACAAAATTTTCAAATCAATTTAAAAAATTAAAGCTGAGGGATTCTACCAGCTTTAAAACTTACCACAAAATGAAAATTATCTATATAGATTCTTTTAGGCAGATAAATAGACATAGAGATCAATGTAACAAACTTTATAATTTTCAAAATATCTTATTTATTGGGACAGAGCGATATTGTAGCCATAGGGCATTGCCTTGCTCTTGGCTGACCCAGAATGAACTTGGTTCGATTCCCAGTGTCCCATATGATCCCCCAAGCCAGGAGCAATTTCTGAGCGCATAGCCAGGAGTAACCCCTGAGAGTCACTGAGTGTGGCCCAAAACATGATAGATAGATAGATAATAGATAGATAGACAGATAGATAGATGATAGATAGATATCTTATTTATGGAAAACTAATATGTGTGTGTGTCTTTGAGGCCATACCAGGATATGTATTGGAATTATTCCTCCTGCCTATATACTAAGAGATCACTCCTGGCAAGACAGTACTATCTCTGGTAGTGTCAGAGATAAGCCTGGGTTTGTAGCATGCAAAACAGGCACCTATTCTGCTGTACACTTTTTTTTCTAGCCTATGATAAATTTAAGAGTGTCAGAAGATGACTTAATGGAAAAAAGAAATAGTCTTTAAACAAATTTTCTGGGAATAATGGAGTATTTCTATATTAAAAATAAAATTTGATCTCTATCTACCATCAACTTAAAATATTAATGAAAAATAAATCAAACCTAAATATTAGAGAAAAGGCTAAAAATCCCACTAGAGATTAGAAGGATAATCTACTAGATCCTACTAGAAACTAGAAGGATAATTTTGTAATCTTGGGTTAGACAGATGACTGAGTTCTGGCAATTGTCATCTAGCTGAATGTTAAATCTGTATTAGTAAATGAAGAATCAAAAGTCAATAAAATGTTTACAAAATTACTTCAGAATGTGAAAAAAAAAACCTTTTCAAAACACTTTTTATTTTACCCTTCTTTATATGAATTTAAAAATAAGTAGAACTATGGATTTCTAGTATGTGTACAAAACATCCCCAGACCTGAGTTTTTTTTTTACCTGGATAAGGATTTTATTCAATTACTCTCTTTCTGAGGCTATTTAAATAAATAATTACAGATTTATAAAAAGTAAGGAATTTACATGCCTTTAAGTTAGAACTATTTTCCATGAATTAAGAATGTTCCCAAATAGTTTTGGATGCAATCTTATATTTGATTATTTAATTAACAGTAAACCCAAAATTTTATTTAATTTGAACAATGAATAATCATATTTCTCTTAATTATTCAAGTGTTGGAAGAAGAGGAAAAATATCTTAATTTTAAATTTCATTTTTTGTAGAACTTTCAATGTCAACTTGACAGAAATGATTCTTCTAAGGAGAAAACATATGATAGACATTTTATCATGAATAATAACAGTCTCAAACAAATTGCAAAACAAAAATAGGGTAGCTTCTTTTCTTTAAAATTGTAAAACATTTGGCAAGTCAAAATATGTATATGTTACAAAAATAAACTAGGTAATACTCTGATGGGACTGGCTAATTGATACTAATTAATATCAAAAATAATTTTTATGTAGCACTTAGCTGTATATAAAGGCTAAAATTAATGTTTTGTTACTCTCATGATAAGAATGTAAACATGGAATCTATAATATTTTAAAAATAGGTTGAAAACATAATTTATTTTTAGTTTTATAGCAGCTGACTATGCAGCCACAAACAAATTATTTTTTTTATCATTTTGCACACTTAAAATTATACGTTATATAAACCCAAATTCTTTTTTTTATTTATTTTTTTAATTTATTTAAACACCTTAATTACATACATGATTGTGTTTGGGTTTCAGTCATGTAAAGAACACCACCCATCACCAGTGCAACATTCCCATCACCAATGTCCCAAGTCTCCCTTCTCCCCACCCAACCCCCGCCTGTAATTACAGAGATCAGTGTGTTATTTCTCAGGGAATTCAACACCTTTTTTTTTTCACTTTATGTGACATGAAATTATAAAGTTATTTGCGATGTTGTTTAAGGCACATAATATTTTACCATGATCTCTTCCCTAATGTCTTCTTCCTTCTATCAGCACCCCCACCCTCATCATTTGATTTTCCTCCACAAGTCTGCCTCTGGGAGGGGCACTTTTCTAATGTATATGTATATTTATATACTAGATATAAATACATAAATTTATATTATAATACATTTGGCCCCAAATGCTGTATTTATACATAGGGAAGATGGGTCTGGAGCAAGAGTCACCACAGGAAAGAATCCAAACCAAGTTGAAAGTGAAATACAAGTGGTTGAGTAGCAATTTGTCTTTTTTTTAAGTTGAGATGGAGCTGCCCGACAGAATTGCAGTTTTTAGTGAGTACAGAGACCACTCCCGGTCGAGGAATAAGAACAGAAGGCCTATCCTAAGACAATCCCACCAGGTTTGCTTGAGACATGTAAAATATGTAAAAATAAATCTCTGTTTTGGATACAACCAAGTTGTAAACAAATAGATACAAAGAAACCAGCAATGTTCTTTGTTTTGGATAAAACCAAGTTGTAAATTACCAACTAATATCCATGTATCAATACCATGGTACATGGCATAGTTTCAGATTATACAGTATAGCTATGTATTGTATTAGAAAGAGAATGTACATATACAATAACCAGACATCTAGACTCCAGTGACAAGCTCATGGTTACATAGACACTTCTAAAAGTTAGCCTGGAAATCTCGACCAGCTAAGCAACCATAATCGCCAAGGAAAAAAGGTCAGATTGCAGTGATAACCAATTCTTTCTGAGAAAAAAAAATCAGAAATCACAATCATTAGTTTATTGCTCATTTGTAATATGTGTAATATATATGAATATGTAAATATCTGGGCTATATATAGTCAATGTAAACTATATGACTTGTGTCTGAAAATAAGTATCAATGGCAGAAGACAATTTCTAATATACTCAGTGCATAATAATATAAATGTTTAAAATAATGTTTTGAAAAGAAAAATAAAAACAAAATAAAAAGCAAACATAAAATATTTTGACATTGCAATGAAAGAATATTGGAAATATAATGCTTCAATTTTTGAAGCAAATTACTAAACAAATGTGTAGTGTCTCCCCCCAAACTGACTCTATATCTAATTAATATTTGTTTTGTTTGTTTGTTTCTTTGCTTCTGGGTCACACCCAGTAGTTCTTGGGAGAATTTTTAGAACAATCTTGAGAGTTGTTTCTGGGAACTATAACATGCTAGAGATTAAAGTCAGGATTCCACAAATAAAACATGTGATCTAGCCTTTGAGATATCTCTCTGGCTTAATATTTTCTTTTAATTATGATTTGTGTACAATGTCTGTTAAATGACCAATGATTTTAGCAATTGAGACTATCAAAACTATTCTTTCATAGAAAATTAAAAATAGCTAGTCTTTGTTTTGATATAGCAACTGTAATTCTATCTTAACTATATTTTACTCTGTAAGTTACTAAAGTTTAAGATTGTCTTAATATTTACTTTTATTTTGTACCACATCCAGTTGTGTAGAACTTACTCCTGTTTCTACACTCATTGCTCCAAACTTAATAAATCTTTAAATTACAGAAGAATATATCCAATCAACATACGTGTGAAGATCCTTATTAAAATTTAATTGATTGAAGACAATAATTTAAGTAGATCATAAAGTGAGATCAAGTGGGATTTATCAATGATGCATCAATATATGCATATTAGTAAATGTAATAATTTAATTCACTAATAAAAGGAAAGTTATATACTATATGACCATTTTTATAAAGCAGATATGGCATTAGTTAGGTTTAAGACCCATTTGTGATCATTTAAAAATCTCAACAAAATGAAGATTGAATAAATTTATCATAATATAGTTATGGTAAATATACAACAAATCCATGGCCAACATTATACTTAAAGAAGAAAAACGGAGAATAATTATTTCCCCTAAGATCAATTACAAGACAAGTATGTACTTTCAAACTACCATCATTTAATATAGTATGGTAAGTCTTAACCACAGCAATAAGTCAAGAAAGAAACTCCACTCTATGCATGAAAAACTAAAATCCACCAACAAAATATCCAAAAAGAAAACATTTTAATTAAAAATAGCATGTTGGGGCTAGGGGAAAAGTACAGTGAGTAGGGTTCTTGCCCATCAGGGTTTAACTGCCAACACATATGGTCCTCCTAATTACCACACGTGATCCCCAAATACAGAGTCAAGATTGATCCCTGTGCACAGCATTTTGTGGCCCAAAATTTTCCAAAAAGTAATAAAAAAAAAAGTTGCAGCTGCAAAATCAATGTATGAATGTAAGATGCATTTTATATGTAAACAATGTAAACAATAACATAAAAGAGCAAGAAATTAAAATGAATCCTTTTTTATGCTTTTACAAAAGTCAACAGTGAAGATCAAATACTTATTTAGAGAAAATCATTACTACCTGAAAAATTTTTAAAAGTAGCAATGAAATGGATGGATATATATTTCTTGTTTACAGGTTGGAAAATCAGTACCATTGAAATTATTGTTCTAAAGTGGAGTATTATTGATACTCTCATTGTAAGATGATGTGGTAGAATCTTAATTATAAAGCAATATGAAAACTGTTGCAAACCATATTTATGCAATAAAAACAGGGAAATATCATAAGGCCAGGAAAAAAAGGGGAACCAAGAGATAGAGTACAAAACTCAGAATTTAGCTCTGTACTTTCCTACACTTCTCACAAAACTCTCTCTCTCTCTCTGTCTCTGTCTCTGTCTCTCTCTCTCTCTCTCTCTCTCTCTCTCTCTCTCTCTCTCTCTCTCTCTCTCTCACACACACACACACACACACACACACACACACACACACTTCCTTTTCTCCATGTTCCTCCTATTTCCTTTTCTTACTTTTTTATATTTTCTTTGGCATATCTCTGTGGAGACAAACTAATGTTTATAAGCAAAATCTAAATCAGAATTAATGACAACACATAAAAGCTCTTTATTTTAGGTTTAAAAATAGATTTTATTTCAGGACTGAAACTATTATGTGGTGCTTGCCTTTAGTGCTGGATATTTTATTTGATATTTCTTTTTGTATTGTTGTGGTATTTCAATTCCTTTTTTCCTGTCCTCTCTCAAACTGAGGTTGAGAGCCTCTAGAAGGGCTACACCCATTTTCGGCTTATTTGATTTTTACCCCACTTTTTTTGCTTTTTCTTTCTTCAAACAAAACTACATAACTTGAACTTTCTAGTTCTGCCTCACAAATGGAGGGGGAAACAAGGGAGGGTACCAGGACCAAACAGATATATGATCACTAAGTAGTAAGCTAGACACAGAGGGAACCACTGATTCTGTTAGCCAGGGCGGGGGAGGGGGGCGTGGGTGAGGGATATAGGATGCAAGATGGGAACGGGGGTGGAGGGTGACGGGAATTCCCCTGATTCAATGTTAATATGTACCTAAAATACTATTGTGAAAGATATGTAAGCCAATATGGTCAAAAAAAAATTATATATGATAAAAAAAAAGATTTTAACATGTGAAGAATTTGGTTTAATTTCTCTTAAATAATGAGTCAAATTTTACTGTTTTACCCTTTTTTATCAAATATAACTTTGTGGTGTTCTGTTAAGATGAATGTTAATTGCTAAAGAGACATGTTAAAGGGAAACATCAATTGAGAAGGTGACATTAGCGGCCTACCCACCCTGATGGAGAATTATGAAAAATGAGACACTATTACCAAGCAGTTTGTTATAGCTCCATTAAATTAACTTGGATGACTTCTGAGGGTCTCTGTGAGTGGAGGTGGTTATACCGCTAGAAGTAAGTTCACAAGAAAGCAGAGGGGATACAGATGTCAGCATTGTATTGCATGTTCCTTCTTTTTTTTTTTTTTTTTTTTGTCCCCCCCATTCATAATACAGACCAGGCAAAGGGCCTGGGTTGAGGTGTATATGGGGTGCATTTACTGTACCTCCTCTTTCTATAGAGTCAGTGTAAATATCACAGCCTGTGGTAAGCATTGAGAGGCCTTATCTTTTCTTTTTTATTAATTTTTTAATATATATATATATATATAAAACCTTCACCAGTGCAATATTCCCATCACCAATAACTCAAGTGACCTTCCTCCCCACCCCACACCAGCCTGTACTCTAGCCAGGCTTTCTACTTTGTTCCTTCTTTGACCTCACTTTTCTTGTGTTACAGTTATATTAACTTGTATATAGCCATTTTTATACAATTTACCAGTTCACTGAGAAATTTCTTGTCAAGAACAACATAGATCTTGATTGAATTTTCCACCAAAAGTATAGGTGTTCCTGGTGGAATTTATAAAGCTCAGAACAACTGTGCTGTCAACCAGCTTTCTGTTCATATTTTGTTCATTATAGGAAATAGCTTACAAAATAGGACAATATAATCTTGGAGATTTCTCAGACTATTTACCATAAAATGTCACATTGTTAGGTGAAAGAATGTAGTTTATCACGATTAAAGGAACTGTAAACATGCTGCTGTAAGTGGTTAAATATTCCTTAAAATTTTAGATCTCCACACCATTTGTTAGACATGAACGTGTGCATAATGATTTTATTATGACTCTGATGTTATCCGTTCTTTAAGAATCATTACATATTTTTATTGCTATCAGACATGTCTGTTGCAAGAAAACTGTCATTGAGAAAGTAATGAACCATGTTTATGATCTACAAATGTGTGGTAATACTCACCGACCTGCTGGGGCCCTCATTATCCATCTTGAGGTATATATTATTGCCCAAGTGAGCAAAACCAATTAGGATAATTATTAGAGAGGTACACTGTGATCCCAAGTATAATTTTATTCAAGCAATTGAGAAGGTGTAAGATATTAACTCTAATTAAGCTAGGTTAGAAATGCACAGAACATTCTTAATCTGAAATTACTACATACATTTGTAACAAATTTTAAGATCAAATTTTGTGTTTGATGTAGTAATTATCTACAGTTTTTTTTTTTTTTCTAAATTGAATTTAAGGGCATTCCTGGCATTGCTCTAGAGCAACCGAACCCATATCCAGCAATGTTGGAGGTTGGAGGGTTTGATGTCTAACATCAAGTCCAGGGCTTTGTACAAGCAAAGTTTATGCTATAGAATCTATTAGAAATTTGTAAATGCTAAAGCATGCTGGAAGAAAAACCTTTTTTTTTCCCGGTAAGACAAGAAACAAAGGACAGTATAAGCACAAAGAATAAAACAGAGAGCCACATCGCTATGTAAATGTATTTGGTATAACTTGTTGTTAATGTACATCATGGACACAAATATTTTGCCAGTCTATTCTTTGGTTAAAACTTAATAATTAATTTAAAAGTAAATCTACCTTTTCCCATATGCCTCTTTTTTTTTAGAGAAGAAAACATTCTGTTAAGATTTAACTCGTTAGCTTTAAATATTACTGTTTATAAATCCATAAAACTTTGGTTACTCTAAAAAAAAGTAAGCAGTAAACTTTTCAAAAGCTTTTAATCATATAAATAGTTTTCTTTTTGCTTTCAGAAAATTAGAAATTATCATTTCTTATTCCTTTTGCACAAATGAAATGATTGTTCTGAAAGAATGCCAACTCAAGACAGATTATATTGTAGGCAGAAGTTAGTATAAATAGATCCAGTAGAAATCTTTTCCTGATTTTCACAGTTAAATACCAAACTACAGAGTTTGCTTCTTGAAATACATTGCTGCCATTTAAATATCCCATTTGATTGTGTGAATTTAAACAGATTTCTTGTCAAAGACTAAAATAAACAATAATAATAGTAAACATGTTTGCTTTTGGTTATCAATAATATAAATAGCAGGGATACTTTAGGGTTAGGAGATCTTAATATTTCCATGTTTTTTTCTTTTTCTATTCAGTGTGGTTAACTCAGTCCTGAACATTAAAGTCCAGGGAGGGAGCATTGCAATAGGAGGACACCATTCAACCATGCCATTAATTGTGCAACTAGACAGGGAAGAGTGGAGTGTAGCCAGAAAGCAGCACTGCCATTGCTAGGAGACTGGGAGAGCCACCTATACTTAATCCTAAGATCAGACTCTGAGCAGAAGCTGTCAGGTTGCCCATATTCATCTGCTTTAATGGACAGTAAAGTTGAGGAAGCAAGCTAAGGTTAAGTCTCACATGAGGGCCCCACAGTAGCATGGTCAACAAGGCAGTGAGGCAACAGAGAAGCAGATTTGCTTCATGGCCTCATATTGCTCCTAGGCAAGGGGTCCAACCATAACACATAAAAGAACCTCTACACACTACAAAGGTCACAAGAGAAAAACAACACAGAACCACCAGAATTAGTGAATGAAGATAGTAATTCCAAGGACTCACCCAATGCCAGTTACCTATATAAGCTCTCAGTAAGGACTTTAGGGAGGAAATGTAGAGGATATTCAAAGAAATCAAAGAAAACATGAAATGAACTGAAGGAAGAGCAAATAAAACTCAAGAGAATAAGAGAGTAGACATTATAAAACTTCAAAGTGAAATAACAGATCTGAAAAACTTGGTAGATAAAGTGAAAAATTCACAGGAAAGCACCACCAACAGAGTAACAATTGTCAAAGACAGAATCAGTTAGATTGAAGATGAACTGCATAACAACATATAAGAGAAGAAATTGGAGAAGAAACTTTAACAAATGATAAAAAAGATGGAAAAAAAATCCTCAAAATAAAGAACAGACAACAATAGACTTTTGGGACAAATGCAACAGGAACAACATAAAAACATAGGGGGTCCCAGAAAGGTAGATAGAAAACCCTAATGTAGAAGTAAGTCAAAGATATCAAAGGCATAATACTGAGAAGTTTTCAGAGCTGAAGAGTGCTTGCACACACATCCTGGATGCCTGAAGAGTACCAGATAAAAGAGACCCAAATAAAAGCAACCCAAAGCATATGGTAGTCAAAATAATGAAAACCACAGATAGGGATAAAATACTCGAAGGCCTAAGATCAAATAGTGAAATTATATACAAAGAAGAATCCTTAATATTCATAGCAGATTTATCACCAGCAAACCTCAAGTCCCAAAGGCAGTGGTGGAATATAATAATAAAAAACTCTTTGAAATTATTATTTCAAAATTATTACACACACTCAGCCAGACTTCCATTCAGTCATGATTGAAGTATACACAGCATCACAGAAAAATAACAGCTCAGGAACTTTTCTAAAAGACAATTTTTAAAAAGAACAGAAAAGTCTGTTTTAAGACAGACAGGCTCACAACACACCAAACATCTACAAAAAGATGTCACAAAATCCCATGACATGTATCTTTCTCAATAGTAATTGAGTAATACACCAGTTAAGAAACACATAGTGGCAAAATGAATCAGAAAATTGAATTCAATATTTTGCTGCCTGCACCAACACATTTGAATATTCAGAGAAAACACAGACTCAAAGTCAAAGTTTGGAGGACAATTATTGAAAAAAATAACTCCCTTAAATGTTTGGGGTGGCCATATTAATATTAGATAACATATTTTAGGCTTAAAAAGGTTATTAGAGACAGAAAGGTTCATTATTTAATAACCAAGGGCTATGTACATTAGGAAGAAATCACACTTCTAAACTTAAAGTGGGGCCAGCAAAAAACCCAAGACAATTGCTAATAGACCTGAAGAAAGACATTGATAGCAATACAATAGTTGTGGGAGACTTCAACAGCACCCTGTCACCTCTAGGTAGATCAGCCAGGTTATAACTTTACAAGGATATATTGGATTGAAGAAGTGGATGAGAGTGTTTTAAGAAATATATAATAGGGTTTCTATCCCAAAAAGCTGCTTATACATTTTACTCGAATGCACATGGCACATTCTCCAAGAGATCAAATTCTGAGCCACAAAATACAGCTCCATAAAATCAAGAGGATAGAAATAATATCAGCTATCTTCTAAGACCATGACACTGAAAATAGAAGTGAGGCTCTTTCTCAAAGGACATAGTGACTAGAATACAAAGACTCCCCATGAAAAAAGGATAAAATATTCACCCAATGCCCATTAGATATGGGGTTAATATCTAAGATATTCGAGGTACTACCATAACAAGAAAAATCATATAAACGCACCCAAATGGGAAGAAGAATTAAACAGACATTCCCTCGAAGAAATGCAGATGACCAAAAGGCACATCATAAAATTAACCACATCACTAATCATCAGGGAGATGGCACACATCACAAAGAACAGGAACAAACAGTACTGGCTGGATATGGGGAGAAAGGGACTCTCACTTCTGGTGGGAATGCCATCTAGTTCAGTCTTTTTGGAAAACAATCTGGATATTTCTCAAAAATATTAGAAATTGAGCTCCCATATGATCAGCAATTCCATCCTAGGGACATATGCTAGGAACACAAAAACTATCCAAAAATACTAATTGTCCTCCTATATTTGTTGCAGTACTATTTACAATAGTAAGGATTTGAAAATAACCCATGTGCCTGAGAACAAATGAGTGGCTAAAGAAATTTGTACAGCTTCACAATGGAATATGATGTAGCTGTTAAGAAAAATGAAGTAATGAAATTTGCTTATACATGTATGGATATGGAGAGTACATGCTGAGAAAGAGGGAGAGAGATGAAGAGAGAAAGGGAGAGAGAGAGGAGAGAGAGAGAGAGAGAGAGAGAGAGAGAGAGAGAGAGAGAGAGAGAGAGAGAGAGAGAGAGAGAGAGAGAGAGAGAATATGCTTGCCTCAAAGGGCAGGCTGTAGGTAGGTGGGAGGGAAACCGGAAACACTGGTGATGGAAAACTTTCATAGGTAAAGGGTGGTGGGGTGGTGTACATCGTGTGTCTGAAACCCACTCATGAACAACTTTATTATCATAGTGTTTAATTTTCACAAAAAGTTAAAAAAATAAAACTAAATCAGTCATTCCCAAACCAATGTGCCTTACTACCACTCTATTTTTAAAAGCAAAATTATTCAGCAAATCCATAGAAATATACCTTCTTTAAGGTATAAACTTTAAAAATGAACTTTAATAAACTTTAAAAATGTTTTCCAGTTGCACCCTAGGAAATTGTTACCTTTCCAATGTCCAGAGGGATAAATAGTAATCTCCTTTTTAAAGCAATAATATAAATGACGATTAATTGTTGGTTCACAATTTACAAAGTGGTTCCACCAAGAATAAAGATCATCCCTGGTTTCTTTGTATCTGTTTGTTTACAACTTGATAACTTGGTTTCATCCAAAACAGATATTTTCCTACTTACCATCCATCATGTTTTACATGTCTCAAACATACCTGAGTGGGACTGGCTCAGGTCAGGCTTCTTGTCCTTACCCCCCTGATCCAGGGTGGTCTCTGTATTCAATAAAAACTGCAGTTCTGGCAGACACCTCTCTCTTTCCCTCAACAAAGCAGACAGCTACCTTACATATGATTCACCCTCAAAACTGCTTTGGATTACTTCCTGCTGTAACCCCTGTTTCAAACCCATTTCCCTGGACTGGATACAGTGTGTGGAGCCTTTAGAATTACTAATGTTTTTCTGTATTATTCTGAGAAGAAAATAATTAAGATTTAATTTTCTACATGAAACTGAAAAAAGTCTAAGAAATTGAGTTCATATGAGGGGCCAAACCAATAGCACAGTGGATAAGGAGTTTGCCTTGCAGGAAGCCAACCAGATTTTGATTCCTGGCATCCCATAAGGTCTCGCATGATTACCAGGAGAGATTTCCAAGCACTGCCAGGTGTGGGTCTCCCCCTCAAAAAGAGTGGGAGAGTGGTGTTTGCCTTACAAGCAGCCGATCCAGGACCTAAGGTATTTGGTTTCGAATCCCGGTGTCCCATATGGTCCCCCGTGCCTGCCAGGAGCTATTTCTGAGCAGACGGCCAGGAGTAACCCCTGAGCACCGCCGGGTGTGGCCCAAAAACCAAAACAAACAAAAAAGAGAAATTGTGTTGACAATAAAATGCTTGTATAAAGAGTATTTTAGCGTTAAAAAAATCACTGGTTCTTTCAACAACAATCAACAGTTTCTTCTCATTCATGTGATCTAAAATTTCTGTGTTTCCAGATTTTAAGATATTTTTCACAATAGTGATCAATTTCTTTAAAACACACTCATTCAGTTAAACAAAGCTACCAACCCGAAGTTAAGTAGCTTATTCTTCTCATTTCTGCTCTCCCTGCTAGTCCATAATATTATGTTATAAGAGCACATGTATTAGTAGTTGCACAATAGCAATTACATTGTTTATTTTTGGGCCACATTTAACTGCTTAGGGATTACTTCTGGCTCTGCATTCATGAATAAGTCCTGGTAAGATTCAGGGGATAATTTATGGTGCTGGACCTAAAGTTAGGTCAGCAGCATGCAAGGCAATCTCCTTACCAGCTGTTCTGTGACTATTTCTGATTGTTATCTTGAAAAAAGTCTTGTTTAGTATCTCTAGAAATTGTATTCAAAGAAAATTTTGATTAATTACATTGCATTTTAACAAGATAGGACTCTGAAAACAACACCTCCATTATGTAACTTCTACCTATTCTTTCTCAAGTCTTTAGTTTACATTGTTAATATGCTGAAATTCTTAGATATGTTATATCTAAGACATAAAATTAAGATATAAGGTAAACTATATAAATAAATTGCACATCATTGTAATTATTTATACAATTGTCAATGTTATCAATATTTCAAAAGAAGGAAAGTAGGTAGATTATTAAGAACGCATAAAGCATTAAATGTAGCTTTTAATATTATATTAATATTTGGTCTATTATTTGACATTAACTTTTGATTAAGCAACTGGAAATATGCACAAACATAACACTTTAAATTGTGAAAAGTAATGAAAATAGATTTTTAAATAGCTTTTAAAACAAGAATTCCACCTTATTTACAGTGATAATATCTTCATTTTTTACAGCAAATTAATTCAATTTTCTTTTAAAGTACTTTAATTGTGGCAACAGAAAAAATAAGAATTTTTAAAAATTTTTCATTAAAAAGAATGGAGTAAAAAATATATTTCATTACATTTGGCTTTAATCTCTGACTGAACACAACTTTTGCTAACAATGAACTCAGAATCAGTATAGTCTAAGTTTTTGCTTAATATTAAAATAGAATGATAATAATTTTTATGAAATAAAATTGTCAGAGAAAATATTTTCAAAATATTGGATGAGGCAATTTCTGCCTTTCAACAGTGAGAGTTTTTCTTCATGATCTGCAATATTTCCTAGGCTTTAGCATAAAAATCAGAGCTTTAAAAAATAATAGTGATAACAGTCCTATATCAGCTGTACTACTTATTATGATCTTATCACTGGTAAGAATTAAAACTCACTTGCATTTTTTTTACTGTGACTGAAATTCATTTGCATAGAATTATTTACAATACATAGTGACAATGAATGAAGGGCATTCCACCACCAATGTTACCCTCCCTCCACTCGTTCCCAGCATGTCTCCCACATCTCCCTCCTTTACCCCCCAGAATCCTACTGCAAATGGTCGCTGCCTTACAGCTTGTTATAGGTTGGGTATCTATTCTGTTTGGTGTTCCACTCTGGTCATTTTTTTATTTATACTACATATTCATATGACTGGTCCTGGTATCATTTTTCCCCCCTCAATTTATGAGGCTGAATGATTCAAATTATGCTATTCTGTTGTAGGTTAAAAGGTTAAGGAAAAGAGGAGAAAGAATTTTGAATCAACTACTAAAAAAAAATATCCACAAAAGTGGAAAAGAAAGAAAAAAGTGGAAGAAAAAGGAGAAGGAAGATAATATCAAAAAAAAACAAACAAAAAAAATAAAACAAAACAACACCAGAAAAGGTGCTGCAGTGGCAGGGTTTGTGTTACCCCACCTTTTTTTTTTTTTTTTTTTTTTGTAAAGGAACAGCAAGTATTGGGGAAGGAAGAAAATTCCCGTGGCCTAAGAGATTCACGGTTTCTCCATTCTTGAAGCATATTGTCATGGGAACAACCACTGGCTCCATACCTTCTCATTGCCATATCCCTGGGTTGTTTTTTGTTTGTTTGGTTGGTTTTTTGTTGTTGTTTTTTGTTTTTTGTGGTGTCAGGAATCTTTCTTCTCTGTTGTGGATGAGAAAATAAGGCCACTATAGCAAGCAATCTTGGTATTTGCACAGGTCCTAGGACAGGGCCTAGGATAGAGTCTTTAAGGTTCTAGAGATCCTGTTCCAATATTGTTGGTGTGTTCAGTTTTCTGTATCATGTGCTCCATGTTTTTGCTCATTCCCTAAGCTGAAGTCTAGGAAATTATGGTTCCAATGGTTCTGCTCAGTCTCTGTTGTCAGAATTGGGCCTCTGTACTAAGAAGTCTTGATTTTTGTAAAAGACCTGGGCTATAGCCTTGGGTACGGTTTTTCTTAATGGTCTCCAGGTAGGTTCTGTTCAGTCACAGTTGTCAAAGTCAGTTTTCTGTAGTTAGTGCTCTTATTTTCCATAGTTCAAACTTAGTTCCATAGTTCATACTTCTTCTAATTTCCACTTAGTGTTAGGTAATGTGATAGGACCTCCTGGTCTTAAGTCAAGTTTTCATTTCCTCGCTGTCCTCGTTGTCATATTAACACTGGCACAGGTATATCTCCCAACGCAGCTTAGTTCCTGGTGTTGTTGCATGGGTTTGTTTCAGTTCTACGTCTGGGATCTGGGATTTGAGAATGAACTAACACTGTCCAATCTCGTGGAGACTGAGTTGTATCCACATGACATACGTCCAGGATGGGAGGCACCCTTGTATAAAAAGTGTGAATTCTTATCCTAGAAGATAAGATCTTGTGTCTGAGTCCATGATTTCCCCTTATTTACTGTGCCTATACAAAATGTGTGGTGTCCTTTTGTATTGCTGCTGCTATTCCAGGTAAGGATGACAGACCACACGTACAGTATCTGTGGTGTGGTCTGAGCTTTTACCCCAGGCAAGACGTTTTCTTGGTTTTTGACCAAGCAGCACCAAAATTAGTGAGGGTAGAGATAATATGTACATATAAAAATAGATTATAAAGATAAAATTGATATATATAAAAAAAGAAAATTGAGAAAAAAAGGGAGAAAAGTTATTTGAAAGAAGAAAGTGATTGGGGAGGCTATCTGTATGTTTAGGAATACATATCTTAAGATACGTTTTTTAAAAGGTATTAAGTTAACGTAGGCAATAGAGGCCTCCCAATTAGGTCTTTGACATATTCTTGTGGGGAGCGAAAGCCAAGGTACTTTTTCATATCACAGACTTTGGTCTAGAGTTTAATATATGATTTGTGGCATTTCAGAGTCCTATAGTGTCCTTGAGCTAGGGGTTTTGCTGCAGCTGAATCCAGTATCATGCAACAATCCATGATTTGAAGAGGGTGAGAGGGGTCACAAGCTTGAGACAGGAGGCTTATTGGTTGAGGCTTCTTGCTGAGACACCAGATGAGGGATCAAGAGGGTGTCTTTCACTGAGGAGCTGGATGGTGGTCTGTTGGGAAGGTCGATCTTGGTGCCTAACGAGTTAAAAACTGAGGGTAAACAGTGTTAAATAAGGGGGAGATAATAAATCCAGGTTGGGATATGGGGGGTAGAGAGGTCTCTGGGTATGGAAAGGCAATATAGAAGAAGAGCTCTATACATTGTATAGATAAAATGTTTAAGGCTAAGGCTCTGAAGTCAGATAGGACAACTGTATAGAAAGTAATGTTTACTTAGACACTGACTTCAGAAATCTATTTGAGTGCTATCCTCCATACATAGTATATTCCATTTCCTTATCTACAAATAGTCAAGAATAAGAATATTTTTGGACTATGTTAAAAAGGGTATATAAAAAGGTTGAGATAAATTTGCTTTGGCTAGCTGTCTGGGGGTTCTTTGGCTAGCTGTCCAGCTCAGTGCTCACCACATGCCAGTGCAAGGGACCAAACTCCTGGCGTGCAGCTTCTCCAGGCCCAGCTCTGCCTCTGTTGCTTGCGAATGAATGAATGGGGTGGAGTTTTGCTCCACCCATCCCATCCCCCAAGGCCCAGGTTACCAGATCAGGCCATGGAGACCCTCTGGCGTGGGGGAGTCTGGGCCCCCGGACTGACTGGCAGTCCGGGGGTTCTTTGGCTAGCTGTCCAGCCCAGTGCTCACCACATGCCAGTGCAAGGGACCAAACTCCTGGCGTGCAGCTTCTCCAGGCCCAGCTCTCTCGCTTGCATTTCAACATGCAATTTGAGTTGGAAACCTTTCTTCCAGCTAATTTCTCATATACTATAATTTAATATTTTTCGATTTTAAGGATGAGTACTTAATTGTATCTCAAAGAACAAAAAAAACAAATGGTTTATTTTAGTCTTGCAATTAAATAAATACATCAGGATATAATATGTATTCTATGTCCTAAAGTATCAAAACTTATATTTTAAGGAAGTAATTCTAATCTTTATAAAGGTTTCTACTATATTCTCAGCATAGCATAAATACTTGGCACATATTAGTTTATTGAACCCTTAGAATGGGAGTTCTAATTATGATGGAAGTGGAAGGGAAAGAAATATGCAAAGTAATCTAGTTATTTTAATTGGTCCTTTAAAATATCCTCCACCAAAAGGTGACCCAGTCAACAGGATAATGGATGGTATGAGGTGAGAAGTAATGAAGTGTTAAAGGGGGAAATTAGCTGGTTAATTTCTTCTTTGACCATCCATTTTTGTACATATATATTGAGGTCTCTTTTACCTGTGCTCAAGCACAAGGCAATAAAGCAGCATTAATTAAATTAATTAAATTCATGTGCCTGAAAAACTATGAACAGCAACTAGGATACATGTCTTGAGAGGTCTAGCAAAAGAGTATAGTGTTAGCAACAGAACAAAATGACCACGTTGAACACTGAGCGATAGAACCAAAGAGCAATCAGTGAGACCAGCATAGACTAAGGACAGTGTATATGTGAAATAGTGGAACCAGTGAAGAATTAATAGAAAGCATTGGAATAGAACACTAGGGCCTACAAAACAAGTTCTTTTACTGGGAGGGGTGTCAAATTGTTATTTCTTTGTTTATAAATTTTAAGTGTCATCCATCGTATGAATCGTATGTTACTGGTAAGATTTTATGGGTACAGAGTTTCACCACCATTCTCCACAAGAATGCCCGATAGATAATAAGGAAACACTATTTAACAAAACAAAAAATTAATAAAATAAAACGTAAAAAAACTTTTATAAGTATTTACAAGCAAGTAAAGAAATATATATATTTTTAATTTTACTATCCTGGGGCCAGAGTGATAGCACAGAGGTAGGGCATTTGCTTTGCAAGTGACCAACCCAGAATGAATCCAGTTGGATTTCCGTCATACCGTATGATCCCTTGAGCCTGCCAGGAGCGATTTCTGAGCGAAGAGATAGGAGTAACTCCTGACCACCGCTGGGTGTGACCCCAAAACAAAAAAGAACCCAAAAAAAGCTCTTTATCCTGGGTTTTTGTCTAGAATTTAAGTAACTGTTTAAATATATGGGAGTCGTTCACCTAGCGGCACTCAGGGGTTATTACTGGCTCAGCTCAGAAATTACTCCTGGCAGGCTTAGGGAATGAAATCGGATGCCAGGTATTGAACCAGGGTTGGTTGTGTGCAAGGAAAATGTCCTACCAGGTGTGCTGTCGCTCGCCCCAACAATTGAAACTTTGGTTGTTTCACATTTTCTTCTGAATGTTAACAATATTTCTCTAGTTCAGCATGTAGCCATTTGGAAAAGGCATTTTCTCCATTATCATCATCTAAATTATTGTCCCAGATATGTGCATCTTCACTTTAACATAAGCTAACCCAAACTTCTGCAAAAAAACTCCTCTAATTCCTCATTTTTCTCTAAAAGACACATATATACTCATTGTTTGTTTCCTTTTGATATTCGAGCTCTACATTCCAATGATCCCAGACCAGTATGAAAGTCCATGTTCAAACCTTCCTTCCTACTGCCACAGTCCTCATCTTGTATTATTCTAAAAGAGGACTTGTAGGGGCTGGAGTGATAGTACAGCAGTAGGGTGTTTGCCTTGTGTGTAGCTAACCCAGGGCAGATCTGGCTTTAATTCCTGGTGTCCCATATGGTGCCCCAAGCCAGGAGCAATTTCTGAACACAAAGCCAGGAGTAACCCTTGAACATCACCGGGTGTGGACCCCCCAAAAAAAATTAAATTAAATTAAATTCAAAGAGGACATGCAGTTGGATAAATTATTTGGGAGTACAATTTGTTTTGATTATTGCCATAAGTAGCACTAGTATTTTAGGTCAAATATAATCCAAAACCAACTATTATCTATTATATGAAACTACTCCACCTGCACTGGTCAAGATGAATAATCAAAAGTAGCACTGAGGAACTTTTCAATATGACCAATATCTAGGTATTAACCTTGACCAATTTCATATTGCATACACCTGATTTCAAAACAGCTATAATACTTAGATATAATAGTTAAATATATTTTTAATTTTTCTAAATTGCTCACACTTTTTCCTATTATTTGTTTTCTTTTTCTGTTTGTTTCTGTTTTGGTATCATACCCAGTGGTGCCCAGGGTTACTTTTGGCTTTACCCTCAGGAATCTGTCCTTGCTGGCTTAATTGACCATATGGGTTTCCAGGTATCAAAACCCAGTTTGACTGTATGCAAGGAAAGCAAACTATCTGTTGTACTATGACTTATCCTCTTAATTTTTGTTTCTTTTTAGTTAGTACTAAGTAGTACTTAACATAATATGAAGTCCATGGGTAGTTGACAGTTGGCGTCAACAAAAACTTATACACCCAGTAAAAATCACTTTATACCCAAGCAATGTTATGGGACATATGTTATATGACAAGCTATATTATATGGCATATAATTTACAGTGGACAGAGCACATGCTGATTCACAAAAGTTCAAACACAACTTTTTGTTTTTTGTTTTTGGGTTACACCTGGCAGCGCTCAGGGGTTACTCCTGGCTCTATTCTCAGAAATCATTCCTGGCAGGCTCAGGGGACCATATGGAATGCCGGGATTTGAACCACTGTCCTTCTGCATGGAAGGCAAACGTCTTACCTTTAAACACATTTCCACAGTTTGTATCATGAGTAACCATTTATCATACCTATAACATGGTTAAGGAACCCATAAGGAGCAAAAGAAATCTGATTCTCAGCAACCTCAAAAAGCAGAAGTCTGACTTAATAATTTTTTTTTTTGTCTTTCAAGCATTTATTGAAGAGCCATGGCCCCTAAGATTTAGATCTTGTTGAAAGCAGCCACATCCATGGACTGTACGTAGTCCTCAAAAGTCGTGATCTGCTCCTCCAGCATGTCTGTCCCTACTTTATCGTCTTCAGCACACACTGTATTTGAAGTTTTTTGATTCCAAATCCCACTGGTACCAGTTTCGAAGAGCCCCAAACCAAGCCATCAGCTTGAATGCTTCGGACGCACTCCCTCCAACTTGGCCATATCTGTCTCATCGTCCCAAGGTTTCACATCTAGTAAGATGGAAGACTTGGCCACAAGTGTAGGTTTAAATTCTATTTGAATTCCATTATCTCCAGTGTTTGTCACACACGTCTATGCTTACAGTTTGGCTAAGAAAGACTTGTGCAACAATTTCTTTCCCACAGAGGAATGCCACGACAGCCACTTTTAGAGCAGTTGCGGACCAGTAGCTGTGGTGTGACTTAATAATTTTTAAGGCATTGAACTGAGACATCATTCAGTTGCTAAAACCTCAATTTAAATGCAATTTACTAAAAAATTAGAGATTATATATAAAGAGAAAAAACAAAAATATTTTCTTCATTTATTTTATTGCCTAAGAACTTTTGGGCTGGAATAATAGTGAAGTAGGTCGGCCTTTTGCCTTGTGTGAACTGACCCAGATTTGATCTTCAGCACTTTAAATTCCTTGAGCACTCAAGAATGATCCCTGAGTACAGGGGCCAAAGTCACCTTGAGTTCTGTTGGGTGTATCCCCCACCTTCAAAAAGGAAAAAAATAACATTTTTCACCTTGTTCATATAAATATTTTATATTAATCTACAAATTGGCAACTGACCCTTTTTAGTCTTGATGCAAAGTGAAGTTAAGGTAGAATTCCTTTTGGGGGGCTATGGCCCCATCCCCCAAGTTCTTTATAATATCTTTATTTAAGCACCTTGATTAAAGATATGATTGTAATTGGGTTTTGGTCATATAAAGAACAGCCCCCTTCACCAGTGCAACATTCCCACCACCAATGCCCCTCATCTTCCTTCCCCCAGCCCCGCCTGTATTTGATACAGACATTCTACTTCTCTCACTCATTAACATTGTTGTTTATAGTTCCTTAATGTACTTATTTCTCTAACTGCATTCACCACTCTTTGTGGTGAGCTTCATATATTGAGCCGGGTCCTTCCAGCCCTCAACTATATTGTCTCTGGGCATTATTACAATAATGTCTTTTATTTTTCTCCTTATATTTTCCCATTTCTTCCAGAATCCTCATGTTTTGTGGCATAGAGTTACTCAAAGTAGTCTCTGATTATCCCTTTGGATCTCTGTATTATCTGTAGTTATCTCCTCCTTTTCTTTTGTAATCCTGCTTATTTTAAGTTTCTCTTCCTTTCTTTGTGAGTTTTGCTAGTGGTTTATAATTGTGTTTATATTTCACCTGGCAGCGCTCAGGGGTTACGCCTAGCTTTATGCTGAAAAATTGCCCCTGGCAGGCATAGGGGACCATATGGGTTGCTGAGATTTGAATCACTATCCTTCTGCATGAAAGGCAAACGCCTTAACTCCATGCACTCTCCAGCCCCCCTGCTTACTTATTTTGAGTTTTCTTGTTGATTGTTTTCTAATTTTTATAAGCTGCATCAATAAGCTATTTATGCAGACCCCTTCTTCTTTCCTGATGTGTGCTTACAACTTTGATTTTGAGTCTGTGTTTGTTCTGACTCTTCAGATGTTTTTCTTGTAGATAATAGAATATGGGATTCAGCTTTTTCATTCATTTTATAATTCTGTGTCTCTTATCTGGTGCATTTGACCCATTGATGTTGAGAGATAATTTTCATGGTATTTAGAATCATCTTTGTGTAGAAGTTTGGTGTGTCTTTAGGTCTGTCTTGTCTTAAAGTAGACCTTTCAGTTTAGTTTTTAAGTTTTGAGACTGTAAAGTTTCTGAGCTGTTGTTTATATCTGTAAAGCTATGTATACTTCCTTCAAACCTGAAAGTGAGTCTGGCTGGGTGCAGTATTCTAAGCAAAGCATTCATTTCGTTGAGCTTTGCCACTATATCCCACTCTACTGCCTTCTGGCTTTGAGGGTTTTCTTGTGACAGATTTACAGATTTTTGTATATCTTAAGGATGACTCTTTGAATGTAATTCCTTTTTTTGTTCTTACTGATTTCAGAATTCTATCCCTCTCTGTGGGATTTGTCAGTGTGACTAGGATGTGTCTTGGGGTGATTTTCTTTGGGTCTAGTTAGCTGGTATTCTTTGGGTATGCAGGATTTGGTTGCATGCAGTCTTTTAGCTCTGAGAGTTTTCTCCTGTAATTTCTTTGACTGTTGATTTTTTCCTGGGGATATTCCTTCCTGGGTCTGTGGGACTTCAATGATTCTTATGTTGTTTTGGTTGAGTTTATCAAAGGCTTCCTATTTTCATCTGTACACATTTAGTCGAGGATTTTTTCCTTTCCAATCTCTTCTGCTGTATGGGAGCTTTTCTGCATCTCATTCTCTAGCTCATTATTTTGTCCTCAGCTGTTCTCACTCTGTGGGAGAGGCTTTCCATTGAGTCCTTCACCTCAACTACCGAGTTTTTCAGTCCTGTTACTTCAATTTGGAGTTTTCTGATTTCTGTCTTTGTGGTCTGTTCAGCTGGATCTACGCTTTCCTCGAATTCTCTGAACATCCTCCATATTTCTACTCTACACTCTCTATCTGAGGGGCAAATCAGGTGGTTGGTTTTGAATCATCAGAGCTGCATCTTCATTCTTTATGTATGGTGTTGTCTTGTGTTGTTTTCCCATTGCCCTCTTGTTATTGTTGTTTTTTTAACTTGTGTTTGTGGTGCGATTCATGTGCTAGAATATACATGCTGCCACGGAGTAATATGGAGCAGCTGAACTCCTCTAGCCCCACCCTTATTGGGCAGGGACAGCTTACCCGGTGCTAGATCCTGAAGAGATTATGTTCACTGTTGTCATCTTGGCTGCCTCACGAGGGAAAGCAGAATAGGCCAAAGTGGACTTTAATTTTTTTCATTATCCTCTTAAAACACTCTTGACATGCACATAAATACAAAGTAGAATGTCTTCTTTGCTTTTAGAATTTCATCAAAGGGATTAGTTGTAAATGTATTCCCAATTTATTTATGCAAAACATGACTTTTGCCATAAAGTTAATAGCTAGCAAGCAACTAAGATATATTTCTTTCTTTATTACTGGCTATTAAAATCTTTAGAGTATAATTATACAAAGAAATATAAATATTCATATTATGAGTCATTTGGAAAGTTAAAAAATCTCTAAAATATAGAACAAAGCAAATATCTGGCTGTTTACAACCAATAGATCTCCTGGAAGTCATGATTAGCTTAAATGGTTTTAAGATATAAAATTTAAATTATGATAAAATATCCATATCAGTGTGTGAGAAGAAAACAATAAAATAATAAAATACAATACATAAACAATTATAATTATATAATATTGTCATAGTTTCAGGTTTCATGGTGCAGGGTCCTTTGTAGGGTAGGTGAGGCTGACTCAGACAGGTAAAAATGAGGAGAGAAAAATAGTGTTCACTTGTAATTTTTATCTCAGTGTTATTTTGTTAGAGTTAACTATTCTCTCTTTTATGATTATAACTTCTGCAAAGAGACTTAATATTTGGTTTGGAAAATAACATGTAATTAAAGGATACTAAAATGGGGGCCCGAGTTACTTTCGGGATGACAGAAAACATTTATGTGATTTCCTGTGGAGCTATAATAAAGCCTAGAGCTTTAGTAAATGGATACTAGTAAATTATTATTATTACAAAACTTATATTTGGGTTTATATTTCTCCTTCTGTTTTTTTTTTTCTAATGGAAACAAACTCATTGGGCTTAGAAGGCAATAGTTCTGACATTTTTCTGGAAATTTAACCTGAAGGGATAGAGGCTCAAAGATAGACAAAGAGAATGTTTTTAGAGCCCACTATATTTTTGTGATGTTGGGATTGTGCTTAACTGCTCATTAAAAGAGAGACAAAAAACAAATGGAATGAACTAGGGGCAAAAAGTCTCATGAACACTGAGTGGAAATAAAAAATGATCAGCTCTAAATACCCAACCCAAAATCAAAGACAAAAGAATCAAGAAACCCAAACTACAACAAACTACATACAAAAGGGACTTCTTACATTAGCAGTCCAAGGGGATAAGAGTGGAGACAGGGGAAGCATCCTGGGAAGAGGGGTGGAGAAAGGTCAACAATGGTGGTGGGAATTGCCCTAATTCACTGACACTAAGTACCTTAAATATAACTATGAAAGACTTGTAATTCACATTGGTCTCAATAAAAATTATAAAAAAAGAGAAAGAGATAATCTAAGAACAATCTTTTCCTCAGTTATATCTGTTCCTAAAAATAAGATTTACTTCCTTACTGCCCAGGCTAGAACTTGCTTTAAGTATGTTTTTGAAAAATGTTGAAAAATGCTAAATTACTTATTTTAGGAAGATAGTCTGTTTCTTGATTCTTGATATTGTCAAAACAAAACAAAACATTTACTTTTCTTTAGTTATAAATACTTTATTTTGTTTTCCCTTCCTAAACTCCTCCTATAAACATAATTTCTAGGATGACCAGATTTGGCTAGTAGTCTATGGGTTTATGTATATAAGTATATACATACATATAATCTTATGTACATATATACTTTATCTCAAGAATCTGTTGAAAATTCACAAATTCTTTTTCTTTCTTTTCTTCTTTCTTTCATTCTTTTGTTCTTTCTTTCCTTCCTTCCTTCTTTCTTTTTCTTTCTTTCTTTCTTTCTTTCTTTCTTTCTTTCTTTCTTTCTTTCTTTCTTTCTTTCTTTCTTTCTTTCTTTCTCCCTTTTCTCCCTTCCTTCCTCTTTCCCTTCTCCCTCCTTCCCTCCCTCCCTTCCTTCCTTCCTTTTTCTTCTTTCTTTCTTTCTTTCTTCTTTCTTTCTTTCTTTCTTTCTTTTTTCTTTCTTTCTTTCTTTCTTTCTTTTCTTTCTTTCTTTTTCTTTCTTTCTTTCTTTCTTTCTTCTTTCTTTCTTTCTTTCTTTCTTTCTTTCTTTCTTTCTTCTTCCTCCTCTTCTTTCTTTCTTTCTTTCTTTCTTTCTTTCTTTTTCTTTCTTTCTTTTTTCTTTCTTTCTTTCTTTCTTTCTTTCTTTCTTTCTTTCTTTCTTCCTTCCTTCTTTCCTTCTTTCTTTCTTTCTTTTTCTTTCTTTCATTCATTCATTCTTTCTTTCTTTCTTTTTCTTTCTTTCTTTTTTTTCTTTCTTTCTTTTCCTTCCTTCCTTCCATCCTTCTTTCTTTCTTTCTTCCTTCCTTCTTTCCTTCTTTTTTCTTTCTTTCTTTCTTTCTTTCTCTCTTTCTCTCTTTCTTTTCCTTTCTTTCTTTACTTCTTTCCTTACTTTCTTCTATCTTTATATCTTTCTATCTCTCTTTCTTTCTTTTTCTTTCTTTCTTTCTTTCTTTCTTTCTTTCTTTTTCTTTCTTTCTTTCTTTCTTTCTTTCTTCCTTCCATCCTTCTTTCTTTCTTTCTTTCTTTCTTTCTTTCTTTCTTTCTTTCTTTCTTTCTTTCTTTCTTCCTTCCTTCCTTCTTTCCTTCTTTCTTTCTTTCTTTCTTTTTCTTTCTTTCATTCTTTCATTCTTTCTTTCATTCATTCATTCATTCTTTCTTTCTTTCTTTTTCTTTCTTTCTTTCTTCCTTCCTTCCATCCTTCTTTCTTTCTTTCTTTCTTTCTTTCTTTATTTCTTTCTTTCTCTTTTCTTTCTTTCTTTCTTTCTTTCTTTCTTTCTTTCTTTCTCTCTCTCTCTCTCTCTTTCTTTCTTTCTTCTTTCTTTCTTTCTTCTTTCTTTCTTTCTTCTTCTTTCTTTCTTTCTTTCTTCTTTTTTCTTTCTTTCTTTCTTTCTTTCTTTCTTTCTTTCTTTCCTTCCTTTCTTCCTTCCTTTCTTCTTCTTTCTTCTTCTTCCTTTCTTTCTTCTCTTTCTTTCTTTTTTTTCTCTTTCTTTTCTTGCCATACCCGGTGACAGTCAGAGTTACTCCTGGCTGTGCGCTCCGAAATTGCTCCTGGCTTAAGGGACCATATAGGGCATAGGGGATTAAACTGAGGTGCAAGAAAAATGCCTGACAGCTGCACTATTGTTCCGGTCCCCGAGGATAAATTTTCATGTCAACTTTGCATGCTGGAAAGTTTAGTACACTTTTATTTGTTGTAGCAAATGGCAAACTTTTCATACTTCTAATTTGTTGTCTTAACAAATGGGTCTCAAGCCCTTCTAATATAAGGAGACTGTACACTCATTTTTAATGATGGTTAAAGACAAAAGTAGGGGAATGATTCCTGATATAATAGAATGTTGTATAAACTACTTGAAAAGTTCTGGACTCTTTCTGATCAACAGGGAGTTAACAAGTCCCTATGACCATAGAATTCTGCTTCAAAGCTTAGGTTCACTGAGCGACTTGGCAATGCTATAAAACAAACAGCCAAAGGACTCAGACCAGCCAGACCACTCTGTGTGATCCTTTATATTATTTTATCAATTGAAAAGAAATGTGGAGTATTTTAAATTCTTCAAAAATACAAAAAAAAATGTTTTCCTATAACCCTGCCCCCCCCCCACTAAAACAAACTGTATTTAACTTAGTCCTATGCTAAATTCCTCCATTCTCCTTTCTCATTTATTTTCTAATAATATTTCTGCCTTCAAACTTGGAGTCTGAACATGTTTATTACTAAGGATTTTTGATAGCTTTCATCCTTAAATATATTGAGGAACTTTGGAACCATGGACTAACATTGAAACCCACTCAGAAGTCACAACTCCTGCATGAAATATATAATTTTTTAATTAGAAAAAGTATTATGTCTATGAACAAGAACACTATAATGATAAGGAAATTTAACATTCCAGTTGACAAATAGAGATCCAGTAGAAATCAACTAAAATTTGAAGGTCTTAAACAAAGTATTAATAGATATGTATGCCACTTTCTACCCCCTTGGACATAGAAATAGACATTACATAGAATATTGTCAGTGACATGACATATATTGGGACATGAAGTAACTCAGTACATTTATGTAAATTGAAATAACTTCAAGTGTATTTTCAGATCACTATAAGTAAAACTATATCTCTAAAACTATAAAACATTTTAATTGGGAACTATTAAATAGGTGGAAATTAAAAAATACATGATACTGACAACTATGGTAAATTAGGAAATCAAAGAGGAAATTTTAAAAAATACCTGGAAACAAATATTAATAAAAACATAAGCTATCAGAAAATCTGATAAAATGAAAATCAAATGGAAGCAGTTTTATGCAGGTAATGATTTAACAAAAGAGAAAAATATCAACTATTACTTGTAAAGAAAGCAAATGATTAATTCTTAAAGGAAACAAGTTCCTGTTAAGAAAACAAGAACAAAATTGTGACAGTAGAGGAGAGTAAATAATAAATATTAGAACAAGAATAAACAAACTAATGCTCAAAAAATGCATAATATCAATGAAACTAGCAGATGATTCTGTCTGTAAAAGAATGAAAGTGACAAATACTTAGTGGGGCTAAAATGAAATAAAAACTAGAAGCTCCAGTGAGATAGGAGTTGGTCACACTAGACAGAAACAAGTAAGATAATGGGCCGATGGGGCCGAGTGACAGCACAGTGGTAGGGCGGTTGCCTTGCCTGTGGCCGACCTGGGAAGGACCCAAACCCTGGCATCCCATATTGTCACCCAAACCTGTTAGGAGTGATTTCTGAGCGCAGAGACAGGAGTAACCCCTGAGTGTCACTGAGTGTGCCCCACAAAGAAACAAACAAACAAGATAATGGGCCCTTAAAGGTAGTTTTGCATACCATCCCTGTTACCAAATTTCACTAATCTAAAAGCTGTAGGAAATCCAATATCAAAGGGAACCAAGGCAGTTTTGATGTTTTATCAACAGCTATTCTAAGACCCTAATCTAATTTGGGAAAAAGGCAGGAGAGCAAAAGAAACCTTTAAAAGACCAGTCTAGTTAGATCCTAAGTGACAAACATTTCTTGTTTTTCCCTCTTAATAAAATTATGCCCTGCACTCCTTCTCTCCTGTCTCTGTTCTAATACATATCTGGAAAAAAATATGCAGACAAACAAGAGGTGAGCCAAGTCAGGAGACATCCGGAGGAAGAACACTGATGGCTAGTTTTTCCCTCTTCTACTTTCACTTTGCTTCATAGTAGGTCAGAGAATGTTGGTAGTGAAGCTTTTCTTCTCTCCTTTCACCTTTCTCAGCTTCTGTGTTGCCTATTTTTTATTGTGTACATTTTCTGAATCTCTGGGAGAACAACTCTGGAAACCATGAAAGAGAGACCAATGAAAAGTACTTGGAGCATTTTAGAACATACCCCGAGGTCTCTTGAGAACTTTTCACAAGAAACCTCTCACTTTGCCAGGTAGAAACTTTATCTTTCTCTTCTTCAACCTGAGTTGGACTTTGCCCCCAGCTACAAACTTATTTCATGAGCAAGACAATAAATCATCATGGAGGTTGCCACAGTGCTAAAAATATGCCATGGAACGATCCAGTGAGTCATAATACTTTCGAGTCTCTACCAGACTAGAGAAAGTGTTTATCTATTGAGGAACAAGGTCATATGCATTCACTCCACCCATTTCCTGTGTCACTCTAAGATATGTCAGGCTACTCACAGCACTTTCACCTTCTTTACTCTGCTTACTTCTGCTTCTCTGTGCCCTGAGTCTTTCCTTCTGTGCTGCTAAACCTTTCGTTCCTCTATGCTTCACTGTGACATTTCTTGATTTTGTGCTGGAGCATTGCCCTAAAAAGCTGGGCATCTGTCAGTAAACTGTCAGACATTCGAGGCAGTTTTAGGTCTATAGGACTCAGGTGACAATTTTGTCAGGGCCTACTGTTGAAGAACCCCTCTTTTCATCACTAGTGTAAAGGAATAGTAAAGGTCCCGCCTTCCTCTCATTACTTCTCTCCTTTTTTTCTTAGATAAGTGGGCAATAAGCCTAGTCAGAGTGGGGGGTGATTCTTTCTATATTTTATTCAGAACTTTTTGGCAGGGAAGGACCACAACAGATCTCTGTGTCAAGAAGTGCTCAGTCTTCATCTGCTGACAAACAAAAATTTTGTTTATGCCCAAATGTATGTACTGTGTCTACTTCAGTATTTGGTGTCTGTCTAAAATTGACTTGATACATGGCACTAGGGACTCAATCAAACCTTTTCCACAGGAATTAGCTTTGATACTCCAGGGAACAAGAAGGCAGAAAAAGATCCGAGAGGAAATACTCCCTTTCTTATTCACAGTAGAACTATTAACTATCAATTTTATCAGGTACTTCACATTTTTTCTTTTTTGTTTCTTACTGGGGGTTACACTTGACAATGCTCAGGGTTTATGTCTAGTTATGTGCTCAGTAATCACTTCCAGTGGTGACCATATTAGGTGGGGGATTGGGGACCATGAGGTGCTAGGGATTGAACTAGGTCTGCAGCATATGGGACAACTGCTATGCTATCTCTAAGCCCTCCCCACCCTGTATTACCCCCCTCCATCATCTGCCTAATTTCCATCTAAATTTGACTGTCTGACCCAGTGTCAGGTCAAGCTATGGCTGGAAATACTTAGACTTGGGCAAATAGAGTTAGAAAAAAACCTCTGACTTATTTGTTATTTGTTTTCTGCCTTAAGGCAAACTACTAGGGAAAGATTAAAAATAGAAAAAAGTCACTTTAAAGTACAGTTTACTCACAATTCTTAAATTTTTATTGAAAATGGAGAATGCAAAAATAGATTTAAAATGAAATTTTTAAAAGGTTTCAGGATTGAATTTTAAGAAAAGAAACTCTGTATGGTTATTAAATGATAATAAAGATGTGCCTGTTCTGAGTTTAAGTTGCTTAGTGGTTCTTCCTAGTTAAAAAAGTAAGGAAACTTCATTTTTGTCAATTTTAAGTTTTATTTATTTAAACTTTAATTTTTTATTTAACTTTTAATTTATTTTAGCTTTATTTATTTAATATTTAAGAAAACCTAATTTGACAGCTAAGTTTTAAGACAGTTAAGTTTTACTTGTAGTGCTTACAATCTTTTATTACTGATTGAATGTGTAAATTTAACATTCTTTTATAATAATTTTTATACCTGTAGAAAAAAGTTTCCAGAAATAAAAATTTTAAGAAAAGATTTCAGTGAGTTAAAGTGAAGAGAATGTAAATATGGAAGGTTTTAGAATAGTTTCTATATATATATATATATATATAAATCATTCCTAAGAATTGCTTCCTTACCTTATAGGATATATGTATATATTATATACATTAAGTATATATAGGTATGCTATGACCTCTTGGAAAGCATTGTAATATTAGAAATATTAAACCTTCTTCATGTGTGTGTTGTTACTCAATAATAATGTGATTATCCTAAAATTAATTGAAAATTTTAATGCCTTCTAACGACTTCTGTTAATTCTTGAAATTTTAGAAAATTTTATGTTACATGTTACTATCATTCTAAAGCTTTTTTCCACTTTAAAAACTTATCTTATGCTTGCACAACAGAGAGATTTTCACAAGTGAAAAATGGAAAGAAACCAAGGTTTTTCACATGGAACTAGATAGACTGAACAAATAAGATTCTTGTTGAAACTATATGCTTTATCTTTATAGTTTTTAATTTATTTTGGGGGGATTTTGGGCCACACTGAGTGACTCTCAGGGGTTACTCAGGGGCTATGCGCTCAAAAATAACTCTTGGTTTGGGGGATCATATGGGATGCTGGGATTCAAATCATCATCCATCCTGGACCATCTGTGTGCAAGGTAAACACCCTACCGCTGTGCTATCCTTCCGGTTCCTCTCTTTATAGATTTTGACACTGCCTTTTGACCTGTGACACATAGCAAGTATGTATATTGTATTTTAGTGTGGGCTAAAGTGAAACTATTGTTCTTATCTCTTCTTACAGTGTAGTAGTGCATATTAAAATAATTCATGGTGGGGCCGGAAGTAGGGTGTTTGCCTCGCAAGCAGCCAATCCAGGACCAAAGGTGGTTGGTTCGAATCCCGGTGTCCCATATGGTCCCCTGTGCCTGCCAGGAGCTATTTCTGAGCAGACAACCAGGAGTAACCCCTGAGCACCGCTGGGTGTGGCCCAAAAACCAAAAAAAAAAAAATTATAGCAATATCTTGTTTGTATAAACACAGGAAAAATATATTACATTAATCAAACTTTGTAAAAGATTCCAACCAATTGATAGGGTGACCAAGTAGACAGCAGATACTTTAAAACCTCAAGTACAGAATGATGAAACCCCAAACACATAAAGCTTATAATTTGTTATGTTAGTTAATCTAGGCCCTTAGTTGTCTTAAAATTCTAACCTATATTATTTCTTTATATTCATGTGTCTCTCAAATGGTTTAAAATGGACTCAGAATAGGTAGGTAGAGATTCTTATAAGGACCTAAGACAGTGTATAGACTACAGAGTTATTTCTCAAAGAGGTCAAGGCTCTTAGTTCCTGTAAACAGATAAAAGCAATACCCCATCATCCAAGGCCTAAAAGTACTCTCTGCGGTTAAAAATCAGACTGACTTCAGGGCCTACAGTTTGAAAATATAAACAAGATGTGTGTTTGGAACTCAACCTGCTCTATTTTGAATAAATCCAAATCACAAATTAAAAGTAACTCTGCTTTATTTCATCAGTTCTTACTGAATCTATGCAAAATGACTCATCACATTTACTGGAACTCAACAATATGCTACTCTAATTGTACAGGTGGAAAAATTAAACTATGTTGACTTTTAGTAACATGACAGTGTAAAATTCAGATTCTAGGTTTCACTGGAGAAATAATAAAATTCTAGTTAAATTTGAAGGTAAAATCAGCTTGGATTTTTTTTAAAGCTGATCTGATCAATTTATATAGTACTCTTCTAAGATTTGTTTAAAAATATGCTTTACACAGCTGGGGCTGGAGCAAAAGTGGTAGGGAGTTTGCCTTGCTCACACTAACCTAGGATAGACTGAAGTTTGATCCCTGGGCATCCTATATGGTCCTCCAAGCCAGGGAGCGATTTCTGAGCACATAGCCAGGATAAACCCCTGAGTGTCATTGGGTGTGGCCCCCTCAAAAGAAAACAAAACCAAATGCTTTACAATAATTCATATATGATATTCTGTGAATTATTATAAGTTATAATTCTATCATAAAATTTCTAAATAAAAATAATTTGCATACTATAGTTTTATTTTTTTACATGAACATCTTAAATATTTTAAACTGCATAAAAATATATATGGCTATTTCTTTCCTGAAAAGTGCAAATTTCTTGCCCTAGATATATAATGTAGTGGAATGTCTGATAAAGTAGCTAATTCATTATCATTTAAAATTTTGCTCACTGAAAAGACATCCATTCAAAGATGATGGTTCTTGTGCGACAAAGGTAAATAAAACAAGAATATAATAGGACTTCTTCTTTCCAAGGTTATCGGATCCTTTGCTCCCTATTTCATATAAGATGTCTGCAATAGTTAGTTTTTATGTTGGCAAGTGATGGCTAGTAGCAAATGACTGTTTTCCTATGTAAAATAGTGCATATTTTTCAGGCAGGCAATAAACATGATTCAATCTTTAAGACATTCCCCTTGGCTAATCAATAATACTGAACTTAAAAGAATTGACATTTTTTTAATAAGGACCTTTTCTAAAATATTTTCTGACTCATTTACTAGTTTTTTTCTAACTGAAAATTTGACGGAATTAGATTTTACAAGTGTCACTAGAAGTTATGTCTTTTGCATTAACTTACATTTTTGTGTTAATTAGACATTTTGTAAATTGTATCACCACAAAATACACAATTACAAAGTTTATGGCTGAGTTTCAGCCATATAATATTTTACTACCCAATCCCTTCATTAAAATACATTTTCTGCCACCAACATCCCCAGTTTCCTTCCTGCATCTGCCTCTCCACAAACTGCTTCTAAGAAAGATAGCTCTCTCTTTTTTTCCCCTTTTTTCTTTGTCATTATAGTTTGCAAGACTGTTACAGAAAGGGAGACATAGATTTCACTTTACCTTCTTTCAGTACCCAGTTCTTGTCCAGAATGATCATGTTCAATTATCATTGCCATAGTAGTCCCTTTTTTTACCCTAAAAGCATTTACCACCCTTTTGTGGCAAGCTAGCTACCATGGATCAGGCCATCTGGCCCTTATTTCTATTGACATTGAGTATTATTCTCATACTGTAGTTTTGGTATCCCACAAATGAGTGCAATCATCTACGTCTGTGTCTCTCCCTCTGATTCATTTCACTCACTATGTCCATCCATGCAAAAGAAAATTTCATAATTTCATTTTTTCTCTAAAGGCTCTACAAATATTTCAATTGTGTAGAGTAACATAGAATCATTAAATTTTTTTGAGAGGAGCTCAAATAAAATATAGAAAACTACTAAAAGCTAATAGAATGGGGAGGATATTGACTTGTAAAATTAGAAGAAAATAATATTGATCTGGAAATTAAATATAAAGAATAAAAGAATAACTACATCAAGGAATTTATCAAAGGGTATCATCTTATGCATGAAGTGAATTTACATGTTAAAGTAACTGTGTTCCTACTAGTTGTGTTTCGTTCTTTTTTGGTTTTGTTTTTGTCTTTTGAGGAGACACACCCAGAAATGCTCAGAGCTTACTCTGGCAGGGCTAGGGGACAATATAAATTCCTGGTGATTGAATGTGGCTGGGCAAGCAAGTAAGACAAATGCCCTAGAGGCTGTTCTGTTGCTTAGATCTCTCTGTTCTGTTTTGGAATGAGGAACAAGTAACTGGAGCAGGGCAGTAGCAGAATCACTATATAGAGTTCCTACTGTCCTTTTATTTGCTCTATCTCATCTCATCTCACTGGTAAAATGCTTGACTTGGAAGAATAGGATTGATAGAAACAAGTCTGCATAAGCACCTACAAGAGAAAAAATTACTAGGTACTACCAATTGCCATGATGCACTTTGTCAAGTTGAACATGAAACCCACTTACTTTGCAGTTTGGGAATTAATCCTTACCACCTCAGTAGTTGGGAAGCTAAGAGGTCTCACCTCAAAGTTAGAATTTTTTTCTTTGCAGGTAATCATTCCTGATTTTACCCTCACTTACCAGCTCTATTTCTTGCTGGTCTTAGAAGAAAATTTCAGAAAATGATAAATAGTGAAGTAAATAAGTTTTTTAAAGGCGAGGAGAGAGAGATAAAATAGAAATTGAAGCTTTTACCTGGTATAGAATTAATCTTGGTTGGAATATCAAATACTTGCAAACTGTGAGCACTGCTAGAATCGATCCCTGAGGAGTCAGGAGTAAGCCCTGACCACCACTGATGTGGTGGTCATATAAATAATCAACATATAAATAATCAAATAAATAAATAGAAAAGGGAAGGAGGAAACACATCAAAGAGAGATGAGTTTGGGTTTTTGCAGATAAGTGAGAGACCCTTCGAAGTATAAGAAGAAACTACTCACTCAAATAAGATGTGGATACACCAGAACTGGAATGTGTCCTGCTAGGTTTTGAAAAGTAGGTCTCAGAGTTATTTTTCTAAAAACTTGCCTAACTTATTTGCTTGCCATGTAGATAAGAACCTATTGTCAGAATGCTTTTAAGGGAAAAGAACTGAATTTTCAGTTTTCTTTTTCAAGCTTATCAGAGTCCTTTTATTTTCTACAGAAGATTATCTCTCCTGAGAAGGAACCAAATGTCCATTTGGAGCAGCTCTAGTTTGTTCAGGTCTTAGTTGTTGTGATTTCTAGCATTTTTACTTGGGAGCTAGGAAAAAAACTGGCGAATAGAATTTTTTTCACCCATAAGAATGCAATGCTTTTATTATCAACTAATTAGTTAATTTAGATATAATATCTTATGTCCCCCATCCTATAGTTTCTTCAAGTCATGCTTGGAACAGTTGGTGGGCTAGGGTATGAATCTGGGCATTCTGCAGCAAGCATGCACTTCAACCCATTAAACACTAGCTGTGGCTTGCAAGCAACAGATCTGAGTATCAAATGATCTAGAAAATAAGTAAAATATTAAAAATGCAACTTTGTTAAAAAATTAGAACTGTACTGCATACGTGAAAGTTGAGGTTAATGAAGTGGCATGCTGGCTGCTACCAATACAGTCAGGAATATATAGAAAACTTATTCTTTATTTGTTTTAGTATATGTGCTGCCAAAGCAGCATAAGAAATAAAAAAACTGAGAAACATGAGAAAATTATTCTTCATTCGTAAGGTCAATTTAATTCCTGACAGAACAATAAACAGATTGGTGAGTGATGACAGTGTTATACTTTTCATACTCCTAATTTCTACTTTCAGATACAAACAGAATAATTTTTGTTGTTGTTGTTTTTGAACATTATCTCATTTTGATATTACTATCCATTCATGCATGGGTAATAAACAAAATTAATAGGAAAAATTAAAATTATCTCAATATGATTGTGCAATCATTTAAATACAATTTTAATCTTAATTTTCACAATTATTCATAAATTTTAAAATATATTTGGGCTGCTTTAATTCATTTTTATTATTACTTTATTTAAACACCATGGTTACACTATTGTTCATAAATAGTTTTCTCCACAGATATAGTTTTTTCATGATTGAGTTCCAGTCATATAAACGTACAACACCCTTCTCCAGTACACATGTTCCCTCCACCAATGTCCCCAGTTTCAGTTCTCAAGAGTCTATGACACTGAAAAGGACACAAGAGGGAGCCCTTTCCAATTAAGTCACAGAAAGTTATTTAATTTTTTTTACAGATTTCTCTAAATCCTAACAAGACTACGACATATTCTCTTGTGTCTAATACAAGTACCTTAATATAGTTTTACTCTTATGAAAGAACTATTTTTTCTATAGTTCCATTATACTTTTATTCTTTAGCTAATATTCCAGAAACCACAAAATAGTTTCATTTTTTCAATAAGTATTATTTCTACATATATATTTATATGAGAAGTGTATGTTGTTTAGCATGTTGAGCATTGTAATTTGGGATTTAAATTGGTTTAGGATTCAGAGTATTCTAATTAAAGTCCATTTCTTTCATTGTAGGTCTTTAAGATGATTAGCTACTTCCTCCCTCCATATTTCCCATTTGTAGAAGCAGATAAAAACTTGCAGGTAGCTTCTAAGATTCTATTTTAGTTTTACTGGTTTTATGAATTGTGGTAGTGGTTATATTAATCTTTAGTAAATATTTGGGATTAGGATACCAAATAATTTTAAACTGAAGAAATCAAACTTGTTAAAATATTAATGTAGGGGCCGGAGAGATAGCGTGGAGGTAAGGCGTTTGCCTTCATGCAGGAGGTCATCGGTTCGAATCCCGGCGCCCCATATGGTCCCCTGTGCCTGCCAGGAGCAATTTCTGAGCCTGGAGCCAGAAATAACCCCTGAGCACTGCCGGGTGTGACCCAAAAACCACAAAAAAAATATTAATGTAAAATTTGATATAAATTTAATAGGTTGAAGAAGTGATATAAATATCAGGAAAGAATACTAATTTAGATAAAATTTTATGTAAAAATATTTTAAAAATTTCTACGAAAATGTATTGGTCTTGATCAGTTGATCTGGAGTGACTAGATAAACTCTGTAAAAACATGAAGACATTACTTGAATTTAAAATTTTTTTTTTTGGTTTATTTATTTTGGAGTCACACCTGGCAGTATTCAGGATTTACTCCTGCTTTGTGCTCAGGCATCACCCTGGGGTAGTGCTCTGGGGACCATATGGGATAGATGAGTTGTAATCAAACCCAGGTTGGCCATGTGCAAGGCAAGCACCTTATCCAATGTGCTGTGCTATTGCTTAGGCATATTTGTCTTTTTGATTAATTTGTTGATTTTACTGATTCAAAGTAACTGCTTTATCAGTTTTGAGTGAGGACTGAAGGTCATGATGATCTGTTGTTTTTTAAGCAGGGCTTTTTAAAGATCTATATTTAAAAGAGTAAATAAAGCTTTAGTAGACAAAAGATACTGTTAGAAGGGCTTACATAATCACTATTTTAAAGCAGAGGTAGACAAAATAATCAGTATAATGATGAACTAAACTGCTTTTATCCTGTCTTCAACCCATGGATGTGGTTACTATATTTCACTGTATAATTATCGCACTCTATTTTTTAGTCCAAATACTGGTTTACAGTATTTAATTGCATTATTGTCATAAGGCAATTCTGTTTGTCACATTGCTGAAAACTTAAACAGATTTTTAAAAATAGTAAGCAAACCAGTGGAATAAGAATACAACTTATATTCTTTGTATACTGTGAGCAGTACAACAATTCTCAATAACATTACACATTATTGATAGATGCAAACAAACTCTAGAAAGGCCATTTGCCATTATCTCATATATTATCAAAGATAGATAAATCACAAAGCTCAACAAAAAAACAAAGTTAACTCCTTTATAAAATCAGAGGAGATTAATAGACATCTCCATAAGGACCAATGATGACAATATGCATATAAAAATGTGATCATCATTACAAGCACAAATAAAAACAATAATAAGATATCATCTCACACCAGTAAGAATGACAGGCATCAAAGAAGACTGGAAAAATGCTGCTGGATTAGAACAGCAGTTAGGTATTTAACATGCACACTGCCAACTAGTGTTTTGATCCCTGGAATTCTATATAGTCCTCTGAGCATCACAAGTAGTAATTTTCTTTTCTTTTTTTTTTTGGTTTTCGGCCACACCTGGTGATACTCAGAGGTTACTCCTGACTATGCACTCAGAAATCATCCCTGGCTTGGGGGAACCATATGGGACGTGGTCCGTCCTAGACTAGTGCAGGGAAAGGCAGATGCCTAACCACTTGTGCCACTGCTCTGGCCCACAAGTAGTAATTTCTGTGTGAAGAGACCAGGAATAACTTCTGAGCACCACCAGATGTGATATTGGTGTGAAATAACCCACAAACAAATAAAAAGAAAGAGAAAGTGGAAAAGAAAGAAAGAAAGAAAGAAAGAAAGAAAGAAAGAAAGAAAGAAAGAAAGAAAGAAAGAAAGAAAGAAAGAAAGAAAGAAGGAAGGAAGGAAGGAAGGAAGGAAGGAAGGAAGGAAGGAAGGAGGAAGGAAGGAAGGAAGAAAGAAAGAAAGAAAGAAAGAAAGAAAGAAAGAAAGAAAGAAAGAAAGAAAGAAAGAAAGAAAGAAAGAAAGAAAGAAAGAAAGAAAGAAAGAAAGAAAGAAAGAAAGAAGAGGAAGGAAGGAAGGAAGGAAGGAAGGGAAGGAAGGAAGGAAGAGAAGGAGGAAGAAGAAAGAATAAAGAAAGAAAGAAAGAAAGAAAGAAAGAAAGAAAGAAAGAAAGAAAGAAAGAAAGAAAGAAAGAAAGAAAGAAAGAAAGAAAGAAAGAAAGAAAGAGAGGGAAGGAAGGAAGGAAGGAAAGAAAGAAAGAAAGAAAGAAAGAAAGAAAGAAAGATAAGAAAGAAAGAAAGAAAGAAAAAGAAAGAAAGAAAGATAAGAAAGAAAGAAAGAAAGAAGGAAAGAATTAGGAAGGAGGGAATAAAGGAAGAAAGAAAGATAAAGATAATGAAAACTAAGAAAGAAATGAAGATAATGAAACAAAAAAAAAAAAAAGAAAGTTAATTCAGGCCCGTGGCATGCAAGCAATATACATACTGCATAAAAGCCATATAAATGTTCTTCAGTAGATAAACAAAAGGAATTCTGATTGTACATTACTAAAAAATTCATTGCGGGAAAGGATGAGAGTAATAACTCATACTTCAACCAATACGTACTTGTTTCAAACTTATGTGTTATAGCAAAGATGTTCATTGGAAACTTCATGGTAATGTCAAGACACATATACTTAAAGACAGAAAGAGTTAAGTGCAAATGAAATATTGTAAAATAGTACACGCATGTAGAGCTCTTGCTTTCCATGAGGCCCAACCTGGGTTCGCTGCCCAAAACCTCATATAATCTCCCAAGCACTATCAGGAGTGATCTCTGAGTAAAGATCCCTGAGCATTGCACAATAAAAACCCACCAAATGTAACTCCAGTCACCATTTCACAAAATCTCACAAAAGTTGCTGTGGTAGATGGCCCAGAGGTATATGAAAAAAAAAAAAAGAAAACTCTGCATCATTTATTATCAGACAAATACAAATAAAAGCTATGTTATATCTCACACTGGTAATACATCACAACAAACCAAAAACAACCCTTATTGACATGATGTGGAGAGTAAAGAAAAACCCTAATCTGCTGTTATTGGGTATATTGGACTGCTAGCTTTTTTTTTTTTGGATAAAAATATGCACACTGGGGGCCAGAGAGATAACATGGAGGTAGGGCATTTACCTTGGCATGTGGAAGGTTGGTGGTTCGAATCCTGGCATCCCATATGGTTCCCGGAGCCTGCCAAGAGCGATTTCTGAGCATAGAGCCAGGAGTAAGCCCTGAGCGCTGCTGGCGTGACCCCCCAAAAATATGCACACTACTGAAAAAAGCTAGGAGTTAAATATTTATTTCTAAGAAATTAAGACAGGTTTATAAAAGGCATTTGCACTCCTATGTACATTATAGCAATATTCATAATAACTAAAACTAGGGATACAATCCAAGGTGTCCAAGAACAGATGACTTAATTTTATTTAAAAATTTTTAATTCATTTAAAGAAAATGTATCACATAGTTGACATAAACTAATCATATATTTTTGTTTCAGGCTGACAGAAAACAAAGTTATTATGAAATAGAAAGAAAATAGAGAATAAAAAATGGAAAAAGAAGGGAGAGAGTTCATTAGTAGTTATATTTATGAAAATTGTTGTATCACCAATAAAAGTCTTCAATACAATAGCCAAAAGTTTAGTATGCTCCCTTTATTTTTTTGTCTTTAGAGATTGGAGATACACTAAAAAAAAAAATGACTAAAATTTTAAAAAAACTATGCCTTTTAGGGGCAGAAGTGATGGTGCAGCGATAGGGCATTTGTCTTGCATGCAGCTGACCTTGTCTTGCATGCAGCTGACCTAGAAGGGACCCGCGGGTTGATCCCCAGTGTCCCATATGGTCCCCCCAAGTCAGGAGCGATTTCTGAGCACATAGCCAGGAGTAACCCCTGAGCGTCACCGGGTGTGGCAAAAACAAAACAAAACAAAAAAAACCCATAAATTAAAAAAAAAAAAAAACTATGGCTTAAAAGCACAATGGAGTATTATTAATGAGGTATTAGAAAATAGAAAAACGGGGCCCTGAGAGATAGCACAGCGGCGTTTGCCTTGCAAGCAGCCGATCCAGAACCTAAGGTGGTTGGTTCGAATCCCGGTGTCCCATATGGTCCCCCGTGCCTGCCAGGAGCTATTTCTGAGCAGACAGCCAGGAGTAACCCCTGAGCACTGCCGGGTGTGGCCCAAAAACCAAAAAAAAAGAAAAAAGAAAATAGAAAAATGTGATTCTGTAGAATATAATACATAGTTAATTTAGTCAGAAGGAGAGGAACAGATACAGTGTAAATCCCCTCATATGTTAAATATGAATAACATGATAAAGAAATAATAAATTCCCCAAACTCAACAGAAACGTTGAGCTGATCTTTTGTAGGAAGATTACCCTGGTTTGGTTGTAAGGAGACACTGAAATGGTGGTGAAGGTAAATGGACACAATGGTACAGAATGTGATGCTTGAAAACTTTGTGTATGAAACAGTACCCTACCATGAGCAGTATTTTAAAACTTGATGGCTATAATAAAATTTAAGACATAGAAATACAGTTATAAATAATAATAATAATGATAAGGTTTATAGGAATATGAATACCATGACATTAAAAGATACAGTATCAACAATCCAAGTGGATTACTTTGACAAATTAGATTCTACTTTCAATATTAAGTAGTCATTAATTTCTTAGTAGTTGTGAGTTTTTTGAAATACACCTTTTCTATATATCTATATCTATATAAAGATATCTTTATTTCTGTTCAATATAATGAACAGAACTGAGTTGACTGTGCAGGCACCTCATGTGGTCTGAGCATCACCAGGAGTGACCATGAGTACAGAGCCACATGTAAGCCACTTTTACTACTGGCTGTGGTCCCCAAACCTAAAATAATATGAGTAATAAATAAAAAATAAAGGCTTTGTTAATTTTTGAAAATAAAAATTGGATCCAGAAAAGACAGGTATCAAAGGATTATTATGACTCAGTGTTTAAAAATGATTAAAGCCTTGATTTTCATTCTCTCTCTAGGATCTGCACATACTGTACTCTGATAATAAGGATATAGACTTGTATATAACTGCTAAATCTTCATCTGCAAGTAGCTTTTGTTTATCTACTGTTGACTGTGATAAAGACTATAAATTCTCATCCATTTAATCCTCAATCATTCATAAAAAGGGTACAAATTAATGCTTACTATATATACAAAGAAATAGAGCAACAATAAGTTGTTTGCTGCTGAATAAAAGTTGTTCATAAACTGAGTTAAATGGTAGTAAATAAAATTAAGCCTGCTTATTTATTGTTCCTGCTTTTAACTTTAATGCTGCATTACCCTTCCAGACGTTAGCACTGCCATAAAATAATAAAATATTATAAATAATAAAATAATAGATATGCCTATCCATAAAATCATGGAATTATAATATAATTACCTTATTTGGCATTTTTAATACAAATATCTAAAGCAGGTTAAACTAAATGAGTGTTTGCCTCTAAGGAACATGATTGGGGAGTTGGAATGATGAAGGAAAAGATGTTTTGTGTCTAGAGTTTTCATAATTTGTTAAGTATATGTTTAATTTACTTTGATTAAACTTTAAAAATTATTAACAGCCATAATCTAGGAATCTTATTTCAAGTCAATATATATATATATAATTCATCATTTCTAAAATTACACACATATAATACAGAGAAGTCTCTGAGTCTATATTCTTGAGGGAGCAAAGTTCTGGAGAGAGGAAAAGAAAAGCATAATCAGGAAAGTATTTCATGAATACATTTCTGAAAAAATTGAGTAGAAAGATATATTAGAAGGAAAAAACTTAAATTTTAAACATTTCAATACATATTCGGATTTATATATATAAGGCTCAACCATAAAGACTCCAAGTTTTGAGTTTTTTTTCCCCTTAGAGTTTTGAGGTATTTTTTTTTCAGGAATAAAACTCAAAGGTACATACATGCAAGGCAAATGTTCAATTGATGAGCTATGTCCCCCAGCTATTTTATGCTTATTAATGAGTATTGTAATTTTATTCAATTTAAAATATTTATTAAATTCAGGTTTGGAGAAGTCTCTTCAGTGGTGCTCAGGGACTCAGAGGTCACACCCAGATCTACTCAATTTAATGGTGGTTGGCCTCTCATGATAGGACTCAGCTCTTCAGAGCTTCTCAGAACCAGAAATTCT
This sequence comes from Suncus etruscus, assembly GCF_024139225.1. NCBI lineage: Eukaryota > Metazoa > Chordata > Mammalia > Eulipotyphla > Soricidae > Suncus > Suncus etruscus. The sequence goes on along the minus strand of NC_064851.1, from coordinate 148,852,368 downwards.
GGGACCACAAGGGCCATCCCAGTGGTATTCAGAGAAACATACAGTGCTGAAGATATGAATTAGGACCTTACATGTGGCTTGTCATATGTCCTGCCATTTGAGTTATCTCTCATGACTATTTGATTTATAACACTTTTCAAATAGGTAATTGCACAATTCAGGATTTCCTCACTAGCTCTTCTATGGCCTTCATTAAGTGTTTTTTCTTATTACCTATTAACTAAGTTTATCTTAACAATTTAAATGCCTTGGGCTAGATATAGTGCTGTGGATAAGGCTATTGGCTTGCACACAGTCCTTCCAAATTGGACCCTTATATCCCGTGTAGTTACTCAAAACCCCTCCAATGAGTTATCTCTGAGTGCAAAGCCAGGATTAAGTCCTATGAACAGCCAGGTGTGATCTCAATATAAAAAAAATCTAAAAACAAATAAATAAAATAACTTTATAAAGTACTCTGTAAAACAATAAAAGTTGTAGGTCTGTCTGTTACTAGTATTCAACTGTGATGTTCAAGGACTATGATATTCAAGGACTATTCCTGGCTTTGTATTTTTTGGATGCTGGGGTAACAACTATGATACCCAAAATAGAACCAAGACATACAAGGTAAGTTTCTGTAACTCTACCTCCAGTCCCTGAGGAAAAGTTTTGTGCTTACATTTTAAAAGATGTTAAGCTTTTTTTCAAGATGTTATAGTAATATGATTTGTGAAGGAATGCATATTTATGTATAGGATACCTCAATATTATAATCATTGATTCTGTGCAAAATTTTAAATCAATGTTTCTTTGTAGTTTGCCCTTTTTAGAACAGAAGGAATAAAATACATAGATGTCAGTACTGACTTCTATATAAAAACAATTTTAGGGTCCGGGCGGTGGCGCTAAAGGTAAGGTGCCTGCCTTGCCTGCGGCTAGCCTTTGGACGGACCGCGGTTCGATCCCCGGTGTCCCATATGGTCCCCCAAGCCAGGAGCAACTTCTGAGCACATAGCCAGGAGTAACCCCTGTGCATTACCGGGTGTGGCCCAAAAAACCAAAAAAAAAAAAAAAAAAAAAAAAAAATTTTAAATACAGAATCTGATAAAGGACCTTTTGGGGAAGAGTTCTACATTCCTAAAATATGAGAAGAGCTGAAAAGATAACCAAATACAATAATATTTCTTGATAAACTTTGTTTCTATCAGGAAGAAGAAATTTATTCATGACTACATTTTATATTTCACAGGTAGAAAGGGTTGGACAATGATTTTCTTATCATTTTTGAAGTACTGAACTACTCTGATTTAAAATATTGTTTTATTTAAAATAAATATATTTTTAAATATTTAAAATAAAATAAATTTATTTTAAATTATTTAAATAAAATATCATTAAAATAATGATGCTTCCCCATGTTTATAATTTCAACACCACCCATTACCTATGTATCATCTTTGCTCCACTAAAGGTTTACAATGCCTGAGTCCTTTTAATGAACCCCCCCCAAAAAACATCATTCATGTCTATCACAATGTGATCTTGTTATGATGTTTTTTGGCCCTTGTTGCTACCTTGCTATTACTAATTCCCACATCATAGGAGAAAGATCATCCAATATCTATGCCTTTCCTTCTGATTGACTTCACTCAACATGATTCTAGTTCCAACCATACATAAAATTAACGTGATTTTATTCTATCTTAGAGCTTCATAGTATTTCTTGTTTGTATTATACCACAACTTTTTGGATCTATTTATCCATGGATACACAATTAGGTTGTTTTTATATCTTGGATATTTCACTAAGTGCTGCAATGACCAAACAAGTGCTAGTATGTTTTTCCAAATTAATGTTTTTTTTGTTTGGGGGATGGAAGCAAAGAAAGGTAATACTGGGTTGTGTAAGACTTTTACTCCTATGATTCCTTCCTTCTCTTTCTTTCTTTCTTTCTTTCTTTCTTTCTTTCTTTCTTTCTTTCTTTCTTTCTTTCTTTCTTTCTTTTCTTTCTTTCTTTCTTTCTTTCTTTCTATTCTTTCTTCTCTTTTCTTTCTTTCTTTCTTTCTTTCTTTCTTTTCTTTCTTTTTTCTTCTTCTTTCTTTCTTTCTTTCTTTTTTCTTTTCTTTCCTTCCTTCTTTCTTTCTTTCTTTCTTTCTTTTCTTTCTTTCTTTCTTTCTTTCTTTCTTTCTTTCTTTTCTTTCTTATCTTATCTTTCTTTCTTTCTTTCTTTTTTCTTTCTTTCTTTCTTCTTTCTTTCTTTCTTTCTCTTCTTTCTTTCTTTCTTTCTTTCTTCTCTTTCTGTGGTTCTCAGGGATTACTCTAGCTCTGCACTTAAGAGTTTACTTTTGGCAGGCTCAGGACCATATGGAATGCCAGAAATCAAATATGGGTGGCTGCCTAGAAGGAAAGTGTATTTAATATGGACTTATCCCCCTTTACCTACTGTACTATCACTTTAGGCCCCATTCGCCTATAATCTTTCTAAATTAAACTCTATTGATTTCCATAATGACTGAAACAAATGACATTCCAACTGCATTGATGAGGAATTCTATATCACCACAACCCTCACTGTTTCCTGTTACATTAATATGTATGATCCTCACTGAAACGAGATGATAGTTCAACATTGCTTTGACTTGTGTTTCCCCTTATCATTTTCCTTATATTAGTGACAATGATTATATTTTAATATGGGGCAATAATTTTTATAAGGTAAATTTGTTTGTTGCTGTGTGCATATCCCTGTTATAGAGAAACAGCATGTCACTAATGTCTAAATTAGCTTTAGTTCCTAATAATCTAACTGATTATTTCAACATAGAAACTCTAAAGTCGCTCTTGCAGCTGAGTGCGGATTGAATGAAGAACGTGATAATGTGCATTTTAGTTGGAATGTGTGGCCTTACAGCCGTCTTGAGGCTACCAGGGTGATTGTTCCTCTGGCTTGTCCTCCTTACACCTTTAAAGGAACGCCTAGACTTGCCTCCTGTACAGTATGACCTGTGCTGTGCAGCAGACCAACGGTGCAAAGCCATTCTTAATCCACTACTCCAAGTTAATTATCGAGCAAAACGTTGGGCCTGTAATTTCTGCTTCCAAAGAAATCAGCTTTCCTCTGTCTTACACAGGCATTTCTGAGACTAATCAGCCTGCAGAATTAATGCCTCAGTTTTCTACTATTGAGTATGTGATACAGCAAGGTCTCCAGATGCCTTTGATCTTCCTCTATGTGGTTGACACATGTCTTGAAGAGGAATGACCCTTCAGGCACTCAAAGAATCCCTCCAGATGTCCCTGATCCTGCTGCCCTCCAGATATGCTGGTGGGAGGATGCTGCAGGTCCACGTGCTCAGTTGTGAAGGAATCTCCAAAAGTTATGTCTTTCGTGGGACCAAGAATTTAACTGCATAGCAAACACAAGACATGTTGGGCCTAACCAAATCTGCCCTGCCACGCAGCAAGCAAGACCAGATCAGCCATAGGAGCACCCTTCTGTTTCCAGCAGATTTCTACAGTCCCATTCATAAGATTGACATGAATCTGACTGACCTTCTTGGGGAGCTACAGAGGGAGCCATGGCCCGGAAACTCAAGGGAAGAGACCTTTGTGATCCACTGGCGTTGCTTTATCCATTGCTGTTGGCTTATTGGAGGGTACTTTCCCGAACATTGGAGCCAGGATTATGCTGTTTACAGGAGGTCCTCCCACCCAAGGACCTGGCATGGTGGTTGGAGATGAATTAAAGGTTCCTAATCGGTCCTGGCATGATATTGAGAAAGACAACGCACATTTTATGAAAAAAGCAACCAAGCATTATGAGATGCTAGCTAACCGACTGCTGCCAACGGTCACTGCATTGATATTTATGCTTGTGCTCTTGATCAGACTGGAGTTTTTGGAGATGAAGTGTTGTGCAAATCTCACTGGGGCCATATGGTGATGGGAGATTCTTTGAATACTTTTCTCTTCAAGCAGACATTCCAAAGGATTTTCAGTAAAGACTTTAATGGACACTTCCGAATGGCATTTGGGGCTACTTTGGATGTAAAGACCTCTCGGGAACTGAAGGTTGCAGGAGCTATTGGACCGTGTGTATCTCCAAATGTGAAAGGCCCCTGTGTGTCAGAAAATGACACACAAGTATTGGTGGCACGAGTCAGTGGAAAATCTGTGGTTTGGATCCCACAACTACGCTTGGCATCTATTTTGAAGTGATCAATAGCACAATGCTCCGGTCCCCCAGGGAGGCAGAGGGTGCTATTCAATTTGTCACACAGTATCAACACTCCAGCACCCAAAGGCGCATCCGTGTGACCACTATTGCCCGAAATTGGGCAGATGCACAGAGTCAGCTCAGACACATCGAAGCAGCATTCGACTAGGAAGCCGCTGCCATGTTTATGGCCTGGCTGGGAGTGTTCCGAGCTGAGTCCCAGGAAGGGCCTGATGTGCTTAGGTGGCTGGACCGACAGCTTATTCGACTGTGTCAGAAGTTCAGGCAGTATAACAAAGAAGACCCAAGTTCATTCCTATTATCAGATTCTTTTCCTCTGTCCTCAGTTCATGTTCCATCTCATTTCTTCAACTGTTTACCAACAGTCCTGATGAGTCGTCATATTACAGACACCATTTTACCTGACAGGATCTAACCCAGTCCCTCCTTAAGATCTTATTCATTCCATGGGCCTCCAGAGCCAGTTCTCCTGGACTGGAGCAGTATCTTAGCTGTCAGGATTTTGCTGATGAACACTTTCTTCCAAATTGTCATTTATTTTGGTGAGACCATAGCCCAGTGGCGCAAAGCTGGTTACCAAGATATGCCTGAGTATGAAAACTTCAAACATCTTCAGCAGGCACCCCTGGATGATGCCCAGGAAATTCTGAAAGCACGCTTCCCTATGCCCCGGTACATTAACACAGAGCATAGAGGCAGTCAGGCTCGATTTCTATAATCCAAAGTGAACCCTTCTCAGACACATAATAACCTATATGCTTGGGGACAGGAAACGGGAGCTCCCATCTTAACTGATGTTGTCAGCCTGCAAGTCTTCATGGGACCATTTAAAGAAGTTGACATTCTCCAGTGCCAGTTAAGCAGGGGACAAGGAATAGGAATGTGAAGCCAAAACTGTCGGCCTACATTCATGGCTGTTTATCAAGGCTTACTAACATTCCTTTCACTTCTCTGGTGGGTTTTGATAAATAATAAAAGGAAGTGTTGGGTGTAGCTGTTAAAATCAATAAAACAAAGAAAGAAACTCTAAATCTTTGTTCCTTCCATCTCTTTCTTGGGGTGGGGGTTGGGACACACCTGGCAATGCTCAGGGGTACTCCTGGCTCTGCACTCAGAAATCACTCTTGGTGGGATGCCAGGGATCGAAACTGGGTCTGTCCCAGGTCGGCACAGTCAAGGCAAACACCTTACCCTGCCCCCTCTTCCACCTCTTCCTTAAAAATAAAGTCATCATAAATCTTTACACATTTAAATAGGGCTATTAATCTCATATGTAAATACAGATATTTAAATACTTGATTATAATATTTATAGGTATGTTCTTTGCAGTTTCTCAGGAAAGTGCTTTATAATAGAGCATGAGAGAACAACTTTAATAATCTAATTCTCTTTAGTGAAATGATATGAGTGCTAAAGCAGTCACAGAAAAGTAAAAGTCAGAAAAATCATCACTACTTTAAATCTTTATTCCCAATCTACACAGCTTACTTTCTCTGTGAATTTTAATTACTAGAGAAATCATGGCCCCCACAAATTTAATGTTAAAAATAATTAATCTGAAATAGTCCACCATATTCAAATGAATAGACTCTTTTTGAGTTGATGGAAATTATAATGAAGATAAGAAGCTCTGTCTTCACAATAGACATCTAAAAATGTCATGGGTCCTTTTAGATACTTTTATGATATAATATCAATATCTATTGCTCAGCAGTCTATTTAGATATAAGGTAATGGCATTTCTGCCAGTTGTTATGTATCATCACTGAGTTGTTATTGCATCAATATAAACTCTCATTGATCTTGTTTTTGATAGTATTTTATTTCTTAATATGTGGGTAAAAGCTTTTGCTAACACTCCATACTAATTGACTACACTCTGAATATTTGTCATTAAAAGATTATGACTTCAGATAATTGCATCATTAGTTCACTGAAAGCATGCTAGATGAAAATTTGTTTTGAGCCCAAACACCTGGTAACAAAGACTGGGTTATTTTTAGTCGTTAAAGTTATGCCTGCTTACATAACCTTTTTCTTTATAATAATTAATAAGAAAAACTCATAATTGGAAGCAGGTGCTAAAATGAGCAAAGGCATTTCTTGTGGGCAAATTTTGTTCACAAAAAATGTTTTTTGTTTTTTGTTTTTTTTAAAGATCTCTTATGGAGAACTCTGGCATTTAAGAACATTTGTTCTCTTTGACTAATAAGATTGCTTGTTAGACTCTTATAAGTCAGCCATAGAGAAACACACGGTTGGCATTATAGATATTAATCAGTGGCCTTCATTAAAAGGTTTCTATAGAAGGATAGGAACAGTAGTACAGTGGATAGGCATTTGCCTTAAATGTGGCGACATAGGTTCAATCCTCAGCACCCTATGTGGTTTCCTGAACCCTCCAGGAGAGCTCCCTGAGTACCAAGATGTGTGTGGTCCTTCCCTCCAAAAATAAATAAATGTGCTCACAAAAAATAAAAATAAAAGGTATCTACATAAAAGTCCTATTCAAAAGGATAGGAATAGATGCCTCTCTTGGGACATATTTCTATTTGCTCTAACCTATGTATATAGAAAATCAAGAGCAAAATTTTAACAATGTGTGTCCAAAAACTTATGTATAAGAGAGCATGAGACCATGTTGCTTGCTATATAATATTCTTGAGTTTCCATACATATATAAGTATTAATATATACTCATGACTATGTATAATGTTATAGAAAACTGAAGATTTCAATTCATAGGATGTATTCACTTCTATGATAACTGTTTGCCTTTTTAGCTTGACTCTGTTTTTGACACTGTCTTATCTCTAAATAATAATTTATCTTTAACAACTTAGGAAAGAGCATTTAGGAGGGGGGAGAGCAAGACAGAGACAAAAGATAAAGAATCAGATAGATAGCATGTTGGAATCTCAGCACAGATTCTTTATGCAAGTTCCTCACAAGCAAATTGAAGTTAGAGATTTCCATTTTATCACATTAATCAGAGATCATGATAAGGTAAAAGATAAGGTAAGAGAGAACTTTTGAAACTAAAAAGGAACTTTCGGGGCTGGAGGGATAGCATGGAGGTAAGTCACTTGCCTTGCATGCAGAAGGATGGCGGTTCGAATCCCAGCATCCCATATGGTCCCATGAGCCTGCCAGGAGCGATTTATGAGCATAGAACCAGGAGTAACCCCTGAGTGCTGCCGGGTGTGACCCCCCCCCAAAAAAAAAGAAACTTTCAACAGTTTAAGTATAATTTGCAGTGAAGAATGGTGCATGGTTACCATTCAAAATCATGTCAAAAAATCAAGTACTTAGAAATGATTTTAATAAAATTTGTTTTATATATATATATATATATAACAAATTTTATTAAAATCATTTTATATATATATAAGTATATATATATATAAGTATATATATATATACTTATGAAAAGTATATATATATATATATATATACTTATGAAAACTTCAAACACTGGTGGTGGTAATGACTCTAATTCACTGTCAACTGTGAAACCTTGTAATTAACAATGATATCAATAAAAAAAATTTACACTGGTGGTGGGAATGGTCCAATTTCACTGTCACTAGTACCTCAAATATAACTGTGAAACAGTTGTAATTCACATTGGTCACAATAAAAAATATTTTAAAAAAAGAATGATGTACTTTTTAAAAAAAATTCATTTTGTTTCTTTGATTGATTTTTTGGGGGGCCACACCCAGCCACACTCAAGTGTTACTGCTGGTTTGCATTCAGGAATCATTTCTATTGGTGCTTGAGGAGCCATATGGAACACCAGGGATATAAACCAGGTCTGTCTTAAGTAAGGTAAGCACCCTACCCGCTGTGCTATTGCTTTCAGCCCCAGAATGATGTACTTTTATAAATCAAAAGTGAGAAAAGGTAAGTAAAGTGAAATCTGTTCTTATATAAACCTTAATTTCAAATGGTCCTCATCAACTCTTGCTTTATTTTCAACCTACATATCTCACAGATAATCCTTCAGAAAGTTTTAATTTCTCTCTGATTTATTTTATCATCTTTTTTTCCTTATAAAATACATCTCCTTTAAGATAAATTGTCAGTTAAATATTTTTCCCCTGACTCATAAAGTTTCACCTGACATAATCCAGACCAGGTTCAGCAGTACTCAGCAGAATTTGTGGTGCCAAAAATAGAAACAGGTTGGGGTGTATTCAAGGCATGCACCTTAAATACCATCCTACTTACCTCCTGTCTCCAAGGAATCTCTATTCTAGTTTTTAAATCTTCTTTCTTTCTTTCTTTCTTTCTTTCTTCTTCTTTCTTTCTTTCTTCTTTCTTTCTTTCTTTCTTTCTTTCTTTCTTTCTTCTTTCTTCTCTTTCTTTCTTTCTTTTCTTTCTTTCTTCTTTCTTTCTTTCTTTCTTTCTTCTTTCTTTCTTTCTTCTTTCTTTCTTTCTTTCTTTCTTTCTGTTCTTTCTTTCTTTCTTTCTTCTTTTCTCTTTCTTTCTTTCTTTCTTTCTTTCTTCTTTTCTTTCTTCCTTTTCTTTTCTTTCCTTTTTTCTTTCTTTTCTTTCTTTATTCTTTCTCTTCTTTCTTTCTTTCTTTCTTCTTTCTTTCTTTCTTTCTTCTTTCTTTCTTTCTTTCTTTCTTTTTATTTCTTTCTTTCTTTCTTTCTTTCTTTCTTTCTTTCTTTCTTTCTTTCTTTCTTCTTTCTTTCTCTCTCCTCTCTCTCTAACTTTCTTATTGTAGTTGTCTGATAATGGCTATTATGTCAATGTTATATAGGCATGGTCATAAAATAGAACTAATAGTCTTGCGTATAAAATAGTAAATGACACTAAGATCTGCATATTTACTGGTATATTTGAAATTCTCAATCTCTAATAGAAATCATATTGCCAAGCTAAAACAATCTTCTGAAGAATGCTATTTTCCCATAACATATTGTTTGGAGATACCTATCACACAAACCTGATTAGGCATGGCTACAACCAAGTGTCCTAAGGTAGAATGAATGCAGGCACAGTAAGTAGTGGGAAGTTAGCTGAGTGGTTTGTTTGTTTGCTTGCATGCTTGCTTGCTTGTACTCTAGAAAGCACTTTCTGAGACAAGACATTCAATTAATATACTTGTTCTCTGACCGATGAGAAAATGGTTTTGTTTAACATGTGGTGAAAGAAAGTCAACCCTCAGCAACAGACCATAGTTTGGGAAGAATGGAATTTTCCTTCAAACTATTTCTTGTTTGAATAGCAACCAGAGGTTGCAGTTCCTTTAAACCCTGTAAGCTGTTGATGTTCAAGCTTGCTACAGATTAAGGTCCCTGAATATCTTGCTTTCTCTGTATATAAAATATCTCCAGGACAGGTTTTGTAAAAAGTAAATTTTAACGTTGCCAATAAGGGGGTTTTACCTCAATCCTAACCTTCACATATTTTCCAAAGGAAAGGTCTGTCAAAGTTTTAACAGCAAAAAAAGTTCTTCCTATACTGCTAATACCTCCTCTGTTCCCTTGACCTCACTCCTCACCATAAAAAAGTTTGAGCTCCTTATCTTTTAAGTCCAGCTGCTGCTTTTTGTCCCATAGTGAGGTTCTTCTGGAAATCATTGCTGGATTTTGCAATGACCTATTTCAGCAATTCCCTAATCAAAATTCCGGGTATTTACCCCCAACCATTTCTGTAGATTTTGCTATAGTCAGAGAAAGATTTGTAGAATCTTTCCCTATTTGGCCATCTTGGTCCACTCTGTTTACTCTAACCTATCTTAAACAATGTAATTGAAGGTTATGAAGATTGTAAGATAGAGTCAGTCCCTTAGTAAAATGTATAGAAAATAAAATCTCACTTAATTTTAAAGAGAGAGTTTATAGAATGGCAAGATAATTGAGGATATGGTTAGTAGGGTAGGGCTATCCTATCATCAAAATTTATAGAATTTTTATTTTTGATAGACAAAATTTTTTGGCAAAAGAATACATGTGAATTCATGCTTCTACTTGTTCACAAATATACTAAAATATGCTCTTATATTTTATGTCTGCAACTTGTTCTAGCCACATTGACCTAGTTAATGAGTTGGGAATCTTATTTAAAAATACATGTGCATATCCACGGGAATGCACTAAAGAACAGATCAAATAGTAAAAAATGCCTGCCTTGCAAACCTAACTAAGACCAGTGAAGCTGTGAGTTTAATTTGTCATAACCCACATTCTTTTGAGTGAAATTCCAGTAGTTTTATTATTTGGAATCCCCAGTGGCACTGCAAAGTGTACGATTCCTTTTGAGCACAGCAATTAATTTTGTTAGTGTTGCAGCAAAGTGTATATGACCTCTGGCCATAACAACAACAACAACAACAGAAAGCAACTGGGAAATTTTAAACGTGTGCACATAGTCAATCTCAAACTAGCTGAATCATATTCTATAGATATTGATTCTGAAAGTAAAAATACCCATAGGATTTATTATATAAAAATATCTGAAAGATGTGCTCAGACTTCTCTCCATCTAATGCCTGTGTGAGATACAAGAGTTTCACTCGGTGAAAATTCTGGTATTCATTGTTAATTTGAGTTTTTAATTTATCTGGCTATCATCTGCTGGTCAAATTAACTATTACTAGCAAGAGATAGTTTTGCCATATTTCTGCCAGTAGCTTTGATTTAGCTAAGTAATCAAACCTCTGTGAACCTGAATTTACTCCTCTGAAATAAAGAAATAATAAACACGATACTGTAGAATATTTTTCTAATTTTTCCACTTTCTTAATATGTTAAATAGGAACTTCCTGGTGATGCTGTTGACCATATATTAATGAGATAATATATTCTTGGTTACCCTACAAGACAACTTACTCTTGAGGATACATATATAATACATACATATATATCCTAGTCTGTAAAGTATTTTTTTATTCACATAAATGATTTCTGTTGAAATGTAGAAGCTTCTTTATTTCATATAGTCTCACTTGTTTACTTTTGGTTCTATTTTCTTTGTCAATAGTATTGAGAAAGATTCTATTAAGTTCAATATTGTAAAACAGTTCTCACTATATTTGCACCAATATAATTTGTGGAAATCCATATTACATTGTGGCTTTTAATACATGTCAGATTAGCTTTCGTGCTTAATGTAAGAATGAGGTTTGCGTTCATTTTTTTTGTACATGTGACTACCAGTTTTTCTAAAACTATTTTTCAAGAATCTTTTCTTGCACATGTCATGCTCAGCTCCTTTGTCAAAGATTAGTTGTTCATATACTTGAGAACCTGTTGCACAAGAGACAGAGTTCTCAACTCTGTTCCATCAATTTAAGAGTTTTGTCTTTGTTCCAATACCAAGTTCTCTTGGTTGAAAGTAAGGAAGTCTTCCAACCTTGTTTCCCACAGGACTATTGTGTTATATTTTTTAATTCTTACTTCAAAGTCATTGATTACTAAGAAATATATACTTTTATATGTATTTATTTTGTATACTTCACTTTACAAGTTTATTGTTCCTATAGGTTTTTGTAGTCTTTTAAATTTTCAAAATATGTACTGTATAATCTAAAATAGTATTAATATTTGATTTGTATTTTCAATAAGGATACCCTCAATATTTTTTTCTTCTGTAATTTTTATGGCCATGACTTATAAGGTGAGTGGCTCCTTATTAAGTTTTCTCCTAGTTGATCTCTCTGTGAGAGAATATTGTTAAATCTCACCTAGTGTGTCACTCTCACTGTCTTTCTGTAATTGCCTTAATGTTTTTAATTTCCTTTATTAGGTCATATATTCTTTAGGAGGGCAATTTTTTAGGTACAGATCCTGAGGTCACTATGAAAATAACTATTCCTGTTCTTCCTTTTTTAATTAGAAGGATATTATACATTTCATAAGTGCAAGAATCTTGTCTTTTTTTTGGGGGGGGCACACCTGGCAGCGCTCAGGGGTTACTCCTGGCTCCAGGCTCAGAAATTGCTCCTGGCAGGCTCAGGGGACCATATGGGATGCCGGGATTAGAACCACCATCCTTCTGGATGCAAGGCAAATGCCTTACTTTCATGCTATCTCTCCGGCCCCAAGAATCCTGTCTTTTAAGTCAAATGTTTGCATGTAATATTTTTGTTAGTATTTGACTTTGAGCCTTTGAGTATCCTTAATGCTTAGATTTGTCTCATGTAGGCATTCTATCTTTAGATTCATTCTACTTCGCTGTGTCTCTTGTTTCATTTACCCAGGTCATTGATATTTAATAAAATAATTGAGATGAAGGAATCTGTTTCCATCATCTTGTATAAGTCGAGAGCTGTGTAACTTTGTCATGTCTAAAGCAACTTCTTTAATGTTTCTTGAAAATCTGATCTCAAGACCCTGGACTTCCTAAGACAATATCCATGAAACTTTTTTATCATTTCTTCAAATTTGAATAATAACCTAGATGAATAGAATTTTTTTAGTGTCATGTTGATTTTATTGATGTGTTTTATTGTTGTTACATATACCACTGTTCTCTTTTGGCATGTGTGTTCTCATTTTATAGTTCTGCTGTAGACTGATCGAAGAAATTTTGTATATAAAGTCCTTCTTTGATCTTGTTGCTTTTAATATTCTGTCTCTGTTTTTTGGCATTTGTAATTCTGATTACAGTATGTGTTGGAGGGTATTTTTTTGGGTGGTGGTGGTGGTGAGGCTTATTTCAGTTAGGATTTTTCAATCCTCTTGAATCTGAGTGCATGCCCTTAAGAATTGGTGCATGCATTGATTTTCTGACAAGCAATTCTCCTAATTTTCCTTTACATCCTCCTGAGTTTGATGATTCTAATACTGTTTCTCTTAAATTCATTTCAGAAATATTGGATGCATTATTTTTAGACTTTTTAAATATTCAGTTAGTTTCTAAGGAGTACCTGCATCTTATATTTTTGATCACTGATATTTTTATACTGCTGCCATTATTTTGATGTGGCATGTAATCCACAAGCAACTTCAGAGAACACAAAAATTTCTCATTATAGCATTATAAGAACAATCTAATTCTTCCCTCCTAGATACAGGTAGCCTCTACATCTGGACTTTATCATGTTCAATTGTCCCAGACCTTCTGCTTGTCATCCCAACTTTTAGGACCCCATTCACAAACTGAGCCAGTAACTCTGCTTAAGGTTACCTGTTTCAAGAACCATCTGGAATTCAACACTCAGTTTTACTCCTCAGAAAACTCCTGGTAAGTTTAACTACAAAAAACATAGGGTTGAAGAGATAATAAAGCAGTTAAGGCACTTGCCTTGCATGCAGATGATATTTTATCTTTGTCAACCACATATGTCCCTCTGAGTTTTTTCAGGGGTTATTCCTGAGTGAAAAATCAGAAATAAGCATGAAGAATTGTTGGGTATAGCTATAAAATAAAACAAAATAAAATATATGACCCACACAAATAAACAGAAGACACACTGGGGAAGTCAGATACAGTTTGTTTGATTTAATGAGTAAAATAATAGCATGGAAGATTCTACCAGTGACAGTCAACTCTGTAACATTTCAGATAATGACTAGAGATACTATGATGAAGATGTTTAATTAGCTAAAAAATTATGGTATATGTAGTCATCAAAGCACAAGAAAATATGAGTGTAGAAATTGTGAAGTTAGAATATCAAACAAAGGAACTGAAAAATATTGCGGTTGAAATAAACTCAATAGAAAGCCTGAGCTAGTAAAATAACAACATCTAATAAATGAATGGTGAGCTCTGATCTGAGATGCAATGAATCTCTAGAAAGCAACAGAAGATAGAAAAATGTTTGAAAAGAAATGAACAGTACACTAGAGAACTATGGCATGAGTTCAAGAGGAACAAATCAGAGTCATCAGAACTCTTGAAAAATAGGAATGAAAATTTGATGAAGGAATATTCATCAAAGAGATTGTTAGATAAAATTTTTGCATTGTTGAGGAATGCAGTTCTTCAGATTAAAATGCCTCAAGCTCTAGTAAAAAATATAACCAAAAACAAAAGTTTCAGATACATTGTAATCAGAATGACAAAAAAATAAAAGCAGAGACTAAATCCTTATATAACGATATCAAAGGAGCATCTTATATACAAAAGGACTTCCATAAGATTCACATACACTCTATTAAATGAGTTTCTATGACCCAGAACAGAATGGTGTTATATAATTTTTTTAAAAAATTAGTAAAATGAGTGCTACTCTGAGTATCCTACTTAACTGTACTATTATTAAAATTTAAAAGAATAATATAGAAATTAATGGACAACATATCTTAGGAAATCCAAAAGTTAAATTTATTTTTTTCAAGATACATTATTCAAGGACTTCTTTAAAAGAAAAAGCTGCAGGAGTCTTGTGTCTCAGCAATTCTAGTGGGACGGAGTCCTTCACGTAGGAAAACGGGTAACATGAGCGGCTGAATATGAAATATGAAATAATTGAGACTACACAAAATACATTGTATGGGGACCCACATCTGCATCATATTTGATTACAGGCGAGAGACAAACTTTACTTTTTCAGCTGATCTATTAAGCACAACTCTGGTATGCAAGGTATTTCCAGGGAAACAAAGGGCAGAGAATTTTAGGAGAAGAAAGACAATGATACCAACCCCTAGAATATACATATCTAAAGGTGAAAAGAAATCCTTAGCTGGGGGCCGGAGAGATAGCATGGAGGTAAGGCGTTTGCCTTTCATGCAGGAGGTCATCGGTTCGAATCCCGGTGCCCCATATGGTCCTCTGTGCCTGCCAGGAGCAATTTCTGAGCCTGGAGCCAGAAATAACCCCTGAGCACTGCCGGGTGTGACCCAAAAACCACAAAAAAAAAAAAAAAAAAAAAAAAAAAAGAAATCCTTAGCTGAAAGGGAGGAAGTTCTAGTTTAGAAAGGAGTGTTCTGGTTTTGCAAGAAGCTTCTAATAGCAAAAGAAGAAAAACTGGTAGCTGGTGACTGGCTGAACTCAATCTTTGAGTTGCAAATTAACTAGTCCGAGGGAACTTAGCAGTTTTATTTGGTACTGAAATTTCTTTTGACTGCAGAAAAACTGAGGCCGAATTTCTGTAGTTTATGCAAGGGAGACAAAGTCAAATAAAAGGAAAAGAAAAATATAATGTCACAGCCATGTCAGAAATATAGCCAGTAATCCACGCAAGGGTTATGATTTTCTTACACTGACGGGCCTTCTGGCTGAATTATTTCTTGGGGAAAATGAGGCACTTCATCAGGAAAGCCATTAGACACATCTGGAGTGTCTTCCCTAATAGTGGAGACATCCATGTTACATACAGTGACAGAAAAGTCAAAAATAACAAACACATTCTTTTATAAAAAAAAAAAGTGGCAATAAATGTCATTATAGCAATAATTTTTGTCAGTGTCAATTTCCTGAACTCACTAACCAAGAGACACAGAAAAACTGAATATAACTTTCAGCTGTCTACAATAGACACATTTGAACTATCATGGTACATGCATATTCAAAGACAATACTGACAGAAAATGTTCCTTAAAAAGGCTGGGATGGATATACTTATAAAGTATCATTGTCACAGTGCTCCCTTCTCTTTTCTAACTCACTCCCCACCTTTCTATGGCAAACTTCTGACCATGGACTAATCCTCCTTGCCCTCAGCCTTATAGTCTTTGGGTATTATTATCATACTGTCTTTTTTATATCACACAAATGAGTGAAATAATTTTCTCTCTCTTTCCTTTGACTCATTTAACTCAGCATATTACTTTTCATGGAAAATGATTACTCTGTATAAGAACAGGCTGCTAAAGAAAAGGTGATTCAATATACTGGATATCTCTTCAATAACAATATTGCAAACTAAGATGTTTAAAATGAAAAAAGGAAATGAGAAAAAGAGAGTCAAAGACAGGAGAGACAAAGAGAAAAGAAAATATTTGTTATATAGGAATTCTAGAAGGGGGGACAGAAGTGAAACTGGGGACACTGGTGCAGCAATTGTGCCCTGATAAAGGAATGGGTATTGGAATATTATATGCTGAAACTCAGTCATGGGACAACTTAGGTACTACTTATGTATAAATCATTTATAGATAAGTAATTAAACTATACAGATCATTTGAAACTAGTTTTTAATTTATTTTAGAGTGAAAATGGTTTGCCATACTTTTTGCAGGAAGGTGTTAAAAATGAGACATTTATGAGTCCTCAGTAAGCAATAAAATCTGTAGCAACTAAGTTTATTTAACAAGGATAGAATTATTATGGTATTTTTTTGTTTTTTGTTTTTGTTTTGGGGGGCGCAGGGCACACCCAGTTGATGCTCATGGGTTACTCCTGGCTAAGCACTCAGAAATTGCCCCTAGATTGGGGGAACCATATGGGATGCTGGGGGATGGAACCGCAGTCCTTCCTTGGCTAGTACTTGCAAGGTGCCACCTCACCGACAGAATAAACTTATTCCTAGAAAAATAGTAGTTAATTTCTTCACTAATATAATATATCTATTTATTACAATATATTAGGGGACTTAAATCACTGATTATCAAGCATATCATGGCAGTCTATGATTGTTCCTAACACAAGATTTTCTTTTTACTTAAATCTCTAGAGACAGAGGTCTCATTTTATCATTCATGATGGAACAGAAATTTTCCATACACCACAAAAGGACCTAGGGGAGAGTAAATGAATATGTATGGAACATGTATGGAGTCTTTAGTTATTCCCATGACAGTATACTTCAAAGGCAGAGAAACCCTGTATCTCTTAGGCCAAGGGAATTCCTTATCTAATTTTCCCAATATTTACTGTGGCCTATGCAAAAAAAGAAGCACAAAATAATTTTGGGGGGAGTTTTGTTATTGTTGTTGATGTTGTTTTTTATTTTGTGTGTTTTGTTTCGTTTTTATTCCAGGGACAGTGGTTATTTTGTGGTGGTTGTTTTTATTGCCGTGGTGCATTTTGGATATTTTGTTTGATTTTTCTTTTTTTATTGTTGCTGTATTTCTCTTCCTTTTTCCCTTTCTTCTCTCAAATTAATATTTATAGCCTCTAGAAAGATTCTGCCCATTGTTTGCTTGTTTGATTTTTACCCCAGTTTACTTTTTTTCTCAAACAGAACCACAGAACTTGAACCATCTTGTTCCACTTCTCAAATTGAGGGGGAAATAATGTATCTATTGGACTTAAATGGAAATAAACCAAACAGTTTTATGATCACTAAGTAGTAATAAAAATGATTGGACTTAAACACCAAACCCTAAACCAACAACAACAGAATCGATACCCAATCTTACAACAAGCTAGACAGAGGGGACCACTTATACATGCAAGCCTGGGGGGTAAGAGAAGGGGATATGGGATGCATAGCTGGAAATGGGGGTGAGGGAGGACATCTTTGGTGGTGTGAATTCCCCTGATTCAATGGTCAATCTGTACCTAAAAAATTACTGAGAAAGATTTATAATCCACTTTGGTCAAAATAAAAATTATTATTAAAAATATGTTATATTTTTTTCTTAATGAGAGGTTCCTAATTGAATTGATATTCTGCCACATATGAATATGTTTTTTGTTTTTGTTTTGTTTTGTTTTTTTGATTTTTTGGATCACACCCGGCAGTGCTCAGGGGTTACTCCTGGCCCTGTGCTCAGAAATCGCTCCTGGCAGGCTCGGGGGACCATATGGGATGCCGGGATTTGAACTGATGATCTTCTGCATGAAAGGCAAACGCCTTCCCTCCATGCTATTTCTCCAGCCCCTATTAGTCTTTTTTTTTTTTTTTTTTTTTTTTGTGATTTTTTGGGTCACACCGGCAGTTGCTCAGAGTTTTTTCCTGGCTCTGTGCTCAGAAATTGCTCCTGGCAGGCATGGGGGACCATATGGATGCCGGGATTCGAACCGATGACCTTCTGCATGAAAGGTAAACGCCTTATCTCCATGCTATCTCTCCGGCCCAAATAATAATTAGTCTTTATCCTGGCAGGTATTATATTTTTCTGAAGAAATGACTATTGACAAAAATAGCTAACTTCTTCTTGAGAAGTCATACTTTATGGAGTTCAGAAAGTTTTCATCATGTTCAGATTTCAGTTTTGGGATATGGTAGGCGCATTTGGTTATGCTTAAAGTTTACTCCTGGCTCTGTGATCTTGCTCAGGGATCTTGCCTGGCAAAGCTCAGGGATTTACATGAGGTCTGTGATTGAACCCCATGCCAGCTGCATGTAAGGCAAGGACCCTACCTTCCACAGCAGGTGCAATCTCTCCAGAGCCTATATTTAATTTTTTTTTACTTTATTAAAGAAAAATGCATCATATAGTTGACCATAATATATTTGCATCCAGATAATGAGAGAAAAAATTATTTTAAAAAAGTATAAAAGAAAATTTTAAAAAAAGAAGAAAGTTTAAAAAAATGGAAAGAAAAAAAATTCAGTAGTAATGACAATGTGAAAATTATTGTATCTACAACAAAGTCATAATAAAATAGCAGATAGCTCTTGTTAGCTATCCATTTTGATCAGGTTGTGACTTCAAAGAGAATCATCAAGGTGTGGAGGGAGTGTATGGGGCTGGCCCAGTGCAAACATGGTTTATGGCTTATGTATTTCTATTTAATTTTTAAAAGTGTCCTCATTCCTTTGGTAAACCTACAGAATACAGCTAGTGCATGAATACAGACAATGTCTTGGATTGGACAATCTAGCTTGCCTGGAGCCCTAGAGTTGGTCTTCTGCCAGGAAACTTCAGGGGTAGGGTCTCCTTGTATTTCTAGCAAGGTTTTCTTCCTTTCCATGTCCCCCATACTTTGGTGGGCCTATGCAAACGATAATTGCCACTTCTAAACACTGTTTTTTACTGTGGCTCCTTTGACTCTAAACCTTAAAAAAAAACACTTAAACTTTTGAGGTTAACTTAAACTAATATGCATGTGCATGGAAATGTAAAAACTTACTATGTCTTCAAGTTTAAGGAGTTACATAAATTTTATGGCTTTAGATTGCTTTGTGTACTGCTAAGAAATATTATAATTTACTACAATCTGGGGTCTTGCGGGACAAAGTAATTCTACATGGGTTCTGTTTTATTTTTCTTTGATTATAAGTTCAAAATTAACGTGTCAGCAGGGGGATTTCTTCTGAGAACTCTGTTTTTGGGTAATTTCCTTCCACTATAACTTTACCTTATCCTCTTTCTTTGCATCACTGTTTACATAATTAAAAATAAAAAGGTTACCAACCAATTAATTAAATTCCGTTATTAATATTAATTATTTGTTTTTTAATTTTAATATTTTTTTGGTTTTGGGACTACAGTGATGCTCAGGGATTACTCCTGGCTATGCACTCAGAAATCACTCTTGGTTTGGGGGACCATATGGGATGCTGGGGAATTAAACAGCTGTATGTCCTAGGCTAGCGTGGGCAAGGCAGATGCCTTACTGCTTGCACCACCGCTACAGCCCATTAATATTAATCATTAGCATTCATTGTCTACATATGACCAGAAACATTCAAATTATTGTTTGAATTCTATTTATCCTGCCAAATGTGCTTATCATTTTATTCTACATTTGTAACTTTTTGCATTTTTCTCTTTTTTTTATTTTAAAATAATTATAAATTTACTAAGCTTATATACAAAAATATTTGCTTTCTTGATTATCTATTTTAGTCTTTAAACTCAATTATCACAAATCTTAGAAGTTATTTGTGTCGGTTAAATCATCTATCTAAATTCAAATAGTATTCAAGCTTTTCTATTGTGACTTTTTGCATTTATATTCCACACACAGTATATATCTGATGATTCAGTATTTATTCAGTTCTCATATAACAAAAGTACAGTAAACACCTTGTCTAAATAAAAAGTCATTAACGGATGGTGGATGGTTTTCTTACAGTATTCAATATTCTTACAATTTTAAGTAAATTGTTTGCTCAAATTATTTTATTTTTTGTTTTTGTTTTGTTTTGTTTCTATACATGGCAATGCTCAGGTTTTACTCCTGGCATTACTGAGGCAAACATATGGAATGCCAGGGATTGAACCTTTCCAGCTGCATGCAAGGATAACACTCTAGTCTGTACTGGGCCTCAAGCCCCTTAATTTAGTTTTTCCAACAATTTCTGGTATAGATGTTAACAATATTGTTTTACAGAGTTATAAACTAAGGTTCAAAAAATTTTAAATTCCAAAACAAGTTTTCAACGCAGTAGAAAACGAGTGAAGTATACGGACCCATGTCTGCCTGATACAGATGCTTCAGGATACATATCTTAATATCTGGGATTTCAAAGATCTATCAATATTCATCAAAGAAGTTCAAGTAGCCAAATTCAAAGTCAGCTCTCTCAAGTGCCTGCTTTTTAAAGTAAACCCAGTGGCTGTTAAGGTTTGACTGTAGATATAGTCAAGAAATTGAGACGAATCCCAGAAAGACAGTGTGAAGAATTTCTTAATTCCTTTCATATGTGTAGAGTTTCTATGTTTTCAAGAGAGTGCCTTTGATCTAACAATCAGATAAGATAAGCCAGGAAGTAATTTGGAATTTTTCTAAATATACATCATCCTAAGGGCAGAAAACAAGGGGGTGCCTATTAGGTGGACGCACATAAGAAGAGCAGCTTGGGCCTTAGGCAATATTGAGCTCTGGCTTCCAATTTGAACTAGGCAGGAAGAAGCTGGAGATGAAGAAAGTAAGCAAACTTATTTGCTGTATAAATTGTGGGTAAATTTGAAGCTAGGGATTCTGAATTGTTGAGCTATGCTTTGTGGTTTCCATAACAACTAATGACAGATAATGAGACAAACAGGCATGACTCATAAAAACTATTCCTATCCAGATCTTAGAGGCCAAATTTGGTCATTGGGAGACATTTGAAGAATAGTCATCTTTGACTTGCTAGTTGCAAATAAAGGACAAAGTATTGACTTCAAGAAGTAACCACAGAGATTTATACATTCATTGTGGGAAATAAAGGCTGCTATCTCCAAGAGCAAAGAGTTATACATTCATTTATTGGAATCAATGCTATTAAGGATATTGCTATTTCCTCCTAAGGCCCAATACTCTTGAAGGAGTATTGAGCACACTGCTTTCATAGACAGTATCTATGTTTGACAATATGATATTCAGAGACAGATTAGGTAAAAGGACACAGGAAATTTAATAGCATATTTTAGGGTAGGGCTAGGTCTAAGCCCAGATTATGTTTATTTCCATTAAGTCAATAGATACATGAAACATGTTTACATGTCAGGGTCTTTCTTTTACATGTCTAGGTCTTTCTTTTACAAAAGAACAGCAATTTAAATACTATTTTGTCCATAATATCTTTTTCTTTTACTTTTTTTTATTTAAAGCAATGTAATTCACTAAGTTTTCAGAGTTAAGTTTTAGACATACAATATTTCAGCACAAAGCTACCAGTAGTGTCAACCTCCTCAACCTCCTTCCACCAATGTTACCAGAGTCCATTCCATACCACCCCACTCCCCAACTGCCCCTGCTACAACTTGCCATCATAAAAGGTACAAATTTAAGTTAGTTTGTTAAAGTTGGGGTCTTAAGATTTTAGTGTTGTTGACTCCATGGCTTGAATATTTAGGTCGGTCCTTTCTTAACACCATCAATGCACCTGAGTCTCCTTAGCCCTATTATTTTTCATTTGTCTTTCTCCTCCACACAGTTTCTTTCCTTTTCCTCACTATACTCTGGGGCCAAAAATATTCTAGATAACCCCCACTACATTCCTTCATGCACTTATTCTAAATACACATATAAATCGTATCATCCTGTATTTATTCTTCTTCTGGCTTACTTTGTTTAACACAATACCTTCCAGTTCCTTCCACGTTGCAGTGAATTACATTATTTCATCCTTCAGTACAATGCTACAGCTATGTAGTTTTCATTGTATCTTTAAAAAAAAGTGAGGATTATGCATTTATATGACCTAGCAATTTTACATTTTTGCATTTACTCCACAGATTCCAAAACACAACATTCAAAAGAATTTTATTTTTGTTCGTTTGTTTTTGTTTTGGGGCCACACTCGGTGATGCTCGGGGTTACTCTTTGCTATGCACTAAGAAATTTATCCTGGCTTGGGGGACCATATGGGATGCCGGGGGCTCGAATCATGGTTTGTCCTAGGTCAGACTGTGCAAAGCAAACACCCTATTGCTTGTGCCACTGCTCCGGCCCCAAGATACATATATTTTATACATGTTTTAACACTATTCACAATAGCCACAATTTGGAAAATAACCCAATTGTCTAAAAACACATGAGTAGATAAATAAATTGTGTAATTCACTATACGCAATAAATTACTACTCAACTATAAAAATAATTGAAATCATGCAATTTCCTCTAACATGGATATTACTAGGAAGTTTAAAGCTGAGTGAAAAAATAAGAAAAAGAAAAAAATATAATTTGATCTCTTTTACATGTGAACATAATTATAAAGAAATATAGGGGATTGCAATTTTGCAGTGGTAACAGCAGAGATAGAACTATAAAATGGTCAGTTTAGGGATATTATAAGTAAAAAAAGAGGGGAATACAGGAAATTTTTTAATAGATACTAACATTCTGGCAGTTTTAGAGAGGTATTAGAATATTATATGTTTGAAACTACACTATTACTGCTGTAATAATAGTTATACTAGAAGATTAAAATAAAATAATGTAATTCACCACTATATGGGTGAATATGAGTTATTCTGCTGAGTGAAGTCAGCCAAAAGGAAAGGGAGAGATGCAGAATGATCTGTCTCATATATTGGTTATAAAAAGATAAAGTAAGGGAGTAAAAAGTAGCCAGAGGCATCTAACTGAACTGGAGGTATATGGGAGAGACCTCTGGGACACTGAGGGGAGAGAAGGGCACACTAGTGATGAGTGTGGTGTTGGCATGATTCATCTATGTATGAAACATTAATTAGCCATAATGTAAAACAAAGAACCTCAATTTGAAACAAAATGAAATATTAATAATATAGAATAGTTACTACTAACACTGTAAAAGTGGTAATAAGTGAGGGAAAGTAATGGATCTATTTCTATTTTTCTATCAAGTCCCTTTGAATGCATCACTGAATTATTTTAAAGGGTAAAGTGCACATTGTGTTAATTCTACCCATACATCAGATTTGCTTTCTCCATGCCAACAGTTGCAGAACACAAGGGAGCACACAGGTAAATGTGAACAGGGTTTGAATTTTGGAAGCTTAACTTTCTATTTTACTTTTAAAAACTGAATATTTTCATGTCTGAAAAGCTCTGAAGTTCCAAAACATCTACATTGTAAACCCTGTTTTTAATTATGTGAATAGAGTAGACCTCTATAGTAGCTGGAAAGACTGTAGTCAAATGTTTACCTAATGAAACATATCTCAGGATGATTTCTTATTTCTGTATTTACAGTACTTCACAGCTAGATTGCTTTCGATCTCAGGGATAAGGATCTGGAGCATAAGATATACATTATCTTGTTCAGCCAACATGTTAAGTATTGCTATGCCTGACAAGTCAAAATTTGTTATTTTAATGATTGACTTATAATCCCCCCTTCCCTCTGTTACTCTAACCATACCTGATTGCTGTGTTAATGCATTTAGCTGTGTTACTACGTAGGGGTTAAACACCAGAATATAGTGTTTAGCAAACATGGAGTGTCAAGAATGCAGTTTTGTGCTCTTCAATGGCTCATATGGCTTCTGATTGCTGTGCTTCCAGACTGTTGTGGTGCATGTACAGGAGTTTGTGAGGGGCTATGTACTTCCTAGCCATGTTTCTTGCATATCGTTTCAATGAGGTGTGTGTGTGTGGATTGGGGTGAGGGTGGTTGTTTTCATTCCTTCTTTTGCACTTGACTGCACCTGCCTGCAGGGTAGCTGGAAATTGGGAATCATAGGCTATAACATGGGGATAGGTCCAAAGGGCAGAACTGTTGTGACTGTGCTTGGTACTTTATGTCAAACCGGAGACTGAATTTGTAACACTATACTTAACAAAGTATGGATTTTGAGCTATTAAAGTAGTCCCCTGGCACATTTTAATGTAATTATTCCTTGACTGCGAATTGCCCGCCTTTTTAACTGTATATAATTGGACCCTGCCCTTGTGAGAGAGTCTATAAAAGTTTTGTACTCAGTATCCATATTGGCTTCTCCAGTCAGTTTGGATTTGGTAAACAACACTTTTATTGTTTTGTTTTCTTTATCTCCATGCAGTGGTGATATTTTACTTTAGTTAAAACATCCAAATTGCATCTTTTGTCTTCAGATTGCTACACATCTAAGTCCTTTATACATCCTGATCCTTCAGCTTTTTTCTCACTATTTTTACTGTTTTAGGTATTCTTTAATCTTCATTTCAAACGTTTTTTTCAGCAGCAACAATGTTTTAATGTGTTTATATCTAAATTAATGGAACATTCACTTTGTCTTTGAAGGAAATGACAACCCATCTCCCATTTTTCAATTCCTCCAGAGAACCTCTAGAGGATTTCAATTTGCAATATATTTATAGGGCTTTGTTTGTTTACACAGCCCTAATATTCACATATATTGATTTATATCAGTGTATTTATTTAAACTGAAAACCAAAAAAAAAAAGAGCTTTCCCAAAATGAGTTTATGTCAAGTTTCTGGACAAAGTAAATTTGTTTTCTTTCAGTTATAATTCTCTCCAAACAATATACTATCAGGGGAAACCTAAGAAACAGCAGTTACAACTCATCCTCTTGTGGCTTTATGTCAAGTTTCTGCATAAACCAAGACTAAGTTACACACACAGTACAGAAATCAAGAGAAACAAAAGATTCACTCCCTCTGGAATGAGTTCTGGATCTCAGCAGGCAACAAACAGAAAATAAAATTTTCAGGAATAGAAAGTGAAGCTTCTTCTATCCCCAGTTGAGCACACTAATCTGGGCATTCTCACTATTTTAAACCTTTAGTTCAAGATATACAAACTAAACATCATTAGACAAATGAAAACATAGAGCCCTCGCTTTGATTCCCAGTACCACAAAGATATACAAACTAAACATCATTAGACAAATGAAAACATAGAGCTCTCTCTTTGATTCCCAGTACCACAAAACAAAAGACCACCTGTATAGTTCCTATCTTCTGAATTGAATACAGAAGTCAGTAGAATACACAATCCATCTAATACATTTCTTGAGAAATGGAGAAGCCAGAAATAAAGAGGCAAATACAACCTGTCCAGTGCATTATGCATAACATCCTTGCCAAAAAAATATTTTTTGCTGAGTAACTGCTTAGCTAGTAGGCAATTGTGTAATACAAGTAATTAGTTGGGAATTTCATTTGAAAGTATTTGGTGATGGGGTATAAGGATGAAAAACTTGGCAGTTTTTACTCAGGGTTTACACCTGGCTCTGAATTTAGTGTTCAGTCCTGGTGGAACTTGGAGATCAAACTTTGCTGCATACAAAAACGTGGCCTATCTTCCTATACTATCGCTCTAGGCCTACCTTGACAATAAAATTTTAAGTTTGGCTTCTGCTTGTGGCAAATAGATATATCAATCTTAAAATGGTAGATTATAAATAAATGATATTCCAGTATAAAACTATTAAAATAGTGGCTGAATACAGGTACATAGCAAGATACAGAGAGTTCAGCAATACAATTTACTAAAAGATGGAAATAAGAGTGTAAAGCTGGGGACCAGAAAGATAGTACAGCGGTAGGGCATTTGCCTTGCACATGCCTGACCTGGGTTCAATCCTCAGTATATTATAAGTTCCCTGAGCACCACCAGGAGTAATTTCTAAATGCAGAGCTCTGAGCATTGCTGAGTGTGACCCTAACACAAAATAAAAACAAGGCAAAAAGAATGTAAAGTTAAATTGCATATTAAACCAGAAAATAAGAGCATATCCATTTGCAAATCCTTTAGAGAGCAGTCAACCTTCCCAATCATTAAAACAAGAATTTTACCAAGTTATGCAGCTATTCAGGAGGCAGCTATTAATTGACAAGTCTTTGTGAGCATTCATTATCAATTATTTAGCCAATTAGCTACAACAGTGGGGCTCTTTAAAAAGGCCCATTTTAAAGAAAAAGTCATATTGTTAAGTTTTTTCCTTATATCCTCTATCAGAGCATCTTGATTTCAAATGTATTACTGTCCTAATTGTATGTAATGAATATTCATTAACATGCCTAATATTTGTTATTGCAAACAACCACAAACCAATACAAATGTGTTTAATGTTAGTTTATGCTAATGGCCAAGCACATATCTAATTTCTTACATATTAGCATGAAGAAACCATATATTTTAATTAAATATAATTTGAGTCATCCGATTGGAACATGGCAGGTAGGTTTATTTGCACATTTATGTATCATTTGTTCATACTTAGAAACTACAATATTCAATCACCCAAAATACATCTCTTCAAAATATTTGAAATCTATTGAGTCATGGAGGTTAATTATTGCAAATTATTTATTACATTGTGGACAAAAGAAATAACCATCTTTGTTGGGGCCGGAGTTGGTGGCACAAGCGGTAGGGCATTTGCCTTGCATGTGCTAACCTAGGACAGAGTATGGTTTGATCCCCCGGCATCTCATATGGTCCTCCAAGACAGGGGTAATTTCTGAGTGCATAGCCAGGAGTAACCCCTGAGAGTCACTGAGTGGCCCAAAAAAGCAATATATATATTTACATACACACACACACACACACACACACACACACACACACACACACACACACACATATATATATATATATATATATATATATAATCTTCTCTGATCTTGAATCATATTTACTTACTAGTAGTTTGGGGGACATCTTGAGTACAGTAGCAGACTTGCTTGGGAAAATTACTCTCTAACTGATTGTTTTGGTTCTGGAACAGATTTGATTGCAGAGAGACTGTCTATGATCAAGTGCAATTCTCAGGAAGCTCTGGAATTTGGAAATGGTTGATCCATTTGAGACAGACTGAAGCAATGTGCCACAGATCGATTTTCTGAAAGTATTTTCTAAGCCCATAAGCTACTTTTGTCATCCTAGAGCAATGGTAAAATTACCCAATAGATTACTTAAAAAGAAAATTTTATTTCAATGGTATACAAAAACTGAAATAAATATTTGAAACCTTGAATGTTGACAACTGGTACTTCTATTTCAATATATTTTGAAAAGACTAGAAACTATCGAACAAGCAACCATTAGTGCATTTGTTAAAGAATAAGTCACTGAAATTGGTGAACTTTTTTTCATTACTTAAATAAGGAAAATAAAGCTAACAGGTTAGATGACTTGCTCAGTGTCAGAATGAGTGAATGATTCAATAAGAACTGAGGAGCCCAGTTCTGTTCTAAATGCATTGTTCTTAGTGGAAAATGGAAAAGAAAAGAGTAAAATATTCAGCATAATAAAAGTTGAGTAATAATACTGAAGGACTTTCCTTTTCAAAATATTAAGTGAGACTAAGAATAAACATGCTATCCTCTCTATTAGCTAACACATTTAAATATAAATTACATGAACTTGTTCTAACTCAAAATTATTTAATATTTGCAATTTCAAATTATTCTTATCTGTGAGTTGCTATCTCTCCAGACACTACATTTTTGTGGCATTTTTAGCACTTAGTATATTGCCATTCATATGGAAATAACACAGGAAATATTGATAACAGTAATGGACAAAATTAAGTTATATAATCTAAAATAAAGATATTATTACATGTTACACTTTAGACTCTTATGGAGTCCCACAGAGACTCAGAATGCTTGAAAAAGTCTAAGACTTTCAGGGAGTTTTATTAGTTGGTGGGTGTACATGGTCCCAGATCCATATCATACAGCTTTGATCATAATTTTTCCAAACCTTTTAATGAGTAGAGTACATCTTTCTAGAGTAGATTTGCACAAGTAGATAAACATGTTATATTGTCACAATACTGGGAAAAGTCGTTATGATTGTGAGGTCATTTTAGCAATCAGTTGTTTCCAAAAAATCCCATAAGTTAGTAATAATTAGTAAGGACCATCTTCAGACTTGTAAGTTTTAAGAATTTCCCTGTCTCTGGTTTTATAAGTTGATTACTTATATGGAGCTTGTTTTTAAAACAAACAAACAAACAAACAAACAAACAAAACCCAGCAAAATAGTAGTCTGGAGAGAAGATATTTTCCCTTGTGTCAATCCCTTACAAAACACAAGGGCATAATGTTTTTTTTTTTTTTTTTTTTTTTATAAAAGAGGTCATCTTTAAAGAATATCTTGAGCATAAGTAAGAGTGTGAGCTTTGGAATCAGGACAGTCAAACTGTTACACCATGGCTTACTATATGAGACTTTGGACAAGTTACCAGTCAATGTCCTGAGGTTTATTATTTGTAAAATAGGAAAATAGCAGAACCAAAACAAGCAAAAATTAAAATTAAAAATGTGATGGAGGCAGCTAACTTTACATTATAAAATAAACACATTAAAATGTATAACTATTAAGAAATTAAATATATAAAGAAAATATAGATATTCCCATTAAGTCTTTTGAGATAGGCTTGGGTTGTAAATGAGATCCAGGATATATTTTTGTCACACACATGGTCTTATAAAGTCTGAGAAATGGTTTGCAGCAGTAATGGATCAGGTAGTGTCCTTGAGCTGTGTGATTCCTCTGGTGCTGTGTCCATAGCATGCAACAGTCTACATTGAGGGGGTAGGAGAATGAGTCAGCAGGAGTGATGATGCAGCTTCTTGTTTGAGTGGGAGATGTAGGGCTGAGAGGGTGTCCTTTTGCTCTGGGAACCAAGTGGCAGCTTACTAAGGGAAGAACTGAGGGTTAAGAACTGAGGGTAAAGTGGTCAAATAGGGAGAGATAACAGATCATGATTGAGGGGGTGAGATATAGAAGGAGTTCTGAAAGGGTGGAGGAATAATATATCACAGGGGCTATATACAATATTACAATATAGATTAGGCAAATATAGTGGAGTCCACTGCATACAAACTCATGCTCACATATATACAGACATTAGATATCTATTCATAGGTTAAAGTTGGAGGCCTGACCTAATCAGGTGGGTAAGAGATCTTAAAAATAATTGAATTTTCCTAGGGATATATCCTAGGAACACAAAAATACAATACAGGGCCCAGAAAGATAGCACAGCGGTGTTTGCCTTGCAAGCAGCCGATCCAAGACCGAAGGTGGTTGGTTCAAAACCCGGTGTCCCATGTGGTCCCCCGTGCCTGCCAGGAGCTATTTCTGAGCAGATAGCCAGGAGTAACCCCTGAGCGCCGCCGGGTGTGGCCCAAAAACCAAAAACCAAACAAACAAACAAACAAAAATACAATACAAAAATCCCTTTCTCACACCTATATTCATAGCAGCGTTATTTACAATAGCCAGACTCTGGAAACAGCCTAGATGCCCATCAATAGATGAATGGTTAAAGAAACTATGGTACATATACACAATGGAATATTAGCAGCCATCAGAAGAGATGAAGTCATGAAATTTTCCTATACATGGATGTATGTGGAATCTATTATGCTGAGTGAAATAAGTCAGATGGAGAGAGATAAACACACAATGGTCTCCCTCATCTATGGGTTTTGAGAAAAATGAAAAACATTTGTGTAATGATTCTCAGAGACAAAATAGAGGAGGACTGGAGGGTCCATCTCCCAACATGAAGCTCCCAACAGGGATCATTTAATGCAGTCACAGAAATAATTACACTGAGAACTATCATAACAAAATGTGACTGAATGAGGGAAGTAGAAAGCCTGTCTAGAGTACAGGCCGGTGTGGGATGGGAAGGAAGGACACTTGGGATATTGGTCATGGGAATGTTGCACTGGTGAAGGATTTTATATATATATATATTTATATATAATATATATATATTTATATATATTTTATATATATATATTTTTTAATCAAAAAAGAAAAGAAAAGAAAAGAAAAGAAAAGATAAGGCCTCCCAATTCTTACCACAGGCTGTGTTCTTTACACTGACTGTATAGAAAGAGGAAGTACAATAAATGCACCCCATATACACTTCAACACAGTCCCTTTGCCTGGTCTGTATTGTGAATTGGGGGACAAAAAAATTGAATTTTCTCACTCATTACCATTGTCATGATAATTGTTAGTGTAGTCATTTCTCTAATTGCATTCACCATTTTTTTTTTGGGTAAACTTCATATCATGAGGAGGTCCTTCCAGTCCTCATCTCTATTGTCTCTGGGTTTTATTACAATAATGTCTTTTATTTTTCTTAAATCTCATAGAAGAGTGAGACTAATCTATTACTATCTCTCTCTCTGACTTACATCACTTAGCATCATGTAAAAGAAAATTTCATGATTTCCACTCTCCTGTCAGCTGCATAGTATTTTATTGTGTATATGTACCACAGTTTCTTTAGTCATTCATCATTTTCAGGCATCTGGGTCGTTTCCAGATTCTGGTCATTGTAAATCGTGCCACAACAAATATAGGTGTGCAGAAGCTATTTTTGTATTGTGTTTTTGTGTTCCTAGGATATATTCCTAGGAGTGGTGTAGCTGGATCATATGGGAGCTCAATTTCCAATTTTTTGAGGAATCTCCATATTGTTTACCATAAAGGCTGGACATGACGACATTCCCACCAGCAGTAAATGAGAGGTTCTTTTCTCCACATCCCCACCAGCACTGATGGTTCTTGTTTTTTGTGATGTGTGCCAGTCTCTATGGCATGAGATGCTACCTCATTGTTGTTTTCATTTGCATCTCCCTGCAAACCCTGGGAAATTTTGGAAGAAAATACCCTGGCTTAAAAAAATTAGTGTGTCTCTACCCATGAAGCATACTGTCAGATCGACTATAGGCTTGGTACATACTAACTGTCCAATCCCAAGGTCCCAGAAAAAGTTTTACTTAGTCTTGGTTGTATTCACATAAAAATTTATAGCAAAACAATGTTTCCTGTGTTGAAATGTATAAATACCTTAGTATAGTATATGGCTATCAAATACTCTGATAGTATAATGATATTGAGAAGATACAGAAGACAAAGATTTCAAGTTCAGTTTTATTTTGAGAGAGAAATCTTTGAAATAACAATTACTTTTAATACTGTGAAGTGGTAATCTTCCTGTGCTAAAACTTCATTATTATTGTTCTGCACTGTGAGGATGATAATGGTCAGCAAAAATGTTTTGGTACCAACTAAAATCTTCCTCATCAGTAAAATTAAGGTAGTAGTATGGAAAAAATTGTTTATAAATAATATATCACTTTTTATATAACATTGTCATAACATAGTTATAACATAGTTAAGAAAAATAAAAACAATACATCCTGTCAAGCTATAATATAATTTAAAAATAATTCATATAAAATATGTCTGAAATGGGGACTGAAGTTACAGTGCTTGCCTCGTACTATTGAACCAAGGTTCAATTTCAGCACCCATCATTTCCCTTCAGCCTTGCCAGAAATCAGCTCTGAGCACCACCTTTTGTAGCCCTAAACAAACAGGACAAGATCCTAAAGTTTGTTCTATATTTATGTATAAAAATGCATTTAGAAAAAGTTAGAATAATATGTATCCAGGTTGTTTGTGGCCCTTCATTATGCATTATAAAGGCCCTAAATATTGTTTGTTTGTATGCTCATTTTTACTTTATTTAATAAGCTTGAAGACCTTACTAGGCATAAATTACATTATGATTAGTCACAAAATTTGAATTTAGAGTCTTCTCTCTTCATTTATTTATCACCCAATATTTAATAGTTTTTATTATGCTCCAAATCACAAGTCTAGGGACTCTAGACTAAAGAGAAAGATAATACAAAAGGTGTGATTTGCATGTGAAAGATTTAGATAATCCTCAACTCTGCATGGTCTGCTGAGTATCTCTGGGACTGATCCCCAAGCACAAAGCTAGGAGTATTTCTCAAAGTAGTTCTCAGAGCACTGCAAAGTAGCAAACTGCCCCTACACAGCTCCTTCATTGTTAAAAAAAAAAAAAGATTTTTTACCTTCATTAAGCTTATGTTCAGGTGACTGTTCCTACTTATAATTGCAATTCATGTTTTAGTAAAATATATGGTAATATATGTTAAGATACATGCTAGAGTAGCAAATTATCCCATCCCTTGATTTCTTTGTGAGCTGTGCTCAGCATGGAGTGAAGAACAACTTTCTGTAGGAAAAGAAAATCTGCCTCTACTCTCCTTATGTTTGTTTTTCTCAACTCTACTGTCTATCATTGCAGAGAATTCTGGAAGGAGATGAATTGGGAAGTAAGAAAAATTTATTTGTGAATTGAGGCAAGAGAGAGTTTCACGCTCAGTAGAGAGTGTAGACTTCTCCAAAGTGTGGCTATCCAAGTAGATATCTCAAGAAGAGCATCAGTGAATCCCCACAATGAAGAATGCATACATAAAGTAATGAAGTATACACCTCAGACATATGTGGGCTACTTCTCTAGAATGGAGAAACCTATGCTTTATCCTATGTAAAGTTAACTTTTATACAGTTTTCTCAAACTACTTTCCCACCAATATGTTGCCATGATGGTTGACAAAGGGGAGATCTTGAACTGTAGATGGTCTTTGATATTAAAATGACCTTTGTTCCAATAATAGAGCTTCTTCTCCCAGAGGTCCAGCCATGTTTTGGACTGAAATTCTGCATATTAAATATTTTTCTCAGATATGTCTTGTGTTCATGCTTTTGGACTGATTTAAGTTCCAGACAGAGTTCATTTATTCAGTACACATTACCAGAGGTGCCCCCCCCACACACACTGTTTTTCTACTTGCAACAGAACTAACCATTAGAAAGAAGGGCATGCAGAAAAAAGTATCAGTACTAGAGAAAATAAGTATTGACTCTTCTGAAGTTTAGAAGATGTTTTCTTAGTAAAGATATTTATATAGTTTATAAATATTATAAAGGATTTGATAATTTGGTGAGATATAAAATCAATATGATCTTGGGGTTTGTGAACCAGAAGCATTGATATTACCTGGGAGTTGTTGGTAATGCAGAGTCTTAGACCTTTCTCAAAACATTCCAATTTCCTATATATTCACAAAATTTACAGTTTTTTTTTTGTGAGTGCATTAGTTTTGAGATACTGTTGGGCTAGAACTTAGGAACTGAGAGGTACAGGTTTTCGTAAGGACAGTAAATTGTGTCAACACAATTGGTACACAGGGAATAGGAGTAGTTAAATTAGATAAAATTTTTTAATTAATTTGCAACATGAACATATACTAGGCAATCAGCATTCCCCTAAAACAATCAAACAATTCCTCTTGTATCTATTGTCATATATTTTTATTTTTATTTACTTACTATACTTAATTGCTCATATTTAATCTTTTTCAACCTTCATGACCTCACCACTAATATTTTAAATTTGACGTCATTCATCTTGGAATGTCCTGTGTATAGTAATTAAAAAATCGGTTAAAATTTTTTTTTGTTTTTTGTTTTGGGTCACACCTGGTGACACTCAGGGGTTATTCCTGGCTATACACTCAGAAATCGCTCCTGGCTTGGGGACCATATAGGACTCTGGGGGATTGAACTAGGGTCTTTCTAGGCTAGCGCGGGAAAGGCCTTACTGCTTGTGCCACTGCTGCAGCCAAAAAATTGGTTAATGTTTCAAAGTATTTATACAATAATTTAGAGTGTGGTGCCCAGGTTTTTTTTTTTTTTTTGCTTATTTACTTGTAGTTCAGTATTTTTGCTAGATAAATTTGTCATAAAGTTGTCATATAATTGTTTATTCATGCTTAACAATAATTATTTATTGAATGACAAGTATCTTCTCCCTTTTTTTTGTGGTGCTTAGATAATTTTACTTCTACTAAGTCTTAGCATCTCTTTCCTAAGTCCATCTTCCTTTTCTTTCTTTTTTTTTTTTGTGGAAACCTCTTATTCTTTATTTTTTATTTTTTTTAATAATATCTTTAAGCATCTTGATTACAGACATGATTACAGTTGGGTATCAGTCATCTTCCTTTTCAAATCAAAGCATGTGATTATTGCTGAACATGTTTTAAAGGAAAATAGAACTTTACTTCCACTGAGTTGCATAAGTGGGCTAGCAGTAATTGTTGGCAGATTATGAAAATGCCAATAAGTAGTGGAGACAATATAAATTAAAAGCTTTTATGCTGAAGTAGCAAGAATAGTCTTTACATAAGCAGTGAAAATGATGAGATAATTTCAAGAAGACAGAATGAGTGAAAAGGCAGTGTAATATTGTTTTATAAAAAGTTGCTGGTATCTAAACACAATTCAATAACTATTTGAAAACTTGTAATCTTTTATTTAGTATTTAACTCTATATTACTCAAAGAAATGAGGGCTTATGATTTTAAGTTTTTCTGCACGGATGGATTTGTATTTGATCTAAATTTTTGCAATTTTACTTACATAAAAAGCATGAAATTCTAAGAAACTTTAATTTCTAGATCAATCTAGAATATATTTTTTATTTTACATACAATAATGTTAATCAGTGATACTTTTCTTTACAATATGAACAGCAGTTGTTTTATATGACTCTTTTTAATAAAGAAATTGGCTCCAATATAAAACAATGACATGCTTCATTTAATTTTTTTGAACATTTGTATAAAAATGTTCTCTTTACTAATATGCAATAAGTTATTTATTGTTACTCTTCAAATGGTGCATCAATAAAATCAAAAATATAAATTGATATAACTCACAAGTTTTGGAATTCACATCATTTTACCTTCAGTTTTTGACATTTATTTTTCCCTCCAGTTTTTGACATTCATTTTACATTTCTGAGGTTTGACAGGAGCCACTATATCAAATGCTGCATACTAATACAGCAAAGTAAAACTAGACTCAATTATAAAATCAGCATCAATTTTTGAATGATAGCCTTAGTTTATAAAATAGTAAATGTTCCTATTTTAGGAGTAGAATTATACTATATCACGGACAACTCTAAACAGCCAACAGCTCTCTACCACTATTCATTGGCCTTTTTCAACAACATTGCTTTGATTCTTTGCAAGTTTAATTCTGTGACCAGAATTTAGAGGTTTGTTTACATTGAACAATTGTTGTAATATTTTTTCATATACCTCATATGAATAAGATTATCTAATATTTTACTTTCTCTTCAAACTTTTTTCAATGTGCTCCCATATGATACAGCTATACCACTCCTAGGGATATACCCTAGGAACAAAAAAAGAAAAGAAAAGAAAGTTGCTGGTAATTTGAAATCTCATTTGGAATAGATGTTAGATATATTTATATATCTATATATAGAGTGTATTGATTGACATTAGAGAGACATGGGGAAAGAGAAAGAAATATGTGTTCAAGAGTGAAAAAAAAAGATATGCAAGGGAGAACACTAGTTTGAGAGAGCAAGCTGAACAAATTCTCAGTTTTTTTTTTATTCTAAATTGCCTTTTTCTTTTATGTTTTGTTTTTCCATTTTTGGCCACACCCAGCAGGATTTAAA
Organism: Suncus etruscus; assembly: GCF_024139225.1. NCBI lineage: Eukaryota > Metazoa > Chordata > Mammalia > Eulipotyphla > Soricidae > Suncus > Suncus etruscus. The sequence continues at coordinate 148,816,632 of NC_064851.1, read as the reverse complement.
GCTCACTTGTGGTTCTATACCCAGGGATTACTCCTGAAAGGACTTAAAAGACCATATGGGGTGCCAGGGATGGAATCCAGTTTGGCAGAGTATAAAGCAAGGACCTTACCTGTTATAGTATCTCCCTGGCTAATGTATTATATTTGGCTTTTTTAAATAGGATTAATATTAAATGATAACATTACATAAGTTTTAGGTATTTACAACATATTAATAATGTATTAAGTTTATCACTAACAGCCATTTTTAATATAAATATATTCTTAATTATACAGAAACAAAGGGTTTTTATTGTATTTACTTTAAGGGCCAGTGTCAGGAATATGAGAGAGCGAATATTAAACATTAAGAAGAGTCGACTAGTTATTGCAATGTATAGTTTGCATGTTGTGCATAGGGAATATATATGACAAGTAACATTTTAGAAAGGAAATTGAATGATAATATCTAAAACAATGGTCCTCAAACTATGGCCCGCGGGCCACATATTGTATTTGTATCTGTTTTGTTTCTTCATTGCAAAATAAGATATATGCAGTGTGCATAAGAATTCGTTCATAAGTTTTGTTTTTACTATAGTCAGACCCTCCAATGGTCTGAGGGACAGTGAACTGGCACCCTGTTTAAAAAGTTTGAGGACCCCTGGAAAATATATAACTATGTGCAAAAGCTGATCAAGAATTGTGTTGTTGATGAGTAGACTCTAACTGTAGTTATTAAAAGCGTGGGTATAGTGGCTGTGGCCTGAGAGAAAGACTCAGAGAAATACCATAGAGAATTAAACCAACGCATGTCCAACTCCTCTTCATTTCTTCTCCCACATCATCTCCAAAAGCTAATTACTTTTAAATAGTATTTTTACACCCATTTCTCAATTATACTTTAATAGCATCAACTTAATAAATCTCTCAATAAAATTATGATGGACTGATCTTTCAAAAGATCAAACCATAATGTCTCCTACATTCAGTATGAAACTCTTCCATAGCTCTGCTTGTGTTATAACACAAGCAAGCTGTAATCTGTCCCCCAGGGCTTCAGACTTGAGTCTGTCTCAGTTTCTAGAAACTGAAATTTCATTCTTTTTCTTGACTCCAGCAACTTATTTTCTTGGATAAAACTATACTTTCTCCAACATAATAATTATGTTATAAGCTAATCCCATTATTGGAAATGTTCTCTTTTCATCCTATTCAAAAAAATGGCAATTCATGCACATTATGGGTTCTTTTTTTTCCAATATTGGTTCTTTTATAAATTGAACTTACTTTAGCCTAAATAACAGTTACTGTGACTATCCCTTAAAGCACTTTTAAAAATAGGTAAAGATATACTTAACAAAGTTTGTACTATAATCATTTTTAATTTTTTTTTTTTTTTTTTGGTTTTTGGGCCACACCCTGTGACGCTCAGGGGTTATTCCTGGCTATGCGCTCAGAAGTTGCTCCTGGCTTCTTGGGGGACCATATGGGACGCCGGGGGATCGAACCGCGGTCCGTCCTAGGTTAGCGCAGGCAAGGCAGGAACCTTACCTCCAGCGCCACCGCCCGGCCCCTATAATCATTTTTATATTCAATAACAAAGTGCCAATACATACCCAAGCCTTTTTTATTATTGTAAACTAAAATTTTGTATTAATTAAATAATAAACTTCCCATATAATTTCTTATATATATGGAATCATATACTAATTAGTCTTTTAGTGACAGACCTAGTTAATTTAGCATATAGTCTTCAAAGATTTACAAAGGTGGGGATAGGAAGATAAAGAAATTAGGCATTTGCCTTGCATACAATCCACCTGTGTTTCTTGTTCCATTCCCAAGTCTATCTATGGTCTCCTGAGTACCACAGGAGTCACTCCTGATCCAGAATCAGACTTTGTCCCTGCACACCACTATCCTACAATGTTACAGTAAGTTTCAGAATTCCTTGAAAAAGGGATAAAAGGATAAAGTGGTATTCCACCATATGCTTAGTTATACAAATAAAAATATTTTTTGTTTCTAAATGATTCATCTGCCCACAAATGATAAAGTCGTGCCCATCTTTTAACTGCTGTAAACAATATTCCTATAAATATGGTGAATATATATTCAAAACCTTGTTTTCAAGAACTTTCTTTCAATTTCTTTAGATATATATTTGAAAACACAATTCTAAATTATAGATTAATCTTCGAGTTTTTGAATAACTGACATACTGTTCCACAGTATGTGGAATATATAATTTGTCATTATATTATTTGTGATTTTGCCATATTATTTGTCATTATATCATTTGTCATTGTTATCAGAAATGTTTATAAGACATACATTTTCTTTTTTTTTATTTTATTATTTTTAAGACATACATTTTCATATTCTAGTCAACATATAATTTTTAGGGGCCGGATCTGTGGTACAAGTCATAAGGCATGTCTTCTGTGCGCTAGCCTAGGACAGACCAGGATTTGATCCCCCAGCGTCCCATATGGTTCCCCAAGCCAGGAGCAATTTCTAAGTGCATAGCCAGGAGTAACCCCTGAGTGTTATCAGGTGTGGCCCAAAAAGCAAAAACTATATATATATACATACATATATATATATATAATTTTTATTATTGTCCTAATTTTTTGAAATCAATAACATATTTCATGATATGACTTAAAGGGACAGAATATATTTATTCTTAGTTTTTTAATGTTATGTGTAAAAGTATATAAACTGAAAAGTCAAATGACTTTCGTCATGTCATACATCAGAATCGGACTAAAACATTTCTTTTTTCATTTCTTCATTTCATTTTCTATATTTCCTATTATATCTTGACAGTACCATGAGTGAGGCATAAGACTGTTAAGCATCAGAGTAACATCTACACTGGAAATGAAATAAAATTAAATTTAAGTTTGAGATAAAATTATTTGGGTACCTTTCTACATTCTGTTGACTAGAGCTATAAAAGAAAAGCTGATAATGCTTCTGAAAAAAATGATAAGATTTGCAAATATATTGAAATGATTAGATAAAATAATTAGGATTTTATATGATGTTTAATACTATGTAGTCATTGAAAATTACACATTTACCTTCTACTATAGATATTTTGCATAATACTAAACAATCAACGCTGTCTAATTTGATGTGCTTTGACAAGCAACAAAGTCTAAAACTACCTTAAACTTAGTTTCCTTTCTGCCACATATTTCTAATTTGGGTGGATACTAACAAAAGGTCAGAGAAACAACAGAAACATTAGACTTTTCTGCAGTATGTGCCAAAGGTATTTTGTGTGTCTCTTAGAGGTGATGTCTCCACCCATCACACAGTTTGGAGGCTCAAGGGCAGATCCTCAACAATGTACATGTCTCTTCCTATCCATTGTGTGTGTCTCTTCCTACTTACTTGTAAAGACTCCAAGTCTGACAAGGAAAATGAGCTGTGCTCATCATAAGGGGAGACAACATCTGCTTCATGATGGAGTCTATTGTCAAGGCTCTCCTGTTAACAAAAAGAGGAAAAGATCTATCAAAGCATTTCCTGCTTACAGGAGCCATGTGCTTCCATTAATTCTTTTCTCTGAGTCAGTTTGTCTCCCTCACACTAATGTTTCTCAATGTAAGCTATTCCAGAGAATAAAACAGTCATTTTTTGGCAGTTAATATTATACCCTTTCAAATAGTTTTTAATGGGAGCTAGTTGAAATGTGCAGTGACATGCACTTCTATATTTAATATGGAACAAAGAATGTGGTTAAGGAAGTAATGACATTTGCAGCTCTGGAGAGAGAAGGAAATAGAACTTTTCAGTTTTCAAGTCACAACCAGCTAAACAATATGTCAAGGAAAACAAAACTAGAATTTATCAGAAAATGAAATTCACAATCAGAGAATGTGTTCTACTAAACAGTTAAAAACTATACATGTGTACAAAACTAACAAACTGCTAGGTGACAGAAATGTCCCATAGCAAAATGAGATACCTTTCAACATGAACCCATGATGTGCTTTGCTTAGTTATTACTAATGGTTATACTAATGGTTATTAGTAATAGTTCTTACTAATTACTCTTTTGACTGAGATGATTAATATTTCAATCAAATACTTTATATTTATGCAGCAGCATACATATTCATTTTCAACAGATCCTTATCAAATACTTAATGATGTTCATCTCATTGATAGATTCTTTGTGACAACTATAAACAAAATAACAATCCTGTTATCAGGAATTTTAAATGGATTTATTCTGACTATTTTATGTTATTTATGCTCACAATTAAGAGAACTATGTGGCGGGCGGGCGGGCGGGCGCGGAAAAAAAAAAAAAAGAGAACTATGTATATAAAGATTATGATCTAAATCATGTATCTTCTAAATTTGTATGTTAATATGCTAGCATACTATATCTCAGGATAGATTTGGAGATATGACCTTTAAATAGTTGTGTAAGTTAAAATGAGGTTTCTGAGATAGATGCAATTTCAGTGTGATTGAAGCCTTTATAGAGGAAGAGATACACAGAGGGAAGACCATTTACGCATATGGAAAAAAATTAAGCTGTCTATAAGATAAGTAAAGACAACTCAGAGAAAGCAAATTGTGCCAACACTGTGATCTCAGCTACAGAGACTAGATAACTGTTGCCAATACCTCACATTTTTGGTTACAGAAGTCTGAGGAAATTAATATAGGGGAACTTATTTTCTTATTTTATACTTTGAAAAAGTTTGGTTGAGATATCTATTCTGGTTACTTACATTGATTAATTTTATTAATTAGGTGAAACATTAAGGGAATGCTTAGTATGCAGAGATTATTATTTTGCTATATGTGGCAAATATATCAAAAGTTATATACTTATAATACATATTTTATTTGCACACTAAATATGATTGATATTTACCCCCAATATATACTTGACTGTTCTTGTGCTACAACTTTTATGAAATGAACTATTCCAACATAGTCTATTTATGTTTATTTTTGCCTACTATCAAATTTAAAATGATCATTTAAAATTATTTAAAATGATTTGTACAATTATATTGCTTTAATTTTTTGTTTACAAATAAAGAAACAGCATGGGACTGGAGGCACAGGACAGTGGCTAAAGAATATGTTTGCATATAGCTGGCTCAAGTTCAACCCTTGGCACTGTATGTGGTTCCCCAAGTACTAACAGGAGTGAACCCTGAACTGAGAGCTAGCTAGGTGTAATCCTTGAAGACAGCAAGGTGTTGCCACCAAACAACTTAAACAAGCAAACAAATAAAAATAGGAGAGACAGGGGCCGGAGAGATAGCATGGAGGTAAGGTGTTTGCCTTGCATGCAGAAGGACTGTGGTTCAAATCCGGACATCCCATATGGTCCCCGAGCCTGTCAGAAGCAATTTCTGAGTGTAGAGCCAGGAATAACCCCTGAGTGCTACCCGTTGTGACCCCCTCCAAAAAAAAATATATAGGAAAGACAACTTCGTTATGAAACAGATTTTATCATTCAAACTATACTCATTTACGCATGTACTTGCTTTTTATTTGTTTAAACAGTAGAATCTTAAATCAATAGATATTGATAATATATTTCAAGAAAAGTGAGTTCAAGTGACTAAATATTTTGCTACTGTGAAACAGATATATATGTTATATTTTGTTAAAATAACATAAATAAGTATATAAAATTTAACATTTGATAATTTTAAATTTAACTCCAGAGTCCAAGATAAAATTAAATTCTTTAAATCTAAGGTAATTTATTTTACTAGAAATAGGAAGCATAATTCATAGTCTGAAGATACAAATTACTAAATTATCTTTTAGCTTACTGTTTTTAGAGATTTTACAAAGACAGAGGAAGCACGTCACTAATTATAGGTACTATTTACTCTTAAGCATGAACAAAGACTTTTAGTGAGAACACTAAGCAAACCCAATTCTAAGGAATGAGGAAATAAAACCAGGTAGAAGAAAAAAATCCTTCAATAGCATTTATTTTGATATTCCACAGATCTTACAATTTCTTACCTGTCAAAACTCTAACAAAAACTCTTCCTTTTTGTCTGTGATCTATTTCTGTCTCATAAACATCCTCCTCACACCACACGCACTATACACTAACTACATACACAATTTTGCAATTCAATATGTGTTGTTTGAGGAAGTTCTCTGATCAAGAATTCCATTTCGTGTTTAGGGGTTTAAATGGAATTGGAAATATTGACTTTCATATTTGTGGATGACACACAAAGCTATGTGTTTGATTGTCCCCTAAATAATATCTTTCTGACGGAGTAATATTTTATTTTTACTAGGCAAATTAAGTAACATTTGAAAAATAAATATTAAACTTAATTAAAAAAATGTTTAGAGGACCAGAGAGATCAAAAGTCTGGAGTGTGTGCTTTTTATTTTGGAATTTTGTTCAATTCTAAGTCCTGCAGAGTCACTGGGACCTGCCCCCAGCATTGATCCTCCCCCCCAAACAAAATTAAATATTTTTTCAAATGTAACTTAAAATTTTGACTTGTAATTTACTGAAAGTATTTTAGATCATTTGTTTATTTGGCTTGTCTATGATTAACTACTTTAAGAACCTTGTAGATACTTCTGAAATGCTCCATTTCTGGGATTTGGTTTGTTTGTTTTGAGTTTGCATAAAGTGCAGGGCTTACTTCTAGCTTTGTACAGAGTTTGCTTTTTTTTGGGGGGGGGGTCCACACCCGGCAGCGCTCAGGGGTTATTCCTGGCTCTACTACGCTCAGAAATAGCTCCTGGCAGCCTTGGGGGACCATAGAGGATGCGGGGATTCGAACCACTGTCCTTCTGCATGCAAGGCAAACACCCTACCTCCATGCTACCTCGTCGGCCCCCAGAGTTTGCTTTTGATTGTGTTTATTCCTGGTAGTGTTTGGGAAACCATGTGTAATGTAAGGGATCAAACCTAGGTTGAATATATAGCAAAAGCAAGTGCCTAACCCAGCTGTATTATTTATCTTTCTAGTTCAAATTTTTGAACATTACACTTTATCCAGTTAGGGAACTAAAATAAGCATTGATGTGTGTGTCTTCTTAAAAGTAATTTTAGTACTTGCTTCGACAGCACATATCCTAAAATTGGAACCATATAGAGAAGATTAGCATGGACCCTGCTCAAGGATGACATGCAAATTGGTGAAGCATTCCATATTTAAAAAAAATAATTGTAATCATAGTTTTGAGTAAGTAATAATAATGTTATTTCAATACTTGTTTGTATTAAGTAAACATCTGTAGTAGCATAATCTTTATTATAATTCAGCATCAAATTCAAAGAGTATTTGTTTTGGAAGAAATTATGTACAAATGTATATAGTTAATGTCATCATAAAAATTTTTTTTAAAAAGAAGCAACTTAAAAAATTAAAACTGTGGAGCAAAACTATATATTCAGAAAATATTGGATAACTAAAAATTCTAAAGTCACCTTTCTTTTAAAATATAATCTTTAGAAACAATAATAAGAATAACTTATAATACTTTATAAGAGTTTAAAAAATACCATGTTATATTTTTTCTTTTGAGATTAACCATTAGAGGCCAAGAATAACTAAGTTTATAATAATTTATTATGGTTGCATACCACTTATGAATGATAAGTTATAGAAAGACAGCATCTTTATAAGCTATTGTATTTTATTGCTTCTAGTGTTAACACAGGAACCAAGTGGTTTAAATTTGATTACATTTTAGCATTTTTGGAAATATTGAAAAATTATAAATTTTATTTTACAGTACTTTATATATGTAGGAACATATATTTCACCTCATTTAAAATTTTGTGCACCCAGTCTGCAATGTATAAACACCCTTTACAAACCAGAAGATAATGTTCAGTTTTCTGAGCTAAAGTTA